>NC_143085.1:29074318-29716136 GCF_052426305.1 Pelodiscus sinensis | reverse complement strand
CAGAGCCCCAACCCTGCTGGCCCCTCTCTTGATGGTATGACTGCCCCCCAGTTGCCACTCTGCATATAGTTCTCTATATGCAGAGTGGCCCCCTTTCCATGTTATGGAAAACAGTCCCATTCCCAGCTCTTCCCATTTCCTTGGCACAACCAAATCCTGACCTTGCTTTAAGTTATGATAAGAGGAAGCTGCATACCAAATATGGTGGTTCTAGCTCTCATTCTTTAGGAGGAGTGCTTGAGCAAACAGACAGATATTTCCAAAACATATTGATAACTACAAACTACTTGTTTAGAAAGTATTAGGACACTAGTTATTCAGTTTACAGTGACAGAGAGGAACCACTCAGGGTCAGTCCACTTCCTCTCTCCCAGACTGCTGTACTAAGTGGGAGCTATGTGAAAATGGGGGTAGCCTATGAGTAATCTAGACATCAGTAAACCAGTTCTAACTAGTCACACTTTTCACTAGTGGCATATACATGGTTAAAAACCAACTAATAATAGTGACGTCATGGCAAAATTTACAGAGGGACCTGAATGAACTCATTAGTGCTTAAGTTCAACACATATTTCCAGTAACCTTTCTGTCGTCTTAGTCAGACTTGTTTAAGATCTATTGCTCTTGGGGTGGAGTTTCTGTTTATTGCTGCCAAATAGGTGGCATTTTAGACACCTGTAGCCCTGCCCTTTCTTGGATACAGTTCGTTTGTAATTTAGCTTCCTAACCAACTGGGAGAGGCACCTGAGGTTGAGAGAGGTGAAATGAGACAGCAGAATTCAGCTGCATTTGTATAAACATATATATATTTGTATAAACATATATTACAATATTGACAGTTATGTGCAAGTTAATTCAATCCCATTAATGAAAGAGAAAAGTATTGAGGCAGAATGGTCTTTTGGACTGAGCACAGTGGTGTCAGGAACCCAGGAATTTTATCTCTATTGGGACACTGGAAGATAAGTCACTTATCACCAACTTGTCAGGCTGAAGTACAGCATGACATGACATCAGGCACGAAAGAGTGGTGTCTTTTTACCTTTACTAGCATCACTTTTACACTTTGGCTGTGTCTACACCGGCGCAGTCTTGCACCAAAGCTGCCGCTCTTGCACAAAAACTTGCTGCCTGTCTACACTGGCCATGTGTTCTTACACAAGTAAACTGACGTTCTACCAAATAAAATCAGGGCTTCTTGTGCAAGAACTATGATGCTCCCGCTCAGGAATAAGCCCTCTTACTGAAGAGGCCAGTGTAGATAGGCAAAATTAATTTCTTGCGCAAGAAAGCCCGATGGTTAAAATGGCCATCAGAGCTTGCTTGCACAAGAAAGCATCTACACTGGCAAGGATGCTCTTGCGCAAAAGCACATGCTAGTGTAGACACTCTCTTGTGGAAGAGTTTTTGCACAAGAACTCTTCCACAAAAGAGTTCTTGCGCAACAAGCTGCCAGTGTAGACGTAGCCTTTATGAATTTTATAAATCTAAATTTAAATTTGTAGGCATGCAAATTTTGGAACACTGGCTCCTTTTCTTATAGCACTTAAGTCCATTTCACTACGCCTGTGGGTTTTATCTCAAAGCTATTTAAAAAATGGGCTGGATATACATCAAAGTGCTTTCTTTTGTCAACAAGAGTTTTGTTTCAGTAGAAATAAATGAAAAGGCTCAGGATAAAAATCATGTTACCTTTGATAAAGAATCCAAAGTATTAGAATCAACATCCAGCCTATTTTATGAATATTTATATTGATTTATTTTTAAACATGATCCTGGATCTCCCTTTTCTCACCTTTTATCCTTTCAAGGTTACTTCCGGGATCAGTACATATTTATTGGCTGTATCTGTGTTTTGCAAATCACCTTCTTGACAGGTTGTTTTGCCTAGAAAACTGGTTAGTATAGAAATTGAATTTGCAAATCTAATCTTTGGAGCCTACTAACCCTTGTAAGTCTGGTTGGTAAACACCATGTATGATGCTATGCCCCATATTTTTATGAAAATATGACTTTGAATATGAATATGCATAACTCAAATATACTTTACCCAAAATAGGGCAAGTAAGCTATCATTCAAGACTCTGTAGTCCCCTGAAGATACACATTCTATTTATATGACTATCATTCTTGTATGTGAAATTAGAAATATTAAGTGGAAACCTGTTTTATTAATTCTAGGTCTTCTAATGAAAGCCATTAGCGGTACTCAAGGAACTTAATGGCCCAGTGCTCAAGATAATGACCTGTACATGGTTTTGTTTTTCCTGTAAATCAAATGGAGGTTGGTCTTACAAAGACATATGACCATGCCACCTGGTGCTGGAATCCATCTTGAATTTGGTATTTTTCCAGAGGGGAAGGGGAAAGAATTTAAGAAAGGATTCTTGCCCTGGGAAAATTCTATCGAAGAGATGCGAACAAAGAATGATTGGTCTTCATTTGGCTTTTGAAACTGCCTCCCCACCTTAAGAAGATACATAAGAATACCTGGAAAAGAAAGACCTGTAACAAGAGGAGTGGAGGAACATGGCTGGACCCAGGTCAGAGAAAAAGATCAGCTCTGGCTTGTGAAGAATTAGATCTGAGATAAGAACTAGGGTGGAGAACATGATTTGTAACAACTTCTATTAGAGAACATCTACACTGTGGAGCTATTTTGAGGTGCCGGAAGTATCCCAAAATAGCTATTCCGTGTCTATTGAAGCAGCCCATTATTTCAAAATAGATTTTGAAATAACAGGTAGCTTATTCCAACTTTGTGATAACCCTCGTTCCATGAGGATTAAGGGGAATTCTGGAATAACAAATTATTCTGAAGTTACAAAATAAGCTATTTCAAAATAGCATTGAAATAAGCTATGCAGTTTGCATAGTACAAATTGCATAGATTGTCGAGCTAAAAGTGCTGTGTAGACACACCCTTAGTGTGTCAGGCTTAGCTAATGTGTGCTTTTTTTTGTTTAGTAACTTACTTTGATCTGTCTGTGTTCATTTGCAATTGCTTAAATCTTACTTTTTATACTTAACACTTTTGTTTATTACTAAACAGTGTAAATTATTACCTGTGGGAGGAACAACTGCTGAGCATATTTCTCACTGATTAAGGAGGTGAACATGTTTATGAGCTTTCTCTGTATAAAAGTTTTATACAAAGACAAGACAGATTTTTTTTGGGGGGGGTTTGGTCCTATTTGGGGCTTTGTTTCTGGGTGCTGACTAGTGCCTGTTGCTTAGCCTTCCCAGAGCTGAGCTATTGTCAGCATCTCTGTGATTCTGCTGGGGGGTTGTTATCCCCAAACTGTCTTTGCTGGAGGAGTCCAGAACTTCAGGCCCAGTGGGACAGGGTAGAGGGGCATGCCAGAGGGCACATAAGTAGGCTCAGTGGTATGATGAGCACACTGGCTGACAGCCTCAAGGGCATCTCTGTGCTCTAACCTGTTACACCATGTACACCGTTCAGTGACTTAATTTGTTAGTATATTCAGGAAGAAGAACCACACCACGAGCTTCTCTTCTAGTCAAATGCTAATTCTCTCATATACCAAAATGATGTGACCATCCAGCATGTTAGAACAAGGCTAGTGGTCCCAATGCTAGTTGAGAGAGTGACAACTGATCATCAGTACTTTGCTTTTCATGCTAGAAAGGGCAGGGGAGGCTACCAAGGCAATACAGTGAAGGCCTAATCCTGGACATTTTGGTAACCATGAATTCCCAATGAAGTCAGTGCACAAGATTTAGAAGCTCAGGTAAGGTCAGAGATCTAGCATCCTACATATGGAAATAAAGGTGCTCAGTGGTTCTGTAACATGCTTCCATACCTTTGTAACCAAACACTCCAATGCCTAGCCATTGAAATAAATACGTTCTTATTTTGGCATAGTGAGATGCAGGATTCCCTGTAAGATGCACACCTGCACAATTTCATTCCCACCCATCCCCTCAGCAGAGCCATACAGCTGCGGCCCCAACTGCTTCCATGGGCAGAGATATGTAGCGAGTGACTGCTTACCCCAAGAGCAGCTGGGCAGCCACCACGTGGGCTGTGTGGTGGCTACCAGAGCTGGAGCTTGGGCCCCGATACTAAAAATAGCACCGTGTCCTGGCTCCAGGTCTGGCACACAGGGGCAGCCACCCACTGCATAGTCCAGCCCATGGGAGCAGCTGGGGCCACAGCTGCAGGGCGACTGCTGGGGCCAGGGCCACAGTACTAAAAAGAGCACTGTGGCCCTGGCTCCAGCCCCAGCACACAGGGCAACCTCCCGCCATGCTGCCCCACTTGGCAGGTGTCAGGATAACTAAGGGGAAGGTGGGTGAGGAGCAGAAGAGACTTGTGCTGAGGGGAGAGGAAGGGCCTGGGCACGAGGAGAAAGGGGAAGGTACCGGGTGGAGGAGAAACAAATGCCAGGGGACCAAGAGGAAACAATGAGGGGAATGGGCAGGAGGAAGGAGGGTGGGGGTGAATGGGAAGGTGTCAGAGGAGGTGGGAGTGGGGAGGGGACGGGTTGATGCTGGGAGAGGGGAGGGGTAATGGGGGCAAGAGGAAAGAAGAGGAGTGGGGAAGTTGTGGGTGTCAGGAAGAGTGACTGAAAGGAGGGGTAGGCATGAGGAAGGTGGGGGTTGGAGCAAGTCGTGTGAGTGCACAAAGGGTCATGAGAACTGGGCAGAGGGTGGTGAAGGGGTGGACACTATGGAGGAAGAGGGCAAGGAGGGCATGTTTTGGGAGAGTAGGGAAGACATGAGGAATGTGCTGGGGGTAAGGGAAGGAGCAGGTGTTGGGGAATTGTGGGGGTGAAACAGAAGGGCAGACATGGGAAGGGGTGAGGAGGGACAGACACCAGAGGGCAGAGGAGAGAGGCAAGGCAGGTGGGTAGAGAAAGGTGTTAGGAAAGAGGATGGGGAGGGGAGCTAGAGGAGGGGTAGGCAGAAGGGGAGGGAAAGAGTGGGTTCAGGGGTCAGCGAGGAGGGGGAGGGTAGCAAGTCCCAGGAGGGCTGAGGGGAGTGAAAAGGGGAGAAGCCAGGACAGCAGAGGGTGAGGGGCAGCAGGCACTGGGAAAGCCATGGAGTGAGTGGAGGGTGGGAAACTTGGCAGCAGAAGGGAAAAGGGAGAGGTTTATAACTTGGGTGCCACATCTGAACAAGCGCACATGAACTCAGTACTGGTGCACAGAACAAAACTCACTTCTCTCATGGATGGGAAATCTTAGAGGGAACACTAGTCAGATGTATTGGAATATACCCATAGTGCAATAAACACAGCTGGGTTTATTCACCAGTTTCCATTGTGATATCAACAGGACATCTGCTTTCATTGTCAGTGTGAAGGTACATATGATGCATGACCACAGTATCTCTCACTTTCAATAGATTTCTGGTGGGGTTCTTCACCATTTACGCGAAACACAGCTGTGTTTCGGCCAGTATGCACATGTTTCTTGGAATGACATGAAGTAGCTGTAGGAAGGAAAGTGCTATACACATGCTCAGTACAGCAACTGCAATTACTCTGAGCTTCTTTCCAAACCTAACTTCTTCCTGCTCTGCAGCATGTGCCTGCAGTATCAAGGTCAAAAGAGTAAGCTTGACAATAAAGCCAGTTGAGTTGTGTGTGCACAACTCCTTTATTTTAAAAAGGATAAAACTTTTTCCCCACGGTTGCATAGTTCAACTGCCTCAGACTTTGCAAAGGAGAAGAAGTTTACTCCACTTTAAAGAACAATTGGTCAAATTTTGTTTCTAGTTACACTGATATAAATGCAGACTTAACCCTCTCCTTTTCAGCTACTACACGGGGTCCATCCATGTGTCACACCTACAGAATAGTTTTTCTGCATTCAGGTATGTGTCTTTAACTATAGAAAGATCTATAGAATGGTATGGCTGACTCTTTAGAACAGGGGTGGGCAATCATTTTTGACCAGGGGCCACTTCAGAATTTTTTTGGTGGCCTTGGGCTGCTCCAGAAGGGGCGGGACCTCAGGCAGAAGGGGCAGGGCCCAGGACACTTCCGTGCTTCCCCACCCACAGACCTTGATTGGTCTAAGGATGGAGGAGCATGTGAAGTCTTTGTCTCTGCCCCCCACCAGAGAGAACAGAACAGCTGGCCATTCCCTCTAGGTGCCTATGCCCCTGGAGGTCAGAGGAGACTGTGTGCTCTCCCCTAACCCCAGGTCAATCAGGACCTGGGGATGGGGGAAGCATCCAAAGTCTGCCTCCGCCCTGCAAGGGAGTGCCACACTTAAGAGTCACCTGCCAACTGAACAGATGACCAGGCCTGAGTGGCCTGGTGGTGGGGGGAGGGGAAGAACAAGACATGAAGTCTCTTGCTTCCTGCCCTCTGGCGTGCAGTGCTTAGGGTCTACCCTGGGAGGAAGCAGCAGGACCTCCGTGGGCCAGATCAACCCCAGAGGCCCTTTTGCCCACCCCTGCTTTAGAATGAGGCAGAATTTCACAAGGCCAGGAAGAGAGAACAAAAAAGACTAGTAGGAATGGTATCACCCTTTGAATTCCAAGACTCAAACTTTTATCACATTGCAAAGGCCAGATACTAAAGATAGAGCAGGTAATGGGACACATTGCTTTGTGAAATTATAACATCACATAAATGCAACTTTCAGGCCAAATGAGAGACACATTAAAAACAAGTCATGAAGCTGGGTACACCTTCTGTTAGGCTTCTGTGTAATTAGCAGATGTTCAACATAACTGATCCTTGTAGTTATTGCAAATCATTTCCAGAAAGGTATGTGATTTCATTCACAAGCTGCAGGTTATTTTTAACAAGACAACTTATTTGTAAATGAATCAAGTCTTGAGACACTAGTTTTGAAGTTGAACAGCAGAGGTAGCATTTTATTTTTGAAGTATCTTCTTTGACGACACCAAATAGTGTGTAAAATGTCACTTTATAACAACATTGCAAACAAGAAACCTGCCACAAAGTATTACAGAGCAGCATCCAAACCCCAGAAAGTCATTAATAAGAGAGCTAAAGTGCTTGAGGTCATTAACTGCCTATCCTGAATCAATCTTCCCTGTATAAAATACAATGCTATTTTTAAATAGTACTTTGCTGACTGCATAAACATTCCTGCAATCTTTATGGAGTGATACTGGGTGGACCAGATCCACCAGTGTTGTATGGAGTTAGAAATAGTATCTCTCTTTCCACCCTCCTACTAAAAACATAAATAAATAAAAAAGTCAAAGAACTAAGTGTGGAATTCAGACAGCTGAGGCTGAAGTTGCTAGTATAGCCCACAGCTGAATGGGGCCTAGGTAGGGTTTATAAAGTGCCAACATTTATATGCTATACCTGACAAAGTATGAATTTAAAAACAAATTTTGAAATAAGACGGACTGACTTTCGTGGATGATGGACCCAGACAGACACCATGCTGGTGTCCATAAAGATAGAGCAACTAAAAAAATTAATGAAGCTGTGGTAAAACTTAACATCCTGTAAAAAGAAAAAAACCTCACCAAACTCCTTCAGCAGTTCAGAAGGAGGCTCTGCCAGTGAGCTCCTGGGTTACTGCAGTGAAGCTAACAAAAGCCCTACATGGTAATATTTTAGACCAGAGCTTGAGCTTGCGGACACTGTGCAGAACTCTCATAGATTTGAATAAGAATTCTGAGTTTAGGGGCTGATCCAATTCCTATTGAGGCCCATGGGAGTCTTTTCATTTACCTCACTGAATGTGGGATTGGCACCATAGAGTGACTACAGGATCAAGATCTTACTTGATGTTCAATGTCTTCCTGTGAGTTTACAAAACTCCCTCCTGAGGTTGGTTAAGGGTTTAGGGTTCGCTCTCTCCAGGCATGCATGTAACACCCATTACAATTAACAGCAGTTTAACAGGCATATCAGTGGGGAAACAGACCCTAATCAACTGCTTTGGGAATTGCTGACTTAAGAAACCCAGGAGAAACATCAGCAATTGCTAAAGATCAACCTGCCCTTAAAAAATTGAGTCCATTGTGTCCCTATTTTACCCGTCTGCCTACTGGAAGCTTAGTGTGCGTGGTAGCAAACAGGCCTTGTTCTACAGTAATATGTGCGAATCTGCACTAGAGCAGACCTCTGTTTCAACATCTTGGCAAGGATCCTACAGGGGGAACCCTTTGTGCTCTCTCACTGGTGAGCTAAAAGGTTGTAACCATCCTGTCTCAATCCAGAGAGCACATCACAACCGGACCTCTTCATCCAATCCTCTGAGTGTCTTCATCGAATCTCCCCAGGGAGCAGCCAAGCTAGTCTCCTGATGACATCCGTCCCCTGTGCCAGTTTCAAGCCCGAGGATCTGTCTCTGCACCAGCCTGGAATAAAGGCCTCCTTCTTCCAGGAGCTCCTTGTGCATCCCCTGCTGCACCACACAGCCCTTGTCTAAAACAATAATGTTGTGTGCCTTCTCAACAGTGCTCAGCCTGTGGGCTATGACAAGCACAGTGTGGTTCTGCAAGTCACCATAAATTGCTTGCTGAATCTGTTTGGGAGTGGGGGAAGGGAAGAGATTAACATGCAAGTGTCACTGTTAACCATGGGAGGTTATTTGCAATAAAAGATTTATTCTCCTTTGGATACACAGATGATCTAGGAACAGTCCCATTAGTACCAATGGGAAATAGGAATGAATGCCACTTCCCTGGATGGACTACTTATCCTTAAATACTCCCTCAAATCACTCAAAATGTGGCTGACAAATCCCATCCGTGCAATAAGCAGCCGCTAATGCAGCCACTACCCAGTCTGGTGGGTCTAGCGATTACAACCCAGATCTTACAAGGTGAACTCTCATTAGACTGGGCAGTGAATTCAGAAGCTTCTCTAGTTGCAGGTGGATAAAATAATCTTGCACCTAGTAAATGCAGTGATTTGGATAAATGGGTATATTCATTGGCTGGGCATCAATAAAGGCAGCATCACAAAAACCTGAAATTTGTATTAACATAGTAAGGCAGACATAGTAATGGGAGGGGTGGTACAAGGGAAAGCAGAGGCAGGTGGTTGCCTTTGGCTCTGCACCTAGGGCACTGGGGGGAGGGGGAAGTTGCTCCAGGCCCCATGGACCCCTAGAGGCAGCCCTGGCATGGTTTTAGGGGGCACTGTGGCAGCCAGATGTCACATCAGACTAGACAAAGGCTCTGACTGCTCACTATCACAGAAGGCTCCCTGAGTATTTTTGGCAAGAGTGGAGGAGCTCATTCAGGTATCCCAACTATGATACAATTCAGGCAATTCTGCCCCTTTCTGCAGTTTCACCAAGATACAGATTTTTCTACAACCTGCCCCAAGCTGCTGTGTAGTGTTGCTGTGCATGGTTTAACTTCTTCAGGCAATCATATTTGTATCTAACCTAAATCCATCAATCTGGTGTGTTACAGATGCTGGATCATTCCCTCTGTGATGGTTGTCATGTTATGTTTGAAAGAAGACAAAATCAGAAATTAGTTCCTAATTATCACCCGCTCATACACCGACTGCCAGATGTTATGAAAGCAACACATCATGTCCAGACTATGCAGACCTACCATCTAGAAACTGTAACTCAGGTCTCCCCACATCTGTATTCCAAGTTCTCTTTTGCCTGTAATAAACGAAATTAGTCCTACTAACCACATGCTCACTCTCTGCATCCAGGGCACTTGTGGCTTCATCTAGGATTAGGACTGGAGGAGCTCGGATCAGAGCCCTTGCAATAGCCACTCTCTGCTTTTGGCCACCAGACAGCTGGGCTCCTTTTTCACCAGCTTCTGTTGGATGAAAGGAGGCGGAGGAAAACAAGACAAGAGTCAACATGCATCACTGGATACAGATTTCTTTTGGAACACCACTGAGACATAAGACAATGGAATTATCCCCAGGGAGACTAAACAGCAGAGAGATTCATAGATTCCAAGGTCAGAAGGGACTACTGTGGTCATCTAGTCCAATCACAGGACAGAGAACTTTCCCAAAGTAACTCCTAGAGCAGGTCTTTTAGTAAAAACATCTTGCTTAAAAATCCTGAGTGATGCAGAATCCATCATGGCCCTTGATAAACTGTTCCCATGGTTAATTACTCTAGGGCTAAGTGACTTGCCCAAGGCGATATAGGAATCCTGTGGCAGAGCAGAAAATGGAACCAAAATCTCCCAAACCCTAGGCTGGTGCCCTAATGCTTATTATCCCTAAGCTGAAATGGAATGGTAGGGGAAAAAAACTTCACTCAATCTCTTTGGCCTGACTGGAAACATGAATGGTTAACCGATTAATTGGTAGGAGCTGGAGCAGCTCCCCACCCACACAGGCAAGAGGCTGCTCCAGCAGGCTGGAGTAGCCCTTGTCCACAGTAGGGGGCGGGGGTTGCTCAACTCTGTCTGCAGGAGGTGGGAGGGGCACTCCAGCTCAGCTGGGCTGGAACAACCCCCTCCCACCTCCTCTTTAATCAGTTAACTGGTTAAACATTCTGTTTAACCAGTTAATCAATTAAATGAGATTTCACATACCTAGGCCTGACCTTGTTCAGTCCTTGGCTCCTCTTCCCAGACTGCAAACAGGGGCAATAAGGGTACATTTACACAGTGAATGGCTGTGTGTCCTTGGAGCCCAGGATGACACAGTCAGACTCACAGCACTTGCACTACCCTGCTAAAAATAACTGTGCTGACATTGCATTGGAGCTCACACTCTGAAGCCCGTTCCTCCTCCCTTGGCTTCAGAGCCCATGTTCCAGCCTGAGGGGCGACCATAACACAGCTATTTTCAGTGCAGTAGCATGAGTCCTGGAAGCTTGTCTATCAGCCCTGGCATGGAGGCTCACAGCCAGAGGCTGCATAGCAGTACCCTCACATCAATCACTGGGGCAGGGGCGGGGAGAGAGGAACGGGACTCATATAGATAATATAGCCCTGGAAACTGAACTGTGTTCCACCAGTCACAAAAATCACCAAATTGCTTGATGGAGAAATAAGAGTCCAGGGTTTTTTAGCTGATTTTCCTCCCTCACTTGCAGAATATTTACTAAAATGGTTTGGATACAGATCAACTTTCCCTGTTGGATATTTTGTATAATTTCCCCTCCTTTGGTACAAGAAGAGAGGAGAGTTTTAGTCTGGCAGCAGCTATTTATTCTAACTGTGGCCTACTCTGAAATGCTGGGCTCCTCCGTAAGGACCTGTTCCAAAGCCCGCTGAACTCAGTGGGAGTCTTTCAGGCCCTAAAATAACTCTGTGCCCCTACAATAGTCATTCCCTTAAAGGAATGCTTGGCCGCTCTATGAAGCACTAGATCATCACAGCATTCATGGTGTTTAAGGGATTGACGTGTTACAGTGATTCCAAAAGTCCTTGCTCTTAGGCTGAGAAAGGCTACCCAAGACTGATAGAGCCATTATCCACAGTCTTCACTGACCAGTTCTTCAAAGGAAGCCACAGCATCAAAAGGCAGTGCTGCAGTAAATGGCACTACTTCTGCATCTTTACATACACTGTCAGTAGCACTCTGTCCCCTGGAGACTCATTCTGAACAGCGAGGGGAAAAACTTTTCAGTAGCATCTTATAAACCATTACCCTCATTTGTCTCAATGCAAAATGCTTCTGTCACCAACACATCTTCTCTTGTTCCTCCAGAGTTAGTGTCATTTTATTGTTAAGTAGGAGCAGGTTGGCTTATGCCTCACTGCTCAGTTGTATTGCTATTGGGTTGCTAAGAGAATAAGCACATCGAAAAACTAAGAGGCTATCATTGACATAGGGAGGGTGTTCCAGCCAGGACCAGGAGCTGAATGCACTGAGTTAGATCTAGAGCCCAACCCCATTCTCATAAAAAGCAGACGCAAACCCTCCCATAAGCCATGCAGATACAGGAGCAACAAAAGCAGAGAGCTGTGCATAAAGCCAAATCAGGTGCTACAGTCCTCCCTTGGAAAGATCATTTCCGTGGGAAGAAGACAGTTCAGTCTTCATCGCTCTTTTATTCCTTGGCTTCTCTGTGAGGTCTGTCAGTGAAGAAGTACCAATTAGTGATAATTGTGAGGAAGGTTTGTGTGAGGTCGACACTTACCCAAAAGGAAACCAGGCCTGAGACCAAATTAAGTTCACACCCAGTAAGCCATGGAACATAAAAATGGCCACACTAGGTTAGACCAATGGTTTACCTAGTCCAGTAGCCTGCTCAGGAGGACCGAAAGACTCGCCAGGCCACTGGGCAAGATGTGGAAGGGTCCAGTTCAATGCTCCCAGAAGGGGTGGGACCTTGGGCAGAAGGAATGGGGCTGGGAGCAACCAACCCTCAGCACTGCCATCCCTCCTCCCACCATCAGCCATCAGAGCTGCCCATAGCATGCCATGCTGCACAGTGCTCCAGCAATGATTTAAAGGGCTTGGAGCTTTGGGAGCCCCACATCCTTTTGAATTGCTGGGCTCCCGGGCAACTTCGATCAACCTTGTTGGCAGGTCTGAGCCTGCCAACAGTGGTCAATCTCAGATGCTTCAGCGGGAATGAACAGAACAGGGCAATTATTGAGTCAAACCATCCCCCGTTGGCCAGTCCCAACATCTAGTAGTCAGAGGCTTACCCATCTTGGCCAACAGCCATCAACTGCCACTGAGATTTGGTCAGGGCTAACATGGGCTGAATTTGATATCTTAACCTGAGAGGGCACCAGTATGTTACCACCAATCTCCAACACCAGAGATGGGCAATCATTTCTGAAGGGGGGCACTTCAAAAATTTTCAAAGTGGTCTGGGGCCATCTCAGAAGGGGGGGAGCCCTGGGCGGAAGGGGCAGGGCCTTTAAATATAAACAAGTGAAAGGGCTCATACCTCCCCTGAAGCTCCCAGGAAATGCAGCAGGGCCAGGAGCTGCAAGCCCTTTCAATTGATTCTATTTAAAGAGCTCGCACCTTAGCAGCTGCAGGGAAGGCATAAGCCCTTTAAATAAAAGCAGCTGTGGCTCACAGCTACCAACCCCCTTAACATGTTGCTTGGGAGCTGCCAGGGTGGCACAAGCCCTCTCAACTGCTTCTATTTAGCTTGCATCTTCCACATGGCTCCTAGGCAACTCATTAAGTGGTAGGGCCAAGAACTGCCACACAGGATGGATAAAAGAGCTGGACAGGCCGAATCCAGCCCACTGATAAGCTCTTGCCCAGACCTGTCCTACATTATCCAGTCTCCAAGAAGTGTTTTGGATACTTAAGGGCCATGTTTCTGCTGAAACTGGAGCAAATGAAATGGTCCCTGCTACCTGTATTGTAGCCATTTTGCAATTCTGTGATAAATGCATGTGCATTGGCCTTCTGAGCAGCTTGGACAATTGACTCGAACGAGACTGACGTTAAACCATACGAAATATTTTCTGCAATTGATCGAGCAAACAACACTGGCTCTTGGCTCACCAAGGAGATCTGCAAAAGGAAGGGAAGAAGCAGTCAGAACCAAACCAGAGTGTGAGACGGTTTACAATAATTGATTGCAGTTGGTTTGTAAGTGCAGATGGCAGATTCCATCATTACACCTACACCCAACATGCCTAAACCAGAGAGGATTTCAGTGAAAGCTCTAATCACACGCTACTGTAGACTGCCTGTGTGAACATTGCAGCTGTTCCCTCAGGAGCTCTTAGATGACTCATGGCAGCTGCAGGGCATTCATCAGCCCTGAAGGCCCATTGTACCAGATGTACCTGGTATTTGAATGTGGTGAAGTGATTACAAACCACCTTCTGACTGAACCAAGAAATGAAACTGACAACACAGAAGGGAAATAACACCTTCTTGTGCTTTGTGGTTTCCCATCTGCTTGGAAGTGGAGAACAAAGATAATTCTAGACTGTTCTCTCAGCATATTACTCTATTAAGTGCTGCAGCAGTGGGCCAAATCCCAACAACTTCTATTAGTGATACAGCTGCATTATGGGTGCAACTATGCAGGACCAAAGCTGCCATTCCTTATAGCCCACCAGGTAGTCACAGGAAACCAATCCCAACACTAGCAACATGTAGCAATCAGACTGGAAAAAAGCCTCCAGCTCAGTCTATCTGGTTACCATGGTTAGGCATCATGAACACAGCATGGAGTATGCCATCAGTGCTGGCTGCAGCAACAGTCTAGCAACCAACACAATAAACTCAAGTCCCAAACCATTTATGTCAATTGAAGCATGAAGTCAATATAAAGAGTGCAGTGCACTGGTGGAGTCTCAGAATCAGACGGAGCCTGCTCAGCCCCACAGTCATATTGTGGACGTGTCATTTTTCAATCTCCACATCAAAAAGTTACAGAGCTGCCATTTTTTACTTCCTAAACAATGCCTTTTCCTTCCCGTCCTGAAAGCAACCTCTACAAACTGGAACATAAACCCCCATTTGTAAACCCTCTTAAATTTGCTCTTTTAAAATGTTCCAAACAATATCTCAGAAATTAACATGCAGAGCAACAACAAATATTAAAAGTATATACAACAAAGATTAACAACCTTATCTGCATTACTAACACCACCCCCAGATGATTTAAATGGAAAGGATTTTAAAAATTTACTAATTTCCTTTTCACCATTTATGCCACTTTTTTTTTTTTTTTTTTAATCTTTAGTCATGCAAAAGTACCAGTCAATTTCACTTATGGTTTAGAGTCAATTTCTAATCCCTTGTTTTCAGGTTCTCATGCAGAATCTTAATGTTGTGTATTCTGGGTTGTAACCACTCTGCAGAGGAATGTTTACTTGTGTAAGAAATTACACTTTCAGATTTCCAGAGTCATCTTGGACAAGTCACTTAACCTTTTTGTGTCTTGGCTTCTCTGATGAGGAACATATGCTTCACATGGAGGTTGGAAGGTTTAATCAATTAATATTTCTAATGTGCCTGGAGCTTCTTCAATAGAAGGACCCAACATAAAGTATGTAAAAAGCCTGTTTTATACTGGAATATTTAAAAACAGCCAAACAATCATGGACACGGTTCTACTGGTGTTAGGCAGAGCTAATAAAAAACAAGGACAATATTAGGGTGAAAATTTTCTTGGGGGAGGGGAGAGAAAAAAAAGTGGATTCCTCCCTCTCTCCCCCCATCAAAACAAAATAAAAAAAAAAACCCACCAGCTCTAGTGTCAGGCATCGTGGAAACGTTTTAGAAAGACCTAAATTATATTTTGAGCCCAAATTGGACCTGAGACCATTCTGTGAATGGTCTAAAGCCCTTTGGTCCAAACTATCAAATGTTTATCAGTAACTCGTACCACTGAGTGCAGGTATTTGTGATCATACATGTTAATAGGCTGCCCATCCAGCAGGACTTGCCCATCTTGAAGAGGGTAGAAATTCTCCAAAATATTGACACAGGAGCTCTTCCCACTGCCCGAAGGACCCACTAGTGCAGTCACTTTGCCAGGAGAGAGGGTGAAGGACACATTCTGTAACATAAAATGGGAGTGACAACCTGAGTATCCTGCCTTTAATAGCATCCATGCATCTGCTCTGCAAGAGAGTACACTAGAAAAAGCTGCTGAAACCAAGTGAAAACTGTGATCTGGCTTTTCTTTAGTGCTCCAGTCCTGCTACTGCTAGATTGGCTGCCATCAGCATCAATGCAAGATGAGCACTATGAGTGCCCACTAAACAATCTCCTAGTGCTCCATCAGTCATCATTTTTCCTCCTTACTCCTCTTCTCCCAGCCTCTCCCAAGCCCAACATCTTTTCTTCAGACCCTTCTGTTCCTATCCTAGGCACATCCAAAAGCAAGCACACTCCTTCCATCTCCTACCCTGGCGCAACATAACTTGGAAGTGGAGAGCAGCCAGTCTCTAGTCCCCAGTGGTGGCCACCTCATAAAAAGCACAACCCACTAGTGGCAGCTTTGTTGTTAGTCTCAATAGAGAAGCCAAGGGCTCAATGCACTAGATCTAGAGAGTCAGGGGGACTGAGGCACTCTGGCACCTGGGATGCTTTCTTTGCTGCCTGTGCACTATAGTTGTTCTATGGATCAGCCAACAAGGCTGTCAATCCTACAATACTGATACCAAGGTTCCCTCTAAGCTGCACAGCAGCAGGGCCCTGCAGCTCTTAGAGCCCTGCCCAGTCAGGGATTCAGGGCTCCACCCATGGAGCTGCCTGACAGGGGGAGAGGGCACTTCCCCCTCCGTGATAGCAGCAGCTCCCTGCTGAGGGCAGAGCAGTGAGTCTCTCCTAGAGAGGAGACTGGCTAGGAGAGACTCACTGCATTACCCTCAGCAGGGAGCTGCTGCTGTCACTGAGGGAAAAGGACCCCTCCCCCAGCCAAGCAGTGCAATGCCTGGAGCCCTGGTTGGTCAGGGTTCATTAAACAGCTGCTGGACCGTACTGCAGCACAGCTTAGAGGGAACCTTAGCTGAGACTCATCGTCTGACCTCACCCCTGCCCTTTCTGATTTAACAGGCGGATCCTTTTTCAGGGCCCTCCCTCTACCAACCAGCCAACAACTTTCACTAGCTTGACATGAAACAGAACACGCCCGCAGCTACACAAACACTACATGGCAAATGGGCCGCTATACATATCCCTCCAGTATTACATATATCAACACTTAGAATCCAGCTAATTCTCCCAGACCAAACCATTACCCATATGTCCCACACATCTGAGAGCAGTACCTGGTTCATGGTCTGCCAAGCCATGACCTACAAACAGCCCTTCTGTCTCAATATTATACAGCTACAAAAGGATTTTGAGTAACTGAGCTCCTAAGTGGATTTTTCCAACTAGGCAAAATCATAGGCCTGAAAGACAGGAAAAACTGGGTGGGATGGAAGCAGGAAACAGAATCCATTTCTTCCCGGTACAGTGCATGTAAGGGGTGGGGAGGGATGTGACTCATCCCCACATGACCTTCCACTTGACTCCTCCCTGCCCCGAGCGCATGGCCCCCTTGCTCTTCCCATTATCCACCCCATGTTACCTGGGCAGTCGCAGCTATGCTTATACTGGGCTGGAGACTTTGGCACTGCAGCAGTGAAAGGAGCAGAATGTGGTGCCGCCAGCAGCTCCTCAGGCATGGCTTTACTGCTCTCAACCCTGCCTCTAGCCCTGTCATACAGTTGCATCTCCTCCATCTGTACTGCAGCCCTGCCGGAGGGCAGTACAGCTTCACCGGAGGAGCAGCTGCTTTCTGCTCCTGTCCCTGCTGTGGTTCCTGGGAGAACTCTGCAGCTCAGGGCTCTCCTGGGAACTGCAGCAGAAAAAGGAGCAGAACATGGGGCTGTTAGCAATTCCACCGATATGGCTGTACTATCCTCCAGCAGGGCTGCTGCACAGATGGAGGAGCTCACAACCACCCCCCACATTCCTTCTGCTCCTTCTATGTATTTCTGATACAGTGTACCGGCTATACAGATCTTGCTAGTATGGTACACTGTACCCTAGTGCTACACTTGTGCTGCAGGCTGGCTGGAGTGAGTTTCACCATCCTAGCTGCTACCTCTCTCCCAGGCCCCTGCGGCGGTTGAACCTGCATTGTCCTGATCCAAAAGCCAGGTCAGAGAGGGAACCCAGCACACAGTCACTGCCAGCATCAACTCAATACAGGGGACAGGAGATGAACAATTGAGGGTATGGGAGACATGGGTTTCTGTTCTTATCCACTCCTTGTGTGTCCTCCTCCCTTCCCACATTCTTTCCTCTTGTCTAGCCTCTCCTTTGCCTTTTGTCTAATCAGAGTCTGGCTGAGTCAGCCACAACAACTCCACCTTTTACATCACCATGAGGCGCCTGTGACCAGACAGGCAGCTAAGTGGCAATGCCTCCACCAGGCCAATATTGATAAATGTTTGCCAGACCATGCGTGGTTGAGAAGACGGTGTGCTGGGCCTGCATCCCTCCAGCAGGCTGTAACAGTCAGTATCCAACTTGGGAGCTGCATTTTCTCTATGGGCTCTTCTCTTCTGTCCCTTTGTGCATGTGTGCTCGTGTCTCATTTAGTCTTCATGGGCACAAGAGTGGACTCCAATAACAGCAGCAGTAAGAGTTTCAAGCCACCTAAAAACTAGAATCTTCTCTCCCCCACCCTACATGGCAGTTAATAATAGTGGTAATATCCGCTGTCAAACAGGGGCTTCTCCTATACATAACTCTTTATATGGTAAGAGTAAGGAAAAGAGATAAGAATTTTATTGTAATAATTCTCATTTAATACTTGATATTTCAAATACCTTAACTGTTTTTTTAATTTCTCCTTCTGTGTTTTTAATAAAAAGCTTTACAAAACTTTAACAGTGATGGTTACAGTGTGAGTGGCCAACGATAATGTGACTACAAACTCTGGACCACACTTAATTAACCCTTGAATGTGAACAAGGGTTTTATTAACATAAGTATCCCTTGTTAGGTCCTACATGCCCTCTATTCTCTGGTGTTTTGTTTAGTCTGGTTTGAAAGGTCTCCAGGGATGGTGCTTCTGATATTTCCCTTGGAGGTTTTTAAGGAGTTAGACAAACGAGTTAGTCAGGGATGGTGTAGGTCCTGGACTAGATGGTCCATTGAGGTCCCTTCTAATCCTCCATGTCTACGACTGAGTGATTATGTTGCAGTCTGCAACTAATTAGTAATTGATCTGCTAGAAAAATGTGGCACTTAATCTATTGTAGGAGGCAACACTACCTACAGTGTTGTGTATTCAGGAAGGGAACGCTGAACACAACATGCCAAGACCCTCACCTGTAGGACCTGTGTTGCAGACCTGGTAGAATAGGAAAAAGTAACATTTCTGAACTCCACTTTACCCTCCACATGGTCTGGGGCCAGAGTTCCATCATTTACCATTGTTGGCTTGCGATCTATAAACTCAAACACTTTCTCAGCAGCTCCTACTCCCTGCATTAATCCGCTGTAGACGGAGCCGACAGACTAAAGAGAAACACAAAACAGGCCTAGGTTACACATCTCCGTGTGTCAGGAGTACAGATAAGATCCATTAGTAAATGGAAAAATAACAATCATTAAAAGACATAATTCTCTGGCAAATGAAATTAACATGCACTGCATAGTCATACACTGAATGGAAAGTGAATTCTCAGATGACAGGTCCACATCTAAACCCAAGTTCCCACGGAATACCATGAATGTTGTACTGTGTGCTCAGCTGCAAAAGGATGGGGCCAAGTGTGAAAGGGTCTTTCTCCCCTCCCACCAGTACCAGATATTGCTTTTGAGTGACCTCTGTGACAAAATGGGGGTGCTGTCTGCTCTGTAACCCGATGTTCCCCTGCGCTGTGATGTGTGATTCCCACTGACTCACCCACATGTGTATTGGCCCAGACACCCAGGCCTAGCATGAGCAGATAATACTGTTCTTCCCAGGGGGAGACACAAAGGAAGGGAGGCAGAGACGAACACCTGGCTGGGGGGCAGTTTCTGGCTGGGAAACATGAAGGGAACAGACTAAGCTGGGTGCTGAGGATTGAGGGGGGCAATGAACCCCCTAGCCCAAGGGATCTAAGGCTGCTTGGCCCTCATTCCTGTAACCACATCATGTCTATGCTGTGCTGTAACCTGGAGGAGCAATAAACCCTCTCTATTCTAATAGTTGGCAGAGTCTGTTCATGCTGCTACGGGGGTGCAAGATTGGGGGGTCCCCGATGCACCGTCACAACCTCTCTATGGCTGATGCTTGCAGCAGCACTGACAGCTGGTCTAAGATACACTGTATACACCTGCCATTTCAGGATATGGTCCAACATTCATTATGCAGACGTGTGTCATGGTGGAGTGATGGTTATGAACAGGGCCATCCTTATGACTTATGGAGCCCCATGGGGTACTATTAAACAGGTACCCCTATGTCCACCAGCAGCCCAGAGTAGAGAAGTAATTTTATAATCTTCAGCAAGACACTAATGAAATATTTTTAAAGCCAATTTTAAACTTCGGTCCTGTTGACTAACACAGGAAAAGGGAATGCAAGAAAGGGTGTCCCAGAAAACAAATACTCCAAACATAGATTGAAACCCTCCTGTCATTTTCTCTGTGACCAAGATAAGCCATGCCCATCACACATGGATTCTACAGCAACCCCTCCCCTGCTCTGAAATGCACGGGATCAATGCCCCAATGGAAACGTATTTCCCACTTCCACAGGAGAAGGGAATAAGGAAGAGAGGCAACTATGGGTGGGGAGGGGCAGACAGTGAGGCGCCTGGATGAGCTATGGGTGTCTATGCAGCAGACAGTGAGGTCGACTGGAGTAAAACATCCCTCAAAGCGTTGATACTCTTCAGCCTCCAGCACAGAGCTTCCTCCGCCCCCCTGTCTCAAAGCAGATTGTGCAAGAAGTAGCTCTTCCCCGTATCTCCCAGGAGGCGGCAAGCAGACTGAAAGCAGTGCTGGATCCTGCAGTTCTGAGAACAGATGGCAAGTGCTAAGTGTGCTGTTCTTCATTCCATGGGAGGCTCTGGTACCTAGGTGATCACACCCAGCTACGAGCAGCTTGGAGCTGATCATTTCTGCCCAGATTAGCTGAGCTAATGAGGTGAGACGACAGCAGACAGATGCAGGCTCTGCAATCCTAGGGCCCTCCCAGGCAGAATCCCATCTCGTTAATTCCCTGCCAATTTAGCAATTTATAGCCCATTAAAAAAAAAAAAAAAAGACTCCCAACTAAGCTTTTAATGGACCCGGAAATGTAACAAATGGCCTCCAAGTCCTTAAATCCTTTGCATAGGAAAGCTTGCCTGGAAGACATCCGAGATTCTGCCCTTCAAGCAATGGGCAGCTTTCTGTTCCACTTCCTGCAGTTGGGTGTCTCATCAACAAATGAGCTACTTGTATTATTTTTAAAAAACAAGGTGGTTCTCCCTACCCTGAGCTGTTCGTTGAGCACTGCTGCCTTCTCAGCTTATCCACACACCAGTGGGCAAAGACACAGATCCCTTTTGAACTATGTCTTACAGAAATTACAGCCAGCTGCTAGGGTACCAGAGGAGCCAGAAAACTCTCAGGAACAACAAAAACACCCATAGCCAGATCCTTAGCTGGTGTAAATTAGCACATCTCTGTTGGAGTCTTTAGAGCAGATTCACACCAACTAGAGTCCCAGCTTCCTGTGTCATGGAGAGCCTGATTCTCAAGTTATTCAATGTGAGCTGTACCCAAATCTGCTCCTTCTGAATCAAAAGAGTTCTCTAAGCAGACAAGAGTGATCATGAACCAAACCACTTCCAGAATTAAATGCAAAACTAATTTCTACTGATGTCACTTTCCTTGACCAAACACCACCCCCCACAACAAAGTTGAGTGGGGGCAATAAAGAGTGTTGCATTGTTTCCATTTTAAATACTTTGGGAGGTAATCAAATATGACAATGATAGTGACTGAGAGAAATAAAATACTTCTACTTCCCCCCTCCTACAATTTCAAGCCTAGGGTGAGAAAAAAAATCCAATGCAGGGGTAAACCATACTCACCTCCATGCAATCTCCTAAGACAAATTCATAAATAATAAACGAGATCAAGTTTCCGCTGGTCATTTGCCCGGATATCACCAGATGGCCACCATAGTAAAGGATACTGACTTGTACCACAAGAAGAGTCAGCTGAAAAATCAAGCATAGACACACAGACATTGCTGGTGGCTTCTCTGGCTCATTCACACAGCTATCCAGAACGCACCAGTATAATCTTTATTACTATAATCCCAAAGGTGTACTTGAGGTTGTGCAATAGATGGTAAAGTCAAACCAGACACTACTGATATTGAAGGAATGAAGTAGAGGCTGAACATCGTCCGGGACTCTGGTTCAGCAACTGGACCATTGACGTTGCTGGACAAGAAAGCCCCAGTACAGAGGTTACTGGCGGCTAGGAGCAGAGCCAGCTGGTGGAGCCACTAGGGCTGCGAGCATCAGCAGGGTCGCCCAGCCTCACATGGGGCCAGCGGGCCTACCACAGACAAGGGAGCCAGGGGCACCAATGCCAAGTAGCTGGGGAGAGAAGTCCAGTGTAAAAGCTGGATCCCTCTCCCCCCTTACATTTCCTGGTCCAGCAACTCTCTGGTTTGGAACTGGTCAGGTCCCAAGGGTGTTGAACCGGGGAGGTCCAACCTGTAGTTCAGAAGCATAAACTGATGTATGGGATTTTTGACTCATCTCTTTTTAATATTAATGGCAGATGTGTCTAATCCCATTTGGTTAATCTGAAAGGCTTAGCCATGAAGCATCTGATGCTCAGGAGGTGGTCAAAACAGTGAGAATTAAGTCACACTTAAAACTATAGAAGGGTTGAGGACACAGTTTGTCTCTGGATTATGCTACAGTTCAGGCTGGCGGCTGAATCTGTGCCAAGGTCTGGCCTGAACCACCCTCAATTCTCAAACATCTTCACAAGATACTGTTGGCATTTCAAAGCAGAAAACATGTCATTTCTGATTTAGGATCCAACCTGGAATCAGGATTCAAATCTGGGAATTCAATGCCAAATGATCTGCTCACCTCTTGAAATGTGACAGGTTTGGGATTCAGGATTCTGGGCAGTGTTTAATTTGATTGGAATTGTACTGGAAGGGACAAAATGTGTCATGTCAGATATGGGGGGAAAAGAAATCTAGTAACTTTTAAACAGTTGATTTGTATGGAAAATTAAAAAGAGGTAACTGCTTTTAGGGATGAATATATACAAAAAAGCAGGCTAAAGAGATAGGCCTGCAACATACCTTTCAGATCCCAATCCAAAATTCCTCAACGATCACGGGTATTTGTATATGGAGTTTTGATGTGGACTCTAATTCAGTAGCATGTTTCTTCAAGCAAGGGAGTGTAATTGAAAGTTCTGATTCTGAAGAGCCCAAGCAATGGAAAGAAACATGAACTTGTAATGAAAGAATTAGCCTAGGGCTGGGGTGTTTAAGTTCAGTTCCTGACTGCCACAGACACCTTGTGTGACTACAGGTAAGTCCCTTCAATCTCCCTGAGACACAGTCTCCTGCCTTGTGCTCTGATGTTGTATTTCTTTCTCCCACCCTCTGCCTGGTCTATTTAGATTGCAAGTTCTCACTGTGTGAGTGGACAGTAGTGACTACAGCTGAAACTGGATCCTAGCGGGAACAGCTAGTTGTCACAGCGATGTTAATTCAACAACAAGAAATAATAGTTTGCAAATATCCCCTTAACCTCTCTGGGACCTGTGGTGGTTCAGCACCTCTCTGTCCCAAAATCAGTGTGGGAGACTCATAAATCATAAAAGTGTAGGTCTGCAAGGGACCTGGAGAGGTCATCTGGTCTAGTCCCCTGAATGCAAGGCAGAACAATGTAACATTTAAAACAAACAATTAACTTCAAACATGACTCATTTTAGAACAGATTTCCCTGACCAGATTAAATGCCCCATTTGGGTTTAAAGGGGAACATTTGAGCAGAGTTTTCACCTAGACAAAAAATGCTAACTTTTCACTCCAAACTGAAGATGCTAGGAAAAGTCCATTTTCTCTATGCCCATGGTAGGCAAAGATGATATTAAAATTGTTGGAATACAAGTAGAAGAAGCCAGAAGACCAGAAACCTGCCTGAATGTGGTTAAATAAAAATAAATATATAAACAAATACCACTTAGGTGCATAGGCACAGCCAGCAGCAGTTTACATTTATGGCACAGATGAGAGGATGCACTAAATGGAAATTAACAAGACAGCAACAGACAACCCCCGCACGTGTCCGTAGGATCACTATGCAGCATCCAGCAGCTATCGGTCTGTTTCAAGGGCACCTAAGGTCAACCCTGAAGTTCAGAATGTACAGGTAAAGTTCAGAGCAAACCTTGGCACTGGAGTGAGCATAGAGCTTTGCCTTGGAGCCTTATATGCTAAACTAAGTTATAAATCATAATGGAATGACTTGTGTCAATCCGGATTATGCGCCACCTGAGGCACGTTGCACATAGGATAAGAGAAGGAGTGCCAAAGCACACAGAAGTGTTGCCACATAAAGCCTGATCCAACTCTTACTTGATGTCAAAGACAGTTTTACTGCACTAAAAATAAAAGGGCTTTGCATTTATATAATGCACTTCAACCAAGGTTCTCAAAGCACTTCAGGAAGGTAGGTAAGGCACAGACAGCTCTTTCGTGACTGCCTAAAGTCATGTGAGTCGGTAGTAATGTTGAATATGGAACACAGGCATCCTGACTTATCTCCTACTCTTCCTCTGGCTAAGAGGTAAAAGATAGCCAGTGAAAACTGTTGACTACAAAGTCACAAATAAATCCTTTCTATAAGCCAAATCTAATGAAAATAAATTCCTCCTTTATTCATCTGCCAAAACTTTAGCTCAGGTCTTGGCATTTCCTGAGAAAGAGGTTATTAGAGCTGTGCTAAATTTGTCAGTTTCCTTTCAGACAGGTCCACAGGATCAGGTTTTCTTGACTGTCTTATCCAGCTGGGTTCATGGTGTGAGTTTCGCTTTGGATGACTTCAAAAACTCCCATTCAAAATGGTCTACTTTTGCATCACAACCACATGAAACTACAAATCTTACAGGATTTCGGCAGAATGCCATGAGTCACCCCAGAACTGGCTCACCTAGTTCACAATCCTTTCAACAAAAGAATTTAGTAAGATCAGATCAGTTTTATGTGAAGATTTTGCGCTAATTTGTTTAGTAGTAGAACCCCAGAAACCTAGGCTTGACTGGCAACAAAGCGCTTTTCAAAAGAGAAATTATAGTCAAAGATGTTTTACCCAGCATGTTGGGGAGAATAGGGGATGCCAGTAATGAAAAATGCTGATGAAGGAAGAGGGAGGGAATTTTGGTATGTTTCAGGGGAGGATTGGGGCATGGGAAGAGACTTAGGGTATTCACCTTAGGTGGCTCCACACAAGTGGGTGACCTGTCCTGGCTGCTTCTAAGTGGAAGCAAGGCAGGCAGTTCTGCATGCTGCCTCCGCTCTGAGCATTTGTTCTGCAGCTCCCATTGGCTAAGAACCATGGTCAATGGGAGCTATGGGGGTGTTCCTGTGGCCAGGGGCAGTGCGGACAGCCGCCCAGCCGCACCTCCTCTAGGAGCACCGGGGACAGGATGCCACTTGTGGGGAGCCACCCAAGCTGAGCACCCCCTGGATGTGGCACCCCAAACACCCTCCTGTGCCCCAACCACCTGCCCCAAGCTCCCTCCTGCATGCAAACTCCCTCCCAGAGCATGCACCCCACACCATCTGCTGTACCTTAACCTAATTCCCTGCATCCCTCTTGGACATTCCTCCGCCTATGAGTGGCAGGGACAAGTTGCCACTTCCAGGGAGTCACAGGGAGCTAGAGAGGGAGCTTCCCAGCCCCATGCCAGCCAAATCACAAACCAGACTTTTTATGATGGTTAGAAATGGCGATTTATAGTGCTTTCCATTGGTACAGGGCTGGATAACACAGCTTCTCCTGTAGCTGAAAATGGCATTGTCAGTTTTTGAGCAGAAGATTAGCTCTCATAAAATTTGTTTTACAACTTCGGATACCACAAACAAGCTGGCTTAAGTGTGTAATGTGGTAACATGTGCACACGGTGTTTCGAATGCCCTTGACTGAGCTTAATTATAGTGCTACTTGCTGCAGGAAATTGCCTGTGGGATGACACTATTCAAAATCCTTAATAGAAATGTATCTTTGTTTGGAAAGTTAAAAATAAAGCACAGGGGACTGTTAGCAGACTTTAAAAGTCTGTATCTTTTGTTAAAACTGGTCACTTGATACACCCCCAATCTTTTATGTACAATATATTACAACATTCATATAGCAGAGAATGAACAATGTCAGAATATAATCCCTTCCAGCCCTCAATATCATCCCAGTGACAATGAGTGGCTAATAGAAACAAGTCACATACCCCACTGGACCACACATAGTACGTATAGGCCCAGGCTTCCTTTTTGTTCAGTTTGTACACTTGCTGCAGCTTCTCCCAATACACATTTGCTTCCATATCCTCACTTGCAAAGCTGCGCACAGTTTTCATGGCTGAAATGGTTTCTTCTGCTGTATTGTTGGCCTTTGCCAAAGCACTCTGAACCGCCTTGGAGAGCTTCTGCAGTGAACAAATAGAAGGGTGGGAAAGCAGGATTCTATTTACCAGAGGGTGCAATTGCTTTGTTTCATTGTGCTCCGCCCCACCCAAAGAGCACACCACACACCCGACAGAAAGGGATTTGGAGATCATTGCTCATTTTACTGTCCCTTAGTCCCTAGACTGGTAAACTGGCGGAAAGGCCCATATCCATATCCTGCAGAGGGGTGGTGAGAGGATTAGGGATGTAAAAGTGCTGCCATGTAAATGGGGAGCCAATAATCTCATACTGTATCAGAGGCAGCAGTGTGGAGCAGCAGGCAGGAACTAGTATACATGGAAAGCCTGCTAAAAAGCCAGCTCTTGGGGAGCTGCCTGTGGCCACATGTTGATGCCTCTGAATCAGAGGCAGCAGTGCAGGGTGGCAGCCAGCTCCTGGGTGCACCGGCTTCTGGGGAATTGGCTGCTGCCCTGCATTTAACTGTGTAACTGCTGAAATTTTCAGCAGTTACACAGTGAACAAATTGCACTTTTAACATCCCCTAGTGAGGACAGGGCTGAGAACCAGCGTCCTAACACGGGGTTGGACAGATTTCTTCAGTGGCTCTGGGCCAAGCATGATGATTATTTGTGTATGGTGCTAGTGCTTAGAGGCTAAAGCCAAGATCTGAGCCCATTGTGCTGGTCACTGTGTACATACACATACAAACAAAGACAGTCCCTCACCCAAAGTGTTTACAGTGCAGCTACTCTCCGAGTTACGAACAAGTTACGGATCAACACTTGGTCTGTAATTCAAACTGTTTGTAACTCGTACCCCATTTAGTTACACGCGACCGCGCTGTTCGTAACTCGGGAACCGCCTTTACGACCGCTCCGTGGGAGATTTGGCCGTAAGTGCGAACGGTCGTAACTTGACCGTTCGCAACTCGGGGAGCAGCTGTATAAACAGAGAAGACAGACAAAAGAAGGAAACAGGAGATGAAGTTATCCTCATGTTACAGAAGCACTGAGAGACTAAGTGACTTGTCCAAGGTAGTACAGGAAGCCTGTGGCAAAGCCAGGAAATGAATGCTAGTCTTTGTACTGCTGGGATCTGTAAGCACACTAGGACAGCCAGGAGGTGCCCCTTCAGGTCAAAGCCTCAGACTTAGGGCACAATCTGGTGCCTGTGCATATGCACACTCAGAACAGGCAACAACAATGTGCAAACTTCCCCTATTTGCCAATTATAAACTCCTAGAATAATCCTGGGGAGAGGGCACAGAATCCATTGTGGGGGGGAGGGAGGGCTGACCAGAATCTAGGCACGGTGCCTATTTTTACAGCATGCACCTCCCACATGGGTGGCATTACGCACACAGGCAGGATTTGCCCCATGTCACTGACGTTGAGAGCAATGAAGCTGTAACAGCACAACGCACATCCTGTGGGCTGTTCTGATTCATGTCCTCCGCCCAGCGGAGGAATGGGCATCTTGTTTTGGAGAGAACTCTTGCCCAGGAGCCAGAGAGAGCAGTGCAATACAAGGCTGCTCAGGAACAATGAGGCTCAGCCAGGTGTGCACACACCCCAACCAGTATTACAGGTTACGACAACAGAGCTGGCAGGGCTGTAGACTCGAGGAGAAGAGCTAATAGATCACCCCAGCTCTTGCTCAGGGGCCAACGTTGGATTCCTCCTTGCAGTACATTTTCTGTTGTTTTGTCCTGTCTTTTTCAAAGTCTCAAGCAAAGTTTTCACGGACTAACAGAACTCTGAAACAGAACTCACATTGAGACTAAAAAGCAACAGAGAAAGTGAAGGTCACGTAGTACTGTGTATTGCACACCACATGGGGGGAAGGGGAATGAATTAGACACACACGCACACACATACCCCCTCCCTATAAAGAATATATTCCTTTTATATCCTCATGATCTTTGGGCCATAGAGAAACCAGCATTCCATTAACTCTGCTAACAGAGAAATCCATCATCAAGACAGAAGGCCTTTTGACTGCTGAGCAAACATCTGTTTGTTTAGCCCTGTGAAAGGAGACCAATAGCACATGCAGGCAGTGCTTCCAGTAGGACAAGAAAAGCCCCTCAGGCCAAATTCAGAGTCTGGGGAGAACAGGTGTGACTGGGAGGAGCAGCATGATCCAGTTTGGGGAAGTGACTCATTCCAGGAAGAGGTGGGTGAGTGCCAGCCAGAATTAGACTGAGGGATCTGGGGGCTGCAAACAGCTAATGCGCAGTGTGGGGATTTGTATTAACTTCTAGTTCTAACCCACTCTTTAAAATGCAGGGAGACATCTCTGCCTTGGTTATAGTCCCTGTCCTGGTGGAGCTCCAGCACCGACTACTGGCCACCAGGGGCCACCCAGGGAGAGGGAGAGGAGAGGGCATGCGCCCCCAAACACTGTAGATGGGAAGGGCAAGGGACCAGAGCCTCTGGGTGGCCGGGGGGACTAGTGGGAGGGCAGGGAGGAGGAAGCAGGCCTGGCACCTGCAGTAGAGGTTGAACCCCTCCGCACTGACCAGTGTTCCTTGTTCACTCTGCTCCTCTGGTTCCTGGTGTGTGTTCAAAGGGAAGGGGCGGGACCAGCTACTGAACTCACCGCAGAAAGCAGAGCAATGCAGCTGGGAGCTGGAGGAGCAGAGTGAGTTAGGACAATGTAGCTTTGCTTCCTTCTGCTGCTGCCAGTGAGTGGGGGAGAGGGGGAGGCCTGACCCCTGCTGCTAGTGCTAGGCCTCTGGCCATGCCAGTTCTCCAGGCTGCATCACTCTGGGGAAGGGGCTTGGAGAAAGAGCTGGGGTAGGGCAGGGGCAGGCAGGATAGGGCGGGAAGGAATCATGTGGGAGGATGGTCAGATGGCCTGTGTCCCTCTTCAGCAGTCGCCCCTTCAGACAGAGAGAGAAAACGGAACAAAGGACAGTAACTGGCCTGTAGAAATCTTGCAATGCAACAGAATCCTAAACAAGTTCTCACCACACACTTTGGAACCTATGTGTTTCTAGACCAGTGGTACATAGATGTGGCTTGGCAAGGATTCCTGTAAGCTGAGCACTTGGGGGCCACTCACGAGAGATTCAAATGTCCCTCAGCTCATTAGCAGTGCGCCCACAGCTCCCACAGCCAGCAGCCTGTGTTTCTAATGGTGATGCACATCCAAATATGCCTGAAGTGTGCATAACATTTATTCCACCCACAGAGGGGAAAAAAAATAGAACATTGCTTGGGAGCCACATTTGCAACCCCCATTAACCAAAAGGGAAACATGACTAATGCATGCCCTTCATACAGGGGCAATGCATGGGAGGCATATGCACTCCCAAAGGCCGTGAGCAGGAGGCATAGGGTCAGGCTTTAGTGGGTGGCCTGGCTCTGGCAGCCAGGGATCGTCCCTGACTCATCAGCAGTAGTGGAGGAAAGTAGAGCGACATGGCTCTGACTTGCTCTGGTCCCCCAAGTCACGGGAAAAGGCAGGATCACTCCTGCACTCATTGGTGGGAAGCAGAGTGATGTGGCTCGGAATGAGGGGAGCAGAATACACAGGCAAGTGGGGAGGGGGGGAGAAGAGAGCTCAACCAATGTTCCCCTTTTCCATCTGTGTGCAGAATAATTTTTTCTGTGCACTGAGACATGTGCAAATGTGTACACCAAAAGAATCACAAAACCTAGCTGTGGGCACTCTGTTAATCAGTTGAGTGGCATTTGAATGACTCCTGAGCAGCCGCAGGAGCATGCAATTTACAGAGTAAACTGGGCCAACACCTGCTGCTGGCACCAGACCCTTGGCCCTGACGAAGGAGGCAACAGTCCCACTAGTTCTTTGAGCCACATCACTCAGGTGAGGGATGGGAAGAAGCCAGGGCAGGGGAAGGGCTGTCCCATTCCTCCCCCAGGGAGGAATATGTGATTCCCCTCCCGCATCAGTAGTTGCCCCTTCCTTACACACACACACTAAATATATTACTATAAATATAACCAAATATTCATAAAATGTTCAAATAAATGTTCAATACAACAAAAACTAGGTTTAGCTAACTTAATTCTTGCATGGGGGGTTCAGAATGTGGGAGGCTGGGGCAGAAGATTGGGGTATGGGAGGGCGTGAGGGCTCTGACTGGGGATGTGGCTTCTGGGCTGGGTTAGGAGGAGGGGGGATCCTGGTTTCAGCCATGGGATTTGGATAGAAAGAGGGGGCTGTGGGCAGGAGGCTGGTGTGGGTGTGCAAGGTCCTTGTCTACCATGGCACCCTGCCACTTCTGAAAGCATCAGGCACCGGGAGGGGAGAAGACTGCAAGTGGCCCCACATGTTGCCCTTGCCTGCAGGCCCTGCCCCTGCAGCTCTCACGGGCCACACTTCCTGGCGAGCGGGAGTTGGGGTGGTGCCAGCAGGCGAGGGCATCATGTGGACAAAGTGCCAATTTCCCCTGATCATCACGCAGCTCCAGTCCAGCGGGGGGAAGGAAAGGGAGTGAAGAGGACTGGAGGGGGGAGAGGGAAGGAACACCATGCAGGAGTTTTAGTAGCTGTAGTCCAGCCCTGGGCTGCAGCCCCTAAAACGCCTGCATTTATCTGGCTCTGCTTTCTCCAGGAATGCTGTGAATCAGCTATTCACAGCTCTCAGGGTGGGAGCTTTAAAGAGCTGCAGGCTATATCACAAAGAGCCACACACAGCTTGCAAGACATGGACTAAGGATCCCTGTTCTCTAGACCAGGGGTTCTCAAACTTGTGATACCACAACCCCCACCCCAGTTGCTTGCGAGCCCCCGGGGGGTCGGGGCCCAAAGTTTGAGAAATGCTGCTCTAGACCAACAGTTCCCAACCTGCGGTCTGCAGACCCCTGGTCCTCTGCAACAGTACTGCAGGGGGTCAGTGGAAAATTTTTAAAAAAAATCCCCTTACCCCTACTTTTATTTTCATTTCTTTCTCTTTCTGTACTTTTCTTTTTTTCTCTCTCAAAAAGGGGGAGGTCCACGAAATTTTAATAGATTGAAAAGGGATCTGTATGCTCGAAAAAGTTGGGAACCACTGTTCTAGACCGCTGTTTCTCAACCAGTGGTACGAGTACCCTTAGGGATACTTGAGAGAAGACTGGGGGTACGGGATGGGGGGAAGGGGAAGGAGTTAACTGAAATTTGGAGAAAACTGAATTTTTGTTTTAAGTTTTACAGCATTTTATTATTTTTGTATTTTTTACACCCCAAAGTTTTATCACATGCTTGGCTATGATTACGTTGTTTAAACAAATGTATTGCAATGGTAGAAAAAAATTGTACCCTCCCCTGCTACAGCATCCCTGATGCGCCTGGCCTCCTTCCACCCAGCCATCCTGACCCTTTGGAGCTGAAGCTGGTCTTAGGCACTTGAAAAGCAAGGGAGTGTTTGGGGTCGTGGGCTACCATCAGGCCTGCGGACGGCAGGAAGCAAAGGGGCCTGAGGTTCTGGCTGACACTGCCACAATAGCAGCGGTGTCAGGGCTTGGAGCCCTGGGTCCTTTAAAATCGCTGCAGAAGCGCCACTGCAGCACTGTGGGTGGCTCTTAGGGGTGGTTGGTGAGGCAGGGGTGCCACATGGCATGCTCCAAGCAGCACTGAGGGGTCAGGCACTGCAGAGGACCAGCTGCTCTTGGCCTCACACCTTCCACCTGAGGCACTGTGCATGGTGCTCTCCCCCCCCCCCCCCTCGACCTTACCCAGGAGCCTGGCATGGCTATTGGTTCCCCAGGCCACCTAACCTTACAGGCAGGCCTGATCTCTGCTCTTGGCAGCAACACTGGAGGGGAGGCAGTTTACTCGCTGCTCACCCCTTATATCTCCCTACAGTAAGGGCAAAGGAGGAAGAAGCAGCCAGAGCCCAGCCTAGTCTCAAGTCACAAAGCCAGCCTTGCTCTTAGAGGTTGCTAAGCCCATGGAAGAGTCCTGCTTTGTAGGGGAGGCAGAGGGACTTGTCATAAATTAAAGGCCTGAGCAATACGCTTGCCTTGTAATATTTCCCATAGAGGTCAGACACCAGCATGATGATAGGGAAGCCCATGAAGGTCACCAGAGAAAGCTGCCACGACAGGCTGAACATGAAGACAATCACGCCCGTTGCCTTGACCCCATTGCGTAGGAAGATGTTAATGTTCTGGGACACTAGGTCACTCACTATCGTTGTGTCCGAGGTCAGCCGGGAGATGATGTCCCCTGCAAGGCAGGCAAAGGGAACAGAGTAGAGAACTCATCAGTGTTTCAGGAATCACAACTCCATACCTGCACAGTCAGAGAGTGACTGCATGTGCTGTGAGTCTAACTCGAGGAGCAAGAGGAATTGAGAAAGAAATGTGCATAGATCAAGGACTTGGGGGATGCAGCCATTCTTGAAGAGTGGTGGACAGTGTTTCCTGTAAGTTGTGCACTTGTGCGGCCACTCAGGAGATATTGCAACGTCGTCCAGTTGATTAGCAAAACACCCACAGCTCGATTTTGTGTTTCTGCCAGTGGTACACATTTGCACATGCCTTGGTGCACAAAACAAAAAATTTATTCCACATAGGGATGGAAAAAATCTGCACATGCATGAAAAAGATCAGAGGGAACATTGGTCACAGACCCTTTCAGATCTAGGCTCCCAGTTCAAATCCCCTTCAGGTGAATAGTGACAGCTGTTACCACTCACTGGCAGTTTGATGGGTATATTGAAACAAGTTTGTCAGGTCTCAGTCAAGGTGAGAACACCACAAAAGTTTAGCAGGGCCCAAGTGAGAAATGGGCCACAGACACTGAACCATTCTGACATTCCACAAATCCGGGCATTTTGCTGGCTGTAAATGTCTGGAGGACGTTTGTCTGCCACCGAACATACTTACAGCCTCATATCTTGAGAAACAAAGTAAACGTGGAGTCGCAAGCACTCTTGCCTGCCAGAGATTATCATTCCACAAGGATTAGACTGAAATGCTGAAAGAGAGACTTATCTCCTGAATGGAGAGAAACCAACCTGTGCGATTCTCATCAAAGAAACTTGTCTCTTGAACAACCAGTGACTTGAAGAGGCAGTTGCGGAGTCGAATATTCAGTCTGGCAAATATGAGTGTAAAAATGCCACCCCGGATACCTGCAGCAAATGAGCTAATTGCAGATAAGAGACGTTAAATAACGATGTTCATAACATCCACTCCTTAGCACATCCAAGACAGACATATCAAAACAGGGGCCCCATGATAATACTTTGTACTGACCATGCCTTTCATTCAAGGATCTCAAAGAGCTGCTCAGACAACAAATTTAGCCTGACAACACCCTCCACCCCCAAGATGAATTGCATTATCCCATCTTTACAGATCGGGAAAAAGTGCAAAACTGGCCTGCCACATCAGCGACATTCTCAGATATGTGCTACTGCTATTAGACAACACTTCTACTGTATATTAACACCCAGCATCCTGTTTTAGACAACACCCATCTGTCAGGCATAGAAACAAAACACTTGAGCAAGAAACTTGTGTTACAAAACCCAGAATCAGGCTGATTTAACCCAGCTCTCATACAAACTAATGTTAAGCAAAAAACAAAACAAAACCCCTTTCAGTTGAGGCCTAGCCCCTTTCAGTTTCAGATGGAAACTATGAAAAACTCCATGTAATTTCTACTGGAAAGCAGGGTGCATATGGCCATTTTAGTCTAGAGCTCATTCACCCCTGAACTCCACCTGACCAAGGTTCGTTTTGGTTAACACAGCTTTGTGGCCCTACGGCTATCAAGTTGTATCTGCCAGTTTTGTGCAACTGTCAACAGGGAAGACTCAAGGATGGGCCAAAACTCTGAATCTCCCTGTCCGCAGCAGGACATTTGAAAAATAAAACAATCAAGTTTTTAAGATGTTTCTTTCGCTGCTCCCTCTTAAGTCTGTAAAAACTGTAACAAAGTCGTGGCCATCTAAGGCTTCATAGCTGTCATTCTGCTGCCACACCGTGGGCACTCGGAACGGTGCAGAAGGAGAAGGAATCTTCTCTACCTCTTGGTCCACAAAGACAACCCCTGCTAGCTGAGCCAAAGGAGAATGTGGTTAGCAACTTAGCCCATGCAACACATGGCTGAGAAGTTCCTAATCCATCAAGCAGAGGGGCTGTGGCTCATAATTGCTAGCCTGCTCATAACAATACTATGAAAAATTTAAACCCCAACATAATAAACTTCTGATAATTTTTGCATCAGTTATCTCTTGCAGTTACCTTCCTATAGCAAGAAGCGACATAATCACCACTGCAGTGGAGAACTGATCCATGCTTTTTTGGATGACTATTCCATCAATCGCCAGGCCAGTATAATAAGGAAGGAATGTTTCTCCTGTATGGGAGAAGCATAAAAGAAGAGGGAATAGAACAAGGGGCAAGGTTTTAAACACAGAGCTATGGGGTAAAGCAAATGTTAGCAGTGGAGTTGAATTGGTTTCTGGGAACCATAAGATCTTTTGAAGGTGTTTCCAGCCTTGATAATCTAGGTTTGAGACAAAGATTAAGAGGCTGTTTTTTAAACCAAATATTTGGATTTCATCAGGGTGGATAGGTGTGTTTTTTATAGAACTGATATTAAGAGAAAACATGGAATTTGGATCTTGGCACTGTCCCTTTAAGGTCTGTTCACTCACCCAAAGCAGCAATCAGGAGGAAGAAGGTGGCTATTCCAAGGAAGAGCGCATCTGGTTTGGTATAAGACAGCAGCTTATGGATAGTGGCTCCTGACGCCTCTTCCCTCTTTTCCTGCGCAGTCACAGGGCAGTCACATATCTCCTCGGCTTCTGCCCTGGACTCTGAACTGACCCCCAAGGTCTCCCTGGAGGATGTCACGGAAGATAGCAGCTGCCATAGGCAGAAAGTTGCAGCCAGCGACACATACGTCCATGCAAACATGCTCCAAAACCAGGGGTCTTTAATGGTCTTCCTTACCTCCGAGTAGAGCAGCAGTTTGACCAGAGCATAAATCCCCACTAGCAGGCAGACCAAGGTGATGAAGGTCCGGGATGCTTTCAGACATCTGGGGCCATAGGTTGAATTCTTGGCAACCCCAATGGCAATGCCAAGCAGAAAACAGCTCCTATACAGACATGCTCCCCAGAGGTCCAACGTGGAATTAAAGACATTGAAGTGCTTCAGATCCTGGACAATGTCCTGGCCGCTGTGGCTGTGCACATAGAGCAGCGTGGTCACAAGCATGTCCACACCGATGAACGTGAGGGTGCTAGCCACAGCCTTCCAGACTCTCATCTTCATCTGACTCTTGGGTGAGATAGATTGCAGTTTGAGGCAGTGAAACCCCTAGTTCAAGGTAAAAGCTTCCATGTTTGTTCTTCCTGGGAAGGGGAAAAGGAACAACATGAGAGTATGAATTACTTTTATGAAATGGTATAGAGGGGAACAGGGCCCTGTGGAGCATAAGGAGGTAAAAGGGTAACTGGTTACCTGGAGAGCACTGCCTTACCAGCATGCTTACCAGGGTAACTGGTTAACCGGCACCTCTTGGCTGGGACCACCACCCTACACATAAAGGGATGCTCCAGTGGCTGCCTGCTGAGAGCGCGCCACAGTGGGCCAGTTAATGGGTTAAACATTATAAATGGGGTTTTACATCCCTAGCGGAGCATTGTGCTTTTGTTTCATGTGTGAGCTCTGGCCCTCTCTGATTGGGGAGATCTACCAGATCTTCCCTCACCTCCCAAATCAGGTTATCCCAGGGCACTGGCAGCATGAGTGACCACAGCTGTACAATACAGCTTCTTGCGGGCCTGAGTTTGAGCCTGCTTAGGGCCTGGAATTATTTCTAGGCTGCAGGTAGCATCCTGGGATCAGGAGCAGCCCGAGGTGGGCTGTGGCAGCTGGTGCCCCAGGCGGAAGGCGCAATCGGCTGCACGGCCGTCAATAGGCCATCAATGGGGTGATGTCATCATCGGGCGCCCCGGGCGCCCCGTGATGTCAGCATCGGGCACCGTTGAAGGCGGCGCCCTAGGCGACAGCCGAGTTGGCCTATAGTCGCAGGCTGCCCCTGCCTGGGATGTTTTCAGCTACTCTCTGCAGTTCTGGATCAGCTCAATTCTCAACACCATGAAGTTAACAACAGGCTTTAGAAGATTCCCCAGAACATGATTTCAAGCCCATTGTTCTGCAATGCCTCTGCAATGCCTCTCCATTTCTCCCCAGGAACACTGTGGGGTAAAGGGAAACCATCAAGTTGGCATGCACCATTCCAAATCCGCCCGCCCTGTCAAAACTAAATTTATTCATGTTTCTTGGACAGATCAGGTCCCTGAAGCCAGAGCTGCTGCATTCTAAGACCCAGGGGACAATCAGCTCTCTGAACACAAGGTGGGTGAGCAAGAGGGAGTGTTGACCCACACCTCTGCTACGAGCCCCCACTGCAAACCAGCAAAAAAGAGGTCCAAGCTCTTTGCACACACACAAAAAGAGCTTTTTCCTATGATTCAGAAGGGGTTTGCCGCAAGAGGCAGAAGCAGATGGTGGTGATTAGGAATCAGACAGATGGACAGATCTCAGTTTCTAGACACTGAAAAAGTCACTCCACCCAACACTGAGGGTTACCAGATGGTTTCAACAAAAATATCCAACAGACTTGACAATACATCACAGCCTACATTACATCATATTTAGAAAATACCAGACATTTATATTTTCCCAATTTGTTTCCCCGAACAGAAAGCTCAAATACTGGTCTGTCCAGTTCAAAACCAAACAGCTGGCAACCCACCAACACCCATGGCTGGTTATTGTCCAGGGCAGTATGGAAGTGTAAGGTGTATCAACGTGATAATGCAGTAGCGAGCAAACAAAAGGAAAGATAGAAAAACTGCTTGAGGGTGCCAGCAGCCCACAGATTATGTAAGCAATGACAGGGCACTTATCTGGCCCTTTTTATTTCACTCCTGCTTTCCAAAGGAATGCAGAGAACATTATTCCCATTTTACAGATGGGCACTCGGGCCAAAAATATTTTCTTCCCTTGGTTACTAATAGTACACTAGCTTCAAATCAGGCAGCACCTAAAAAGTCTATTCTACTTTCATTACTGATGCTGTATTAGTCTGTAACTTTAAAAAAAGAAGCAGCTTAAATAATGAGTGGTCCTGTAGCACTTTAGAGACTGTCTCTATTTGTGTTAGTTTCTGATGTGCTACAGGACTACTCTTAGTTTAAGATTTTTTTAAAAATTCAGATGCTGTTTATTCTTGGTGCTTCTCAATGAAAATAAATGGGTAAGATCCAGTGTGACCCTGCTCGCTCCTGTCCTTGGTTTCATTCCTTGAGGGTCCTGCATTACCCAAACTTGCGGTAGCAACAGTGGCAGCCAGGTGCCCTGGGCCCCTTGCAATTATCAAGCCCTGGAGCAATTACCCCCTTGTCCACTGTCGAAGGGTCTGCTTTGCTGTGATATCAGACTAGCAAATTTACCCTACAAGTGAACTCAGCTATGAATAGAGTTGCCAGATGGTTTAGCCAAAAATACTGAACACCTTCCCCCCCCCAAAAAAAACGAAGAAAAAATTCTGTTGAGGAAAAAAAAGGGGGAGACGAAAGTTGTTGAGCATAAAAAAAAAAAAAAAAAAAAAAAAGGACTCCGAGAGTTATTAAGCAAAAAAAGTTTACAAAATTTAAAAAATTAAAAAAACAGCATGGACTCTTTAAAACAGTGGTATCCAACCTTTTTACACCCAAGATCACTTTAAGTCTCAGAACAGGCGAAGATCTACCGCCCCGCCCCTTCCTTGAAGCCCCGCCCTCTCTATTCTCCCAGCCCATACACTCTGTTAAACAGTTTATTTTTAAATTATGCAATATATAAAATTAAAATAACGTTTATAGTTATGAAATAAATGGTCTGTTTTTAATTCATGCTATTTAAATGTCACATGAAGCATTTACAATTATACATTTTGTTCTCTGCTATTTTGTAAATCTAAAATCAAGTATTGATAATTATATATTTTTTCCTCCAATAACAAAGTCTCAGTGTGACACCTGTGACTGAACAGTATGTGCCAGTGTCTTGAAGTCTGGGTTGTAGTCTGAGATTGCTAGTCGTTTACAGTCCATCAGATGGGCATCTGTGAGGCGGGTGCAATACATGGACTTGATTATCTTTACTTGGGAAAATGCTGTGTCTCAGAGGTATGTGGAGCCAAAGTAGCCTTCACTTTGAAAGCACAAGATGACAGAAGTGGATATTTTTCTCTGTTTACCATTCTCCAAAAATCACTATCCCTTGCTCTGACTTTCAGTTCAATATCATTTTGCATAGTAATTATCTCCTTATTAAGTCCATTGCTTTGTAAATGAAACACCTGATGAAATTCTGTAGCCAAGCCGCGAATGTCTTCTCTTTGAAGGAATGGATTTAAGACAAACGTGACAATTGGTTCCATCACATCTAATTCCTGAAATCTCCTGTTGAATTCGTCTGCTAATTTCTTCAGGTATGCACAGAAGTTTTCTGGGTGGAACCATTTTTCTTTCTCATTAATTTTTTCTAGTATTCCCCCCAAACTTGGGAAGTCATACAGTGTTTTATTCTCTAATTCAGAGGACCATAGGCCCAGTTTCAATTTGAATGCATTCACAACACTGAGCACATGTGCTAAGTCTCTGTCCTTTCCCTGAAGTTCATAGTTCAACTCATTCAGTTTTGATGTCATATCTGTAAGGAACCCAAGGTCCAGCAACCGTGCACTATCTGACAGCTCACTGTACACTTCATTCCTTGATTTAAGAAAAGTGTTAATTTCAGGCATCAGCTCTAAAAATCTTTGCAGGACCTTTCCTCGACTTAACCACCTCACATCAGCGTGGAGAATTAGTTCACCATAGGCAGCATCCAGTTCGTTGAGTAAGGATTTAAACAGGCGATGCTGAAGGGATCGAATTGAGTTTACAATCTTAACAACTACTTTCATTATATGAGAGAAGTTCATAACTTTACTTGCTAATACTTGCTGATGGATTATATAGTGATAATTGACAAAAGAAGGGAAATCAGGATCATTCCTGCAACATGCAACAAAGCCTGCATTTGCACCAAGCATGGCTGGTGCACCATCTGTTGTGATGGAAACCAATTTCTTGATTGGAATGTTTTTCCTCAAGCACATACCTTTTGAATGTGTTGTATATATCGTCACCTCTTGTTCTCTCTTTAAGGGGCAAAAGGATGAGAAGATCCTCTTTAATTGTCATATCCTTAAAAACCATACACACAAAAATAATCACCTGGACAGTGTCAGTCATGTCAATAGATTCATCAAACTACAGTGAGAAGCATTTGCAGTCCTTCAGGTCTTGCTGTAATTGCTGAAAGACGTCTTCTGACAAAGATTCCACTCTTCTTGCTACTGTGGAAGCACCAAGTGACACGCCCTGGATCGCTGTCATTATTTCTTCTTTGTTTTTAAAATCTTTTAATAAAGAGTCAGCTGCCACAATCATTGCTTCTTTAATTATTTCGCCATCTGTGAATGATTTCTTATGTTTTGCCAGCAAATGGCAAATACGAAATGATGCTTCAGTGCAGGCCATCCCTTTTGCTGCTGGTTTAAAAAATAATGACTGTCGAGCTTTTAAAATGGCCTTCAGTTCATTAACTTTCTTTGTACGTAGCATGCTGTTCAAGGGAAAACTATCCTTGAATTTACTATGTACTGTTGCGTGGTGTTGTTCCAAATTGCTCCTTTTACTTAATGATAAACTTTGATGACATATCAAGCATGTGCTCTTATCTTTTATATTTGTGAACAGAATTTCATTTTCCCATTCTACGTGGAAGTTGTACATTTTTTATTTGTTACATGGCCTAGGTTTGCCATTCATGTTTATCGCCAGCCAGGGAGATAGAGCTAAAATAAAAAGCAAGATAGCACTAAACTACCAAATGTGTGATATTTGTGTTTTGGTACAGTGTGGTGATATTATTGTCATGGACAGACCCAACACAGCTTTTACAGCTGTTTGGATTTAGAATTTAAAATTTTCATGATTTATTTGTGCATACTAGTCAGTGTAGTCTGCTGGAGCTGGAACCCAGCAGGGACAGCTTCACCGGGCCCCAGGCCTTTCGTAGGACCCCGCCAGACCCAGTTAGAATCATAGCTGTGGTCAGTGATGGATACACTCAAGACACCACAGGTCACTATGAGGGCCTCTCCAGGCTTTACCGTCACTGGGCTGGACGGGACCAGCTACACCTGGCCTGGGAGAGGACAGGGAAAGGAAAAGCAGCAAAGGTTCCATTCTCATTACCAGGCACTGAGGAAAACTCCCCAGAAGGCAGGGCTGGGCAGGTTTATGTCTGGGGAGAGACTGAGGCTCCTAGAATATGGCACAGAGAGGAAGCTGCCTGGCCACTTGGCTGTGGCATTCAGCTGCCCCACTCCACCTGATGGGGTGGCTTCTCCTCTGTCAGCCCATGTGGAGCATGGTGCATCTGGGCTGAACACAATAGCCTCCCCACGAACTGAAATTAAGGGGATTGTTCAAATTTACAAGGGCTGCGGGGATCAGGGCCGATGAGCGGTGAGACCGTGAGGGTGAAGGTGGGCTGTATGGCATCATAGCTCACAAAACTGGGGGGTGCTGGAGAAATTCAGGGGGATATACACCCCACATGGAGGTAGGGGAAATCCCTGGCTGATTGCCATGGCCAACCAGCTTCCCCTTTTCACCAGCCCACCTGGAGCTGGTGCACCCTAGCTGAACGCCATAGCCAGCTGGCTGGGCAGCCCCTTCGCTTCGCTCTAGCCCAGCTGCCCTGCACTCAGCCCAGGGAGGCTGTGTTCCCGGGCTGAGCGCAGGTCAGCCAGGCGGGAGCGAAGAGAAGCGGCTGCCCAGTCACCTGGGCATAGCGCTCAGCCAGGGTGCACCAGCTCCAGGTGGGCTGGTGCAGAGGGGAAGCTGCCTGGCCAGCTGGCTGTGGCGTTCAGCCCGGAGGAGGCTGAACCGTGCTCCAGCTGATCGGGCGGCTTCCCCTCTGCGCCTGCCCACGTGGAGCTTGGTGCACCCTGAGTGCCACGGCCAGCTGGCCGGGAAGCCGCTTCTCTTCGCTCCCGCCCGGCTGCCCTGCGCTCAGCCCGGGAAGCTTGATCCAGCACAGCTGGAGCTAGACGCAGCCTCCTTGGGCTGAGCGCAGGGCAGCCGAGCTGGAGGGAAGAGAAGTGGCTGCCCGGCCAGCTGGCCATGGTGCTTAGCCAGGGTGCACCAAGCTCCACGTAGGCAGGCACAGAGGAGAAGCCGCTGATCAGCTGGAGCATGGGGCAGTCTCTTTCAGCTGAAAGCCACAGTCAGCTGGCTGGGGTGTTTCAGCCCTCCTGACCTCCCAGCTCCCACCATTCCTCGCAGCTACTCACTGTGTTGTTGCTCGGTGAGTAGCTGCTCCTCGAATGAGGAAATCTAATGTAAATGTACTGCGCAGGTGTGCAGTTCAGAGAGGGCTCAAGAGCTACTTTTAGAGCCCCTGAGATCTTAGAGCCCCTGAGACCACGGCTTTAAGACATGCCTTTGAGGCTTTTTGCTGGTGGCCTGCTCCAAGACAGAAGACAGCTCTCTACAGAACCAGGTAAGTGGGGGGAGGAGCTGCGGTAAGGGAGGCGAGGGCTGGGCCCAGTTGCTGAGTGTGTGTAGGGTTGCCAGGTGTCCAGTATTTTTGCCTCCTAGCTGGCTCCAATTCCCCACTCTAGAGACAGTGGGGAGTTTGGGGAGGAGGGAGGGAGTGAGTAGTAAATACTTCACTCAACTACCTGATAAGTTTATACTACTTGACTACTTGCTAACATCCCTAGTGCAGGGACCAGACCCTTCCCTTGCCAGTCCCCTCACCAGCTACTGGCTGGCTCCTTGCCCCTCCTGCCAAAAAAATTTTGGGGGAAATGTACCTCCTATGTGTCACCTGTCTGCTGAAATGCTTGGTAAAGACAGAAGATATTGAACTGAAAATGAATGAGCCAAGACTGGAGCGTCCAATATTTGGCTAATTAGTGGACAAAATAATGAGGACCTTGGCTACTCTGCCCACCATTCCTTCTGTGGGTCCTTAAAGAGAGAGACTCTGACAGGAAGGAAGAGAAAAGAACAGACAGAGTCTACTGGAGCAAGCTTCACCATCATGGCTGCCCCCTCCCACCTCACGTCCTGGCACCCCCATCCTTCTGTGTCTTGATTCTGAGAGACAGACTGACTGGATAAGGCCTGGAAGAGGGGCCCAGATCAGACTCCCTCTCTCTGCCTGCTCCAGCTGAATCCCAGATACTGCTTGGAATGAAATGGGATCGTACTTGAAGAGCAGCAAAAACAGCAGCATCAGCTCATCTCAATTCACTTCTCCTTCCCCCGCAGGCCAGTTATTACCATCTTTTACTACCACCCGGAGACTGTCAAGCAAGGGGCTTTTCCTCCTAAAAACTCTCACTAGCTAAAGGGAATGAATCATGTTGTTCAAACGAAAGCCTCAGGAATGCTTCACAGTTCAGAGACTGTATCTATTTTTCCTTTTCCGTACCTTTAACAAAAGGTTAAAACGTGGAATGGCATCTTTGCCATGGTGCTAAGCAGCGGAGATCTCTCCAGGGAAGCAGACATCCTCCAAGGGTCCCTGGGCACAATGTGTGTGTGGGGCAGAGTGTGCATGTGGGGGTGAGGGACAGGGAGAGTGGCTCTACGCTCCTGGAAGGGACAGGGCTACAGGAGGAAGGGGAAGAGCTAGGGCAGCTAACCCTTAGTGCTCCCTGGATGGTGGTGCACACCCTCCCTCCCAATCCTTCACAGCTGCACACATTGCACCACGCAGTGCTCTGGCAACAATTTAAAGGGCCCAGGGGCTGGCTCCTACATGGACCTCTTTGAATTACTGGGCCCTGGGGCAACTGCTCCCTTTGCCTTCTCCCCTCCTCCACTGTTGGCAAGTCTGGCTCTCTCTCTACCAGTTCTCAAACATGGTTTTAGGCTATTTAATATTGAACAGTGACTGAGTAAATATTCACCCCTTTGACTCATTCATTCTCATTATATGCCTCCCCCCAGCGGTCCTTATTATTTTCATTGTAAACCATGCAAAGAGTGTACCAAATTCAAAGGATAAATAAAGTAAATAAACCTTCTCATTTCAATGCTCTGTCCGTTGCCATGGAGATGGAACATGGCTACAGAACCTTCCCTAGCTATTGGGAGACATGGAACAATAGGGCAGCTTCATTCTCAGCATCCCAGCGTGTGTTCCGACATACTGGAGTCAGTCTTGGATTAGGTCTGACTTAGCTTGGCACCTTTCTGTTAAAGCTTGTAAAGGATGGGGAGTTTTGTCTAATAACATTTACCACATTGATAAGCAAACTGGTTTCAAAATCAGGGCCTACAATCGCTAACAAGGATGAAACCTAACAACCAGGAAAGATGCATCCCAGTGTAAGTGAGACAGGTGGAATAAATGTAGTCAAAAGGTCTGTGTTCTACATTAACAACATTTTTAAAAAAGGAGCAGAGGATTATAGACAGTGTTGGCAGCACTGTCTACCATTAAGGCTGCCCGTCCATAAAATCTGCACCAGATATTCCACATCATGTTAACTCATAAGAGTGAAACTGTATCTCTGTCCATATTGACACCATAAAATAAGGCATCTTGGTAAAGTGACCCACATAAATGGGCCTGTCACATCCTGCTATCCTGAAGCCTCTTAATTATTAACAAAGTTGGCCCACTAAACAGGCCAGCTCATTCAATGCGGCCGGCATGCATGTTAAGACTTCAAACATGCATGATGAATCAGTAAGAGAAACAGATGAGGCTACATCACACTGAGGGAACCTTCATTCATTATTTAGGTAAAGGTAGAAAGATTGGGATGGCTGGAAAGAAGACAGCTGATGGTAGCCATCTGATGGACTACTACAGAAGACATGGGTTTTGATTCCTGCACAGGATCTCATTTTTGAGAGCTAGAAGCAAAATGTTCAATTCCTGGAATTGAGCAACCTCCTTTTAAATGTTTAAAAATATTTAGACAGCACATCTTTAATGCCCACTCCAGTGTCTCTTCAGCAGAGCTAAGCAGGACTTAGTTTAAATAAATATAGAAGATTTTTTTAATGGTGGTGCCTGGACACAGACACATACTGTGGCTCTCTGACTTTCTAGTTCCTATACATCCTTTGCCATCTACCATCCCAACATCTTGGCCTGCATTAGGCAGGCTGACTACACCACTAGATTGCTGTGAAGACTTGCAAATTAGGAAGTGAAACACCGCAGTGACTGTCTGAAACACCGTAACATTATTGGAGTGTTTTCGCTCATTCCTGTAGAATAGAGCAGCTGTTAGTCTGATCTTCTTTAAAAAAGGGGTGGGCAGTTAAACAACTGCTCTGTTCACTCCAGAGGTAGCTGCATTTAGGTAGCAGATAAAATCAACCCTGTTACCTCAACTTTATATACTGTGTTTGTAAACACCTTGCCATAGTTCAGGGTGGAGGATACTAATTTGTTGATGATGAAGAAAAGCTGCATTTGGATGGTGCTACAACCATTTGTGTCTTCTTTGCTAAAGGATAAAGGTGTCTGGAGCAACAGAACAAAAATTCCAAAGGCCTCAAGAGAGCCACAAACCAGCTATTTACTTTCTAGCCTAAAATCTAACACTAGCCCCAAATGTTGTTAAACCCCAATCCTTTCCAGATTAAGACAAAAATTGTTTTTATGCAACAAGTGTCAAAACCCTTGAAGTTTCTGTCAGAGCTTTTCTATTAAAAATACTAATCCTGTAGTGGCAAACCAGTCCTCTCACCCTTTTTACAAAGGAACCAAGTGCCTTGAAATATTAGATTTCAAATAATCAAGAGAACAGGGCATTTCAGTCAGCCCTGTCCATAAGGACTCATTGCACAGTCTAGAAAACTCCTGAAGGATCAAACTACTCTCCCATACTGTGGAGTACAAAACGGGGTATAAGATAAAAGAATGAGGCTTCCCCCAAGACTGGATAACGAGAAACCCGAAGCTCAAACTCCCATGACAGAATGATATGAACATGCAGTAGGTGTTGCCAGTGTCAACTCGAGCCATTCTTGCACCCCGGTCAGCGGGCACGCGACCCACGCGCGACCCCCGCCCCCCGAGCGCATGGTGCCCCTTACAGCTGTAATCAGGCGCTGCGTGGCCCCCGCCCCTGGGCTGTAAAGGGCACTGTGCGCCTGGGGGCTGCGCGGCACCTGATTGCAGTTGTAAGGAGTGCTACACGCCTGAGGGCGGAGGCTGCACAGTGCCCCTTACAGCTGCAATCAGGCACCCCCCATAGGTTGGCGCCCAGAGCAGCTGCCTGGCTAGCTCCACACCTTAATCCAGCCCTGGGTGTTGCGAAGATACTCTCTATCGTAAAACATGTATTTATCGAAGCACAATGTGGCATGTTCAATTTAACACAAGTCACTGAATGTAACATAACACAGGGCTAGCTCTGGGCACTTCAAGGGTGGTATTATTCATTTGACATGACCCTTAAGAACTTGCGATCTGTTTTTAAAATCTCACTGCACAAATATGCATCACAGCACCTTCCCAGGGTGCTTTTAGTGCTGGTGCAGTAGATTGATCCAAAGACACACATTGTCTCAAGCTGCTACACAAAAATAAACATTCAATGTCCAATTTTCAAGCAAGCTCAACATCCTACAGCTCCCCATGTAGACACCTAATGCATTGCCAGAATTTCAAAGAGAACTTTAATTCGAAGCCTAAGTAAGAATGTTGCTCTTTTGAAATTCTGGTCCATGCTAAACATCTCTGGTTAACCATCTGGCTCCCCCTACTGGAATTGAAAGGAAAAGCACCACTGCAATGGAACTTGCTCTAATTTGTATTTACTTCATCCTAATGCAGCTCTGCACAGACTTTGCCCAGTTCTAACACTGCCAGAGAGAGAACAGGAATGATCAATCCACAGCTGGCAGATGAGGGATTTAAGGATTGTGCCTAGCACAATAGGCCCCCAATCACCATGGGGAGCTCTGGATGCTAGAACACACATAAATAATGAAGAGTAAATGATTTTACCAGGTAGACAGAACAAGGACCCTCGTAAGAGGTAGCATGACCATGCCCTGGGTTAGGGTAATCAGTGAGTGGAAGGCATTATGTTTGTGTGAGAACCTTCTATGCAGCTCTTGAGGGGGCACTGCAGTGCAGCCTTGTCTTGGATCCAAAGAGGCCGGGACACACCTTTCCTCTGATGAAGAACAACTGGTATGTTTGATGCCCACATGTTACAGACAGCGGCTTTGTACTGGAGGTCTCAGCCAATGTCATTGTTTATCATAGCAATTTATTATTCATTATATAATTCTCCAACAGCGTGTCTAGCTGGGGAAGTAGACCATTAGAGCTATAGTAGAATAGTTATTAAGGAAGAGTATAATTGTTCTTCTGCTTTAGCTGTATTGGTCAATTTCCTTGGGTAGACAAACCCTGAGACCAGTGGCATAGCCAGAAGGGTGCACTTGAGTGGGTCTCAACTTTGCATGAGTGGCAAGAATTGGGGATGAGGAAAAGTGTGACAGGAGGGTTCCCTCGCTGGAGTGGGATAAATCCTGGGGGTGGACTTGGATGTAAAACGGGTGGGCCATGGCTCATTCAGGCCCAGCAGCTATGCCTCTGACTCAGAGCAGCGTTTTTTTCAAAGACACAAGAGAGAATTAAGCAGCCAGCTCCCTGGGGCAGTGAGTGGAGTTGGCTACCTAACTACCCTTTGTGACTTTCAAGTCTCCCCCTAACTTATTTGATCTGTAGGTTGCTGTCCACTAAAAGCGCAGTGAGGGTCCCATACCTGCTGCTTGGGTCCTTTCCCATAGGAACTACTTATGAACCAGCCAGCTAGAACTGAAACTAGCAGAACAGCTTCCACATATTCTGGTGCCAGATCTCTGTCTACAGAGAAGGACTTTGAACCCCTCCAGACATTGACATCTGAGTAAATCTCTTGCTCCGTTTGATCTTTGCCGTTTTTTTGTACTAGCAGGTCTCAGGGCCCATAACAGCTCTGTCTAATCCTGACCAACTCCCCACTCAGCTTCCTATGGCAACAGCCTTTGTCATAAGCTTGGCATCAACAGCCTCTCAGGCTGGGACCCCCCCCAGAATCTCACTCCACTCAACCCTAGTGAGGAGGGTCTGGAATTCAAAGTGATCCCAATAGAGACATCATTGAAGTTAGGCTAGCCCTGCAACACGTGAGCCCTGTAGAATAATCCTTTATAAATGGTCCTGTTTTCCTGGGCAAAAAGTCTGATTATGCTCTCAGCAAGTATACAGGCAAGTATACAGACTTACGTCGGATCCGCACTTACAAACGGGGCTCTCTCGACCCAGAGCTCACAGGCAGCGGTCAGCCACCTGGACCTCCGGGGCGAGAAAAGCTGCTCTGGGTGCCCCTGGTCTGCTGGGGACCGTCTCCAGCAGACCAGGAGCATCGGGAGCAAAGCCGCAGCCCCGGCGGGTTTGCTCGCGGTGCACCTGGTCTGCTGGAGACGGTCCCCAGCAGACCAGGGGCACCGCGAGCAAACCCGTAGCCGTGGCGGGGTCCCACGCTTCTGAGGCTTTGCTCTGGCAAAGCCTCAGAAGCGCGGGACCCCGCCGCGGCTGCGGATTTGCTCCCAGTGCCCCTAGTCTGCTGGGGACCGTCTCCAGCAGACATGGGGCACCGGGAGCAAAGCGGGTCCCGTGCCAGAGCAAAGCCTCAGAGGCAAGGCACCCCGCCGCTGCAGCTTTGCTCCCCGTGTCCCTGGTCTGCTGGGGGGGGGGCGCAGCTAGTGTGACCCCCCCCCAGCAGACCAGGCTTTTGTTGTGGACCCTGGGGCAGAGCAGCTGGGGCGCTGCCAGTTGGTCCCGCAGCGCCGCTCTGGGCACTACTGGACCAACCCGGCAGCACCCCAGCTGCTCTGCCCCAGGCGTCCTGATTCAGCCACTGCTGGTCAGTTTCAGCAGCGGCTGAATCAGGATGCCTGGGGCAGAGCAGCTGGGGTGCTGCTGGGTTGGTCAGCACCCCAGCTGCTCTGCCCCAGGCGTCCCCAAGTCAGCCGTTGCTGAAACTGACCACCACTTACTACAGGAAGCCTGAGGCACAGTTGCCCTGCCCCGGGCTTCCTGGAATCAGCGGCTGATCAGTTTCAGCAGCAGCTGACTTGGGGTTCTTAAGTTGAATCTGTATGTAAGTCAGAACTAGCGGTCAGTTTCAGCAGCGGCTGAATCTGGATTCCAGTTCCGACTTACATACAGATTCAACTTAAGAACAAACCTACAGTCCCTATCTTGTACATAACCCGGGGACTGCTTGTATATGCTTTTTGTCTTTCCACTGTCATTAAACTCTGCATTATACCCCAAATTGCAGCAGACCTTTTTACAGGAGACATCAGCAAGGGTAAGCAATGGAAAAGAAATCAAGCAGGTGAAGGCCTGTGTGTAACATCTTGGGTATGTAGGAAAATGCAGGGCTAGTGTGGCTGTTTCATGACAAGATTGGGACCTAGTGGAGAAAGGACAGTAAAAACTACAGTCAAAACCAAAAATTTCTAACTAGGAACTCAGTCAGTCTCCCCTGTATCCCAAATAACCTTCGAGTACTGAACTGGCCTGACATGTTATCTGTGGCATCCAATAGTATCTGGACTCCCTTTATTACAATTTGATGCAGGGTTTTTTAAATTCAATTTCTAAAAAGTGTCCTGCCTAGTTAGACTCAAGGAAAAAAGAATGTATAGCAGATTAAGGCATTTGATTTTTGGATAAGGTGAGAGAAATTATAAGAAATTAAGTTCTTGATAATCCTACATTAAACAGGTCTCAATAAAACAAAGTCTTCACTTGTGCTTTCAGTTTTTAAACTCTATTGTTAAACTGTTGCTGTAATGCAAGAAACATAACCTAGGTTACACTTTAGTTTAAAAAAGTTTATAAATACCTCTATGATCAACAATGAGTCCTCTGTAGAATTTTGTTTTAGCCAGAGCCAGAATGGTGCTTAGTTATCATTCTAGTTCATATTCCACTAATAAAGTTATTTAGGGCTTGTGAATAATACTATAGACGACTATTTAAATGTGAAATTAAATGTACTGGGAGTCGTGTTTTATTACTCCCTTTATACACAATGTTAATGATAAACTCACTGGAAGAGTTGTAGGAAGACAAATAACCCTTTGAATACACTGCCCTATGCACAATAACTCTAGCAGGCAGCAAGTGACATTAGCACAATGCAGTGAACTCGGTGCGGGGTGTCTACATGTATTGTTTAGTTGCAATGTTACCACGGTGGGGGGGTGGAATATGAAGGGGGGACAGACCAGATAAACACAATGCAAAAGCTACGCCACCCACTGTGCTTAATGCAAACGGGAAAACCTAGGGGATTCTGATCTGGCTTCTGACCCGAGATACACTTAACCGACATCACATACGAGACGGGCATGATCAGACGCAACGGCACCAACAGACGCAGGCAGAATCAAGTCCCCAGCTGTTGTCCGGGATCAAGTCAATTAATTAAATGAAATTTAAAAAAAAATCCTGACAGCCCTGGCTTGCTCTGTGCAAACACATCACCCTGCGGGTCCTGCCTCAACTCGGGGCCTCCTGCACCCGGGCGAGCCCCAAACTCAGAGATATCCCCCGGCGCTCCCACCCTTTGGGGACAGCGATGGAGCCGCCGCTGCAGAGTCCCACAGCAGGGCCGTGCAGCGCCACGTGCTGCCCCGCACACTGGGACCAGCTCTTACCTGGCCGGCAGCAGCTGCAAGGCGCGCGGAGCATCGCGGAGCCACACGGCCCTAGCTGGTCTGCAGGACAAGGTCGGAAGTGGGAGGAGCTTCCCCGTCTGACATCACCAGGGAACCACGCCCACCTCTGCAACCTGTGTTACGTGTAGGACAATGTAGCACTTTTAAAGACTAACAAGATGGTTTATTAGATGATGAGCTTTCGTGGGATTTTTGATCTGAGGAAGTGGGTCTGGCCCACGAAAGCTCATCATCTAATAAACCATCTTGTTAGTCTTTAAAGTGCTACATTGTCCTGCATTTTGCTTCAGCTACCCCAGACTAACACTGCTACATCTCTATCACTGTGTTACGTGTGTGTGTGTCTGTCGGGAGCAGGGGGCTGCAGCCACGTGCCTGGCCTAGGCACAGGGGGTATCACCTTAAAGCATCTAGCTCCTCTCTCGCCTTGCACCGGCTGCTGAGCCCCAGCAGGAACCAGAGCTGTGAGCTGGGGCTCGCGGAAATGCGTCTGCCTCGCCTGGCCGGGCGCCTGGCTCTACCCCTCGAGGGCGCCCCTGTGCCCCTCGCGGGACTTCTGCTGCCAGTTTTGCCCGAAAGTTGCCAGCCCTGCTTTGCTCTCGGGGTTGCAACCGTGCGCCAGGGCCAGCTGTTCTAGCCCCAGGCTGCTGCCTGCGCTCCAGGGTGCGCGGATTCCCTGGGCTGGGCATGGCGAAGATGGACTCCCCCTTTGGGGATCCTCAGCTGCCAAGCTTGGCTGGAGGGAGCTGCAAACAAGGGGTGTGAGCGGGGATCTGTGCAGGGTGATCCACTCCTGCCACTTCCCCTGCATTTTCACCCTGCTTTAGCCAGAGTCCACCAGCTTTCTGCAGAAGGTGCCCAGGTTCAGCTGCTGCGGATGTTGCTTATGCCAGTGTTTCTCAATCTTTTTTTTATAAAGTACCCCTTTTTTAAAAAAAAATAAAAATTATAAATACCCCCCCAGTACCTAGTTTTCAGAGGCACAACATATTTTTCTACCCTTGCAACACATTTGTTTAAACAGCTTAATTGTAGCAGGACAGGCAATTAAATGTTTGGATGTAAAAGTAAAAAAATAATAAAGTGCTGTAAAAAATTAACACAAAAATTCAGTTTTCTCCAAATTTCAGTTGTGTTAATGTACCCCCCCAGACTTCTCTCAAGTACCCCAAGGTTACTTGTAGCACTGGTTGAGAAACACTGGCCTATGCTATGTGCTATTCCTTTCAGGCTTAACCAAGGAAATGCTGATGCTGTTTTACAGTGCAAAGTGAAGCATAGCAGCAAGCTTTGGCCATAAGCAGGGGAATCACCTATAGCTTCACATTCAGTACCTTTGTACCAATCCCCCCGTTTTTCAATTTTTTTCATGTGTGTAGAGAATACATTTTGTCCTGGGTAACAAGGCACATGCAGATGTTCGCTGCCACATAGAAACACAGGCTGCTGATGGTGGGCACCCTGCTAATCAGGTGGGCAGCATTTTAATCTCTCCTGGGTGGCCACCCAAGTGCACAGTTTACAAGGAATACTGTCCTCAACCCTCTTCTGTGCCCCTGTGCTGACTTGGCAACACACAGCCCTTCCCAATCTTCGCTCCAAGATCAGGGGCAGAGGGCGTGGAAACAGCCCCAAGCCCCAACTGGTAGAGAGCAAGAGAGACAGAATAACTCCTGGCCACATTCCTCCTGCGTCAGGCGCTTAGGGCCTGCATCTCATGGGCCAAAAAGGCCTCACCTCAGTGTTTAGCTAACCTACACTCCCATTTTTATATGCCCCTTTCATGGAATTAAAATGTTTCTTCAGCTGGCCCAAAGTTCAGCTCACTTTGTCCATTGTGAAATAAATCAGCTCTCTCTGATAATTATTTTTTAAGGAAGCAAAATGCATGAAGCTAAGATGGGAGAGAAAACAGGAGTAATAAACATGCTGTATAACTCTGCCAGGGTAACAAGACTGGAATGAGCCCTCTTCTCCCATACACATCTCTCCTTCTCCCAGGCAATATGGGGATAATTACAAATTGTTTCTGGCAGGGAAGAGAGTTCACCTTCTTCCTCTCCAACAACAAAAAGTCAGATTTAACTTACCCCAGACCATCATACAGGCCGATGGAAAATTACACACCTTAAAGAAAATGTTTTCTGCAAAAAAGTCCAAATGCTTTATTCTTTAGAGTGCTTTGTTAGCATCCAGTGGAAATAGTTAGATTTAAACAAGGAATTGCTTCAAGAGGATTTTTAGTTAAACCCTAGCCCTAAGGGAGCTGTAAGAGACCCAGTTTCAAAAAGTCCAAGGGCTGACATAAATATTTCTTTTCAAAATCAGAATAGCCCATGTATCTCAGAACTATGATATGGCTGTAGTCTCTTCCTCTGTATAAGCTTTATCACAGAGCTAGGACACAGTTACTTTATATACAAACCAATATTAACACCTAGGCTATTTGTCACAAGTGCAGTATTCAACATTCCTTTCTGGATCTACATGCTACACTGTGTAACCCAGACAACATAAGAACTGACTGTATGGAACTTTCAGAATTCATTCTGTTTTAGTGAAGAGCAGGATGTAAAACATAAAAGCCAAAGATCAAGTATCTCTCTGTCTAGGCAATCAGAAAAAAAACCCTTCTCATTTTCCGGGTTTTACTCCTCCAGGATGAACATGAGTATTTCAGTCCATTTACACACCCCAAAGGACATACACAGCCCTAGTGTAATAATCTAGATCAATGGCAGGAAGGATGATTTCAAGCTAAGTCAATGGGATACAGATCTGGGTTCAATTCTCAATTGTGCTAGATTCTCCTCTCATTTACAGCCATAATCACCACTTTGATTTTCATGGTGTTATTCCGGATTTACACCAACACGCGCACAATCCTAATCATGCTTACTGTGGAGCTTTTAGCCAATCAATACAATGCTTTCTGCTTCTGTGGCCTATCTGTAAAGTGGGGAAAACAACACCTCTCAGGGATGTTGTATGGACGAATCCATGACGGCTCAGAAGGGCTCAGGCATGACAGCAGTGGGGCCATTTTGATGCTCACTCAACTTTCACCGTGCCACAGACCTACCCAGGTCTGAGTATGAACTTTCCATGCAGGTATCTCAAAAGAACACGTCCTGCTAAAGTTGCCAGTGACCCTGAGTTAGACCCTGGAATTTAGCTGGTTTTCTTCATCCCAGATGTATTCTGCTCAGGTGACATGACTGTCTCGATTTGAAATGCCATAAACTGGCTCTTCTTCAACTTCTTCAGGGACGAGTTAGTGGTGTTACCAAACACGCCATCTTCCACTTTAAAGGCAAGGGATGGCAGGCTCCTCATTTTCCTTTTCACGCTTTTCTGTTCTCGCTTGTATGCTGCAGCCATGTTTGCTATCACCTGCAAAGAGGATCACTCAAGTTAGTGGGATGGTTTTTGTGGTTTGCTGTAATTTCTTATGTCAGTGTACACCAATTCTCTCTGCTACATTGACCTAAAACAAGGCATTCCAGCAAAGAGCTAGCAAGCTGCAGGGCTGCAGTCAGAGGGGATGCTGTGGGAGTGTGAGTTACAGGTCTGGAACTAGGTACAAGGGGATCTGAGTTGGTTGATTTTGAATACTGGGGGATGATGGGTATAGTTAGTGACTCTTCCTTTCACTTTCTTGTTAGGTGCTTTCTTTGCTATCCCCCGTTCTACTAGCCCCTCAAAGTGAGAGTTTAAACTCAAATGGAGACATATACCAATGAGAAATCAAGGTGACACACTCCCTGAGTCTAGCTCTTAGAAACTGTATTGCTCCATAGCACATAAGCATTGTTACCCTTATTTCAGAGGGAGAAGCTGGGTCACAGAGCAGTTCAGTAACTTCCCCAAGGTCACACTATGTGGCAAATTCTGGTGTAGAACCCAGAAGTCCAGGTTCCCAGCCCTCATTTCACCCCACTCGATTTTATTACAATTAATGGATAATAAAAAGAATCAAAATCCTACTGGAGTAAGAAAAGTCTTACCAAGTGGCCCAATTCAAATCATTATACCACCTTGCTCTTATATTGCAGTTTGCATCCAACAGATCGCACTGTACTTTACAGAAGAGATCAATCATTATGCCTATTTTATTTAGAAAGAAACCGAGGCACAGAGAGTTGAAGTGACTAGACCAATGTCACCCAGCAGGCCAGTTGCAGAATGGAGAACAAACTTAGTTCTCCTGAGTTCTAGTCTAGTGCTCTATTTACCTGGCCAATTGTTCTCGGACTTTTGGGTGTTAGGACTCTCCTGTAAAGCTCAATGGCCTGTCACTACCCAGTAAAATGCTTCAGTGCAAAAAACACCTGGCTTACTAAATACTTCTTACCTTCACTATAGAAGGTTCACATTAACGGAATAAATGCTAAATAAGGGCACCATGCATACGATAGCAGCAGCTCCTGGAACTCCTGCCCTGTGGTGCTGTCGGGCTCAGCTGCCCACTCCAGGTAGTGGGGCCACCAGGGTCACAGCAAGGTGTGGTTTGGCCTAGTTGCCCTGACTGGAGCTGAGGCAACAGCATGTGGGAGAGGGGCAGCTTGTCCCCTCTGTGTAAATGTATAACTGTTGAAAATTTTCAGTGGTTGTGCACATTTAGTTAATTAACATTTTAACATCTCTACTCTGCACCCCTCTGAAATCTCCTCCTGACCCCTGGCTTCCTGTGTGACCTTTTGACACATTCTGGTGACTTGAGATTTTGGCTCATGAGCCACAGTTGAGAATCCCAGTAGGTTCCATTAGGCTGCCTTGGGCCTGAATTTCAGACACAAACAGCAGTTTCTTGCCATGGCTCTCCAGAGCTCCTTTCTCCCCACTGTGGGGAGGCAGGTGTTTAACACAGCACGTTCCATGGTAAGCATCAGATGGGATCTCTTCACCCACCCCAAGGATTCCCTGTACTACTCTGGGCCATATTAACTCTTTGGATATCACAGATCTGAGACAGGCAGTAGCCAGCCCTAGATCCAGCTCCTGAGCATCCCTAACCCTTACCGATTTCAGTGGGGCTTGAAGATGCTCAGCACCTCATAGGATTGGGCCCAGAAGGAATCTCCTTATTCAGCTTCTACCTCAGTGCCATGCTGCAACATCCATACCATGCTAATGATGGGACATGAGTAGACATATGAATTGGTGCAACCTCTGGCAGATGGCCTGTCCATTCTTCCCCTCGCCCCACCACATGTATGGCAAATACTCCAGCCTACTCGGAGGATTCCAAAGCACAAAGTGACTTACGATCTCTTTTACTGCATTCTTCTGCTCCTGAACAGCTGTGGTGAATGGTGGGAGGCTATCCGCTTTACTGGGAGCAGCACTCTGCTCTTTAGAATCCTTGGCAAACTCAACCTGAAAGGCACGAACAGACCCAAGCGTTTGTATATGCATTAACAGAGAACATCTGCCGTGGCTTTTCTTTCCCTAAAAGTTACCTCCGACGAAAGACAGACGTATCTGTTAAACATCAGGAAGAAGGGGGAGTATTTAGTGATGGAGCTGACAGACGTGCGGAAGTCAAAGAGAATCGGGTCGAGATAGTCATCCCATTCGCTTGGCTTCTCATTCACCACATTTTGGATGGAGGATTTGACCAGCTCATTGGTGCAGTTGTCCAGGCCGGGGAAATTGGCAGGGTCAGCAGGAGTCAGTGTCTGGGAGATATTCCAGCGCTCACCTAAATGCCTGCTCACCTGCAAAGTGCAGGGTCTCACATCAGTCAAACAACAAGATGGTTTAATACAAACAAAAATAATCTCACTGCCTTAGAAGGTGGAAGGTCACGTTGGTCTGAGTTCCAAGATAGAATATATTCAGCAATGAACCAGCCCTGTAAAAAGTGCTGCTGTCCCTAAAGGGCAGTGGTTTGGAGGAACAGATTTAACACCCACTATCTCATGTGTGCTTCCAGAAGGCTCATGGTATTGGATTCCAGCAGTTTATGAGACAGTGGCTGCCAAAATCAGATAAGAACTGAAGTGAGGGAGTACTAGGGATATAAAAATCCACTAAAATAGTTAACCAGTTCAGTGATTTGTTTAACTGATTAACCACTGTGCGGGCTATTCTGGTCTGCTGCGATGTGGATGGGGTCCAGCTGGTCAGGCCTGATGCAGGCGGAGGGTTCCTATGGCCAGGTTGGTTAACCAGTTCCTGGGTAAGCAAGCTGATAAGCCTACTGCTAAGTGGATAACCAGTTAACCTCTTACATCCCTAGGGAATATGAAGGAAAACCATACATTTTCGCAGGAAAACCATACATTAGATTATACCTGAGCGAACCCCATTGTTGTCAAGCAATGTGGTTGTAGGCAGTGTCTCAGAATTAGTTTTAAGGAAAAACATTGTACGGAGAAATCCTCCCTGTAGACTGAAAGGACTTGAGAGCAAGGAGGGAGTCTTTACTGGGAGCTGTACAGAACCACATGAATGAATGATGCGGCATACAGCTTCTGCAATAAACAAACAATAACTGTGTTTGGAGCCATCTAGAACCATGTATTGTAGGGTGAGACTCCATTGTGTGATAGAAGAGTTTATGGCCAGGTTGTCTACTGAGACTTCTCACCTTCTGCACACTGTGGAGGAGATGGACAGTATGCAAGCCTAGCTAGGTTTACAGCCAATGGATCTACAACTTTGTAGAGCAGGGGTGGGCAATAATTTTTGCTGGGTGGCCACTCCAAAAATTTGGAAAGTGGTTGAGACCTGCACTCCTATATGATATTAATGGATGCTGGGGTCTGGGATGGAGGTTAGGTGCAGAAGGGAGCCTGGGGTAAGGGAGGGAGTTTGGATGAACAAGGCAGTTGTAACCTAGGACATTGGACTAGGGAGCAGGAGTTGGATTGTGACCTAGGGCAGGGAATTGGGGTACAAGAGGGAATGCAGGGGTTTGAATTGTGAGCTAGGACAGGAGATTGGGGTTCCAGATCTGGGAGGGGATATGGGTATAGAAGGGGGGGCAGAGGATTTAGGTATATGAAGTATAGGGCAGGAGTGGGGGGCAGTCAGTTGGGGATGGAAGGGGCTGGGGTGCCAGAGGCAGGCTGTGGCCAAGAGACTTAACAGCCAGCAGCTGTTCCTGAATCAGTCTTCCTGCCTGCCCCACTTGCTGCTATGTGCCCTGTGAATAATTACAAGCCCCATGTGCTTCATGGCTGCCTGTTATTGAAATAGCCAGCTCCCACTGGCCAGTTTCTGGCCAGAAGCTGGCCAATGGGATCGTGTTGGGGGCAGGAGCAACTCCTAAAGCTATCCCTCCCTCCCCTCTGGGCTCACAGTTTTTAAAGTGAAATTGCCCCGCAGTGGCATTTCTGAGTGGCATTTGGGTGGGGTAAGGCAAATGGGGAGCCTGCCTGGGGCTCCCTGCAGCATCTGTGGGCCAGATCTGGTGCCTTGGTGGGCTGGATCTGGCCCACAGGCTGTATTTTGCCCAGGCCTGTTGTAGAATCATTGGTCAAGATCTCCCATGAGGGAATATGCAGGGCACCAGCTGTTACTCTAGGGCAGGGCTACTCAACATGTGGCCCATAGGCTGCATGCAGCCCGCTTGTTTGCAGCCTATGGTGTGGTTTGGGTTTATGTGGGTCTCAACATGCAGCTTGCAGGTGGGATCCTTTGAACGTGGCCTCCACAGGGAACAAGCTCCACAATGATGAGTCAATACAATAGTCTTCTAAAGTGCATATCAACAGCAGTTAAATTCCTGGATTGTCATTGCTCATTAAAAGGGCTGTCATATGGGTGGAAATGGGGGAAATATTGCATTTTATTAATATAAAAAAAACTGACTTAAATGGGGCCTGTGTGTTGTGTAGTCTTGCCTTAATCTTTGTTCATGCCCGTCTGTGTGAAAGACGCTATTTGCATATATATTTGCATGTATATGCAACTGTGCTTTAGTTGCGGCCCTCAGCATGTGCTGTGAGCATCATTGTGGCCCCCAGGGCTTCCCAACTTGAGTAGCCCTGACCTAGGGTATCCTGCACTCTGGACCTGGGTTAGAGCAGGGGGAGGATTCTGTTGCCTACTTAAGTCCCCTTGAAAAACCCACATCCTGCACTTTGCACATGGTTCTGGGAGAGGACACTGCACAGAGGGAAGCAGCTTCCTCCGCTGGAAGCAATGTCATTGTTACACGCCTCGCCCCTCTGTCTGGCCCACCTCATCGCAGAAATCCCAGTTCTGACTAGAATAGATGTTCTTGGATGCTCCAAACCTGGACAAAAAGGAGAAAAGAAAATTGTAGAACCCAACCGTCGGTCACTAAACACAAGCCTTCAGCTCCTTGCAAGCTGCTCTCGTATTGCCTTATGGGACAAAGAACACAGACCATGGCAATGACTTAGACAGGGGGAAAATTCTGCAGCAATCACTCACCACAGGCCTCTCAGCCAAGGTCAGCATGTGGGGGATTTTCATTATTAAAAGGACAGGCACAAATTAACCTTCCCTTGAGGACAAGGAACATTTAATATGTCCATCTTTTCATCAAGGAAAGAATAATCTGAAAGCAGATGGGTTTGGCTGAGTAGAGGAGATCTGGGATGAGAGAAACGAACCTCTCTGTCTTCTCTTGTTACACCAGTCTTCTGGTAAATCTAACCTCTGAGTTTCACAGACCTCCTCTACTCTTTAAGGCCTAATTTATATTCCATTAAGCTTCCTGGTGACACTCCACAAATGATTTCAGTGGGAGCAAGATCAGGCCCTGTAGCTATTCCACTGTAGAGAAGACGGAATGGTTTTGTAGCTAATGTACAGGCTTGGGATACCTGTGCAATCAGGGGATACCAGCCATCACAGACTACTTGAATTGCCAGAAATGACACTGTGCCTCAGTTTCCCCTTCTGGAAAACAAAGCTACTAATGCGTGTATCCCAGAGGCCTTGTGAGATGGAATTCATTAGCATCTGAAAATCCCTCAATAGTGTCCATACCAGGGTTTCAGAGTAGGAAATATTACTAGCAGAGAGATGTGTACATATATTGCATCCACAAAACACAATAAAAAGTGTCAGTAGCCAGAGCAGTCCACCTGTAAAAAATTGTAGCCAGCGCTTTTGCCACAGATAAAGCATCTTTTTTCGGCAGAGGGACGGCTTCGATCCATTTGGTGAAATAGTCTGTTACAGTGAGTATATGTGTATTGTTCCGGCTTGTCTCTGGAAAAGGTCCTGCGAAAATAAGCATTAATTTAAATCAGCAATGGGCAACCTAGGCTAGTGAGTGGGCTGCAGGAATGGCCTGCCTTCATCTCCGTGGGACGCAAGACTGTCATAACCAAGACAGTTTCCCGGATTAAGGCAGTTTTGCTAACTGTGCTCGTGTATCTAGAATTTGCAGGGTGTTCCAACTGAACCACAGCAGTGCTTTGATTGGATGCAGAGGGAGCACACGGCTCTCACAATGTTGCGTGCAATCAGCACACACCTCACTTCACATGCCTGTGCTTTACGTGAATGTCATATTAGTAGGAAAAAAAACTACACAGAAGGAAACCAGTGGAATCTGGCAACCCTGCATATGGATCACAATAAACAAAAATGCCATGGGAGCCATGCCTTGATGGCTGCATGTGTCCTGTGGGCTGCAGGTTACCCACCACTGATCTAAATCAATTGATTTAGATAATCTAGGCCATAGTATAAGCCAAACAAAGAAGATAAAAAACAACACAGAAAAATGAGCAGTACAAAGAACATCACAGCTAAATGCTACATCTGCAGTGCAAATGCTTTGAGCTGTTACATTCCAGTGACATTTGTCATTACAAAATCTTCAGTGTGGTCCCAATCCTAGGTGGCAATGAACAACCAGAGCTCCTGTTTAAATATACAGCAGAAGCTCAGCAAACTGTGTGGATCAGATTATATTTTAGCAGGCTGATAAATTCACCCTTGATGTGTCCCTCAATGCAGAATCTGGTAGATTTTGCTCCCCACACAGCGATACATTTTCTGTATCTATTGACAGTCTGTACAAGTTTCCTACAAACAACAGAGGAAAGGCCTGTTTATTGTGTTAGCCAGGGAGAGGCTCATCTCAAACACTTACCATGAATTTCTAATCCTAGTACTTCCCAAGGCGATTCCACTTTGATAGGCCTCGCTTTCCGTGACATGTTCTTATTGTGTTCTGCGCTCTGACAGGTTTCACACATTTTGATCTGAAAAGCAAAGAGCCTAAGACTTTTCCAAAAGGCTGTCAAACTCTGTGAGGCGTGGACCTGACCTACTGTGACACTACTAGTCACTGATGGAACAGCCCCAGGATTCTGAGCCTCTCTCTAAATGCAAGACGGCCCCTGGAGTCAAGAAACTACAGTAAATAAGTAAGTACAGCTTGAATGTAAGTAGCACATAACCACCTTCCCATTCAATTATTTCCCTCTTCTTGCTTTACAGTAAGGGGCTTGAGAAATACCAAAACTAACCGGGACTCCATTGCACAGTAGGGACAAGGATGAAGGGAACACATACAGATTATCAAAAAGTGCTGCTTTGCAGGGACTCAGGATGGCTTAGGCCTTGTCTATACTTACCTAGAAACGGAGGCTCCAGAGAGCGATTGCCCAAGGATCTATTTAGTGGGTTTAGTAAAGACCCACTAAATTGAATGCTAATGACACCCCTCTCTACCTCAGTACTCCACCAGGTCACGAGGAGTCAGGGAAGTTGACAGGAGAGTTTCTCTTATCAACCTCCTGCAATGGGGATGCGGTGGAAATTTACTTAAGGTACATTGACACGAGCTATGCTATTCTCATAGCTGGAGTTGTGGATCTTAAGTTGACTTTCTCCATAAGTGTACACCTGTCTTTAGTGTGCAGGCTAGAGTAATGGGATGCATAAACAGGGAATTCTCAAGTAGGACCAGAGAGGTTATTTTACCTCTATAATTGACACTGGTGTGACCACTGCTGGAATCCTCAGTCCAGTTCTGGTGTCCACTATGGTGCCTACAAAGGCCAGATTGGGTAAAAAGGGCCAATTAGCCCTGTGACAGGCTGCACTTAGAGGAGACTCAGGGCTGAAAAGGTCAGATGGGGCAGGGTAAGCAGGTATAAAAAACCAGGAGTGGAGTGCAAGAACAGGCTGAGAAAGATATAGTGTACAGTGTACGGTAATCACAGACTCAGGAAGTGTGTCTGGTAGGCTGCAAAATGGAAGGAGGAGGAGTTGCAGGAAGGAACAGTGCAGCATTCACTAGAGAGGAGGGAGAGACGTGGAAAAGTGAGTAACCCTGTGACCCTGCCTGGAGATACGGATTCTTGCCAGAATCCAAAAAAGGGTGAAATAGCCATAAGGAGCAAAGAAGGCTCCAGTTGCAACCTGGGGTGAGCTAGAAATCAGAGACAGGAAGTAAGGAAAGAAGCTCAGGGAAACAGCAGGCTTCAAACTGGTTGAGAGCTATTCTCCAGAAGTGGCCAGAAGGAGGTGCCACAGCAGGGAATCATGAAACTTGTTACACTCATGCTTTGAGAAGTTAAACTAATAAGCTAGAGGAGGTTCAGATGATTAAAAGGTAAGAAAACAGTGATAGTTTCAAAGGGCTCAATCTATTTAGCTTAACAAAGAGAAGGCTCAGAGTTGACTTGATTACACTGTGTAAATATGTACATGGGGAACAAATATCTAAAACTGGGCTCTTCAGCCTAACCGAGAAAGGTCTAACATGAACCAATGGTTAAAAGGTATATAGACACATTCAGACTGGAAACAAGGCATCAATTTTTAAGAATCAGGGAGTTTAATCACTGGAAAAAATGTATCAAAGGTTGTGATAGATTCTTCATCACTGACAATTTTTAAATCAAGCTTGGAAGTTTTACTAGCAGGTCTGCTCTAGGAGTTATTGTGGGGCAATTCTGTGGCCTGTTATACTGAAGATCAGACTAGATAATCACAATGTTCCCTTCCATCCTGGAAATCTTTCAATCTAAGCCTCTTGGGTTATTTTGGGGGGTTCACTTACCACAACTGAAGCCAAGACTCCCTGGAGCAGCCACACCCTAGAGCTGTGGTGTCCAACACACTAGCCACATGTGGCTAGTTCACTGTAGTTCATGGCCCTAGAGTCTCCTCTCATGTGCCAACAGGTTTGACAGCCTATGACTTAGCTGGGAGTTACTCTGGGGAGAGTCCCAGGCTGAGGTGGAACATCCCAGAGGTAGATGGACATGCTGAAGTTGCAAGGTCTGGTCCAGATCAGACTTTTCCCAGAATTTGCAAATGTCCCAGTTGGGGCCCATCTCTGTTGGGAATCATCTGCTTTGGAGGAACTGGAGTTGTTTGGGTTGGGAGAAGGCATAAATCTTTCTTCTAATCACACTTCTGCTCCCCCTAGTGGCTTGTTACAGAGTGACACTGCAGGGATTAAGGCGCATGTGGGTAATGGTGAGATAGTGAACACAGAAAACCAGTCATCCAAGATGTAGAGCTGGATGGACTGGAAGCTCTAAAATCCCTGTATCAGTCCCCCGTGAAGAAGTCAGGAGGCTCTGTCAGGAAGCCAGGATGGTCAAGACCAGGCACATCTAAGGATGTTAAGTATCAGGTAATTGACTAATCGAATAGTCAATGCATTAGGGCTGTTGCTACACTTCAAAAGCGAAAGCTCCAAAGTCTGGAGTCAGCTGGGGACTGTCTCGCTGACGGTGGGCTCAATGGAAATTCTGTGAGGAGCCTGACCCTGGGCTGCCTGTGGCATTTCAAAGCAGCAGCAGCTTGGGGTGCCAGGCGGGAGCTTGTCCACGAGAAGTGCCAGTTTAAAAATCTTTGTGGACTGGCTGCCTTTTGCCCTTCTGCCTCCGATACAGAAGCAACAATGTGGGGTGGCAGCTGCCCCTGTTAAGGGTAGGTCTGAGCTCCTGGGCCTGGTGCGAGTTGGGATTGAGCTGCCTGCCTAGCGTCTAATACACTTTAAATGCAGTCTTGCAGTGGGGTAGGTTCTGGACACATTGTAAGCCAGGTCTGAGCGGGGCTGCTGGCCAGCCTGCTAAAAAATTTACTGGTGTGGGTAGGAGGGGAAATGCATGTAGCCCATAGGATTAACCTATAAGCTTTTGCTTATTGGTTAATCAGTCAATCGACTACACTACTACGTCCGTAGTACGTACCCAGTCTACTACATCCTTCACAATCCCCAGCCAGTAGTACTGACTCTGAATCCTGTGTACTGTCTTCTTTTGTCCCAAATGGTTCCCAATTTCTGTGAAGTGGCTTTCCAGGAAGACCTGCCGCCTCCTTTCAGGATCTACAATAACTTCGCGCTTTTCCTCCTTCTTTGGTCCCACATAATAAAGGCAGCCACCTGCAATGAAATAAGAAAGAGGATAGGCTACAGACAACTAAAAACCAGTACTTCACAGTAGACAGGCTAGCTCACAGACTAATTTTTGAGCACACAGTCCAGAAACTTCCAGTTACTGGATTCCAAATGGGAGGTCATTCTTCCAAAAGAGATGAGAAACTAACTATCAGTGTATTTACCAAGGGATGCCTAAACAAAAAGATAGTGCAAGGGGCCCAGAAACAGAATTAAACTAGAATCAACACAAACATTAAACCAAGAACTCTTTTTTCCCCTGAAAATAGTAGAACCATCCAGGATAGTGAAGTCATTTTGTCCTAGAATAACTTCACTCTTAGCATAGTTTTGCTATAAACAAAATTAATAATTTACCCCCTGGAATGCAAAATTAATTTACCTGCATTCTCAGAGCTTTCCTCCCTCCAGAGGGAAAGGTAAGTGGCCAAATTCCTCCTTTATTCCATTTGATAGAGGTTTGTATACCTGCTGATATGGTGAGGAGTAACACTCTAGGAAGGTCTCAGATGTTATAGTGATAAACATGGTATTAGAACCTTCCTAGAACAGATCTGTACACCTCTCTACCATTCCACTGACAGACAGCATAGCACGCACTGGCTGTATAAGAGGACTGTGCTCCTCTTGGGAGTGTGCAGGTGCAGAGCAATGGGTGTGATAGTGAAGTGCGTGCACAGCACCCATGTGTCAGGGAGTGTTTTGGGCAGGGATGCACTGATCTGCAGGGGCAGTTCAGTCTTGCCAACTCACATGATTTTCTTGCCAGTCTCACAATAAGTATTATAAAGCCCCAGCTCCTGAAGTCAGGTGGATCTGAGGATTCCAACCTTCCCTCTTAAAGAAAAAGTAGGTTTCTAGCAGCGTTCCCTGTAACCTAAGTGCTTCAGTGGCCACCCAGGAGAAATTCAAATGCTGCCCAGCAGATTAGCAAGCACCCTCAGCCAGAACCATGTGTTTCTGCTGGTGGTGCACATCCGCATATGCCTTGGTGCACATAAAAATTATTCTTCACATAGATGGAAAAACTTCCAGGGAACACTGCTCCTTCGCCCTCCTGGCTGTGCAGAAAGTCCCTTAGTGCACCCAGGGGGCTGAAAAAGCAGAAGGCAAATAACTATTTGTTACGCAGCATCTCCTGGCTGTAAAGCCCAGCGCCTGACCTCGGAGCCCCGCGGAGACTGGCGGCTTCTTCCCCCTCCCCGGCCTCGCTTTTACCTTCGATGATGAATTTCTGAGCGTAGCGCTTGAGGTTTTTGCGCTTGATGGAGCAGAAGCTGGGGGGGAAGCAGCCCTCGGACAGCAGGCGGTAAATGTCCTCGAACTTGCTGCTGGGGCTGCAGGACTCCACCACCTCCTCCTCGGCCACTTGCAGGGCCGCGTCCATGCTCAGCATTGGGGGGGAGGGAGCCGGGCGGGACGCTGCGCTAAGGCCGCGGCTCTGCGGCCCCGCGCGCGCGCGCGCCTCCCCTCCCGCAGCTCGCGCCTGGCTCTTTTCACAGGGGCACCCGCGTCGCTCCCCCGCCCCATCCCATGTTCCCGCCCAGGGACCGTGTCTCAGTGTCGCTTGGCAATGGATGCCGCAGAGAGGCTCCCTAGCCTGCAGCCGCAGAGGCGCTGGAACTGCCGGGGCTGTGGCAGCCGAAGCGTTTCCCAGCATCTGGTCCCAGATGCTTGTTCTCCTAGAAACCTCAGGCTGCAGGGGACCGGGAGAGCAGCCCGGACCAGCCCCCTGCCTGGCCCCAGCTGCACAGCCCGTCCCTGGGGAAATCCCTGAGGCGCCTAGAGACTTCTCGGAGAATTGCAGCCCCCGTGGAGTTCACTGGAGCTTCGAAACCTGGACCGTGGTTTGTTTCAGAGGCCTTCAGAAAGTCTGTCTGAGAAGGGAGCGAGGTTTCTGAGAACGGAGGGAGGTTTGGGTTGCCGTGCAAAAGAGGGAACAGTTCCTGCAGTTACAGCCATTGATTTTATATCAGCCCAACTCAAGGTGTAAGTGAAAGAGGGCGAAGGGGATTTTGTCTTGCCAAATTAAAACGAGTGTTGAGATAAAAGTTACTCAGGTCCACTTGCCTGATCCAATTCCTATTTAAATCAATGGAAAGAATCCCACTGACTTAAATTGTCTTTGGATCAGGCCCTACAATTAGGGCACTGCCTCACACTTACCTTCCATTTCAAACTTAGTGGCGTATCTCCGAAGGCTCCTCTTCTGCAGTGCGGTGAGGTGCCTGGGGTATCTACCTTTGGCTAGATATTTGTACACCTGCTTGTACCTTTCTAAGGACTCTGCCCTGGTTTCAGCCTGGATCTCCTCCATTCCTGAGATGTCTGTCTGGGTGCCACATTCCACCTCAGTCAGACCTGCCATTCCTATAGAAAACACCAAATGGATTAATTACAGCATCTAGGCTCCCCAGGGCTATGTATACACTGGAGGGTTCTTGGGCAAGAACTCACAGAGCATCCACATGGCCTGCCCGCTCTTGTGCAACAAGATTTAGAGTAAAGCACGAGAAAACAGGGCCTCTTGCACAAGAGCTACGCACTTTTCTAACAGTTGTAAGCTCTCTTGCGCAAGAAGGCAGTCTGGACACAGCAGGGGGTTCTTGCGCAAGAAAGCCTTATGGCTAAAATGGCCATCGGAGCTTTCTTCCACAAGAAAGCATCCACACTGCCATGGATGCTCTTGCACAAAAGCACATGGCAGTGTGGATGTGTTTGAAACACACTGATACCTTACTATACTGTGTATCTGTCACCATCACCCTTTACTGGATAGAGCATCAGCACTACTCAAGTGTGATCATGCTCTTTCAGCATCCACACCTATTGGGGCATTGTTGGCTCTAAGTACTAATGCCATTTGTTTTATGCATGTGCTGTGGGTGGACAGTTCTCCCCACATCTCCTTCTAATAGAGTTTTGATTCTATCATATCTGTTATGATTAGAGATATTATAGGTAAATAACCACTATTTTATACTGGTTCATTAAAATTCAACCATATAAAGTGAGTAAACTTGATCAATGTAAACAGCATTGGCTTTTCATCAGCAAGTTGCAAAGTTCTTTCCAAAGGATGTCAGGACTATTAACCACATTTTTATAGATGGGAAACTGAGATACAGGAGCACCCTCCCCCCCCATTATTCCTGAACAGGTGATGTGGATTTTTAAATATGTAAAAAACATAAAGGTGCGCATCTATACTTGTAGCAGAAGAAACATTGACATTTATTCAGTTTCTTCTAAATTAATTAAAAAATTGGTCATTACAATCATCGACAGAGCATCAGCACCGGATGATCCAGCCATGTCAATGATGCCTCCCTCAAAGAAAGATCCCAAATGCTTTATAACGCATGCATGGAGGTTACCCACGAGAACTAAAATGCTCCTGTCTGTCCCAGTGTGCCATAAGGCTCAGTGTAGCATAGGAGGGATTCTAGAGAGCCCAATGCAAGTGGAGAAAGAAGAGAAGTAAAACAGGAGAGGAGAAAAGAAACGAGGGAAAAGGAAAGGAACGGACAGTAAGGCTGTGTCCAGACTCAGGGTTTTTTTCGAAAAAAGTAGCCTTTTTTCGAAAAAACTTCACCTGCGTCCAGACTCAAGCCGCGTTCTTTCGAAATTAAATCGAAAGAACGCAGCTTTTCTTTCGATGGCGGTAAACCTCATTTCACGAGGAAGAACCCCTTCTTTCGAAAGTTCCTCTTTCGAAAGAAGGCGTTCTTCAATGTAAATAGGGCTTCTTCGAAAGAGAGCATCCAGACTCACTGGATGCTTTCTTTCGAAAAAGCAAGCCGCTTTTTCGAAAGTTCAACGTGCAGTCTAGACGCTCTCTTTCGAAAGAGGCTTGCAGTCTAGACATAACCTACATGGGGGAGTGAAGAGGAAAGAAGAGAAACAGGCAAAAAAAAAAAAAGTTCCCTCGATGTTCTTTCCTCTTCCCCCGAGTAATTTGTTGACGCTCCCTTGTACACCGGAAGCAGGGCCTGGTAGGAACCATTTGATTATCGGACCCGATGCCCCTACAGCCCTAACCTAGCGCTGATCTCAGGCCGAGGTGCCGCCCCTTCCTTTTACAGTCCGGGTGGAAACATGTCTACGGGGGCTGGCTCCCAGGCCCAAGGAGATTCCGCCAGGCCGGCCCGCGCCTTCTTGGCTTGCGCCTGCTTCCACACGGACAACCTGTTCCTGCAGCGCTACGGCCTGCACGTCAGCTACCGGGACGAGCCGCAACTCCGCAGGGACTACGGGCTGGTAACCGCCCCGGCTCCCACGGGGGTGGGGGGGTAAGGAGGAGATGGGGGTTCCCCCTCCCCCGGCACCCACAGGGGCAAGGGAGGATTCGCTCCCCCCAGGCACTCCCGGGGGTAGAGGGGAGATGCAGGGGGCGCCTAGCTGGGGAAAGCAGATGGGGGACCCCCTGCAAGCACGAACAGATGGTGTTTACGTTGCACTGTTAGATCCCAGGTGCTGTACTGCGTAGTCAGCCTTCCCCCTGCCCCAGATTCAGCTACACGTGGGGCCGGATCTTCCTTACAGCTGCAGCCAAAATAGGTTTTTAATAAGCACTTACTGCACCCTTTCAGCCCAGAGGATTCCAAAATGTGTCACAAGGTTACATTGGCCTCTTGCCTGCCACTGACCTGTACGCCAACTCTGGGGCAGGAGGTAGTAGCTATTTAACAGAACATTCTTCATCAAGAAGTGGGTAAGTGGAAAAGCAACATCCATTAACATTGCACTGCCAGAGGACTGCAAAATTGGGAAGGTTTTATCCCTAATTTAAAGATAGAAGAAACTGAGGTCCACATTATGGAGTTTAACAAATATCACAAATTTGTGACAGAGCTGGAAGTAGAAACTTGATCTCTTAACTTACAGTTCTGTAGACAACACCGATTTTCTTTCAAATGTATATTTAGAACATATACACAGTAAAAGAAAAGGCACCTACAAGTCTAATCACTTCCTGGAGTCTTTCCATTAAAGTTCTGTTGTCAATGCTGTTCCTGGAAAACACAAACCAGGACTTGAATTATGTGCTAGAGCAGGGCTACTCAACTCTGGAAACTCCAGGGGCCATAATGATACTCACAGCACATGCTGAGGGCCACAACTTAAGTTATATAGCCAGCCAGCCCCCAGTTGCGAATGGTTGACTTACAACTGTTCACAGTTTTGACCAAAGCTGTTGTAAATGGTGGACTCTGAGTTACGAACGTGATCCACGCTTACGAACAGCGTGGTCGCATGTAACTCTATAGGGTCCAACTTACGAACAAACCAAGTTACGACCAATTGCTTGGTCCATAACCGGTTCGTAAGTCGGGAAGAGGCTGTATATGCAAATATATACAAATAGCTTCTTTCACACTGATGGGCATGACTACAAAGAGTAAGGCAAGACTACACGACACACAGGCCCCATTTAAGTCAGTTCTGCTAATATTAATAAAATGCAATATGTACCCCATTTCCACCCATATGACAGCACTTTTAATGTGCAACAACAGTCCAGAAATTTAACTACTAAAACACATATCAACAGAAGACCATTATATTGACTCCTTTTTTGTCTTGGTTCCCACCTGGGGGCCGCGTGTTGGGCCCCATATAAATCCAAACTGCACCACGGGCTGCAAACAAACAGGCTGTGGGCTGCACACGGCCGGCCCATGGGTTGAGTAGCCCTGTGCTAGAAAAAGCTGTAGTGTTCAGGGCCTTTACTATAAAAATATTATACTTTTCCTTGGGGAAGCAGCCATCCCTTTTGCCCTATGCAAAGTATTGCCATAATATATTATAGATGATCTATGAACTCTATGTTTGATATTCAGGCTTTCTATAAAGTTAGGATCATATTAGAAGAAAAAGAAATGACCAAAGAATCTCTAAAGCAAGACCTTCAACTGGGAAACTGACCTCAAGGGCAATCTTGGTTAATTTTCAGGCTTCCACCTTCATCAGTACCTATTTCTACAGCCATTAAAAGCAGAAATGCATAATTCACACTATAAACAGAAACATAGTAAAATGTCTTTTAATGAGCTTTCTTCTAGGAACATATTAAATGACGAGTCTTGCCAGTATCTGGGATTTTGCCCCAAATTGGCAAGTCTCAGCACAGATGAGGTGAGACTCAACTGTAGTTCATATCGTGAGCTCAGAAAGCTTGCAGGTAATTTGACAGCCTTCTAAGATAACACTGCAGAAGATATGCGGGAGGCTTCCCTGCTGTGGGGGAAAAGACTCCAGCAGCAGGACAATATATTGCTAAAATTAACCATGTAGATAGGAAGACATGGCTCGGGTGAGTAGAGAGCTAATGTATCTTCTAGCCTGAGAATCCTGGAGGGCCTCCTGAGTACTCTAACAACAGGTAGTATTACCATGCAATAGAACGGAATAAAGGACTTCATGGTTATGTCCTGTACCACAAAGGGCTGGTTGTAGAATAAATATATAGGGATCAAGGAAAAAGCAACCCAGAATAAAGATCTGGGGAGAAAACCCCCAAACTCCTGGCTCATAAACTGTTGTATGTTGTAATTCTGGTTCTAAAGAAAACTCTTGTTTGCAGTGTCAGAGCTCCAGACCATGTCTTAAGGAGATAGACTGCAGTGTCAGGTACTCTAACTAGATTTACAAGGCATAATTAGATTAGAGCTAGACACTTATTTTTTAATTAAAGTTAAGATTTTCACACAATTCCAAGAGCTGGGACTTGAAGAAAGACAGCAAATACCATGAGAATCAGTAAAATTATGAGAGATGATGTCATAATCGGGAGTGCTGACCAGCATCTGGTGACTAAACTCTGTACCTAGCAAGGTATATAGTGGTCAGCCAATAACAATGCAGATAGGAATTTCAAACTGGAAAAGAGGGGTTTTTCCTTTCTCTTCTGTGTTTGAGAATCAGAGCAGTTTCTTCAAAGTACAGAGGAAGAGATGGGAGACACCTCTCTCTCCAAGAACAGACTTCTTACAATGTGTAAGTAGGGAAAAGTTTAGATAGTCTGTCAGGATTTATTGTTTTCCTCATTTGAGGATGTGGAAATAATGTCTGAGCTTGTTACGTGTGTTTTTTTTCTTTTGTAACTAAGGCTTTTAGCCCATGGGTTTTCCCTGAGTATCTATATCAATTGGTGGCTCTTTCCATCTACCCAATTCACTGTATTTGCAGCTGTAGTTTTGTTTTGATAATAAAGGATTGTTGTCTTTTCTAATTAACTGGGATTGGTTGATTTTTGTGTCTTTAGGACTCAGTGCCTAGTTACAAGGGTTGAATCCATTGTTGTCTGTGAATCCCCTCTATTTTTCCCAACTCCAAGCAAAACAAAGGTTGGAGCAGGGGGGAATCTCTTCCCTGGTTTTCTTGGAATTACTTGGGTGGTGGCAGTGGATTCCCCAAAATGTGGGTATTAGGATTTTGGGAGGGAGGGGGAATTTTTGTATAAGAGCCTATAAAGGCGGGGTTTTGGAGTGCTCTGCATTCGTCATGCCAGAGTGGAGAACAGCCTTGACAGGTGGCAACACTAGTTATGGCAGGATGATGAACACTATAAAAATCCATGATGCTTATCAACAGTTAATCTCTCTCAATTACAGGTGTTAGGTGACCATGGCTGCAGAACTGATGAAGACTTTAAAGTGGTTCTGAAAGAGGTATACATAATTTCACCAATAAGTGTCCAGTCAGCTCCATACAGACTACCTGTTTTCATATATATCACTCATCTCAATTAATTACAATTTCCTAAACACAAGTTGTGGAGTCTGCTTGATTAAGTTGGAGTAGAGATCTATTACAGAAAACATTATTCAGAACTCAATCTTTATTTACAGAAACTTTCATAATGCTCAATGCTTCAGCAACTAGGGATATAGTTTATATGAACAGTGAAGAAGAGAGGTCAAACAATTTGCTGAAAGTCAGAGGAAGGCAATGTTTGTATAGAATTGAAACACTCAGTTCTGGTTTCCCTCCTGTGCCCCAACACTCTCTCACACTTGGACATCAATGATGTGCTGAATTGACATAAAATTTAAAAACTCCCTACTGATGCCTGAGTACCATGTTGGATATTCTGATGAGCTCTTTTGTTGACAAAGGCCTGAAGTTAACACCAACATTTATTCTATGACAGAGGACCCAACACTCTCTCTTTTTTTCTAATTTTCCCCCATTTTCCTTTTTTGGAAAATATATGTTTCAAAAGATAGTACCATTTCACCCCAAAGGCTCCTGCAGCACTGTGCACACTGAGCACAGGTATCACTCACATGCCACTGAAATGCAGCCATTTCTAGGGTGGGAAAGTCTGCAAAATAGATTAATATTTATTGCACCATTTTACCTGTTTGGCCATAGAGAAACCAAGAATCTCTTAGTATCAATGCCCATCAATTTCAGGGCAAGATTGAAAAGAAAATGTCAAGGAAAAAACAGGATTAGAAATGCATTCACACTGAAGTTATTCTGAAATATGCGGGGTTTACAATATCCAGTTTCTGCCTTTAGCAGATATTGTTAAAAGCAGGAGCTCTCTACAGGGCATTTTAAAGAGAGGATTCCAAGTGCTAAATAGGCCCGAAGAAAGATATTTGAAAAGAAGTTACTCCTCTCTCTGGTAAGTACCTGGCTTTTTAGGCCCAGGATGATGGAGTAGACCAGACATAATGTCCACACCTTCCAGATTATTTTTCTACTTCCTACTTTCATGAGGGTATCTTAAAATTAGGCTCCAGGGCAGTTAATTACATTGGAAGAGCTGCCTGAATTTACTATTACTATGGTTGCTTCCATTGTTGTGACAGCATAGTGCATTACAACAGCACTTGTTAATGACCCTCATCTCTTTGCAACTGAAGTCCTTTACTTTGGACAAAACTCATTTTGCCAGAACATACTCAAGTGTGAAAATTCTGGCTTGTCTAAAGATAGGGAACTAAAACTGTATGTAAGCCCCTAATAGGGAGCCTGCTTTTCCAAGATGCTGAAAGTTTGCAGCCTCAGTTAACATCAGTGAACCTCCTTTAGGTATTGTTTCTACTGTTACCCATGCCCTTTTAATGACTCATTGAAGGCATAGAACTCCAGAAGGTGCATATGAGCAAAAATTATCATTTTGAATCATGAATTAAACTTTTATTATTACTGCCAGCTTTTAATTTCTTAAGATTGTGCCACTTATTCCTAGATTCAGGAAGAAGTGCAAAGAAGAAAACAATTAGCTCATCAGTCCATGGCAAGAAAAGCCATAATTTCACAATGTTACAAACCAAAGCATCCAGAAGTATATGTTCTGCAGGTAAAGTACATGCTGCTTTGAGTCTGTAATAGTGCAAATAACAAGATTGTGCATTTCTTTGTGATTTAAATATTTTTGCATGTTTATATGTAAACCAGCTGTGGTCCCTAGACTCAACTTACATTTTTACTGCTGCTTGCAGTGTAGCTCTTTGAAAAACCCTGTTCTGCATGGTCAGAGATGAAGTAATTGTTCATTAGTTTTATTGTTTTTTCTTTTTTTCTCCCCACCTAATACAAGGATTCATTTCTGGCACCAGAGTTTTTAGAGACAGTGAAGTACTGCACATCACAAGATGCTGATCTCCAAGGCCTCTTGCGATGCATTGATTCTATATCAGGTAAAATTAAAGGACCTCTCACTACTGTAGTTAGAGTCACGTTCTGATACACACAAGTTGTTTCAGGGGTGAATTATTTTTTCCAAACCAGTTCTTTAATATTGTAATTTTGAAAAATGTCAGAAGACAATTAGGAAGCTTTCTTCTGTATGATCAAAATTCTTGAGAGAAGCAGCATAGTCTATTTGTTAGAAACAGGCAAAATCTTGGCCCCTTAAAGTTAGTGGCACAAGTCCCATTGGCTAGTATTTCACCTCTGGGATCTGTTTTGTTTTGCCACTGACTCAGTATTTGACCTTCAGCAAGTCTGTGCAAGGGACACTGTATTGTTGGATTATTTTAAATGGGCTATTTCCCAAAATTACCATTAAGTAGATCCCCCTTTAAATTACATCTTGAATATATATTTTTTAAAGTTCAGTGTTTTTTTTCTGTTTCCTTGTTAATGTTTGTGGAGTATTTCCAATTTATGAGAAGCGGATAGAATATACAGGAGAAGAAACTAGAGTATAAGTGACTTTTTCAAGCTGTCAGTGTCCCAGTTCCCTCATTTTTAATACTCATCCACTTTTTATGCAGATCTTTAAGGCAGAATGCTGTAAGTGAGATGTATTGTATTCCTAAGAGAAAAGGTCTAATTGACTGGCATCAAGAGTCCTTAGGAGTGATGTCCCGCCTCCCACAAAATGCAATGCCTCAAATAATTCTGCTTCACACCCCCTGGTCACCTTGTCTCTCAAATAGTTTTAGCTATTGGACTGGGAAATCTGGGAACACAGGCTTTCAGTTTCCAGCATTAACTTTCCAACATTAACTGCCCCAGAGTCCATCTGCTCTGTAGCAATGACTGTTTAACCACCAAAACATGCAATTAGTCTTATGGAGGCAATGTTCTCTATGGTACTGCTGGGGAATCAAGTTATTGTTAAGGATAGTCTCTATTGTTACTTTACTTAATAAGAGACACCTTTTTCTTGGTCAGATAAGAGGATATATCGACTTCCAGTGTTCAGCAAGGAATTCTGCCGACTCTTCATCGAAGAGCTGGAGAACTTTGAGCAATCTGAAATGCCCAAAGGCAGGCCAAACACAATGAATAACTACGGGGTAGGACAAAGCTTTGTATGGCTAACCTTGTATGTGCTATTACAGCCTTTAGAGTGAGTGACCCATATCAGATGTGCATGCTTCAAGGTCCATTCCCCTCTAAGATTTGGGTGAATCCATAACAGACTCAGTGCAACCTCAGATGCAGAGACACTTGTAAATAAAAGAACACTGGGCTGAGGGAGTTAGTATACCCACACTTCTTAATTAATACATGTGTGGGTGGGTGGGTGGAAGAAGGCTGCAGGGAAGAGGATAGGATGTGGAATCTGCTTTAGTGGAATCTTGTATTTAATATATAAAATAAAAATAAACCAATTACTGGAAAGTTCAATGGTAAAATGTTAGCATCCTGTATTTAAACAACACTCAGGAAAGTAGCACAGGCTATACTAGTTAGCTAAGATGGCTGCTTTACAGAGATATATCCCAGGGATCTATTTATCCTAGTGATAGTGAACGGCAATGACTGCTGCTTAATTGTGGCAGCATTAGTATAAGTGGGGACACACTTGATATTGCCAAGGGGTTAATTGGTGTTTAACCAGGTGTCAGTGTGGTAGATGTAATTCTGCTTTGAATACAGAAGCTGCCAAATAAAGTTTTATAAAAGAAAGATTAAATACTGTACATAATATTTAATGCAATACTGTATTCTGTTCCAATCTATTTTTAATAAGTATTTTCATTTGATGTAGGAGATTAGTTATCAGGGTTGAATTAAGACCGTTAGAGGCCCTAAGCGCTGAAAAGATTATGGTGCCCTCGCATATGTAATTCAAAATAAAAACAATACTATACCGTAAAATAAAATTTTATTTTTCAAAATGACACAAAACTTACATGTATGTTGAAATTAAAATAGCTTCTTTCTAGATTTTCTGATTGCAAAATTCTGGATAAGTTCATCAAAGCTGACTCGACGAAGCATGTCCGCTTCCATACACAATAGGGAAAGTGCCAATCTAGACGCTCTGTTCCGAAAATGCTTTTAATGGAAAACTTCTCCGTTAAAAGCATTTCTGGAAAATCATGCCAATGTAGACGCAGCCTTGCTGTTTTTCTAAAGGCCTGGAGTCAATTGTTTATGTAGGAATCTCAGCTTTCATTTACCAAAAGTTCTCTACTTCTGGGCCTTACAGCTAAGGAGGAAAGCTTTAAAACATGAACTCTAAATACTCAAGAAACAAAAGGCCAATAAAAATCCAAATGTTTTATTTTTAAATAATCTTATGATTTGTAGACCATTCTCATAACTTTGTTAGGCGTTCCTTCTGATTTTTGGGTTGGCAATACTGCTCTTTGGTGAATTTACAGAGGTCTCTCCCTTCAGTTTCCCTTTCCACCCTCCTTTTTTGTTACAGGGCATCAGAGAATCATAGAGACAATGGAGAGTAGGGTGAGTCCATGACTGGTCAGGGTGACTAACTATTATCAGCCAGTGGTCTGAATAAGCTATCTACTGCCATCTGATAATCAACTGTAGGAAAAGGCTTCAGGAGCAGACCTTATTTATATAGACAACCTACTTTGCCACAGAGATCAGTAGACACACTTGCTGTGTCAAGGTGATCAATTTTGGCTCTTTTGGGTTGAAATTCACTTAAGACTTGGAGCTGGGAGAATGAAATGTTCTTATCCATATTGTATGATTAAAAGGTAAAAGACCTGAACTTAATATGACCTGGCTTAGGGTCTACCATAACTTGAACACTAAGCAAAGGATAGTGAGTCACATCTAACTGAAAGTCACAGAAGATGGAAACAGGTTTTATTTCTGGTCTATTTGGGAGTCCTCAATTATATCTGACATTTTACATCCAGTGTTTAAAGGCAGAGCTGACTAGAATCAATTGAGAGTCCTTGTCTCGTCTCAGTGATTGCTTGAGCAAAAATCATTGATAAAATCTTGTGTAGACTGACCTTGGACTCAACATGCAGGCAGTGTGTTGAAGGGCAGTGCAAAGGAGGCAATGCTGGTGAGGTACCATATTACCTAGTGAAATCATTGGTGCTCTGGAATTTGACCAGAGAACTGTCACTTTCTTAACAAAGACTCCAGTCTTGCCATTTAAAAAGTAAATCAATGAAACAGAAAACTGCAACACTCTCTAGTAACTTTTTAAAAATCAAGCTTTAAACTTTATTGAAAAAATTGGATAGTTTGCAATTGAAAATATTTGACCTACACTTAAGGCAACTGATTTAATTTTGTGTAAAATTTTGCGTAATAAAGGATCAACTACATTTTGATCAAATCTACTTCTGATGTGATATATGTGTGTGGGTGTGGTTTGTGTGGGTGCGTGGTTTTTTGTTTTTTTGTTTTGCTCTGCTCAACCAATAATTCTGGGTGGGTGGGGGCCGCCAAAGTGGTTCAAATTGGGCCCTGCACTTCCTAAAGCCAGCCCTGCATGAGGCCTTCTGTTCCTAGCCTTTTCCTCTCCAAGAACTACAAGTCCCAGTTTCTCTTGTCTTGCTGCATAGGTGCAGCAAATTTCTGGAGTCTGTTGCTGCTGCTTTGAGACACAATTCCCTCCTCTAGAACGTCATCTCAAAACAAAGTGCTTGTACACTGACCACCCCATTGCAAGCATGGCCTCTCAGTTGTTGCTGTGGCTGTGGAACAACTTCAGACACCTGGGACTTGATACTTCAAGAACTACATTTTATATATTAATTTAGTGCTTTTAACGGGTTGGGTTTTATAGCCTGAAACTGGAGTTCTGTTTAGCCTCAAAAGACAGGGCTCCTCTTTATAACCAACAAGGATAGCATGACTTAGCAGTAAAAACTGGCTTTGTATCTGGTGCCACCCTGCTGGTTTTGATCCTACTGATGCGCTGCAGGACATCATTGTTCATTCTGAACTCATTGTCCCTATTATAGTGTGCGTCTTTGCTTCCTAGTTTTGTATCCAGGTAAGCAGCAAGGCTGGAAGAGAAGGAGACTACCAGGAGGCTCATTAGTGTATGTGATGAAATAGCAGAGGTGACCATCTTGTTTTTTGCTGATTGTTCCTTGTACATTCTCTTTGATGCAGGTTCTGTTAAATGAGCTTGGATTGTATGAAGCTTTCATTACACCTTTGCGTGAAAAGTATCTGCAGCCCATAGCATCCCTGCTTTACCCTGACTGTGGGGGAGAGTCCTTGGACAGCCACAAAGCATTTGTGGTCAAGTACTCACTACATGAAGATCTGGATTTGAGCTCTCACTATGATAATGCAGAAGTCACATTGAATGTATCCCTAGGAAAAGAATTTACTGAGGGCAACTTGTATTTTGGAGACCTCAGGCAGGTACTGAGAATTTGTCTCTAACTTAGCCCTGAATCCCATTCCTCACAAAATTCCTGTCAGAGGTGCAGCATCAGGCCCTTAACTTTGTTTCAGGAACTTGGAGTAACTGAGTTAAATGTGACACCAAGTAGCCTTATGCTTAAAATAGAGGGTTAACTCTCACAGATCAAACCTGGCCATTTTCATTGATAGGTTCATAACATCAAATAAACCAAATTAGAATAAGCTAGGTAGTGGGAATGGTGCTTGTAGGGAGCTGTATTTTTAAAAAAAGATCATATAAAAGGTCGATTAACTAAAATTAATTGTCTGCTTCTGATGGAGTCAGGACTATCTTCACCAATTTTCTGTGTACTGAAATCTTTACTGTAGTGAATTAATCATAAATATTCAAATAGACCACATAGATAACTCATGTCAAAGGAGGGAGTTAAATGCTCTACCTTCTTCCATAATTAAAATGATCAGAAGAACTCATTTTGGAGGAGTGGTGAAAATGCTTTGAAGACTCAAGCTGTTTCAGTCTTTCACTTGAGAGAACTAAAGCCCCAGACACTTGGGCTACGTCTAGACTGGCATGATGGTTCACAAATGCTTTTAACAGAAAAGTTTTCCATTAAAAGTATTTTCGGAACAGAGCGTCTAGATTGGCAGGACGCTTTTGCGCAAAAGCACTTTTTGTGGAAAAGCGTCCGTGCCAATCTAGATGCACTTTTGCGCAAAAGAGCCCCGATCGCCATTTTCACGATCGGGGGTTTTTGCGCAAAACAAATCTGAGCTGTCTACACTGGCCCTTTTGTGCAAAAGCTTTTGCGCAAAAGGACTTTTTCCCAAACTGGAGCAGCATAGTATTTGCGCAAGAACACTGACAATCTTACATGAGATCGTCAGTGTTCTTGCGGAAATTCAAGCGGCCAGTGTAGACAGCTGGCAAGTTTTTCCGCAAAAGCAGCTGCTTTTGCAGAAAAACTTGCCAGTCTAGACACAACCTTGTAGTTGCTAGACTTTCCAATGTACTTTTAGGAAGAGAGGGATAATAACTCCCATGTCCTGGCTAAATTGCTATTTGCATTGTTACAGTCTACCTCTCTGTGCTGCCTCTCTGTAGATTGAGCTGGGAACTGTTTGCTATCTGACCTTAACTAGCCAAACAGTTTAACAGCTGCAACATCTCATCCCAGAAGTGTCTGCCTTTCAGTTGCATGTGAAGTAATCCCTATATATCATTTGTTAGTAAAACAGTTTGGGGTGAGAGGCACTACAATCAGGCTATTACAACTGCTTTAGAAAAAGTCAATAACAAGAGATAGTTTATGTAATGTAGTATCTGTCTTATTATCTGTCTTCAAGGCCCCAACTCCAGTGCCAAAGTACGTGGAGATTGAACATGTGGTATCCCAAGGCTTGCTACACCGAGGAGGGCAGATTCATGGGGCACTGCCTGTCACCTCTGGGGAGCGCTGGAACCTCATTATATGGATGAGATCATCTGCTATCCGCAACCAGCTTTGTCCTATGTGCAATAAGAAGCCTGAATTAGTGGAGGCTGAGGAATTTGGAGATGGGTTTACAAGAAGTACTGAAGGTGACATGCCCCAGACTGTGGATTTATGCTATTTAATATAGCTGGTAAGGAGAGAACTTTCCAGTGTGAGCTGGGGAAAATTGAGCTTGAAGCCCCAAGACAGCAGGAACAAGCACAGAATAATTTTAACAGAAGCACCTGTCAGGTCAGCAAATGGCTTCCTGGAAGGCAACTCAAAAACTCTTTTTTGGGGAAAGGAAACCAATTTTTTGAGCAGCAGCCCCTGTTTGGGGCCTATTAGAGGAGCTGGTGGGGATTTTTTATAAGCATATTTTGAAAATGTAAAATGACTGAAGGCTTTGATTTATGCCATGAATTGCAGAGTTCATCTGTGTACAATCACAAGTTTAGAAAACAGCCAAAAAACCCCAGCTTAGATCTTACCAAGGCAGTTGCTCTGTTGGTATAAAGATAGTATATTATTGTATAATTCTTCCTTTTCAGTCAGCATCCATTCACCATTACTCCTGCCCCTCAACTGGATGGAATATCAAACTCCACTAGGGAAGAGTCTGTTGCTTCCCAGTGGATGGTATGCAAGACCTGCTCAGAATGTGACAATGTTGTTTTACCCAGGAGGAAACAAGCAATAGTACTGTCATCTCTAAAAGTCAGGGTGAATATATGATCCTATCAACTGAATAGAAGGTTAGACCTAATTAAGTATTTGAGATCAAACTGCTTCCAAAGGCTGCATCTTACAGGACAAACATAAGCCCTATTACTCTACAAGTGAGTGTTTAATTTATTGCCTTACATTATAACCCCAGAATGAAGGTACTAAAATAATTTCTAAAGACATTGTGGATTCCATATGAACAAGCAGAAATCAGCTGTATAGTGAAAGATCTGGGGGTTTTGCAATTTATGACGACAGATCTCTGGTATAAGGAGAAAGCATGCAGAAGTATAATAAACACTTGTAATCCTCTTCCATTCTGTACAATAATATCTAGGTAAGGGTGGCATACAGACTAAAATATTTCCAAAGGACATTCTGGTCCTTATATGACCAATGCAAAGGTTTGAATTCTTTAATTTGGCACAAAGATCCCACTTCAATGAGTATATTAGAGAAAAATTAGATAGCCACAGGCAGGGTCTGTCTCATTGCCTGATAACTGGTGATATTAATTCAAAGCTTCAAGCAAGAGACACCAAAAAAAAAAAAAAAAAAGCTAGAAAACTGATATTCAAGAAGCCAAAATATCCTTTTGATTTCGTTGCCTCACATGACTCCCAAAAAACTAGATGTGTATTAGGAATGTTACCTACCGGTTAACCGAATAGCTGACTAACTGCATGAATTCTTAGGAGTTAGTTGACTATTCTATAGTCCCTGGGGATGGGGTCTGATTGCACTGGCTGCCGGCCCTATCCCACTCCCAAGGAGCCCCTTTCCACACTGCACTGCTGTCTCTCTATCAGAAGCAACAGTGTGGGGTGCCAAGTGGGAGCCTGTCTGTGAGGGGAGCCAGTTTAAAACCAGCTCCCCTATGCAGACTAGGGATGTAATAGTGTAGTTCAAGCATGTAAAACTCAAAGCCTATTGACGGCTGCACAAACAAAAACTGATAGCTTTCAGGGCCACCTAGGGTTCCCAGGTGGTTTGTTGATCAAAAAACAAAACAAAACACATTTTAGGTGCCAGGTGGAAGGTACCAATACCAGGCACATGGCTTTTAGGTATATTTTATAATATTACAATAATTTGATGCATACAATTATTTGCTTATATTACATAATTTTAAAATTAATTTTACATAATTTTTAATTTAAATATAAATGTAAGGTACTTTTAAATTTTGTATATGATACATAACTTGTTTTGTTGAAATAAAAACAAATATAGACCATGGTTAATCAAGTAGAACAGGCTTCTGTGAAAATTTCCAATACTTTGTAAGTTTGAGATTTTGCATAAAGATATTATTCATGCAATTGCAAAAAATGACATTTATTTATATAAAATTAATATACATTCTGTGATTTTATTTGGGAATAAATAAATAAAAAACCAAAATATTAACAAAATAACCCATTCCACTCCCCCAGAGCCAGGCACTCCCATACCCTCATTGTAACCCAATCCCTCTCCACTCCCCCAGAGCCAGGCCCCCCCCAACCTAATGTCTCCCTCCTCACCCAGAGCAAGCCCCCCGTACCTAATGCCTCCGCCTTCCCCCAGAGCCAGGCTCTCCCAGGCCCATCCCCCGCTTCCTACCTTCCCCAATACCTGGGTCCCAGAGTCGACGTTGCCACATGAGGTGCTGGCATGGTGTGAGCACAGCGGCCAGCTGTGAGCGCTTGCTGTAGCACAGAGTGCCCTGCCAGCCATGAGCATGTGCACAGAGTGACCCCGCCAGCTGTGAGCAACTGCTGAAGAGCCTAGCACAGAGCACACAGCTGGCTGTGAGTGTGTGTGCAGAGCAGCCCAGCCAGCCATGAGCATTTGCTGCAGTGCAGAGTGGCCCGGCCAGCTGTGAGCAGGCACTCAGCCACTTGCTCCAAGTGGCCAGTGGGCCACATTTTATTCTTTTATAAAAATGTTCTGGTGGGCCGCAAAAAATGTCCATCAACCCTCCAAATGCTAGTTTGACATGCCTGGTGTAGTTGATTAACCAATCTTGTTGGTTAATGCTATAGAGCAGTGGTCACCAACCAGTAGATCGGGATCTACTGGTAGATCTTGGAGCCTTTGACAGGTGATTCTGACAGGTTTGGCTGGGAGGCTGTAAAGTGCTGGCACTTTATCTGCCCATCTGAGCACTGCTGTGCAGCTCCTGCCCTCTGCCTTGGAGCTGCCCTTCCCAGGAGCCTCCTGCTTACTGTGTAAGGCACAGGAAGAAGAGGAGGGGCTGCTGTCAGGGTGCCCCTGCTCCCACCCTGTACTCCATCTTCACAGAGCTGGGGGAGACGGAGGGATGGAGAGACGTTTGCTGGCTGCTTTTGGGAGTGGTGCAGGGCCAGAATAATGGTGCCTTAATCCCCTGCACCACTACCTAGAAGCCACCTGTGCCCAGCTGGAGCCCGCATTCCAAACGCGGACCCAGATCTGAACCCTCCTGAACTCCAAACCCCTGCCCAACCCTGAGTCCCCATGCACCCAAACCCCCTCCTGCACCTTAACTCTCTGCCCCAGGCTCAGCTCAGAACCCCTCAGAACTCCAAGTCCTCTAGCCCAAGATCAGAGTCGGCATTCCCCTCCTCCACACCCTAACCCTCTACCCTCAGCCTGATAAAAGTGAGGGAGGAGGGGAGTGAGCAGGGGCAGGGCTTCGGAGAAAGGATGGGAAGGAGGCAGGGCAAGGGTGTTTGTGTTTGAGATAGATCCAGGATTGCACTTAAATTCAAAAAGTGATCTCATGCTTAAAAAGGTTGGAGACCTCTTCTATAGAGTATGCACATTACCCCCTGCCCCAACCAGTAAATGTTTTAGCAGGCTGAGCCCAGCTCAGTTCTGACTTCTGCCAGGTCCAGGACCTACCCTCGCTGCAGCTCTACATTTAAAGTATATTAGGAGTCAGCCCCCGGACAGGGGCTGCTGTCACCCTGTGCTCTGCCTCTGTAGCAGAGGCAGCCGTGCAGGGAGAGAAGTAGTCAGTCCGTGAGGGAGGCTAGTTTTAAAACTGGCCCCCAAGCTGCTGCCTCCCAATACAGAGGCAGCAGCACAGAGTAGCATGGGGTTCCTTGGGAGTGGGGCTGGAGCGCACTGGCTGTAACACCACATCCAGAGAATATAGAATAGTCAACTAATTGATAAGAATGAGGTAAATTGACTATTTAATTAAGTGATATTTAACATTTCTAGGGCAGACCAGCTGCTTGCTGCCTCACGCTGCTGCCTCTGTTACAGAGGCAACAGCGTGGAGTGGCAGCAGTTCCTGTCCATGGTGGGGGGAGGGGTCTGAGTTCCCTGTGGAAAGAGGTTACTAGGGTGCAAGGGAGAGGGAAGGCTGCCCCAAAACAGCCTCTGTCTACAACAGGCCAGGCTGGCTGCAGACTGGGGCTGTTGCCACAAAACAGTGTCTGTCCCGGGTCTATCAGCACTATGTCCTCAGCACTATCAGGCAACAGTGGAGTGGGGGCGGGAGCCTGCTGTGAAGCAGCCTTTGCCCACAGCAAGCCTGGGCTCAAGGCGGCAGAGGCTGTTTTGCCGCAACCTCCTCTGCCCCCTCCACTGTTGCCTCTGATAGAGGCAGCAGCATGGGGCGGGGAGGCAGCTCTGTGTAGCTAGTGCTGGGGGGGAAACCAGCCTTTAAGCCCGCTCCTCCCAGCACCAGCTCTTGCTTTCTGCCCTCCTCCTTGCTGCCTCTGTATCAGAGGCAGCAAGGGAGGGTGGGGGAGAAATGCAAGTAGTCAACTAGATGTAATCAACTAGTTGACTATTTGTTCAAATCCCTATTAGATTCCCTGAACTGATTTTACTGGAGGCTTTTTAGGTTGTTCACTTTAGTTCTAGTAATTACTTGGTATGCAAATGAGAGTTTATAATTAACAATGTGTCAAAAGGCAGAAGCTGAACCTTACCACTGTCGTTTATGATGAGTGTTCATTTCAAGCATTCCCAGAAGATCCTGGAGAGTTTGGGACTTGACATTTCATTAGTGTACAGCGCTGATTAGTTTGCATTTGAAAAACTCTGTCAAATTGCATTTTTAAAGTTAAAATGGCTATATTATCTTGTATATAAAACCCTGGAGTCAGTGCCAAAGGATTTTGCTTCTGCTGTTTTCCATAACAACAGAACCAATCACAGAATCTTAATTTCTTCTGTAGGAAATATTTGTTCCACATTTGCATTTAAATTACACTAAGAAAATTAAGTTAATGAAAGAAAAATGTTCCTGTCAGTATGGCTGCTGCTGTTTGAATTCTGGCACAGTGAATTCAGATTGTAAATGGGTGACTACATAGAAAATGCTCTGGGATATACAAGAATAATCTCCGTTTGCAGTCTAGTCTTTAAAGCAGGAGTGTGGGAGTCTAAGGCACTCATTGAGTCATCATGGGTACTGCAACTCTGAGCTTGTTTCCCCTTATGTAAAATTGGGATAATGTTCTTATCTAACAAGTATTCACAGCTAAATTCATTAATGCTTGTGAAGCATTTGAATGTTCTTGGGGGAATCAAAAGAAATCAAATTATTTGCTGAGCTTTTAGCTTTGGACTGTTCATGTCTTTGAGGTAGAATGGCAGAAAGCAAAATACTGTACATGACCCTCTAGGAGAAAAGGCAGTAGGCTTTGTATGTCAAGGGTGGCTGTAACAATAGAAGAAGTGATCTCTACCTGCACATCATCTGTGGATGCTTCCTTTACTGGCTTGACCAACAACCCACCTGAACTTAATTTAAATTCTGAATAGGACAGGGAAAGCCAACCTCTTCAAGACAGCAAGAGAGGATCATGGAAGATTTTCTTTGTCTTTTGCTCCACCACCTCTCTTCTTCAGTAAGAATTTTGTCTGCAACAGGCATACAAGGCAAACTTGCCCAACTGAGATGACAGGAATACCTTGGTTAGCAGATAGAACCCAGGGCATATATTCTGCTCTGCTTCTGAAAGTTAAGGAGGAAAGGAATGCAGACAGGGACAAATATATGCATTATTCATATGGCAAATATATCCTAAATTTAACGAATTAGAGTAATTAAGCAAATGGGCATTGTATACTGTTATTCATCTACAGAAAGTGGAGGAGGGAAAGTGGCAATGCCATTCATTTCTGCTTTTGCCGAGTGTTCTAAAACAAATTTCAGTCATCCATAGTCGGTAACTTTGAGTTCCTGGAAAAGCCCAGAAGGGTTTTGTACCCCCTCAACCCAGAAAAGCCCCTGGTATAACGGCCAAAGAAGCTGCATGAGACCGAGATTGGAGCTGTTAAGCAGAAATCATAGAATACTAGAACTAGAAGGGAACGTCAGAGGTCAAGTCCAGCTTCCTGAACTCATGGCAGGACCAAGCACCATCTAGAAAATGAGTGAAATATCTGCCTAACCTGCTCCTAAAGATCTCCAATGACTCCCCAGCAATGTATTCCAGTGCTTAACTGCTCTGACAGTTAGAAAGTTCCTCCTATGTCACTGACATCAGGAAATCCAACTCCTCCATTGATTATGGTCAACTTGCTAGTTGTGCTACAGTAGAATCTCAGAGTTACAAATACCAGAGTAATGAACTAACCAGTCAGCCACACATATTTTATGGAAATACAAGCAGGCAGCTGGAGAGACAAAAGCAAACAAAAAGTGTTTAAACGTAAACTACCAGAAAAGGGGGGCAGAAGCAGCATTTTTCTTCTCATAGTAAAGATTCAGAGATGTAGTAAGTCAAAGTTCAGTTTTACACGTTTGGAAGAGCAACTCTAACGTTTTGTTGTATGGAACACATTCCTGAGACGTTCATAACTCTCAGTTTCTATTCTGCTTTTCTCCCACATGATGCCAGATGCTGCACGCTGCCCTGGCAGAACCCTGCAAATCAGCCCCCTCCCCAGCCCTACTGACGGCTGCCCCCAGTCGGTCTCAGTGGGGCACAGCAGCCCTTCAGCCTCTACCGCCAGGCTACTGCCACGCCTCCTTCGGGCTGAGCCCCTTTACCCCGCTCAGACACAGCTGGGGTAGGAACCAAAGTGCGCGGGGTCATTGCTTCCCCGCCGGATCCAGAAACCAAAACACACGGACGCACCGGAAGTGGGCGAGGCAACTGAACCAACTGCCCCATTCCCGGGTGGCCCTGAGGGTCCTTCGGCGATCCCGAGCGCAGGCCGCTTGCGCGTGCCCCGCCCCCTCTCGAGGGTGAGTCTCTTACCTGCGGCGTCCTGGGTCTGTGCGGGAGGCCGGGCCGGGAAGGGGACAAGCACTGGCTGGGGGAGTGAGGTGCGAGATTGGGTCCGCAAAGCCTTCATGGGGTTTATGTTGGTGCGCATGCGCGCTGCTGCCTGGAGACGGACTCTATCTAGCAGGAGCGGAGGAGAAGGGGGGGGGAAGTCTTAAAGGGCCAGCACCCAGTTGTCACAGTCTGGGTGGGCGGAACAGGGTTGGGGCTCCTCATCTGTGAAATGGGCATAACAGCACTTCTTCTGCACAGCAGAGCACTGGTGACTACAGAGGAAAAGCGCAGGAGCTGTTTGAATGTAGCATGGTTGAGCTGGATGATCTTGCAGCCATCAGCAGAACTATGCTGGGAGTCAAGATTAGTGTGAGCTGAAGGCTGCAGAGCTGGGCTCCTGTTTTTCCCTCTGCCTGTGAACAAGCTGTATTGCCAGCTTTGCCACATTAACAGCAAAAGAGCAGAAGGAGAGAGAAATTAGGAAATGTATTTAATGGGGAAGAGAGAGGCGTGGAAGAGTTGGTGGAGGTACAGAAAGGGAGCAAGAAAAAAGTGGATGTGTAAATGCAGCCTGAATGGTTTGAACTAATCAACTTCTTCAATCTATATCACTTTGAAATAAATCTGATTCCATTGTTTTAAGCTTAGATCTGTGGAGGTGCAAGTCTGATGAACAAACACTAGAAGAGGACAGGAAGAATGTTCACCATTTAGTTGTGTCTGCCCAGGCACTATTACAACTTGCTATTTTGGGCTTGTTTCTAGGACAGTGGTACTCGGACTCATGAACGGCAAGTGGCTTTTTAATGGGTCTTCTGCAGCCCTTTGCAGCACTAATTAAAATACTGGGAGATTTAGTTATGAACCAAGCAGAATGTTTTTACTGTGTTATTTTATCAACTACAATTGCTTCATAAAACTTTGTCAGTCATTTTGCTGTGAGAATTATATAGTAAATGAATCAATTAATTCATATTAGTGTGGTGCTCTTGGGTGATGTTGTTTGGTAATGTCCTGAGTATCACTGGCCTAGGGTCTAGTGACTTGTTTTCTAGCATGCTGTGTCTAAAAGATTCCACTCTGGCTTTTGATGTCTCTGCAGCTGGAAAAATATTCAGTCCTATCATTTGTAAATATCATTATCCTGATTCTGACTCCAAAACAAACACATTCAGCTTCTCTAGCGGACCCTGGAAAAATTTGGTTCATTATTTTCTCTATTTAGCTAAGGGCAAAATTAAAGGCATTTTTAGAAAGGAAAGGCAGTGTTTAATGTCAGCATTCATTTACATTCACACAGGAAATGCAGGGAAAAATACAGTTCAGGGAAACAATCATATACAGTCTGGGCTGAGCCATGGATTCGTGGATTTTATCACTGGAATTCTTGTAGAATGAGCTACTGTACTTTTCTCCACACTAGCTAATTTTATAGGCTTGTGTCAGTGCAGTTGTGTATCTGAGATCAGAATAATGCTTCTAGGGCTCTCTAGGTCTTCGAGGACCAGTGAAATAGATTTCTTTATTTTTTTTGTATACATCCATATACATATATACATATTTAGTCTGCAGAAAAGAAGAGTGAGGAGGGATTTGATAGCAGCCCGCAACTTCCTGAAGGGAAGTTACAAAGAGGATGGAGAGAGGCTGTTCTCAGTAGTGACGGATGGCAGAACAAGGCACAATGATTTCAAGTTACAGTGCGGGAGGTCTAGGTTGGATATTAGGAAAAACTATTTCACTAGGAGGGTGGTGAAGCACTGGAATGGGTTACCTAGGGAGGTGGTGGAATCTCCATCCCTAGAGGTTTTGAAGTCCCAGCTTGACAAAGCCCTGGCTGGGTTGATTTAGTTAGGATTAGGGATGTTAAGTAGCGATTAATTTGCTAGTTGAGTAGCCAATGGAATTTCCATTGATTACTCGGCTAGACGATAAGCACTTCTGCATTCCACCTTTAAAATGTACAAACCCCCAGCAGGAGCTCTTGAACATTTCAAAGGTGGAAGGATTGCGTGGATGCAGAGTCCCCCACTGACCTCAGGCTCCATGCTGTGCTTCCTCTTTGAAATGCACAGCTGATCCCAGGCTCCAAAGAGGCATCGCCACTTTGAAATGCTGCATGGAGTCTGGTTCCCTAGCTGACCCTGAGCTCCATGTAGTGCTGCCGCTTTGAAATGCCTGGTGGAGCCCAGGATTAGCTGGGGACTCCCCAGATGACCCTGGGCTCTGCACTGCTGCTGCTTTGAAATCAGTCCCCAGCTGATCCCAAACTTCACCTGGCATTTCAAAGTGGCAGCGCAGCATGGGACACGGGGTCAGCTGTGGAGTCCTGGACTCCATGTGGTGCTGCCACTTTGAAATGCTGCAAGGAGCCTGACATAGAGCTCCATGCGGCCTTCAAAGTAGCAGCACCGCACAGAGCCAGGGCTCCATGCGGTGCTGCTGCTTTTAAATACCTCCCTCTTCTCCCTCACCCCCTTGCTGCCTCTGTTTGACTAGTCCACTATCCTGTTGACTGTCTGATAAGCATTTGCTTATCGGATAGTCGACTAATCCTTTACAGCCCTAGTTAGGATTGGTCCTGCTTTGGGCTGGGGGCTGGACTCAATGACCTCCTGAGGTCTCTTCCAGTCCTAGGATTCTATGATTCTATACCGTGCATAGTTCCCTCTAAGGTGCACGAATGCACACCAAGAATTTGCTTCCCGCCTACCTCCTCAGCAGAGGCGTGCAGTGGCTGATCAGCTGCACTAAGACCCTGCTTTCCACCCCCAAGAGCACCTAGGCAGCCACCATGCATCTCTGGCCCTAGCTTCAGCTCTTCCCCAGGGCTGGAGCTGGAGCTAGGGCGGCCACCTCACAGCTGCTGAAGCTGGAGCCTGGGCTGCAGTACTAAAAAAGGCATTGCAGCCCTGGCTCCAGTCTTGACACATGGGGCTTGTGGTGTGCATGGGAACAGATGTTGCCTTTTATTCCCCTCTCTCCTCTTCTTCACCAGCCACTTTTTCCCTCCCGTTGTTTTTTTTAAAAAACTTGAGGCAGGTGTAGAAGTTCTGACCTCCTGCAGAGAACACAGCTAATAGAAACTTAACAAGGCCACTGTGTCCCGGCATATGTTGTTTCTGATATCTGCTGCTTTGAAATCAGTCCCCAGAAATAGAAATCATTCTAGCCCAGTGAGGGATGTTCAGCTGATCACTGGATTAGTGAAATATTCTGCAATAAGGATTAAGAACTGGTGAGACAACAGTGAAACAGCACCTGTAGTCTAGATGCCTTTCAAGACTATTCAGTACTGTTTAGTTTCTGTCTGAGGCAGGCATGCTTATAGTATATGGGTATTGTTTCACATGTTTAGTGGTTCCTTCAAGAAAGAAAAGCCAAGCTCTCATCTCTCTCCCCTCACTCATTGAATTTGCTTGCTTGTGAGGAACTTATTTCTGAGTAAACTGAAAAAACAGCAAATAGTCTGGTAGCACTTTATAGACTAACAAAACATGTAGATGGTATCATGATCTCTTGTGGGCACAGCCCACTTCTTGTGAACACCAGCAAGGTATGCAGGTGTTGGGAGGGCAGGGGCAGGGAGGGAAGTTCAGCAGCCTTGTCCCTGAGATAAAAACAGTGAAAGAAGATTCCTGGCATCATGTTCTAAAGGTAGCAGGTCTCGACTGAGGTTGATTTCTGGTAGTGGTTAATTTTGCAGCTCAGGGCTCGCCATTGGAATGACATTGCCTCCACCCTTGGCAAATCTGAACCAGGGCTGTGGTATCCTTTGTTTCAATCAAATGCTGCAGTTGTAGTGCAGCATATAGTGAGAGACCATCTTTGACGTAGCCTGATGCTAACCCCCTTAGGGTTTTTAAAATAAGGACTAGAATGTTGAAATGTTGGACATGCAGCAAGTCCACTCTCTGCCAAGCACACAGACTGTTGCATTTACAGCTGTTAAATGTCAGAACTGGGTTGTGATAAACGTTTGTCTGTAGGAAGCAATTTGTTCTCTATATCCCTGATTGATCCTTCTTTGTTCTAAGAGCCCTTTCCTCTTCACTGAGTTGTCCATGGACTTTCCCTGTGGACCAGAAGTTGATTATGTTAATAGCCATGTTTGTGAAGGGTTTAATTAACTCTTGTTAGGACACAGGGCTACAGAAGAGAACATGCAGAGACATATTTGCGGAAAACATAGGAGGGGAAAGTGGAAGGGTGTGAGAATAAGCCTTCAGTTAGTGGAGGAGAAAGAAAAGTGAATATGTGACTGCATCAGACAGGGTGTTAAAGCCCCCTGTTGTAGTTATCATAATAACCTGCCACCTCCCACTCATGGAAGGAGAATTTAATGGGACCTCTATTCCTCTCATGTTCCTCAGACAAAGCTGACTTTAAACAAAACAAATCACTCAGTTTTAGGAAACAGTTGGTGGGAGGTAATGTTTCTTTTGCAAACATCACAAAGGAGGTTTGGTTTAGATCTATGCTTTGGGATAAAGCTGGCATTAAGGGATGTGATTGTACCACAGATCAGTTGAGCACAGCTTCTCTGTAGGGAGGAGACTGGCTCCTGGTCCCCTCAGGCAGTGGACACTGCTTCATTCCCCTTCCAGGTCCCTCTTCCATTCAGGTCAAGAGCTACTATGCTCTTGCTTTGCAACAGGAGGTAAGGAGCAAGCCGCCTGTGTTGTTTGAAGAGGCTCCATCTGTGTTTAAGATTAGGAAACTTTGGACATCACATCCAAGAGGAGACATGGGATGGGACTGGTGGAATATCCCTTTACAGGAGGGTGAACACATTTATATGCCAACATGACATGATGATTGCTGCCTGCCAAGAGCCCGCATCTGAGACATTATGGAAGGGTCTTGAAGCTCATCCATCCCACTAACTAGCACTCTGTGATGCTCATCCACGTGGGCACTAATGCTACTTCCAAGTATGACTCTTGAACAGATTGAAGTGACCACAGCCCTCTGGCTCCAGGTGAAGGAGTCAGGAATTGGTAGTGAATACGACAATAGAAAGTAATTTAGGTGAAAGTGATCATGAAAGGATAAATTTCATGATTCTAAGGGTAAGTAGTAAGAGCAGCAGAATAAGGACAATGGACTTCAAAAAGTAGCTTTTAACAAATTCAGAAGAACAGGTAGTTAAATTCCCAAGGGAAGAAAATTGGAGGGAAAAGGGCATTCAGGAGAACTGGAGCTTGCTCAGAGACAATATTAAAGACACAGGTAGAGCCGTTTTGTCCTTTGGACAGTTTTGGGCAATCACCTCATTCCCTGCACTTTTGAGAACCGTGTGGCAGCTGCCTGTACTCATCCTGCCCCGCCCTGGCACGAGAGGGTTGAGGGGTGCAGGTCTCAAGAATGCAGAAAGTGAGGGAAGGGAAAGGGTAGAACTAAGGGGAAGATGGGGGTGAGGAGAGGGAGGCAGCCAGGGCAGGAGAAGAAAGGGGAAGTCATCAAGGGGCAGGGTGGAGAAGAAACAAATGCCAGGGAGACAATGAATGAGGAAAAGGGCAGGAGTGGGGAGAGGAAAGAAGGTGTCAGAAGGAGTGGGAGAAGGGAGGGGACAGGGTGTTGCTGGGAGAGGAGAGGGGAGAAACAATGGGGGCAAGAGGGAGGAGTGGGTGCCAGTAGAAGAGGGGTTGAAAGGAGGTGTTGACAGGGGAAGGCAGGGAATGGAGCAGATCATGTATGAGGGCACACAGGGGTGTGAGGAGAACTGGGGCAGACAGTGGTGAGGGGGTGGGTACCAGGGAGGAAGAGGGCAAGGTATGCAGGTGTTGGGAGGGCAGGGGCAGTGAGGGAAGGGGGAGGCACTAGGAAGATGCAGGGCTAAGGGAAAGGGGAGGTGCCAGGGGACTCTGGGGCTGAATTAGAAGGGCAGACATGTGGAGGGGAAGGATGGGCACCAGAGGAGAGAGGCAGGGCAGGTGTGTAGAGGGAGGTGTTAGGAGAGAGAATGGAGAGGGGAGCTAGAGAAGGAGGAGAAGGGCAGGTGCAGGGGTCACAGAGGATGGGGAGGGGAGCAGGTCCCAAGAGGGCTCAGGGGAGTGAGAAGGGCAGGAGCCAGGACAGCAGAGAAGGGAGCGGGGAGGGGGGACAGGCACCAGAGGAGTAGATGGGGCAAGGGGAGAATGGGAGACATGGCAGCAAAAGGAAAAGGGAGAGATTTAAGAGGGTATGTCTACACTGCCACCCTAGTTTGAACTAGGGAGGCTAATGTAGGCATTCGAACTGGCCAATGAAGCCCGGGATTTAAATATCCCGGGCTTCATTTGCATGTTCCTGGATGGGCACCATTTTTAAATGCCCGTAGTTCGCAGCATGGACTAGGTAGTTCGAATTAAAGCTCCTAATTTGAACTACCGTTATTCCTTCTGCAAGGAGATTTAACAGTAGTTCGAATTAGGAGCTGTAATTCGAACTACCTAGTCTGTGCTGCATGTAGCCTCAGGCAGGTAGTTCAAACTATGAGCATTTAAAAATGGCGCCCGCCTGGGAACTTACAAATGAAGCCCGGGATATTTAAATCCCGGGCTTCATTGGCCAGTTCAAATGCCTACTAATGTTCTAGTTCAAACTAGGGTGGCAGTGTAGACATACCCTAAGATATTTATTTGTAACTTGGGTGCGACAGTGGCACACATCTGAACAAGCGCACATGGACTCAATATTGGTGTACAAGACAAAATTCACTCTGCTTATGGCAGGAAAATCTTAGAGGGAACACTGATATGGTGTGTGTATTAATGGATCCAATTCTTTGCAGCTTTGTGTCTTTCAAACAAATATTTTGTTGCTTTTTATTGAGGCTTTCCTTTGTAAATCAATTTGAACTTCTAATTCACTTGCATGTGTCTTGGAATATCTTGTTTTGAACTTCTGTGTGGTGGAGACATGATTCATATCCAGTATTTCCTGGCTATTATATTAGAGCTTTTCCCAGCTACAGATATACTGATGATGCCATCTTGCTTTTGTGTGTGTGTGTGTGTGTGTGTGTGTGTGTGTGTGTGTTAATGCACATGAGCTTGTATCTAATTATATATTGCTTTGCCCTTATGCCCCCCCGGCAGTGTGTTGGACTGATTGAAAAAGGCACCAGTTCAGCATGTACAGGCAGTCCCCGAGTTATGTGGATCCGACTTATGTCAGATCCCTACATACAAACGGGGCTTTTCTCGCCACGGAGACGCAGAGCAAAGCCGTGGAGGACGCGGGCGGCAGGACCACAGCGCGTCTCGGCAGTCCCGCCGCCCGCGTCTCCCTGGTCTGCTGTGTGGGGGGTGCAGCTAGTGCACTCCCCCCTCCCCCCAGCAGACCAGGCTTTTCTCGCCGACACCCGGGGTAGAGCAGCTGGGGCGCTGCCGGGTTGGTCCCGCAGCGCCACTCCTCGGCGCTGCGGGGACCTACCCGGCAGCACCCCAGCTGCTCTGTCCCAGGCGTCCAGATTCAGCCATTGTTGAAACTGATCAGCGGCTGATTCCAGGAAGCCCGGGGCAGAGCAGCTTTGTCTCCGGCTTCCTGTAGTCAGCCGCTGGTCAGTTTCAGCAGCGGCTGAATCTGGATGCCAGTTCCGACTTACATACAAATTCAATTTAAGAACAAATATACAGTCCCTATCTTGTACGTAACCCGGGGACTGCCTGTAATCTGTTTTATAAAAGTAAATTGAAATATTAACAAAATATTATTTTCTCTTAGCTAGCAGCACTCCCAGTATTTTAAATAAACAGGTAACTGATTCTTCTTTGTTCAATGCTGAATGGAATTTTTAATGCTTCAGACACTTATGGAAATATTCTGGGTCCATTGGGCTATAACAAGTGTAGAACTCCTGCTTTCTGCCACAGTAGCTACTGCTGATATTTAAAAGAAAAGGGAGAGTGGTGGAAGTCTCATGCCAAATCTAATCAAGAAGGTATTTTTGGGAGGTGCAGAAGAGTTGCCTAAAGATTTTGAAGAACAGCATTTGAAAGATCCTCTCAGGGAGTCCCCTTCCCTTCCCTTCCCTCTTAGTTCACTGTCCCTCACTCCGTTGTGTTTTATTTTGTGGACCACTGGGAAGGGCTCAATGAACCCCAGCCTGGCCACTACTATGTAACAGAGTAATCCTCTGTGCAATTGTCAGAGATTTTAATATACAGTTTCAGGAGAAAAGTTGGGCTAAGCTGAGTCTAATGTAATACATTAACCCTGTCTTCAGCAGCTACTAAATGGCAAGCCTGGCTTCCTACTTGTGGGTGGAGCAGCATTGGAATTGCTGTGTGTAGGTTTACGTTGGGACATTTAGATGGAATTAAGTTTCATTGTCCTATATTAATACCACTAATAAAAGAAAAATGACTTGTTTAAAATAGGAATCAAAGCACAATGGTTCACAGCCAGTCCAGGAAACGCTCCCGAAGCAGGAGTGCAAGTGATTCTCAAAGCAGACAGGAGAAAAAGCATGAAAAGAAAACAAGAAAAAGCAGTAAGGACTCAAAGAGGTGCAGCCCATCTCCTCCAGGGAAGACAGCATCCAGGTCTCACAGACGCAGAGCCAGCTCAGCCTCTACTAAAGAAGGTAAGGGCAGGAAGGGCTGACAACTACTGCCAAAGGTTGGCTTCTCATGTGGCTCTGGGAGCCACCAAGGGGCATATGCATGGTGAGGGCTGTTGTGGGAATACAGAAAGCTTATTTTTAGCAAACTCAGTGGCAGTGTATTTTATACAATCATCTCAATGCATGCTTCACACCAATTACTCTTGTGTTCCGACATCTCCAGAGCTTTAAAAACCTGCAGCATGCAGATCTTTCAGCATTGTGCTAGTCACAGATTTATTCAGAAACCCCTTACTGTCATCCTTGTGAGGGAAAACCCAACCATCTGGGGTCACTCAGTCCCTGCCTGGAGTGAACCTCTAGGCCAGTGATTCTCAAACTTTTTGGCCCTCAGCCCACCCTGCTCAATGCAGATCTTTCTGCGGACCACCAGCCAATCACCCATGATGACAAAATGGGTGTAAGAGGGAGTGGGAATAAGGGTCTGGCTGGAGGGTCAGGAGTGGGCTGAGGGTGAGGGATCTGGGCAGGAGGTTGGGTGCAGGAGTGGCCTTGGGGTGGGGGGGGGGCTGGGTGGAAAGTTGGATTCAGGAGTAGTTTGGAAGGTCTGGAAAGCATGGAAGGTGCAGAAGCGGGATAGGGATGCAGGAAGGATGTGTGTCAGAGGGATGGGATGTGGGAGTGAGAGGGATGGGAGATGCATACCTGGCTCCACCACTATCAAGCACTGCCCACCCCCACTGCTCCTGCTTATGTTCTCCCATTGGCTGTGATTCTGGCCAATGGAAGCAGTGGGAAAAGCCTCCAAGAGAGTTGGTTTTTGTGCTGCTATTCCCACAGCCAGGGGAGGGGGAGTGGTAGCATATGGAGCCGCTTCCCACCCCCAAAAGGCTGATCTGGCCCAGGAGGCTTTCCCTTCTGAGGTAAGCTGACACAGGTGCTCCAACCACATGAGAGTGGGGGAGAGGTCTGTAACACTAGCATGGGCTATCTGCTGTGTGGGGGGAGGGAGGAGCAAGCGAGGCCTGAGCCCCTGGCCCACCTGCAAGATAGCTGTAGACCACTAGTGATCGACCAACCACACTTTGAGAACCATTGGTCTAGTATCTGAATGGAGTCCACTCTCTGCCCCAATCCTGCTCCAGTCAACACATCTTCTGTACATCTAGGCATATAGGAGGGGTGCTGACTGGATCCAGAACAGTGCTTAGTTAGCTCCCTCCCACTGTGGTAATATCTCATAGGGATTTTGCTGTGGCATTAATATTTTGATGTGTTCAGTCTTCTGGGCAATCTAACAAAGAACAAAATCATAACAGCAGACTGCTGTTGCTTGCAATGCAGAATGTGACAGACTCTTTGGCAGATGTGAGCAAATGTTCTCTCCAAACCAAATGTTCTCTTAATGTATTACAGAGAAAAAAAAGGCCAAAGAGAAGAAAAAGAGAAAGGCAAGTACTTCCTCCTCTGATATAACAAGTTCATCTTCTGGGACTTCCTCCTCCTCTTCTAGCTCCTCTTCAGATGATACCAGTGACAGTGGCTCCAAACCAAAAAAGAGGAGATTCAGCAGGAAGAAACAAACCAAACAGAAAGACAAAAAGAAAAAGAAGAAAAAAATAAAAAAGAAACAGAAAAAGAAATCTAGGGACCAGGCTAAAGAGGAGAGAGCCAAGGTGGAAGGGATGCCAGGCCCGTCACTGGAGCAGTGGCAGAAAGAATCTTTGGTGGAACCTGGCCCAGGTAATGTTCTTGTTACCAGGTTTAAAAAACACCCTTGTCCATTTAAAGACTAGAAAAGTGATGGCCCATTTGGGAAAAAGAACAGCTGCTTACCTTTTGTAACTTGTTCCTTGAGATATGTTGCTCATGTCCATTCTGATGTGTGTGCTGCGTGCCCAGTTGTCAAAAAAAATTTCCCATCAGGTTGGCTGTGGAGTCCCCTGAAGTGACGCCTTGTGGAGTTGCATATATACCTGTAGACCTGATTCCTGCCTTATTTCCTTCTTGCCAGAACAGGGTGACCATGAGCCAGGCCAGCACCAAATTTAAGTCTCAAAGCAGCACCAACTGTCTCACCTGAGGGTAGGGCTGATCCAGACCCTTAAGGAAATGGTCAACCATCAGTGACACTGATAGCAGAACCTTGAATGCCTTTTCCTTCCTCATTTCAAAGGCCTTGCTTGAGCAATGCACCTCCTCAGGAATATACGCGAGGACCCAAATTGATGGGTCTTTTTGTAAGCTTGTTAAAATTGCTAGTGATCTGGGAACAAAAGATGAAAATGAAAGGCTGTTCCCACAGGCAATGAATTTGTGAAGCTTTTGGTCTTCACATTGAAGATCTGAAGTTGATAGTTTTCTGCATGTTCGTTGCTCACAAAAGTGTTATAGAGAAGATAGTACTACATTTGTGTTCATTCCTTATCTGTTGAGACTTTTTCCTCCCTCTATCCAATATCCAACACTGATTTAAGGTGCCCCCTGATCATTGCATGGGTGAGCTGAAAGTGCAATACAAAACCAAAGGCCACATTTTCATTCTCATTGAAACTCAGTAGGACTTTGATAACTCAGTCACTGGGGTGCTCTGGAAAATTTTACCTTGTGCCTCAAATTTGAAATCTATGCATCAGGAATGGCCAACTGGTGAACCAAATCCAGACTGTCAGATGCTTTTGAATGGGATTGCAAAATCTTTTTATTTTCTTATTCTTACTGTTGTTATTGGGGTGTAAAAAATGTTTCTCTACAGTCTGGACCTTGACAATATCATGACAAAAAACAAGTGACTACCCCTTGGTCTATATCGGGGTGGGCAAAAGGGCCTCCGCAGGCCAGATGCGGTCCGCCACGTGGGTGGATCCAGCCCATGGAGGTCCTGCTGCTCCCCCGCCCCAGGGCCAAGGCCTGGAGAGTATCCGAAACCTTCTCCGCTCTGCCCCCGCCTCCAGGCCTTAATTGGCCTGGGGACAGAGGAGTGCCCAAAGCCTCCTCCTGCTCTGCCAGGAGCACATGGCATTTTGAAGTGCTGCATGCTGCTTGCAGGGCAGGGGGCAGAGCGGAGGAGGCTTCGCGCGCTCCTCCACCCCCAGGCCAATCAGGGTCTGGGGGTGGGGGAGCTGCGTGAAGCTTCCTTCACCCTGCCCAGGCCCTGCGAGGAGCTCGCAGCACTTTGAAGTGCCGCATGCTCCTGGCAGGGTGGGAGGAGGCTTCCCGCACTCCCCTACCCCGAGGCCCTGATTGGCCTGGGAGAGGGGGAGCATGCCAAGTCTCTTCCAGAGCATGGGTGCCTAGTGGGAAGGGGGGCAAAAGGGCTCCCCCACTCCCAGACCAATCATGAGGTATAAGGGTGGGTAGCCACACCCCTTCCCACTCAGGCCACACCCTTCCTGTTTAGGCCCCACCCCTTCTGGGGTGGCCTGGGGCTACTTCAAAAATTTTTGAAGTGGCCTCTGGGCAAAAATTATTCCCCACCCCTGGTCTATATGCTGCTTGAGTTTGTGACAGTAAAAAAAGCACACAATGCTTTGATCCTTCAGGTGGAGACATTCCTGTTTCAATTGTTCTCAGAATCTATGATTTATTTGGAAAAGATCTTGCTCATGTCAAAGTATTATTTATCTATTCTTCGTGTTATCTAGTCCTGGTGGGAGCTCTCGTAAGTCTGTTATTAAAACCACGGGGGTCTATAGCACATGGTGTATGCTAGTGCTGAAGGAAGATTGGTTTTAACAAAAAGTAATAATTCGGTTTTAATATGTATGTAATGTTATTTATATACATATATATATGCATGCATGTAAGGCAGGCAGGCCAGATATTCTCAGTCCTAAAAGGAGCTCAGGTAGCAAATGGATCTACAGAGGGATTGTAAAGGAACCATTGTGCAGGAAGGTGCTAACTTATTGAAGGTTTGCTGATAAGGGAGGAATACAAAATCACTTGCTTTGGATGAATGCATTTTGTCCAGCCTTCCCCAGGTATTTCCCCTCTTCCGTCTTAAAGGTCTTTAAAGTATCTAAATCCTTCTTACTGTTAAAGGGAAAGAGAGATTGAGGATAAACAAACAAGGTAGAATAGTATTTGAAAGGAAAATGTTCCAAGCAGAAATGCTAGTAAGAGGCAGGGATGTAAATATTGATCAAAGCAGTTAACTGGTTAAGTGATTAAAATTAAATCATTTAAACCATTAACTGTGGGCCAGTGGGTGCAGGGCAGCTGGGACTGGGGTTTGTGGGGTAGGTGTGGTGGGGACTGCTTCAGGCCAGTCTGCCCACTGCAGATGGGGCTGGGCTGCTCCGGGGCAAGTCTGGCCCCCTGACATGGCTGGGTTCCCACCAGCCGGGACTGTTCTGGCCTAGTGTGTCTGGCTGTACACTGGGCTCTTGGAAACACCTGGTTAATCAGTCACCGGTTAAGTATTCTGGTAAGTCTAACCAATTAAACTTTTACATCTCTAGTAAGAGAGCTTTCAAAGACTTGTGTAGGATTAAAGGACTATAGTGTGGTAGCTTAGCAGAATTGTAGGAGCCAGGGTGCCTGGGTTCTAGTCCCATCTCTGCAGTTGGCCAGTGATGAAATTTTAAAAGGTGCTCAGTGGTGGCCTAATTTGTCATCCTCAAAATCAATGGCACTGTATTACTGACTGCAGTAGGATGCATGTAAGACTAATGCCTAGTAGGGATGTTAGTTAATGTGTGTTTGTGTAAATCTGTAACCACTGGATTTTTTATTGATTACATGGTGGGAACTAGTGCTTTTTAGCTGCCTCCCCACAGACCCCTGCTCCCCCATCCTCCCTCCCTGCTGCCCCTGATAAAACCAGCTTTCTATATGTTCTGGCTCTTGCCTGCTCCCTGTGCTACTGCCTCACTAGTAGAGGCTACAGCATGGAGAAAGGGGGGGGCAGGCAGCTCTGTGGGAGCTGGTGCCCAAGCTTATTGGTTAATCAGGTAAATGACTGTACACTAACATCCCTAATGCCAAGTGCTTTTGAAAATCTCACCCAGTGCAGTTTTGGACAAATCACTTAGCTGTTGTGTGGGCCTGTTTATCCCTGGTAAACAGAACAACCAATTCTCTCCTCAGAGGAGCAGTGTGAGGCCATTTGAGTTCAAGCTCACTGGAGTAAGTGGCACTTTGGAACAAGTGGCTTTGGTGGGGCACTGCGCAGAGTGGTGCTCCATTGTAATTGTAAGACCTTCTGCTTCAGGATCCTCGGATAGAAGACAGACCTGGATGTGTACATTCTTATTCAATGAGCTCATTGAGGTTTACATTCTAGTTTTGACAGATGAACAAAAGTCCCGCATCCAGGCTATGAAACCAATGACGAAAGAAGAATGGGATGCCAGGCAAAGTGTCATCAGAAAAGTCGTGGATCCTGAAACAGGAAGAACAAGGTACAGTCCCATGGGTTAAAGAGGGTCCTGAAACAATCACTGAGAAACAGTGCTGTTTGGAAACATTGGGAGAGGCATGTTTTCCAGAATTACAAGAATTCTAGGGCTCAATCCTCAGATGATACACATAAGCATGGCTCTGTGAAAGTCTGCCACGGATGTTGACTTTTAGCAGCTGAGGTGCAAGAGTTGTAGATAATGTTGAGTTAAATAATCAGTTAGCTGAGCATCTACATTGGTGGTCACCAACCAGTAGATCAGAATCTTCTGGTAGATCTTGGAACCTTTGACAAGTGATCCTGACTGGTTTGTCCATAAGAACGGCTATACTGGGTCAGACCAAAGGTCCATTTAGCCCAGGATCTTGTCTGTTGACAGTGGCCAATACCAGATGCCCCAGAGGGAGGGAACACAACAGGTAATCCTCAAGTGATCCCTCCCGTCACCCACCTCCTTAGAAACAGAGGCGAGGGACACCATTCCTACCCATCCTGACTAATAGCCATTGATGGACCTAACCTTCATGAATCTATCTAGCTCTTTTTTGAACTCTGTTAAAGTCCTACTCTTCACCACATCCTCTGGCAAGGAGTTCCACAGGTTGACTGTGCACTGAGTGAAGAAAAACTTCCTTTTGTTTTGTTTTAAACCTGCTGCCTATTAATTTAATTTGGTGAACATTAGTTCTTATATTGTGGGAATAAGTAAATAACTTTTCCATAGTCACTTTTTCCACACTAGTCATGATTTTATAGATCTCTATCATATCCCTCGTAAGTCTCCTCTTTTCTAGCTGAAAAGTTCAAATCTTTTTAATCTCTCTTCATATGGGACCCGTTCCAAACCCCTAATCATTTTTGTTGCCCTTTTCTGAATCTTTTCCAATACCAATATATCTTTTTTTGAGATGAGGTGACCACATCTTTACACAGTATTCAAGATGGGGGCGTACCATGGTTTTATATAGAAGCAATAAGATATTTTCTGTCTTATTCTCTATCCCTTTTTTAATGACTCCTAACATTCTATTTGCTTTTTTCACTGAGTGGATGTTTTCAGAGAACTATCCACAAGGACTCCAAGATCTCTCCCTTGAGTAGTTGTAACCAAATTAGTCCCCATCATATCGTATATATATAGTTGGGATTATTTTTTCCAATGTACTTTACTTTACATTTATCCACATTAAATTTCATTTGCCATTTTGTTGCCCAATCACTTAGTTTGGTGAGATCTTTTTAAAGCTCTTCACAGTCTGCTTTGGTCTTAGCTATCTTGAGCTGTTTGGTATCAAAGCAGATAGTCCAGAAGGCTGTCAAGTGCCAGCACTTCAACTGCCCCTCTCAGCACTGCCGTGTTGCTTCTGCCCTCTACCTTGGAGGTGCCTCTCACCCCTGAGAGCCTCCTGAAGAAGAGGAAGGGGGGGAGGGTTGATGTCAGGGTTAGGGATGTGAATGACAAGTTGACTAGTCTCTCCTCCCCCACCTTGCTGCCTCTATATGAAAAAGGCAGCAAGGGGGAAGGAGAAGAGGGGGTACTTCAAAGCAGCAGCACTGCATGGAGCCTCAGGCCAGACCCTGGGCTCCATGTAATGTTGCTGCTTTGAAACACTGCATGGTGCCTGGGGCCAGCTGGGATCTCCCCCCACTGACTCTGGGTTCTGTGCGGCGCTGCTGCTTTGAAATGTCACATGCAGCCTGACACCAGGCTTCATGCAGAGCTTTTGCCTTTGAAGTGCAGCAACAGCCTTACGGCTGTTGCTGCACTTCAAAGGCGGAGGCATCCTATGGACTAATCGAATAGTTAATACAAAATGCATCAACTATTTGATTAGTCAATATTCAAAATCCCTAGTCAGGATGCCCCTCCCTCTGCCCTGTGTCCGATCTCCACAGAACAGAGGGGGCAGGGATGGAAAGAGTTTGCTGGCTGCTTTTGGGAGTAGGAGTGAGCCTGCCTTAGCTCCCTACACCACCACCCAGAAGCCACCTGTGGTAAGTGGTGCCCAGCTGGAGCCCACATGCCAAACCCCAGCCCTGAATCCCTCCTGCACCCCAAACCTCTATATCTGGCCTGATAAAAGTGAGTGAGGATGAGGGAGGGAGGATGGAGTGAGTAGGGGTGGGGGCCTTGGAGAAGGGGTGGGAAGGAGGCAGGGCAAGAGTCTTTGGGTTTCAGGTGGATCCTGGATTGCACTTAAATTCAAACAGTGATCTCTTGCTTAAAAAGATTGGAGACCTCTCTTAGTGTAGAGCGGTGGTCTATTGAAGATGACTCACTTGTACTGCAGTAGTGCCCAAAATCAGCTTGTGTTATACATTCACATTGGAAGACACAGTACCTGTCCCAAAGAGTTTACAAGCTGCAATGCTCTAAACAATGGATAAATGCACATTGTATATTTAAACCAGTGAAACAGTTTGGTTTCCTAGCAGTGTATGTGGAAGGGTGGAGGGAGATGGGGCAGCAGTAGTAATTTAGGCTTTTTCAAAGAAAGGCAGAATCATATGCAGGTTTAGCAGCAGCTCCTTGCTGTTTGTAAAAGCAGGGTTTTCACTAAATCCCTCCTTACCTCCTCTCGAGGGGGGGCTACTCTCAGCAGCAAGCTCTTGAGCCATCATTGTTACCTTGACATTACTAGCCAGGCTCTTAACACCAAAGCTGCACACTGTGACCCATCAGGCTAGCTTGAGATTAAAGCATTCAATAAAGATATAAATCCCGCTGGTCTCTGCTTGACTTGCAGAGATGCTCAGAACAAAGTGCCAGAATTGAAGGAGGGCTGGAGAGAAAGGCTTGCTGTGTTTAGACAGGCTGAGGCTATTCTTGTTAGAAGCTGCAAAGTAAGGGTCTGATCCTGCCAGATGCTAAGGACCTCCTATTTAGTGCTGAATGGCCTCTGTTACTACTGAAATCAATCAGATTAGAGAGCCTGGGTGGCCTTACAGAGCTCAGTCCTTGATGGCCTGCTCTCAGTGTGAAGTGTAAAATGCAGACAAGAGCAGCAACTATTGCAAGATCTGGCTGAAGCCTTGTAATTCAGGTCCGAGTGTTTTTTCCTTCTTCCTCTGAGGGGCAGATCAATTTCCCCAAAGTAAATGCAGTTCTACGCGATGGTGTGAGGATAAACTCTGAACCAGCACATCTAGCCAACAGTTCTAAGATTTGCTGTTTTCTGACCTGTTAGATAATGCTCCTTAAGTGGCAGCTGCTGGTTTGGATGCTTGCCTGTCAACTCTGAAGCATCCAGGCCCCATTACAGCCAGTTCATCTGGCCAGAGGGTTTGTTTGCATAATTGGGGTTGATTACCCCTCTATTCTAGGGGCCCGAAGGCTTCTATCCAAATTAGTGTTCAAAGCTGGAGTAAAAAAGACCCTGTTTTCACAAAGCTGCATCTCTACTGTGATAGGAAAGATGCTGAAGAACATTGTGTGTGGCAAGCCAGTTCTTAAAATAGAAGGCAGCCAGCAGGGCGTAGGAAAGATGTTTGCATGAATGTCAGTTACCGTAAGGCACTGCCAGTGATTCTGCTACTGGATTAGATGGTTCCCCTGCTCTAGCCCCACTGTGTCCATTCCAGTTCTAGTACCAAAGGGCAAATACATCTCTGGTTACTGGATGATCCAGCAACTGAAGTGCGACAAGGATTGGACTTAAACCTCTGCAGTGTGCCCTACCCTTTCTAGTCATCCAGAAAACTGTTTGCACGTGTTACATTTGAGACTGGGAACAACCAACCCTGTTTCCCATTGCCAAGCAAATCCCCAGGCAGAGTTCCAGAGTAATGGAAGAGCCTTTTTCCTTAGCTTGTGTCTTCCCTGCAGCGCACTTCCCCAGAGGCTTGATTTGCAGCATGCCTGACCTCTGTGGTTTGCTTGGTGTGAGGCAGTCCCCTGTCCCAGGCACTGCAGGCCCTACATCATGGGAATGCTGGGAGAGGAAGGTTGCTTCCAGTACATACAGGACATGGCATATTTCAAAGAAGCATATAGATCAGGACTTTGTTGACCTTATGGAAAAGATTGCAAAGGGTAGTTAAATAAGGATTGATTAAAGCCTGACTCAGTGTGTTCTGTAGTGGAACTGCCCACATCTTTAAAACAGAGACTACAGAGTTACACTAATAAATGGAGTTGCTCCAGGTTTACACCAGATGGTCACAGCAGCATGTGGACAAAGCCCCACCCTGTGATGAGCCTTCATACCACTCTCTTTGGCAATGAAAGCTGCCACTCTTTCACAGATTGTGTAGGATGCCATGTTGCAGTCAGCCTGTGCTGGCAGAGACTCTTGATTCTGTTCTAGCTTTCACAGAAGGTGCTGTTATCCATCAAGTCCAGCTTGTTGGACTTCTTCCCATGCAAAATGTGGTCTCCTTCAGTGTGAAACAGTTGCTGGGTGGAGGTGTGAGGGAGGTGATCTAGTTGCTTCTCCTTGAGGAGGGGCAGATTAAATGATGCCTTCTGCTGCTGGGGAAACAAAGCAATGTGTTGCTTGTAACTGGTAACTGTATGGCTGGTAGACTTTACTGGTTGTGTTGATGTGCTTCTGTTACAGGCTTATTAAGGGAGATGGAGAAATACTAGAAGAAATTGTCACCAAAGAAAGACACAAAGAGATTAACAAGGTAGATGGCATTTGTAATGGAGACAAATTCTGGGAGCTGCAATGCTCTCAGCTGAGGCTGTAAAGCAGAATGCATGGCCTTGTGGCTAGAACATAGGCCTTGGGGAGCAGAAAAGCTGAGTTCTGTTGCCTTGCTGCATGACCTCTGGGAAACTGCAGCTTCTCTGTTTTTCTCATCTGTAATTCTGGGATAATAAATCCTATGTAGCCAGAGTAGAAGTGGTGTGATCACTCACTTTGGTAGAGGCCTATCAGCCTCTTGCAGGTAGTGGTAGGGAAGTACAAAGCATGATTCTTTAGGAAGACTGGCCTATAAGTGTGTGTTTGTTCCTTCACAGCAAGCCACCCGAGGAGACGGCCTGGCCTTCCAGATGAGGACAGGGATGCTTCAATAACAGTCCAGATTTCAAGTACATCAAGAAAGGTGGTTTTCTTTTTCTGCTCATTGAGACACTAATCTGCCAAAGCAGGCAACTCCCGTTTCCCCTGCATTAATGAGATTTGTATGTGACACAGCAGGATCTTTAGCCTCTGGACAGTTCCTGTTCTCCTGGGTTCATCTATTGCCTGGAGGAGGGAGGGACTTTGGCACCTTCCTTTAGCCAGGGATTCTCGCCTGCCAAGTCCATGCAGGCACCTTCAGACCTGTCCAACATTGTTCTCAAGTTATTTGCCTTCAGAGACTCATCCCACTGCTGCTCAACAGTTGAGCAAATGATTCTCAAGTGGTGAGCAGTTGTCAGCCCAAGTAAAATCTCATGGCTGCCACCAGGGCAACAATGCTTAGTCCCCTGATACAAATTGACCCAGTGACTAATCCCAGGTTAACTTTAATATACTTTCTTGATTGTGAGTCAGAGTTTAAGATCTAAGGCAAATACCCAGGTACCAGGCAGTCATTACCTGCTGTTGCTGGGGTGAATATCAATGAACCACTGAAACAAGTCTCCCATGAATTATTTTTTTGTTAGTGGTTATGTGCCTATTCTTTTGCCCAGTGCTTATGCTGTTTGATTGGATTGGCCACTTACACAAGGATCCCTTTACTCTTAGTTCTGGGCTGTGCAGAATCACATTCATACATTACCCCATCTATGTGCAGGGTACACCATTACATTCAACATGGCTGTGTCTAGACTGGCCAGTTTTTCTGGAAAATCAGCCACTTTTCCGGAAAAACTTGCCAGCTGTCTACACTGGCTGCTTGAATTTCCACAAAAGCACTGACGATCTCATGTAAGATTGTCAGTGTTCTTGCGGAAATACTATGCTGCTCCCGTTCGGGCAAAAGTCCTTTTGCGCAAAACTTTTACGCAAAAGGGCCAGTGTAGACAGCTCAGATTTGTTTTCCGCAAAAAAGCCCTGATCACGAAAATGGCGATCGGGGCTTTTTTGCGGAAAAGTGCGTCTAGATTGGCCACGGACGCTTTTCCGCAAAAAGTGCTTTTGCGGAAAAGCGTCCATGCCAATCTAGACGCTCTGATCCGAAAATGCTTTTAACGGAAAAACTTTTCCGTTAAAAGCATTTCTGGAAACTCATGCCAGTCTAGACGTAGCCAATGAGCTTAGCCCTACTTCCTGAAAGATGCCTTCTTTAACTGAGCCAATGAGAGGTGAAGGCACCTGGTTTGGTACAGCTTCAAACTTTTAGTTAACAATGGCTTCCTGGAGAGCAGGCTGCCCTGGGAGTTCAGCTGCTGAACCTTCCAGCAGATTGAATATAATTAGCAGGGGCTCATGCTTAGCCTTTCTAATGTCCCTGCACCAAAGCAATATCCTTTCCCTGCTCTTTGGCTCTGGCCAGACTAGGGATATTACATTTTGATTAATCAGCTAATCAAGTAGTCAATGGAATTTCCATCAACTACTCGCTTAGAGGGGCACTTGCTTTCCCCACTGTGCCTCAGCCACCCACGGCAGTCGGAACACAGCAGGCAGAACACTGCTTCGGTTCCTGCTGGCACCATTTCCCCCCCTGTGCCTCTGCCTCCCCTCTCCCGCAGAGACAGTGCAGGGGGAAAACTGCTTTTAAGCCAGCTCTTTCTAGCACTGGTTCCTGCTCCCTTGCTTTGGTGCCTCTGATATAGAGGCAGCAAGGGGGTGTTCGGTGGGATTAGTTCACTAGTTGCTTACAGCCCCTAGGCCAGACAGAACTCTGACCTGTACAGAGGGCTTGCTGCTCTATGTGAATGAAATTGGTCTTTTCAGAACTAAAAGAGCTCAGGAAAATTCAGCCATCTGTTTTTTTCCCCTTTAACTTGAACCTGAACACTTTGAAAAAATAAACTGGTTAAAGCAATAATGTGGGCTGCTGAATTGATTTATGTGCCAGTGGGAAGGGATGACAGGTGCGTGAGACAAACCAGTCTGTTGCAAGGGGACAGGCACGATTTGTGTATGTTTGCAGGTGTGTGCTCAATTGTTTAGGCTAATACCTGAAGCTTTAAAATGAATGCTTGTCCCCACCATCCTTTGTGCATACTGGTTTGCTAGTAGCATAAAAATCTGCCCTACTTTGCTTTCCTTAAGTGCTATTACCACACTGACTTCTATCAGAGATGCCACCTTTACTGCCTTACCTTGGTGATTTAAGTAGTTTCTTTGATCCCTTTATTCCACCTTATTGAACAAATCCCACTGAAGAATTCATTTTTTGGGGTCTGATGCCTATTGGCAGAAACTGTTCTGAATGGTAAAATCACTGTCTAATAAAGTACCCCTTTATATGATTTGAACAAAGTTTTATGTGCCACTTTTCTAGCCTCATAGAAGGCCTTGACTGGGAAGCTGATCACATATGTTAGAAGCCATTTAGTTTGCTAGCAGGCCTCCAATGCATCTTCCATTTCTCTGTAGTTGCTGGTTCAGATGGCGTTAACACACTTCCCTTTTATAGAGGAGCTAGTTATGGCACAAACCTGCCTGGAACCATATATTTAACAAGGCCACTGACAGGAGCCAGCATTGGGGAGGGGGGTGTGTGTGTGTGTAGCCCTGGACAAACAGTGAGGTACTGGAGTAGGACTGAGCCAGATAAATCTCTCCCTGTACTGGATAGTGGAGGAAAGGGGCTGTTTCCCTCCTTTTGGAAGGGTCATTGTAAGGGAGTAGTGCCAACAGCAGGTTGTGTGGAGGAATAAGAGATGGTCCCTTAGGTAAGCCAAGCTTAGTCTGAGGCTTTTTCCAGCAGCCAAAGTGAAGCATCCACATGCTGTCGGGTGGTTCCCTACTCTTATTGGTTCACTTACTGTGCCCATCATTTCATTAACATGCTGACTGTAGAACATCTTCTGCAATCCTTAGCAGAGTGCTTGTAATTCTCTTTTTCCATTTGTCTCATGTCAGTGTGTGCACTCCCTGTATTTTTCTGCTTAGCAGTTTACATCATTCCCAAAGAAAAAGATAGCATCTAATCCCATTGGACACTTTCAATTCCCAGACTCTGGGATGCATTAACTATCAGTTTAAGTCACCAAAAGAAGCAAAGTAGCCTTCCTGTTTTTTTTAATCTGCATAATGTACAAAGATACTGTACACAAAGCACACCCAGGCATTGGAACAATGCACAAACAGCAAGGAGGAGAAGGAAGCTGTACAGTAGTAATGATTTGTTACATACGAACAAATAATTCTTAACATTTTTTTACACACACAAAATGAAAACCAGGAAGCAGCAGACTCAGGTCTAACTCTCATTCCCTGGAGATGTGCAGATATAACTGTCAAATTAAGCCAGGATGTAGTTCCTCCCCCCATCTGTGTCCCTAAAATATTTTTTTATAAATAAAATATAACTAACATTATTGAATATAAAATCGACAGTCAAGGATATCAATATCCAGAGTTTACATACAAGGAAAGGGAGAAAAATGTAAGGCTTATAGAACTAATAGGAAAATGCAGCAAAGGCTGAAGATACCTGAAGAGCAGGGGCTACTACAAGTGCAGGTTGCTTGTGGGAAGAGCAGTTTGTTAGTAACCCTTTGGTTAACTACTGGTTTTCATTTAATGTATCTTCTAACACTGTACAATTTTTTGGTATTAAAATTTTGACATTTTAATGATTTATCAAAAGAAGAAAATAAGGAATTAAAGTGACAGTTTGGATTTTAAAAAAATGGAAATGGACAGCGTCAGGTAAAAATCTGCCCTAACATTGAGATTATAAAAAACTGCTTTTTAGAAAAAAAATAAGATCCACAGAAATGTTTCCATGAATGTTGAATTCCAATAGAAACAGGTGGTTGGTTTAAAAAAAACCCAAATAAATAAATATCTCTGTCCAGTGCTTTCAATATAAATATTGTGGCTTTGTGCTGAATGCATGAGAACCAGGAAGTGATAGTTACCAGAACCAACTTGTCTGTTTTCCTTGGCTAAGCTGATGAATGCAAAAGGGAACTAACCAGCATAACAGTGAAAAGTATAATAAACTTTTAATATTCCTTCAGTATTAAACACAGAACTGTTATTTGTAACAAAGGTAAATAAGGTGTTTAACCTGACAGTGCCCCTTTAATAAGATGGAAAATACATTCAGCTTTCAGTAACTGTATCTAAATTAAGCCTCTTTGTGCATTTGGAAAGACATGTGGTTTCACATGCATCACTCCCCAGAACATTTCAGAGCAGTTTATAAACACAAAGTTAAACTATTGCTATTGGTCTTAGAATGACAGAGTAGTACATTGATCTTTGCTTCACACAGACAATAAGACAGGTATGTATGAGACTATAGATTCACGGGAAATTACAGTGTACTTGTATTGGTGAAAAAACTAGCCGCATATTTCGTGTTAATACATGGCCACAGATCTGATATTATTGCAGTAATGAACAAAGATTTTGCATGATTTTCTCTTTAGAGATTCTTACAATGGAAACAGATAGGGGAGAGGCTGGGAAATTCAAGAAGCTTAACAAAGGGACAGAACACAGGTGTTATGATTGTCAGTATCACTGATTATTGGCTTAAAATATGGAGTGATGGAGAGGTGATTATAATATTGCACTTCTGCAGTCATGGACAGTTACATTAAACTTGGTCCATAAAATAAATGATTTATACATAATGCCTGAAACAAAACAGCTACATTTTAATATTAATAATTTCTGAAGTTTGTTCCTTCCAGATATTTTTCTCTACATAAAATAAATAACTTTCACTTCGTATATACTGACTTTTGTTTTTTTAACATTTACATTATCCTCAGTTTTACACTATCTACACACAAGAAAATGTTAACATCTCATCTGCATTTTGAAAAAAAATGTACGTCATGCCTTGGTTTGTCGACTCTTCTTTCAAAGTAAGGTTGAACTTTGTAAAGGCCATATCCAAATTTGCAAATATGCTTTGTGATCATGGTTTGGTTACTTTACGGAATAGACTGCTGCTTGCTTCTAAGTCAGATGGCAATCGTTTGGGACAATATTCAATTAGCAAAAAGCTGACAATTCACATTTGTACCCAGTAACTTTGGTCATGCAATCAGGGTAACTGGGCCAAGTCAGCAGAAAGGGAAGTAATTTTTTCAGTAGTAAAAATCTGCAGGTATGTTTTATAATTCTCTAATTATCAAAGATGAGTGATGCAGTAGTTTGCAAAGAGGCTATCCAAGAGTAAGTGAGATTCACTGTGTTTGTTAAAGTGCCATCAAAAGAGAAGTCTTCAGTAGTTAAATATTGTCCTTTTTATATCATTGTAGGAATGGAGCACATGCTCTGAATTAGTTTTGAAACTTGAGGTCTAAGCAGTAGTCATGAAATAGATTTTTGATATCTGGATGAGTTATGTTTGCCTACTGCAGCTCGGAGCCAGTTAGCAGGGTAGCGTTCACAGTGCTATGCGTCTCAGTGCAGAATTGCTGCATTCAGTACTGAAACAGTTAATAAAATGAAGCAGTCTACAAAATCTGTTATAAATAAGATCCTTGTAAGTATAAAGTGATATAAATACGGTATATTGTGGTAGAGGAGAACAAGATAATACTTAGCCACTGAATGTGCTATGAATATAAAATCTTCATGCCAAATAGGCAGGTACGAACCCCAAATATCCCAGTGTGGCTATTTCCCAGACCCTAATTGGTGTGTGCAAGAAGGAAACTGCTCCCTTCACCAAGGGTGGATTCAGGTTCCTGGTTAGTTTGACCTGGGAGGGAGCATGGCTAGGGAGCTTTCAGGCAACCCCCTGTTCTAGGCACTGTTCTCTACTACCCATTAAATTATATCCTTCACCTATGTACATCTTATGGCTGACAATCTCCTCTTCTGCAGTGGTTGCTAGCGAGTGCTAGCAAACAACAGCACATTTTCCTGCAGACTGGAAATGTCACCTCTGCACTGAGCATGGAAAGAGATTCAAGTCTGGGAACATTGCAAAAGAGATTCAAGACATGGCAGCACACCAAGCCATCAGCTCAGACACATCCACTGAAAGAGAGAGTAGGAAAATGAAGATATGGCCTTTTCCTAAGCTTGAACAACTTAGTTGGCATACTTCCTTACAATCTCCTTACTGTTGAAAAACGGCACAATTTATATATATCTATATCTATGTAGATAGATAGAGATAGATAAATGTGTGTATGAGTGTGTGTGTTTATACACACACACACCTTGGCTTAGTAATATTTAATTGTCATGCACTACAAACAGCTAGGGGTAGCTACATGAGATGGTAACAGGGCTCCATTCTACAAATTATCAGTGCAAAAACAATGAGGTTTTACAGTTGAATAATTATAGTTAAAAGAAGAAAGTCATATTCCCATGAAAGCTGTTACTGATATTGGAAAGAACATCAGAAGAAGAAATGTCTTTGAGGTGGGGACAGTGGTGAAATATTTTGGACCCTGAATTTTGATGACAGGAAATGCAGTGCAATCTGGCTGTTGAGTACTTTCAGACACTTGCCAATATATGGTGGTAAGTTTTGGAAATAATATACAGCAGTTATATTAGAGATCTATACAGTAAAGTAAGTGGCTGATATTTTTAACAGCTGAAACCAAATTTGTTTTTAATAGCTTAATGCATTAAATTCAATCACTTTCAAAATGTTTAAAAAAAACCCAAAAATCTAATGACCTCACTTACTAGAGAGTCAGTCTGTTGACACACTGCTCCTGCCAACAGCAGCTGATTCTTGCTGACACACATCCCCTGGGTACAAAGTGGGTAAATTCTAAGCTTTCTGTATGTGTAAAACACTTGATTGCTTTACCCAGTGCAGAAGAAGCTTCTTGCTTCAGTCTCTCTGCATCTTGGGAATGATGTGCTTCATTGAAAAACACATGCAAAAGCATTGGTCTCTCTATCTGGCTAATGAAACAACTGAAGTGAAAAGTCTAATCAGATTAATTCTCTCCCCTCCCCCCATGGCACTGAGGATTGAACTCAGTCATGTATATCTAATTGATGGCTAAGAAGGTAAGGGAGGCACGTATTTACAGTTGCCAACTCTGGATAAGAAAAGGAGACAGAAGAGCACAGTCTTGATGTGGAGACTGTAGGTTTTCCCCCTTAGATCCTTAATTTCCAATGGTTTTCTGGACTAATGCTCTGCAAACCCAACACACTGTTTTAAGGCCTGCACATTCCATGTAGAAAATACACCATCCTTTTCTCCCAGCACACCATGTCATTGTTAGAGATTAGCACCATATTTACCCTTCCATCTCTCACTGTTGGCCTTGTCCTTTATTCCTTTTGTTTCCTCCTCTGGCAACTGCAGCTGACTGTCACTGGTTCCCAGGTGGCTCTACTTCTGTCCCAAAGTACCAGATTCCAGTTTTGAGGCTGCGCTCCGGCCCCAGCACCCAGTGGCAATGCTCATGCTTCTTTGGCTGCGCTCCCGATCTCTCTCCCTATCGCTGTCCGACTGGCTCTGCGTACGTTCAGGTCTGTGGCTTGCATTCCCGCTCACCCCTGTGGGCTGCGAGGAGATAGTACGTAGCAAATGATTCCTCTTGCGCAGGAAATCTGGCTGGCTGGGGAGACCAAAGCTGCCTTTTCTGAGTGCCATCCGGGTTGTGTTTTTGGCAGGCCGGGAGCGATGATTATACTCCAACTGGGCAAGGTGGGCTGCGTACCCCTCAGTAATGAACTGTGAAACAATAGTCACAGAGGGCTTTTATGGGACAGTCAACTTAAAATCAAGCTACTTTTTTTTTTAAAGTGGACTCACAATCAGTTCAGATCCCACATCTATCTTTAAGTTCTGCCAGTTGTGGTTTGACAGTCACTTTCTTAAATGTTTCTTTGCCCTGTTGCTTTGGGAAATCCCACAAACAACAGAGGGAACTGACTGGCTCTATACTGGAGATGCAACCAACACTGATACATGGTACTGTCACATGCACAAATGACATTAGCTCTGCTGAGAATTCTCCATTCTAATCTGCACCTTCACTTAGCCGAGGTAACTGCAGGGACAAGTTCAGACAAAAGGTGAATTTTAAAGCGGACGGGACTTCATTTAAAAAAATTAATTCTACAGCACTACAAAACAATGCAGTGGAGCAGCAGCACCTGGCGTTTTCACTCCATTATTTTCATAGTTGTGATGCACAAAGCTAGAAACCCTCACACCTCTCAGAGAGAAGCAGTGGGATCCTGATGAAGTCAGTGTCTAAACTCCCACCGACTCCAGTAGGGGCATCAGCCAATTGAGTGTTCTACTGACAAAATAACCTGGATTCCTACCTGACACTGTTGCTGTAATTTCTTGGTGGGCCGGCCAACGATATAGATGTGTGTGGGTGGCAAACTAATGGAGCTGTAGACTGAAATATCCTTTGTGGATCCGTATGCGGCGTGGATCCTCATGTGGAGCTGTGGGAAGGGGGAACAAGTTTCTGCTATGACACTATTCAGCACACCTGGCTTTTTCACAGCAACTGTGGGAATATGCATTCAAGAACGCCCTGCAAGTCCCAGCTGGGCAATACTCTGCAGAGGAATGTACTAATTAATTAACAGCAGTACTAAGGGTTTGTACTGTAGGCCAATTACTGTTAAGCTATAGTATAGAATCCAAGAGAGGAATGCAGTTAGCAATTACAAAGGGAATGTAGCTTTGTTTAGCTAATGTACTTTCTTTGTGTGGCACTCCACAGTTCTGTTCCAAGGGGTTTTATACACGATATAGCCAGGGAAGGGGTATTTTTCAACTATATTCAATAACTATGTACACAAATAATTCCCTTCTACTGAGAAGCCACAGTGCACAACTCTAGTTTGAAGGCTGTGTAAGCTAGATTGTATATTTTATTTTTTGTTGGATTTTGAGGTTGAGACAGACAGCTATACATATTACCTTGCATAATGCACTAGATTTTTATATCATTAGTATTTACTGCTTTGTTCCCACAGAGCAAAAGATTTCATTTATCCTTTAGCCAGATATTTGAAAAAATTATTTTGCAACTGTGGAGATTGTCTGCAGAGCGCTGCCAATGTTAAAGTGCTTACCCTGGTGCTAGATATGGACCTGCATAGTTCTGCCTGCAGAGTTAAAAGCTAAAGATCCATTGTAGCAAGTCTGGGGACCTTATTATTCTCAGGAAAGGTACATTTCCAACACGGGATAATAATATAACATCTTCTGTCACATGGGGGGTTCCAAAGTAACTCTTGAGTTAGATTTTGAAGTATAGATTGATTCCAGTAGTCATCACATTCAGTACTTAATGACGGGCTTTCATTCTGTCTAGGTCTGGGGAGAATAAGGTACTGTGGCCTTAGAATAATGTGCTAGACAATAGCATAGTTAAACCAGCAGGCTAGATAACTTTGAGATCACCAAGGTGGACCCTTTAAAAAGACCTAATTTATCACTGAAATAAAGGGGAAGTTCGGACAACTTAGGTTTAAGACATGATAAAAACCCATCAATTACCAGGCTAAAATATCACATGATGAAAATCTGTCTTAATCATTTCACAGTCATATTGGGTGTATCTAGACTACATCCCTCTTTTGACAGAGAGATGTAAATTAGAGATTTCAGAATTGCAAATGAAGCTGGGATTTTAATTTCCTGTGCTTCATTTGCATAATCACATCATGGCACTCTTTCGAAAAAGTGCTATTTCGAAAATGAAACCACAGTCTAGACGTGGTTCTTTTGAAAACAAAAGCCTTTTTCAAAAGATCCTGTAAACCGTTTACAGGATATTTTGAAAAAGGCTTCTATTTTTGAAAGAACCACATCTAGACTGTGTTTCAATTTCGAACTAGCGCTTTTTTGAAAGAGTGCCATGACGCGATTATGCCAATGAAGCATGGGAAATTCAAATCCCGGCTTCATTTGCAATTTCCAATGTCTAATTTACATCCCTCTGTTGAAAGCAGGATGTAGTCTAGATACACCCATTGATATTAGAGTTGAAAGAGCACTAACAGTGACATCTACTCCAATCCCAGAAGCCAGTGTAGAATCAATCCCCACAACATATTTTCTAGTATTCAGCCCAATCCAGTTTAAAATGTTACAAGTTAAAAGGCTTCCACAACTTCCCCTGGGATGCTGCTGTTACACCAAGTAGCTCTCAGGTCCAGGAAGTTTTTCTGATATTCATTGTAAATGTTTGCATTCTTCATTCCTTTGAGATCACTCCTTGTAATATTACTAAATAATTTCCTTGCAATTTACCAACCCCTCATGCAGTAGATATTTAGCATGTCACATTCTGAGTCATCCTATCCCCAAACTGCAGCTATATAGTTCTTGTAATCTTTCCTCCAGCTTGTTAATCATTCTTATTGTCCTTTTCTGCACTCTCTCCATTTACTGTATGGTAATGTATGCTGTCTGACCTTGTGGGTTCTCCAAGGCAAAGAGCCTGCTGTGCTAGTCGTTAAAAACTGAGTCTGTGAAGTAGGTTTTATTTTGTACTTTATTCTCCACTCTATAATACCCTTTTGGATTGACTGGATTTAACTGCATGCAGTAAAACTGGTGCCTTTCTATTGCTTTCACATTTTTTACGTTGTCTGGTCTTATTGACATCAATAGCCTCTTTAAAACTTGGTAATTAAATTCCATGCTGAAAGAGAGCCAGATCTTGTAAGGAACATTTGAAAGGGGATTGTGAATATTCTGGGCCTTGGAGATCACTAATTTGGCTCCCTCACCCTTCATGTTGATAAGGGAGTACAATCAAGACAATTAACTCTTATTTACTTCCTTGGTTGTGTACCTGCTACAGAGAATATGCACAGCTTTTGCTGGAGAGAGGCAAAGTGATCTCATGGTTAGCGTGGAAAGCTAGGATTCCTGGGTTCTAAGTCTGACTCTTCAGATGATCACTTCTCTATGGCTATGTCTATATTATGATCCTCTTCCACAAGAGGAAATGCAAATGGGTGCTCATTTGCATATGTTGCAATCTCATTTGCATTTCCTCAGATCCCTTTTGTGCAAGAGGTTTCTGCACAAAAAAGCACTGTGTAGACAGCTCCTCTTTGTGCAAAACCCCCCTTTTTGCGCAAGAGCCGTCCTTCCTCAAAAAATGAGGAAGGGTGGATAAAAATCAAACGAATGCAGACTAATCTCTAACTATAGGTCAGGTCTTAACTAACACCCAGGCACTAAGCCACAACAAGTGGATGAACCCACGCTTTGCTCATGTCTCAGTATAGCTGATGCTTACATCGGTAATGAGGTTTTTCAGGAAGTTGGCCTTGTGCCGCAGTGGGTCATGGACAAGCCCATCACAGAACGAGACAATCCCATGGGGGAAATTGTGCTGTGCTAACCATGCCACCACCCTTTGCTTCTGCATATCTGGTCGGCCTGTGATGTAGATAATGAGGTAGCCAAGGTCTTGCCAGTGCCTAGTGGGGGGGAAAAAGAAACAGTTTATTATAGACCTATATTTGCAGCAAGGTTAAAATATTCACTGAATACAATGGCATTTCCCCCAGCCCTAGCCCCTGCCACAGACCTTACAACATCAACTGCACCAGCTCGGACTTTAGGATCACTACCCATTATAGACACGCTGGCTGCAAAGGAACCATCAATGCTGAAGACTACAAATTCTGACCCCTTAGGTAGAACGGTGATATAGCTGTCTGCATATGTGTGGTCACCCCTGAAAGAAAAGAAAAAGGGGGTTAAGAGCAATGGATAAGCCTAGCTGAGAGATTAAAATCCATTTACAATACCAATTCAGCAAGCATACAGTAAACGACCAGGGAATGCAGAATTAAGGGATGGATCCTGCTATCACTTCACACACCAATTCTGCTAAGGCCCTTTACCCCTGCAGTATCTGTGATGTAAATCAACACAGATCCACTGATTTCAATGCTATTTTGATTTATACCAGCACTTCTGGCTTGTGTCTGTATCTCAGCACAAGTGGTAGAAAGGACTATGCACTAGTCTGACAGTTATGTATTCACAGACAAAGAAAGTTCTTGTGTCTAAGGCACTGATATAAGACTCAGGAGATAATGGGTTCTATTCCTGACTTGGCAAGTCATTTTTCTGTGTCTCAGTTGTTCATCTGTCCAATGGATGATGCTACCTGGAAGCATTATTGCAAGGATAGAGAGACACATTTTTAAAGATATTTAAGGCACTTATATTTGCACACTGCTGCCTAGTGGGAGTTTCAAAAGCAACCAACTCTTCTCCCCCTCTCCCCCCCTCCCAGAGAGACAGTACAGGGCCTTTCACCAATGGCAGTTGGGCACTTATGAAACACCAGCTCTCTATTAAATATCTTAAAAAATCTGCACCAAAATCATTAACGATACTACAGAAAATGCCTGTATGTTATTGGAATATAATTACAGTGACTTGAACTAGCATTGTGGGATTCCAACTGCAGTGTATTTCAGTGCTTCTGAAACAGATTTGCTCAGTTCACCATGGATAAGCTTTTTGGCACTGCTCTCTCTGAAAGCTGGTGATCCAAAAGTCAAGCTGCAGACTTTCTGCAGCATCACTAATAACAAAGGCTCTACCCTTGGGGGAACCTGGGCAAGTTTACAGTTTTCAAGATGTGCTCATCTATACAGTTCCATGAAGACGATAATTATATGTCTGGAAAAGGAGGAAAAGCCTGGCCCAGCAATGGGAACTCAGCTAACAATGCTTTTGACAATGCAGGAGGCAGCACAGAATATAGCTTTTTGTCCCATTGCTTATGCTGCAGGGTAACAGGAGTAAAATTGTTTTGTGCATCAAGTCAGAAGATCAGACTCTGAAGACACAATAGGAAGCAGAGCTGTTGATAAGAACAAGCCACTTTTTAAATAGTCACTTTTCAGGTAGAATTGCACTTCACACTTATATGGATTTTCTATCATGCAGTGAATAGCTAAGTGTCTACAGATATATTCAGATGTTCCTGTCAAACTGTGGGCTAAGCCAAATGAGCTTGAAGCACAGCACCTGACCACCATCTTGACAGGATATACACCAATCCCCAGACGCTTGTTCTCAGGGATAACATAGGAAATCCTGCCACTGCTGTTGCTGATTTCGGTGTCAAAGTAAATCCACTCTCCAGATGGCGGTTGGGTCATGATGTGAATGTCCACCTGGAAGGAAGAGGTGGTTCAGGACTAAGGAAGTATTAAATACAGATATGGCTCATGTAGAAATGGGCCAAACCCAGAACTTGGTATCCAAGCCTCACTGAAATGAACGGTAGAAAGGGCTCATTTTGGGGGGTTGGATACAACCGAAAACATTAACACTAGACAGGATCCTAACTTGGCTCTGAACAGGGCCTCCTCAAGCCTGTCTAGTGCAATGCTATGCCTAGGCTGGACAGAGGAGGCTTTTAAAGTGGACACAGGCAAAGGGGCTTGACTTGCAATAATTGGTCAGTTCTCATTACAGATACAAAAAGAGCAGAGGTAGGCAACTACTACTTCCTACCTCTTCTGCTGTATTTCTGGGCAATGCACACTAAGACAAATGTACCTTTTCCCCAGTGAGCGTGACCATGTCTAATGGCCCATACATAAACCTTCCTGTTAAGGTCTGGGGTCCGTCTTCATTAGCGATGGCATCATTTATTCTGTGGTTGGCTGTGACATTCTGCAGAAGTCAGGTGAAAAACAGAACAAACCTAGTTAAATTCTCAGCAGAGCCTCCTGGCTAATGCAGTTTACAGGAAAAGGTGCTACAGTAATGCCAAACACATGGACAATTTTCTTCTCATGACATCCCCTTCCTGCACTATTATATAGCTATATTAAACAGCACAACACATTAAGAAAAAAAAATATTGTACATTTAGGACCAAACTTTTAAAGGGCCTTCTGCATTTGGTCTCCCATTTTAGCTACAATAATTTATGGCCACATGATTTGTACAATCAATTGTGGGTGTGGATCCTAATGCATGTGGACAAGCAGCTGATATCTGAGTGAAAGGGTACAGTTAGTTACTTTCTCATCTAAATGATAGAATTTTCACCTGCAGTTAGTTAATATTGGACATTTTTTCAGAATGGGTCTCTACTTGGCTTTCCTGCTGCCATTCCTTAAAGGCAAAACTTGAGTCTGCAAAGGTTAAGGTTGTCCTTTGAAATTCTGGACCTTAATGCATGCATCTGCCATGATGTCGCACAATGATACTGTCACTCTAAAAATACTACTCTAGTCACAGAACATATTGAAAATCTCATCCCTGGCAGTGCAAAATTCTGTGTATTACATTTTCAAATTAGGAGGCAAAATGACTGATTATCAGCAGGAGTTTGCTGACATTTTTAATGGTTAAACAAACTTCCACTCACAGAAATCAGAGAAGCTTATCTTCTGGAATCAGGAATTCTGGGAAAACACAGTTACTATATGGGCAATTTAGCACAGGGATAGGGAACCTACGGCCCTTGTTGCAGATCCTTAGTGTGTTTGTGTTTTCCAACAGTCTGAGACTGGGATATCTCACTGAGATGTGATTATCACAGTGCAATGTCTCCAAGCTAATGTAAATGTGTAGTCAAAGGGCATAGAAGAGTTGTACCCATATTGGTTAACTTTTATATTGCTCTTATTGCATGCAGGCCCAAATCATTTAATAGCAGGTGAGACTTGTAATAAAACACTATTACCCTTAGCTTAACATGTGTCCTCTTCCGCAGCCACTTCTCTCTGGGCTTGGAAGGAGTGAATACAGAGACCTCCTTTCCATCCAGTTCCAGAATGCTGGAGTTTTCATGCCTCATCACCTAAGGAAAGAGCAGCCCCTGTCAGCAACTCAAGATGCACCTGAGCTAAAACCCTAGAGCTGCAGGAATTTCATAGCAAACACATCCCCTGCAGGTTCAAAGTATTTATTCCTCTCTGCTGTGTTTGCAAACCATATGATGGAAACAAAATATTTGCAGGGGAAGGGGCTTTACAGAATTTTGCATGTAGCAAATTTGTATTGTTAGCCTACAAGATTTTGTTGGCCTTCTTATAACTGTACAATGTTAATGATCTTTAGAGCCAACAAAGGTTGATGCCAGAACTGGGTTAATATCAAGTGTATAAAAAGGACTCAACTGAAATTATATGTAGACACATATGATTGCATATGTGAAAGGGGTTCTTGGTGAAACATGGTAAGAACTAGAACAAGAGACATGAAAAAGAAGCCAGGGGAAGCTAGAAAAGGCAAGAGACAAATGGAATGAGTCTAGGAAGAGTTAAGGAACAGAAGCAAACCACAAGAGAATTCACCAAGCTACGAGCACAAGTGAGCAAGGACGACAGAGCTCAGTGGCCTTGACATGATGCTGGTCACAGATACATAACTGCTAGGCTGCTAGTGTAAATCTGCCTGATTATATCAGGACTGGATTTTGTACCAGATGTTCAATGAACACACACAGAGACTGTGGCAACCCAGACCCTGCTACTTCCCTGAGAACATGTCCAAAAGTCATTGGAAAATGCTTATTCAGTGAACAGGAGAGGAACTTTCCACTCAGGTACTTACAGAAAACTGCTTATTTTTTAGGGCCTCTCTCATCACTATGGCCTCAGTCTTGCCTGCCTTCCCATCAGGTCATCAAGCCACATACATATTTCCTGTCATCATCTCCTCGCCATTTCTGTCATTCAGATTCATCACTATCTGTTCTGAATGTGCTCACTTGTCTTAGGTGTCATTCCCTCAGGGTTGTTCTTCAGAAGTACTTTCATCATCCTCTCCATTCCTATTGACTCTGCCCTTAACTACACAGCAGATGCCAAACACTACAAGAGCTAAGATCCCAGAAGGCTCTCTCATTTCGCTAGAGTCAATCCCAGTTGCCTGTCATGTAGCATTTCTATTTAAAAACATTGCATGTGGCATTCTCCTGTCTTGCTTCTGTAGCTCCTCTCATTTTGACCAAGACATTAGATATTAAGCCAGGTTTAACAATGGGCCAGCAGAGTTCTGTAATCTAGGAGACCAGAGTTCAGGACGGGAATCGGGCTCTGGTTCCATAGAGAGGTTCAGGCACATCATACAGGTGTAATGTTCCTGCACTGAAATGAAGATGAACAGACTGGGACAATGGGATTTTCAAAGTGTGCAAACATTTCCTATGGTAAGCTCCACTAGTCAGCTGGCTGGACCAAATAGCAAAAGGAAAAGGGTTTACATCCTGTGTTCACACTACAGCTAGACTGCCCTTCAGTCCATTCATAGAATCATAGAGCTGGAAGAGACCTCAGGAAGTCATCAAGTCCAGCCCCCTGCCCAAGGAAGGACCAATCCCAACTAAATCAATCCAGCCTGGGCTTTGTCAAGCTGAGACTTAAACACCTCTAGGGATGGAGATTCCACCACCTGCCTAGGTAACCCATTCCAGTGCTTCATCACCCTCCTAGTGAAACAGTTTTTCCTAATATCCAACCTAGACCTCCCCCACTGTAACTTGAGACCATTGCTCCTTGTTCTGCCATCTGTCACTACTGTGAACAGCCTCTCTCCATCCTCTTTGGAACCTCCCTTTTAGGAAGTTGAAGGCTGCTATCAAATCCCCCCTCACTCTTCTCTTTTGCACACTAAACAAACCCAAATACCTGTCTCTCCTCATAGGTCATGCGCTCCAGCCCCCTAATCATTTTGGTTGCCCTCCGTTGGACCCTCTCCAATGTGTCCACATCCTTTCTATAGTGGGGGGCCCAGAACTGTACACAATATTCCAGATGTGGCCTCACTAGAGCTGAATAAAAGGGAATAATCACTCCTGTGGATCTGCTGGCAATGCTCCTCCTATTGCACCCTAATATGCCATTAGCCTTCTTGGCTACAAGGGCACACTGTTGACTCATATCCAGCTTCTCATCCACTGTAATCCCCAGGTCCTTTTCTGCAGAACTGCTACTTAGCCATTCAGTCCCCAGCCTGTAATTATGCTTGGGATTCTTCTGTCCCAAGTGCAGGACTCTACACTTGTCCTTGTTGAACCTCATCAGATTTCTTTTGGCCCAATCCTCTAATCTGTCTAGGTCACTCTGGACCCGATCCCTGCCCTCCAGTGTATCTACCTCTCCCCATAGCATAGTGTCATCTGAAAACTTGCTGATGAGGCAATCCATCCCCGCATCCAGATAATTAAAGATGTTGAACAAAACTGGTCCAAGAACAAATCCTTGGGGCACTCTGCTAGAAACTGACGGCCAACCTGACATCAAGCCGTTGATCATTACCTGCTGGGCCCGACAGTCTAGCCTACTTTCTATCCATTTTACAGTCCATTTATCCAATCCATACTCCCTTAACTTGCTGGCAAGAATATTGTAGAAGACCATATCAAAAGCTTTGCTAAAGTCAAGGTATATCACATCCACTGACTTTCTCATATCCACAGAGCCAGTTACCTCATTATAGAAGCTAAACAGATTGGTCAGGCATGACTTGCCCTTCGTTAATCCATGTTGACTATTCCTGATCACTTTCCCCTCTTACAAGTGCTTCAAAATGGATTCCTTGAAGATCCCCTCCATGATTTTTCCAGGGACTGAGGTAAGGCTGACTTGTCTGTAGTTCTCTGGATTGTCCTTCTTCCCTTTTTTAAAGATGGGCACTACATTTGCCTTTTTCCAGTCATCCGGGATCTCTCCTGATCTCCATGAGTTTTCAAAGATAATGACCAAAGGCTCCGCAATGACATTTTCCAACTCCCTCAGTAACCTTGGATGCATTAAATGTGGATGTGTGTATGTTTAGCTTTTCTAAATACAGTAGACTTCCGATAATCCGGCACCTTTGGGACCCAGGTGGTGCTGGATTATCAGAAATGCCGGACTATCAGGAGGTACTCTGGCAGAGGCAGGTCTTGTCGGAGGGGAACAGCACCGCAAGCGCCGAACCCTCCGCCATTTTAAAAGGCAAAGCCTGCGAGCCGCGGAAGCAGAGAGGGGGAGAGAAGCAGGCAGCCGCTTCAAGAGGTTCTAGTCAATTACACTGCCACCGCTGGATCAACAGGCTCTCAATCTACCTTTCCCCTCTACTGCCTGGGGCGGGGGGTAAGAGGTCGGCGGGTGGGGAGGTGCTGAACCCTCCCTCCTGTCGCAGGGACGCAAAGCCTGCAAGCAGCAGAGCCACAGAGGCAGCAAGAGGCAGGCAGCTGTTTTAAAAATTTCTAGTCAATTACACTACCCCAGGCTGGATCCACAGGCGACAGGCTCTCAATCTACCCTTCTTCTCTACTGCCCGGAGGAGGGGGGTGGGCAGGAGAAGGTAGGGGTCGGCGGGGGTGTGCTGAACCCTCCCTCCTGTTGCAGGGAGGCAAAGCCTGCGAGCAGCGGAAGGGGAGAGGCGGCGAGAGGCAGGCAGACGCATTCAGGAAGTTCTAGTCAGTTACACTTACTCCGGCTGGATCCACAGCCAACAGGCTCTCAATCTACCTTTCCTCTCAACTGCCCGGAGGGGGGGGCAGGAGAGGGTAGGGGTTGGCAGGGGTGTGCTGAACCCTCCCTCCTGTTGCAGAGAGGCAAAGCCTGCAAGGGGCAGAACCAGAGAGTGGGCAAGAGGCAGGCAGCCGCATTTGGGAAGTTCTAGTCAATTACACTGCCCCAGGCTAGATCCACAGCGGACAGGCTCTCAATCTACCTTTCCTCTCTACTGCCTGGAGGAGGGGGGGGGGCAGGGGAAGGTAGGGGTTGGCGGGAGAGGGGGCGGGGGTGTGCCAAACGCTCCCTCCTGCTGCAGTGAGGCAAAGCCAGCAAGCGGCAGAACCAGAGAGGGAGGGAGAGGCAGGCAGCTGTTTCAAGAAGTTCTAATCAGTTACACTGCCCCGGCAACAGACTCGCAATCTACCTTTCCTCTCTACTGCCTCTCGTCCCACTCTCTGGTTCTGCCGCTTGCTGGCTTTGCCTCCCTGCAGCAGGAGGGAGGGTTTGGCACACCACCACCCCCTCCCCCGCCGACCTCTACCTTCCCCTGCTCCCCCCTCCTCCAAGCAGTAGAGAGGAAAGGTAGACTGAGAGCCTGTCGCTGTGGATCCAGCCCGGGGCAGTGTAATTGACTAGAAATTCCTGAAGCAGCTGCCTGCCTCTTGCCCCCTCTCCAGCACCCTGCAACATGACGGAGAGTGTGGCGCCCGCGCCCCCAACCTCGGTCCCCTTCTCCTTCCTCTCTCCTTCCCCTCCTGCCCCCCAGGGGCAATAGATAGAGCAAAGATAAATTGCAAGCCTGTCACCTGCAGATCCAGCCGCAGTTAGTGTAATTGATTAACAACTTGAAGCAGCTGCCGGAGCACTTCCGGGTTGCAGTTGGTGCCGGACCGTCAGGCATACTGGACCACTGGATGCCGGACCACCAGAGTTTTACTGTAGTTCCTAACTTGTTCTTTCCCCATCAAGGGCTGTCCACCTCCTTCCCATACTGCGTTGTCTAGTGCATTCCAGAGAGCACACTGCATGGAGCATTTTGAAATTTACTATGGTCAGATATTTTTCCAATTAATTACGATTTTCCCTACCCAGGCCCTGGAAAGACTGAAAGGTGCTCTGTCATCTTATTTTAAAAACCTCACACATTCCCTCTTGTGTCACATGCAGTGCCATATAGGTTAAAACTAAAGTAGTCTGATAGGCTAGTTTATGTTGTGGAATTTAGGCTGGCTGTTTCATTTTCCCATTTCACTCACAGCAAAAGCAGATTGCTCCGATTCACCTTTTGGTTTTTTTAATATATCTGCCCCACCTCCATCTCACCCCCCAGTGATGCTGGGGAATGAAAAGCTCAGGGAATGAATAAAATAATGGCCTTCACTGATGAAAATTTGAAAAATGAAAACATTTCTGATCATATTTGGGTTTATTTGTTTTATTAAAGTCTACGATTTTGGGACTAAATCTACTTGATAGCTTCCTTTTACTCTGAGTGCCTTTCAGTGAAGATTAAAAGCATGTACTTTCATTAGCTTTCCAATGTTGGCATCCTTGGTGTTGAATAAGAGGTAAGGAGGGATGGTGCCCTGAAAGAATAGCAGGGGATGTGAAATAAGAGAAAGCTAATGCTCTAGAAGCAGTAGAGAAAGATGAGACTAAACAAACCACCCTGCAGAGGCAGTCACTGCCAAGCTCCAGGGACTTCGAATGGATGGCAGGGACATTTTTCATGCCACAAGATGTAAAGTCACATGCTGCATTACACAAGCTTGGTTGCATTCTGAGTAACTAGCTGAGCTATTCTAGAACATAATCTTTTGTTAGACTCTTTAATGTGGTTTCCTTCCTGTAGCTGTTTAGGCAAAGCTCCACATGGAAGCCTACTATTCAAAATGAGGAGAGCCAGCATGACAGTGCAACATTGACTCACTGGATTGGAAATGAGGGACAGGTCAGGAAATAAAGGGTCAAGATAGATTAATACTAGGGGACTGCATCCATCAGTGCTAACATCCCTGTTGTTATGGAACCTACAGACAATTTAGATGAAGAAGAGTTTGCCAATAAAGGGCTATAAATAACAGAGCTGCAGTCAGATATGCTGCAACAGAGCAAGGGTAATTTAATCAGCTGAGCTAATACATGGCAATATGAGGAGCTGGATCCTGCCAAGTGCTGAGTATCTGCAAAGGTAAGGATGCTAGTACTTTATTTAAGCAGGTTCAAAGGGTTAGATTGAAAGGAGACATACCTAATACCATAAAATCAGGATTAAATAATTATCCTCCATCCTTTAGCACAGGGTCCCCTGAAATTTACTCTGGCAGAAGTGACTAATGCAGTCGATGCCAAAGTAGCCAGATCCTCTACTGAATGATCCAGCACTATGTCACTAGCAAATCAGAATAAATGGAGGAAGAGCCCAAATGAATGCAGTTGGCTCCAGGGTAGCTAATGTCAGTCTAGGACAGGAGTTCTCAAAGTAGTCCACGGCCACCTCCCAGGTGGTCCACGGCTCAAGCTCGGCTCTCCATCTCCCCCACACAGCAGGGAGGCCACTCTGCCACTCAAGCCTACTGGTCGGAGGGCATGCGGGTGATAGTGGGGAGGTGAAGAAAGCAAGCTCATCACCCCTCCCTCTCTCATGCAGGCTGCAGAGCTACAGGTGGAGAAATGCCACCCCACCCGCCTCCATTGCAAAGTCCCATTGCACGCAGGTTGGGCTGCGTGGGGCCCAGCCAGGCAAGGAGGGCTCTCATGGTGCACGAGCAACCAGCACCCACTCCCATCCCAGCCAGTAGGTTAGGCTGTGCTGTGCCCAATGGCGGTGGGAGAAGGCGGTGCTGGGGCTGAGGAGCCCCCCACCCTCCCAGGAGGCAGGTGGGAACTTGGGGCCCTTCGGGGCTTTGCACTCGCAGGGACTTTGTCTGGGGGAAGGGGCCAAGCCACTTCAGTGCCCCCCCACTAAGGGTGCCAGGGACTGGGCTCCCGTGGGAGCTCACCCCCAGCAGTACTGGACACTCCAGGATCATCCACTCATCCCCTCCTCACTGTGCCCAGCCTCCCTGTTTCCATCCCCCATTTCCCTGAACCACCCCCAGCAACCCTGACCCCAGCCCTATTCTAAGGAGCACACTGTACCCCATCTCTCTGAACCCCATAGCCACTCTATTCCCAACTTTATCCCCAGGCACTCCCTGACCCCAGCTTTCTGCCCCTGGCCAGAGACCCTACCCCAAAACCCCTACTGCACCCTGTCTCCTTGCCAGATACCCTGCACCCTTCCTTGCTCCTGCTCACTCCCCTCCAGGCAAAGCCACACAGGCGGAGAGACCCTGCTGCCCGTGCGGCTTTGCTCCTGTCCCCCCCAGCAGACCAGAGAGACCCGAGCAAAGCCCCACAGGCGGCGGGGTCCCTCCGCCTGTGTGGCTTTGCTCCTGTCTCCCTGGTCTGCTGGGGGGGGGGCCAGCAAAGCCGCTGGACCCCCCCCAGCACACTAGGGGGACAGGAGCAAAGCCGCCCAGGCGGCGGGGGTCCTGCTGCCTGGGCAGCTTTGCTCGTTTGTCTGGAAGCAAAGCCGCTCAGGCAGCGGGACCCCCGCCGCCTGGGCGGCTTTGCTCCCGGGCAAACGAGCAAAGCCGCCCAGGTGGCGGCTTTGCTCGGGTGTCCCTGGTCTGCTGGGGGGGGGGGGTCTAGCGGCTTTGCTGGACCCCCCCAGCAGACCAGGGAGACCGGGAGAAGCTTTTTTCACCCCGGAGGACACAGGCGGCGACCCGCCGCCCGTGAGCTCCGGGGCGAGAAAAGCCCCGTTCGTAAGTGCGGATCCGACATAAGTCGGATCCGCGTAAGTTGGGGACTGCCTGTAATGGTGAGTTTCCATTAGCAACTGGTAGTCTGCGGAAAGGCTTATATTGAACCAGGTGGTCCATGGACCAAAAAGTCTGAGAACCACTGGTCTAGGATCATTACTCCACAATCCCAGCAGGATGGGGAAGCAAGCCCTTTGTTTTGGCTGGCCTGCCCTCTCAACCGTTCCCTTTGCCCCTCGCCCCCCAAGAAGATGCACCAAATGAAAAGATGTTTTAAAGTCCTCATCAGGGAAAGAACTTGAAGCAGGGACATTGAACATCTGAAAGGAGGACAGATTCAGCAAGTTGCAATCCACAGAAGCAGTATTCTCTCAGCTGGGATGAAAATGACAGTGAGCATCTCTACCTGAGTTTTAGAAATGAATGATGTTTTGCCAGGGCAATAAGGTCACTAGAGTGGCACTTTGGACTGGTGTATTTTTTCTTTGTGCACCATTATGTTTGTAAGTCTCAGAGGGGTAGTCATGTTAGTCTGTAACTTTAAAACCAACGAGTAGTCCCATGACACCTTAGAAACTAACAAAAATATACAGTGTCACAAGCTTTCTGATAAAGTAGGTTTTACCCACAAAAGCACAAGATACTATATATATTTTTGTTAGTCTCTAAGGTGCCACAGGACTACTTGTTATTCATGATGTTTGTGTTACAGTGAGGGATTGTTATGTTATGACACTATACTGCTCTTTTAAAGAACAATATCAACTTAATCCTGGGAAGAGTTTTCAAACCCTGTGAGGGCTAAGTTGGGCTTCTTAATCTATACTGAGACAACCAAAATTCACAGGCGTTAAGCACTTGCAGCTCCCATTGTCTTCTGTGGGATTTGTGCTATTTAGTGTCTCTAAAAAAAGAACAAAACGTATCAGGCTATTCTGATGTAGCTGCCTAAGTATAAATCTAGAATCCCAACTTTAGACCCCCTGCTTTAAATACACTGGCCCATTTGTCACAAGCTAGCAAGTTTCTTTTTTCTTTAACTATTTATGCTCTTTGTTTACTCTTTTTTCTCTATATGAGCAAGGGCAATCAAGAAGAATATGTCCCCCTTTTGTTCTGGTTGTTTTCCCTGCCAGGGTCTTAGTGCAGCTATTTTTGGATTTCATGTTCTTCTGAGAAACAAACCATTTTCAATGTTTGGGGTGTGCATGTTTTTTTCTAAATCTATTTCTCTTTAAAACAAAAAACAATATGATTTTGCAAAATTTAAATCTGTGACCAAAGTTAAGCTGACAAAATCCAGAATGTGATGCTCCAGAAACCTAATCCTGTGAGAAGTAATTTAAACTGTGGTACAAAGTTTTGAATCTTGAAGCAAAACCCTTTACCGGGTTTCTACAATAGGTTTCCGGGTGTTTAAGGGCTCACTTGAAAGCCCAAATGGAGGCTGGAGCACTTTAACTTGTTAATCTGAATCTGAAACTTACACTTTTGTTTCATTCCATGTAGGGTTTGCACCAAGAGCTTCCTTTTGAACTTAACGTTTGAAAGGATGTTAAAACTCAAAGCAAAGCTCAAACCAAACATCACCTAATTTTGCCTCAAAATCACAAAGGGCTGCAAGACTATATGAAATGGGCCAAGACGACTACAAATGATTCAGATTAGGGATGTAAGTGAGTAGATGACTAATTGACGACCCGATAAGCCTAGGGTCACCAAGTAGTCGAGTCGACTACTCACATTGTCTCCCTCTCCTTCCAGCCTCTGTAACAGAGGCAGCAAGTGGGGAGGGGAGCAGGAGCCAGTGCTGGGGGGAGCCAGCTGAAAAGCCATTTCCCCCAGCACTGTTTCTGCAGTGCTGCCTGCCCTACCTTGCTGCTGCCTCTGTCATAGGCAGTGGTAAGGGAAGGGGCAATATTCCCTCTAAGCTGTATGTGAGCACTGCTTCACAAGTGATGAATCAGCTCTGCACTGTCAGTCAGCTCCCAGGGAGCCCTAAGCCTCTGACTGGATGGGGCTGATTAATCACCTGTGAAAGCTGTGCTGCCAGGAAGCTCAGAGGGAACACTAGCCAGGGCTTGCTTTTAAAATGTAGTAAGAGTTGGGCACTCAGGCAGCACAACTCAATCTGGGCTCATGCAGGTCCGGGATCAAATCCCACTGTGGCTCTGCAATTTAAAAGGCAGTAGGAGCCGGACAGCCTGCTTTTACTCCCTTTTAAATTGCAGAGCCACAGCAGGGTTTGGTTCTACACTTTTAATGAGCCAGGACTGAGCCAGGCTGCCTATCCACTAATTGAGTAGTCGATAAAAATTCTATTGACTACTCAATTAGTTAAATACCCACTTCTTAACATCCCTAATTCAGATTTTAGTGACCTTCTCTCCAAGAACTTGTTCCAATAACAAAAGCCAATTTTGTGATTTGGGGGGTTCCATGAAAAGACTGTGCAGTAAGTATTATTTGCAAGGCATCTGCATTTGATACAGCACAGGAAGGGAAAGGAGATGGATCTGTACCTGTAAAGGGTACATTTTTTGCCTCCATTGTTATGCTGAGCCCTCATTAGTGTCAACAAAAGTTATTATGGAAGGTGCAGCAAAGGGAAAAGAGACTTCAAAATATTTTCCAACAAAAATTAGGCATAAGGGACAAGAAAAAAGCATGAAATATTTGTTGTACCTGTCTCAGTAGGAAGGAGACTACATCTGTCGATTCCCAGTAGCTTGCATGGAAGAGATGTGGTAAGGCTACCGTTGGAAAGGCAGTCAGTGCATCGGGACAGTAAAGGGCATAGTCTATTCTTTTTGTTCCCCACCATCTGGCAGCAACTAGTAAAAGAAAAGGCTCGTTAAAGAGAGAAGCGAGAGCATGGTCTCAGATGTTAACCTCAGGCCATGGGTCTTTGTACTGGGCAATTTCTTCCCCGTTGATTTTATTGTTAAGAGACAGCAAACTTTGCTCAACACAACTCAAATGTATTAATGAGCCCCTGCCCAAGGATTGTATGAGGGTCAGAGCATGATTTTTCCTTTATTAAATCAAACAGGATATCCCTGGAAGGGAGACAGTAACTAGCCATTAATCTGCACCCAAAGGGAATATGAGGCAGAGACCAAAGGCTGGTGACTTCATGCCCAGCTAGAGTATTAGAGGCCATTAATACATGCCCTAGAGTCTCTTGTGGATACCAGAATAGCAATAATCAAAATAACTCTTGAGACTAGACAGAGCATGTACATCATCAGTGCTTCTGGAAACAGCTAGTGGGGTGTCCTCAAGTGCAGGGTCACTCCCACTCATAGTGAGTTTGTGACAATGTCCTGATGCTATGGTGATGGGGATCAAATAAACCTCTTAATTGGTACAGCAAAAATGAAAAAGAGTCTCTGCGTTGAGGTGGGTTGGGGGGAGAGCCACGGATATCTCTATGTACTACAATCTTTCCCGGACCTGACAAGCTCTGTGTAAGCTCAAAAGCTTGTCTCTCTCACCAACATAAATTGGTTCAATAAAACCTATTGTCTCACCTGGGACCGACACAGCCAGAATAAAACTGCAAACATATCCCTGAATCCTTTTAAGTTCCAGGGACCTCCTTTAAGCAGAGTCTAGCAGATGCTGTTAAAGGCAAAAACCTAAACAAACAGGATGTTTCCCTTTTATTTTCACTGAGGTACAAGCCCTCTCAATCCCAGAGAGTTAAACTCCCACATTCTGTTATTAATAGCAGAAATGAAAATTGAAGGCAAAGGAGCCACAGGTTAGTTGCTATGGAAAGACATGAACAAAACACCAGAAGGGGGGAAAAAACTGGATTATAAGACAGGCTAATGAAGCATTCATCATCTTCACCACCTCTGGAGTGCTGCTGAAGCAATTTGCTCAGCTTCTGCAGCATCTTCACAGCAAACCCTCTGCCCAGCAAGAGAGCCAAGGAGTCCCCAAATTCTGCAGCTCTCAAAACAGAAGCTTTGGTAAGTTTTGAGGAAGGAGGGATGGTGAATCTAAGGACAATTCCCCAGGCTCCCTCAGAATCTGTTGGGGGTGGAGGCTGGGGAAATCAGTAGCTACAGGATAATTAAGAATCCAACAGAAAAGTGAACTACCTTATTTTAATACCATGTTACTCTCCCAGTAACGGAGCCAGACTATGGGGATATTCGTGGAAGTGAGGTGAGTGATTAGATGTGCTCAGTGGAGGGAACTTATCTACTGATTGTTACCCAAAACGCAAGGAACAGCCAATCAGATTCTTCAGCTAGACCAGACATTCTCCAACTTTTCCCGTTAAATGAATCCACATTCCCTCCCAGGTCCCCCCCTACTGCTCAGATTCCACTCTTTAGTGCTTGTTCTTCACAATATTTCCTTCGGTAAGACCACAGCTGGAGACCCACCAGCAGTCCACAAATGACAGCACAGCTGGTCACACTTACCAGATGGGGGCCTTGCCAAGGTTTGACCTCACACTGAACTCTGAAATAACCACATAATCACTTTTTCAAATGAGTAACAGGGACAGCGGAGCAGGTCATAGCTTTTAGAGCCAAAAGCAAGAGGCTGCCTTTCTAGAGACAGGCAGCCTTGAACTCCCACATGGTTTGTGATGAAAATGCAGCTGCAAGAGACTAACGGCCCCCCGGAGGAGTGGTGTTAGGAGTCATAGCTGCATGCAAGTAGAAAGCTGGGGCTTGGACAAGAAGCTAAGGGTTCACTAGTATGGCTTTGCTGATTCTTTTGAAAACATTCTCTGATAAGGCACTTTGGTACCAGAAACAAAAAAGAGACAGCCTAACATGGGAAGGGATGTGATAACTTTCACCTAGCAGACACCCCCATTAGAAAATCAGGGCCCAGGGAAGTGTTGCCCACTCTTTCCACAAGTGAGCAGATGACTCCTGTGCAGAGGTCCCAGCAAGAGCCACAGGGGGGTGATCTGAGATATGGCATTGGTATGTGCCTATGCCTTCTGGTTTAGTAAGGGCAGCTGTGAACCATGCTTCCACATGCAAATATTCCTGATTCTAGGAAGAATAATGGGGGTGGGCGGACTGCTAGCAGGCAGAATACAGGTCCTGCCTTTTCTGAATTCTTCTGTGCCAGTTTGGGTCCTCTGCTTTTCCTGTTTGGCACAGGATTTGACACGCAATGGCCATTTATACAGTGATTTTGATCTATCCAAAGACATGATTTTCGGCTTGTGATTCTGGCTATGGAATTACCAAGGATTGGTAAAGTCCCAGGTATTGGTAAAAATCCAGCTTTCCACTCCTCATACAAGTCCTATTATCAGTCAGTTTCAGATTCTTGATACAGAACAGCCAAGATTAACTCCTTTCTGCTAGGAAGAGATTGCAACAGGAGCTGTGGCCAGTGCAGTTGCTCTCACATCTCTGTCTAAAAAGAGTTTGTGCCAGCATCAGCAGTGCTCCAGCTGATCTTCCAAGCAAGTATTTGTTAAATGGTGCTAAGGCTGCAAGTGCCCTTGATGAAAGGAGAAAGCAGGATTCCTCAGTAGAAGAGAACTGCCCCAATTAAATATTTAAGAGATTAGTTGGATAGGTAAGTCCCCTCTCCAGAATACCTCACTTGATGTCCAGGTCTGGTATTTGTAGAATATGGTCTAGATCCCAACCTGATGGCCCCCTCAAGCCTTCTTCCTAAATGATTCTGAGGTATGTCATGTTTATGCTGCCTACATCTTTTGATCGAGGCTTAGATGGGGGATTTGTGAGGGAGAGCAAGTTGGGACAGAAGACTAAATCCTCCTTTGGCGCGGTTAAGATGATTTTTATTTTCCACGGGAACAACATTTAAAAAACATACACACAAACAAAAACCCATACTTATTATCACAGCACGCACATGCAGAACACATCAGCTTTGTCCTCCAGCAATTAGCATTGTGATGGAGAAGACAAATGGTTTTAAGAAACAAGATGGTGATCCCATGAGTGGGAACTATTATTTTGGAGTTGAAATTAAGAACTGACATCTATTTCCTGATTAAAAGGTGAATGCTGACCACCTGCCCATCAAGTAGCCTTTCTTTATGGAGGAGAGTTGAGGGCTATGAATCTTCTTTTCTCACCCAAAGGCTGCTGCACAGTTAGTAGGATGTTGCTGCTCCATGGGAAAGAGGGAGTTAAGCCTGTTCATCCACAGAGTTAGCCATCCCCCTCCACTCCACAGTGACATGGAGAGGGAACTCTACATAAACAGGGCCGTGGAATTTCATGTTGTAGATTCTCACATGACTTCATTCAATGGAATCACAGTGGCTTGTTCTGAGCCTTTGAAGCTGGCCCTGGAAGGGATGTAAATGCATTTGGAAGGCATAACTCAAGTGGTTGCTGAGGCTGGGCTCTCTCTCAGTGAGTCAAAGTCAAAACCTTCACTGCTACATTTCTGATACTAGCAGCCATCTGAGTAGGACGACAAAAATCATGTTGCAAAACCAAATTCTTAATAATCTAACAAATGGGGTGGAAAGGTCAACTCTTCTGTTCAGCAATACGTGTGGAAATGCCAGTGAAATGGAAGGAGGGAAGTCAGTTTTAAGAGCAGGTCTTTCAGTCCAATACAAAAGCAACAGCTTTCATCTGACAAGTTAGATTCTGCTTTCTCCCTTAGACTCCATCCATTCCACTTGGGTCAGGGAGGTTATGTAGGCATAAGCAAGGGCACAAAAACTGTCCCCACCTTCGTATACTAAAGGCAGCTGGCAATTTGGAGACAGCTGGTCAAATCCATCTCCTGGTCAACTCCATCAGAGCTGATGAGCTTACTGAATTTGACCCACACTGTCTGCACAGCTCTACTTCCTCAGGTAAGGGAAATACAGGATATTTACACTAAACAGCTTTTTTCAGTTTGATAACATGAGGGCAGCTATCACTTCATTCTGTGTGTCTGGAGCCACCAATGCACTGTGGCTCTAATCCTTACAGAGTCCTTAGAGCACTACAATAATCAACACTTAATAACAACTCCTCCAGGATTTACCTTCCTGACTGGCTAAGCTCAGCAATTAACTCCAGGGGGTGAAATATGCACAAAACAAACCCTCTCTAATGAACCTTCTTCCCAGACAGGTTAACATTTAGCAAGAGGTAGTGCATAACATCAGGCAATCCCGCTGTGTGCTTTGTGTATTGGGTCTGATAGGATAAACAAATCTGCTCCTTAAGTATAGTGTAGGTAGCTTATTCCCACCACACACTGATATCTGGCCAAAGAAAATAGGAAGCTACTCAACTCCACTGTGGTATTTGCACCAAAATATTTCAGGGCCTATATAGGGCCCATGTAGATATCTTAATCCTAATACTAGGACCCTGTATACTGCTTTTCATAGCTAAAGTAGTTTAGACGCCTTTACTTATTCATCCTCACAGCCTGTCCACGAAGAGGGTAATATTATTCTTGTTTTACAGATGGGAAAATTGAGCCAGAGTGGCTCTATGACTTGCCCAAAGCTGCAGAGGGAGTTAGTATCAGAAAGGATGAGGATTTGGGATCTCCTCACTTTCAATCCTTTACTCAAACCATGCCCTGCACTCAGTTCAGTACTCTGAGGAGATACACGCACACATCCAGGAGAACAGGTGCCCCTTTGGTTTATTGTTTAAAAGTGGGCTAGTCAGAGATGCAGAAGGAAGTGAGGCAGATTTCAACGGGAGTCAGGAGCCTACAACCCCGGGGCTCCAAAGAACGTCCCAGCCTACACATTTTGTTTTACAATAGGATTATATTACCTATATTTACCTCAGGATGACCTTTAAACCTTAGTGTTTAATTATAAGCTTAATAGTTCAAAGCAATTGATCTATTAAAGGTGATATGAAAAAGGTATTTTTTAAAACTGGAATTATGCCTTTAGGGCTTCTGGCTTCCTTCCAGGTTCTTATAAAGTGTATTTGTTTTCTAAAAATACTGTTATTTCCTTAGAAATATCAGGAATGCCAGGGTTGGGCTGGCCAGATTTTTTGGCTGATTTGTTGGGGATAGAGAATGTCTGCTGTTAACACATCTTAATAAAGAGAAGGAGGAGGATGAATCTTAACTAAAGGCTGCCTTTCTCCAAAAGATTTCTTAGTCACTGAAGTTAAATGGGTCTTGACAATTTTTTTTAACTTAGTCTGATTAAAAACCACTTCCACGCTTACTAGCTCAGCTCTGGCTCTTGTAATGTCATAATTTTGTTAATTCTCCAGTCATCAGAGTTCTCTGGGTAAGATGAGCTGAATTTCTAATGTATAAAATAAATCAAACAAGAAAAGCTTCAGTTTCCACCCCAGAGATATTTTAAAAACCAAAAAGCAGCCCCCAAAAAGGGAAAGACCCCCTCTTTTCTCCTTGCAAATTACATTTAAATGTGCAATGAATCACCTGTGAAATCTTACATTATGTATCAAAAGTGCTGATCATACATCAATTGCATAAACCAATTATCAGCTGAACAATAGACCTAACATTTGATTCCCCAATGATGCACAAGGGCCAATGGTTGTGCAAGGTTATCAATTATCTTTTATACATGAATAATTTATGCCCATCATCACTCCAACATGTATAATATAGTGGCAGCCCACTGTATTATAATTGTAGGCATCTGTTCTTCCTAAGGGTGCATTCTCAATGTGTCACTGACAATAATAAAATTGGGCTTAGGTGGAATAGTTCCAACTTATTATTAATCATTGAAAACAGAGCTTCAGACAAGCAATTACACTTGCTATCCTCCCTTAGTGCAAGGCTCCAAGATAGAAGCAGAGACTGGCTCTTGCCAACAAATTCGGACATGGGATTTAAAACAGCCCAAGACATTCTGGTTGAGCTCTACCTCCAGCGATAAAGTTAGTCCAAGTCTTTGGCAGTTTGACTCATCATTGCAGGAATTCACTGCAAAGCCTGTAGAGCCTGAATCCTACCTATTCCACTACACCTGTGGATGCCCAGAACCCCCTGCTCATGAGGGAGAATACATTTAAACAAAATTGGCTTCTGTTGAAACAAGAAATTGAGAGGCCAAAATAGCCCGATAGTTCACCCATGAATGTCTAGAATAAAGGACGTCCATTTCTGTGGGCATCAGTTTCAAAGGTGTAGATTAGATCAGTTTTCACATGGGGGGAGGAGGAGAGTCTGTCAAACTACTGCATTCACACCATAGATCCAAAGGACAGGTGAGTCTTATACAAATAGAACAGGTTATTGCATTGCTATAGATAATAAAAATAGTAACAAAACCACTCTGACATGTATGCATATTTTTAGTCAGGGGTCAGCTTTCCAGTGGATCAGAGAGCTCCATAGATTTTGCTTTGCAATAGATAAAGGAGTGGTTTTCCTTTAATAAGGAGCAAAATCTCTTTCATAGAGGACCCAGGGCCATGCAGTCTGCTGTACTATGCTGCTATTACTAACTTAATTAAGCAAGAAATACAAGAGAATCAGCAGGTGTTATGACTACTCTTCATCAGGAAACATTATTAACAGCAGGAAATACTTTTTGTGTGCTATTCTCCCCAACTCTTTGTATTAGAAATATTAAAATGAGCTTAAGTACATGTGTAACCACTGACACTTTTCAGCAGTTACATGGTTACATGCAGATGAGAGCCTCTGATACAGTGTCAGCAGCACCTAAGGGTGGGGGGAGATGGTACCCCAAAGGGACCAGTGCACATGGGGAGCTGGTTTTTAAACTGACTTCCTGTGAGTACCAAAAGCCTGTGTAATAGTGAAGGTTAACTGATGAGCTCAGGCTCATCAGTTAATGATGTACATGGTTACACTTTCACATCCCTATTTTGTATCTGACAACTCGGCACAGCATGAAGTTCAAAGGATCATGGAGCAAAACAGTGGCTAACTCCAAACCAGGTTATACATTAAACATAAACACATACACAAAATAAAGACAGAACATTTCTATGTCTCTGTCCTACCCATTGAGGTCAGCCTGGTGTATGGTGCTGCTCCTTCAGTGCTATAGTGAGAATAAATCTTGGAGGGTGCAAAACACTTACTGTTAGCTATGTTGGAAGCAGTGTAACTGTCTGCCATTCCTGAGACCTGGCTGGCAATGCTGATCTCACTGGCCCTCCGGAACCCCCTGAACTGAGAGGTTGTTATGGGAGTGGAAAGGGACGCATTTTCCATGAAGACTGCACCATGAGACTGAACAACATCTGCTATGGAGTTGAAACAGGGAAATCAAAATATTAGACCAACAGACAGAGACCAGGCAAGATGAAATCAAGAGGCAAAAAAGGAAGCAAATAAGGATTGGCTTTCAGATGCAAAACCTTTCAACCCAGCTCTATTTTGAAAAGAAAGAAAACACCAGAGCAGGTAAAAAGAGAGTTGCCATTTAGCATATCACTGTTGGACTCACAAAAAGTAAAATGATCGGTTTAAACCAAACTAAATCAGAATAGATTTTGCTTGAGCAGCAAGAATAGAAACATGTGGCATGCAGATATTCACATGTAGCCAGAGCAATGTGGGAAAGGAGAGGAAGGTAAAAAAAATTATTTGAGAGATACTGGTTTTATGGCATCTTTTAAGCTAAAGGGGAAATTTTCAAGAGAAGACAGTGATGCCAGGGTGGTCCTCAAGTTTGACTTCTATTTAAGGTGTGTTTACACTACAATACATGGTGGGGCTGCAGTTTTGGCAAAAATACCCATGGCTAATCTACATAGCCTGGCTAACACCAATAAAGACACAGTGGCACAGACTTTAACGTGAGCTGCATAAGCCCTCATTTACTAAAAAAAGAAAGCCATCAGTTGTACAACTGAAGGTCTCAAGTCGCACTCCTAACTTCTTACACTCTGTAAAAGTAGCCTTGGTTTTGAACACTCACATTTCCCTTCAATTTAAATGGGATTTGGGACTATTAGCTTGTTTGAAAAATCAGGCTATTTTTATGTTGTTACCTAAAATCTGGATTTACAAGCACAACTTTAGGCTCTGGGCTTGAAAAGTTTGGCTTTATCCTTCAGGAACTAAACACAAGGGGAATGAGGAGTAAAAATCAGTTCATATGGAGGAAGTGTATATGTGGGCATCTTCTTAGACGGAAACTGCTATAGTTCTATAATAGTTCTATAAAATTATAATATTATAAAATTATAAAATTATAATAGTTCTATAAAATTATAAATTAAAAACACACTTTAAAGGACCATAGAACCTAGTGGTTAACACAGCAGATTGGAAGTCAAGGTGATTGTGACTTATCTGATCTGTTGTGACTTATTCAATGCCACACTTAACTTTTGTGTCTCATTTTCCCACCTGTAATTTACTGGTAACAATACCTACCTACCCTTTCAGGGGTGTTGCAAGGCTGAATTAACAAACATCTGCTATGCACATGGAGATAATCAATTTAAAGAAACTGTGTGCAATGTACCTAAAGAAATCCAAAGCTGATACAGCAATCAAACTGTGAGTTCGCAACTTTCATCTTAAAACTCTACCTTGCTGCCTTATCACTGTATAATCAGAATATTAGAATCTGAACTTCATTCACAACTACCAATCAATTCTGTGCAAGCAGGCACAAAACACCAAAGCAAGAAAGAAAATGCCTCTCCCTTCCAACAAAAGTCAGCTTTAAGTTATTTATTTCACTTATGAGGGAAATGATCTAACTGAAAATTAAATATCCTTGGTTGTGGTCAGTCTGGAGTTGTATTAGCTACTGCACGATGAGTCATCTGAATATTGATCCAAGAAGCCCGAATGCCTGTTGCTCCTGACTTGCTACCTGGAATCTTGACTTTTTGTGTTTTCTAGAATACTTGCATTTAACAGAGGCCCTGGTATATAAATGAAGCAAACTATGCTGTTGCGATGGGAAAGAGAATGGCTGAAAGCAGTAGAAGGTGGAGTTAAATGTTGATAAAAGCAGTTATGTGTTCTGCAGGAAAAAATGCTACAAGCTGATCAACTCAAATCCGCAGGAACTACCAGTGTCTAGGGCCCAGCTAGAGTGTAACACTTTGTGTTTCAAATACACTGTATGATTGATCCTTAAAGGACCTTGCTAGTGTTACCCTCTCCTCGGATGTACGCTGATGCCCCACTTCACTCTTTTCATTGTGGATTGAGCTGCCACCTATCAAGGTTGCTGCACAATATGTCTCACCATACCATGCTCATGCTTACACCTGCATTTCCTTCAATAAATTTACAGCTCAGAAACTAGGGATGTGAAATCCCCTTTAAACATATAGTTTAACTGGTTAACATTTTAACTGGTTAACCAGCCTGCATTGGGCCATTGGCACAGACACTCGCCTGTGGTGCGGCAGGCATGGGCAGGTAGGCAGAAGCTCCCTGACTGTAGCATGCCATGGGTGGGGGGCTGCTCCAGCCGGACCAGGCACCAGTTAATCAGTTACTCTAGTAAGCATGCTGGCAACTGGTTACCCCTTTACATCCTTACCAGAAACACACTGAAACCACATTCTGAAAGGGGCATAAGCAGAGGAGTTGATGCGTCTGTGGGTCCGTGGAAAAGGTGTCTGTGTGTTGGGGACAGCTGTGCACTCCTGGAAGGGGTGAGGTTTTGGACAGAAGGGACACGGCTGGGAGCAGCCAGCCCCACAGACTGTCTCCCCTTTCTCCCTGTCAAAGCCACATGGAGCTCTGGCAGCAATTTAAAGTGCCTGGGGCTTCTACCACCACCAGTGCAACAGTGGCAATGTTGGAGGCTAAGAGCCCTGGGCCCCTTTGAATCACTGAGCCCCAGGGCAACTGCTCTTTTTGCCCCCCACCTCCTATTGGTAGTTTTGGGCACAAGTCAAGTGTGGGAGCTGATTACAGTTCCACATTGGAGATCTGGCATGGTCCAGAGGACAGAGATGCTGGAATAGGACACACGCTGCATAGCCACTGAGCCCAGTGTGAGGGCTACGGATGTGAATGACTAGTTGACTATCCGATAAGCAAACACATGGAGCCTGGGGTCAGTGGGAGAGTCTCCACCTGACTCTAGGTTCCATGCAGCGCTGCCTCTGAAACACTGCATGCAGCCTGGCGTCAGGCTCCCTGTGGCATTTTAAAGCAGCAGTGCTGCACGGAGCCTGAGGTTAGCAGGGGAGTCACCTGCTAGCCCCAAGCTCCATTTGGTGCTGCCTGGGCTCCATTTGATGCTGCCACTTTGAAATGCTGTGGGGACTGGCCCCGTGCTCCCGGCAACACTTTCGCCTTTGAAGTGTAGCAATGGCCCTAGGGCTGTTGCTACGCTTCGAAGGTGGAGGTGCCCTATCGACTAATCAAATAATCGATGCAAATTTAATCGACTAGTCAATTAGTCAATTACTCAAAATTTAAGTTCCCTAGTGGGGGCCCTATAGCAAAGCTTCCCATCTTGGATATTTTTTCAGTACAAGTCATGCACAGATCATGGGCTTTTGTGATTTTTTTTTATTGGCTGTGACCCACTCGTGACATTTACTAAAAATATCAATGCCAAAATCTTAACCTTACTAATGGCCCATCATGTCTTGTATCGTGGTCTTACACTAATGCCAGATGCTTTAGAGTTGTAACCCTCAAGGCACATGCACCTGCTTTTGCAAACTATCCGGGGGGGGGGCGTTAAATGTACCTTGTGTAATAAAGATTTGATGGTGTGTTTTGTATGGATAATTAAGGTTTGGAAACAGGAAAGCTCACATGGTGGTACAACTACTAGCAGATCTTGGCTGAGAAGCTGCAGAAGCTGCCTTTGTGTGTGTATTACAGAGTGCATAGATTGATGCAGTGCGAATAAGTAAAGTTCCACTGTAGTTACAAAGTGAGCAAAGGGTCAGGAGAGAAGAAAATCCTCACTTCTCCAATTCTGGACTGTGGAGTTTCATACATAATCAAATGCTGTACCTCTTAAGTTTAAGACTTATTTTTCAATGCACTCAGTAACTACAACACCAAATGTCCAGTACTGAGCTATCTAAACCATCAGTAGCATTAAGTTAAGTTCCTGGATTGGCAGGGTTCCATGGAGCAAAGGAACAGTCTGTTTCAATGCAGCACAGTGCCCTGTAAAGGAATGTATAGGTTGCATTGTGGCACTGAAGCAAGGAGCTTTTCTGCAGTTAAAAGCAAAAAAACTGGAATGGCATTTTAAACAAAATTCTCAGCACTGGCCTAACTCTGCTCCCAATGATAGCAATGCTTTGGAAAATTCCACCCTTAATTGCAAAAGAAAAAGAGATTCAAGCAGCTTTTTATTTAGTCCTGAAAATTCACTTGCAGCCCCATTGGTAGAGTCAGACATGAGCAAAGCTAGGCCACATGACACTCCTGAGATGGGAGAAGAGTCTTTTGCATGCATAGTCACGGTCAGTCAGCTAAATTGGGATGAAGGCTCAGTGACCTTGTGTCAGTGAACTGGAAAGCAATAGTAGGCAATACTGTAGTGTCCTTTCTTACTGGCCTTCCTAGAGAACAATGGGGGAGAGAGTATCCAAGGGCATGAATGGCAATTGGGCACCTAAACATGCATGTGTTGCTTTGAAAATCTTTCTGCATTATCCTCTATCCAATATAACCATTGGTGGGCACTGCTGTTCTGAAATTAGCACTCAGCAAAATGGGTAAGAGGTGACTGACATGAGTAAGGGCTGCAGGTTCAAGCTATTCAAGGGGCATATTTAAAAGGGGGCGGGAAGCATAAAAAAGTTATAGATAGGAGAAAATAAATAAAGTCATTAACTTGCAGACATGGTATCAGCTATAACTGAGAAAAAATGGTCATGCAGCATTTTTGATAGCAACAAAAAAAAACAACCCTTATTTTTAAAGCAGAAATTATTTGAGAAATCAATTAAAAACATTTGGGTCCTGAAAGCTTTGTCCACTGTGTTGAAAAATTATCTAAATATAAAATGTGCATCATGACAATATCTAGTCACTTTCTGTTATAGATTTATTTTGCAGTTATGTGCTGACTGCACTGGCAAACTTTGTGTACTGCAAGCAAAAACCATGGGTCAGTTTCAATGGCTGATTTTGTACACTGCATAAATTGTATCAGCTTCAAGGCAGGCCTCAAGCAAAAGAAAGGGAAGCCTGCGGCCCAGAGCCTTTTGGCCTCTAGATGCATCTCCAGTAGCTAGACCAGAGGAAAAACTCATTGTGCAATTCCAATTGTATCTTCCAAGCATTAGCAGCAGAAGGGGAGACAACTCACAGCTCAGTTTCTACCGTTCCCTGCCAGTGACTTGTGGTCCCATTCTTGCTTGGGACCCAAGAATAGTGGTTATGCAGGTACTTCACTTGTCATATTCAGGCACACAGTGCAAAGCTTTCAGTCCTATGAGGTGGAAGACCATTCTCCAAAGAGCGCCCCAAGTACACAACACAAGACTCTAGAAAAGGGTAGGTTACACACACTCAGCAAAAACAGCATTTTTATTGGAAACATCTTGCCAATTCAGAACAGGAACAGGTATACTGGTTTCCATGAAGCTGTCCTGGTGCTGGAGAGCAACCAATGGGCTGCTTTCCACGAGAAGAATGGGGTTGTTCTGGACTGTCTCAACTAGAAGCAGATGGGGAAGAAAACAGAAGGACAAGAACAACCAACATGTGGCCACAAACTGTAAAACATACAAACAATTACAATTCAGGGTCTTTTACAAAGGACCTATTTTCAAGCAGAGGAATAGAAGCTAATACAGATGATCTTTCAAATAAGTCTAAATTCAGTGCCTTACCAGTTAAAACAGCTATAAAGTTAGAGGGAAGCACAGGAATGGTATTTGTACAAGAAAAGAAAAGGAAAACCTCCTATACAGCTTTTCAAATGATCACTGACCATAATTGTACAGTATCTATACTGAAATCTTCATAAAGTGAGAAAATAATTCCCCCAAACAAATGGTAATTTACTTCCATAAGAATTTAAATCTGTACACTGAGATGCACTGAAATAATCAGGAATCTGCACTTGATTTCATATAAATGGAGTTTCACTATAGATAAGTTTGTTAGGCTGAAAGAAGTCTCCACCTGCTGGGTTACACATGGGTAGATTAGAGGAATTGAAAGTGGGCTTTCTGAGCAACTGCCCCCTTACTTCAGTCATTTGCATGGGCAAAATATGCGGTAGCAGTTCAACAGAATGTGTCATGCATAGCTAATTGTATTTGCGCACTCAGTCCCCTCAGCTTGTTTCCAGCATATAGATAGTGTGCAACAAAGCAAACTGCATTCCTTGCATGGCTTTGCTTTGCTCCCTCCCAGCCATTGCTGATCCCCTGAAAGATCAAGTCACTAAATCTAGGCCTAACTGATCATGCGCCTATGAAACGGAGCTCCAATCTCAAGCGCTGACTGGCATGTAAAATGGGGCACAACATAGAGGACATTGCGTATTGACTCATAGTGATTTGTGGATTTTATATAATAAGTGACAACAATGGCATTTTGGATGCAAGACACTAAATTTGTAAAAAGGAATCCACTTGCCTGAAAATTTTCCAAAGAAGCTAAACACTGAGGCCAATCCTGTGCATCTGACACAGTTAAAACACTCCCTGATGTCATCAACTGTGCTCAGAACAGCCATTGAGCCATAGGCAGATAACAGACAGAAACTAACGTACCCAGAAGAGCAGAATTCCCATCCCCTAATGGGAATCTCTGGTAGCGTGGAATACTGAAGGGAGGCAACACATGGAATCTCTTTTCCAAAAGGGGCTCCAGGCGAGAGGCAGATGGGTCTGCAGGATGGAACAGGTTATACACTTGTTGGCAGGCTGGCCTCAGCTGAAAGACTAAGCAGAAAAGGAGGGAGAGAAAAGAAACTCTCAAGTATTACAAAGTTATTTATAAGGTTTGTATAAATCTACTGAAAAGGTGATTCTCTATTTGTAAAGTGCATTACTAGGGGGAGAAAAGCCCTCAAAGAGTGCTTACTTCCATCACACTCCAGTAGTAAATCAATCAGGACAACTGATATTCCTTTGGAACATACTTTACTACATTTTTTGCAGCACATTTTTAGATTTTTGTTGTCTAGAGTTAAATGACAAATTGTATAATATATATTTACATGAGCAGCTAGTACTAACTTGTAAGGTGGAACTACACAGCTATAATTTAGTTTTACTGTACGTTCTACAGTTCATCTCATGTAAATTACTGGATTCCCTCTTTGTAAGTCTGAAAGCTTTATGTAGTAGAAGATATTTAAAATGACCACTTAGTAGAATCACCGGTACATGCCAAAACCTACTGTCAAGAGCTGGGATGACAGTTTTTCTCAATGCAAGGACCAAGCCCAAGGGAGATCCAAACAGGAAGAAATCAGTGATCTCAAATTCAAATTTCCCAAGGCCTCCTCCATCCAACATCGTGGAGCTACTCGATCGTCTGGATCCTGGATCATTTCTCAGAACACTAGAATGTAAACTAAAACAACGATAAATCAATAAATAAAAACAAGGTAAAAAGCCAAAATGTTATTCATAAAGGTCTGTTTGTTTTTTTTTAGAGAAAATGAACACAGATTGGTACTGTGGCCAATCATGTAGACGACTTTCCTTTTAACAAAAGGAAACATATCCATTAATTACCTGTGCTTCTCCACGCTAGTGATCTATCTATCAAAGCAAAGTACCCTTGTTTTACTGATATGATCCAGCCGATAAATTTAAGCTACAAGTGAGTTACAATCTTTAGGATTCCTGTCCCCACTCCTCCAATCTCTAATGCACTTTTTGTAAGTTTAAGTATAATGCTGGCTGCCACTACGGAAGTAGTAATTTGTATGCTAGCAACAGCAAGCAAAAATTACTAAAGTACCATGCAAAAGGCAGCATTTACAATAAATTTTAACTTAACTCCAAGTACATGTATTTCTATTACTGTCTCTCCTTTAGTCAACATAATTCCTTTCATCTTTTTTTTATTTTATAACTCTATTTCTCAAAGCTACAGAAAGCAGTGAGCTGTTGCTTACCCATTTCTTCCTCAAGGAAGTTGGACAAATGTTAGGGTATTACAAAGGAAAGTAAAAAGAAAATGGGAGGGGAAAGAGAAAGAAAGATCAAAATCTGCAAAGGGGTTTCCTACATTCTTAAGCGGTGCGTAACACAAAGTTTTCTAACAGAATAAGCTTGTATAAAAACATATACACATTTATACCCCATATAATATGGTGGAGATTTCCATGTGATGAAGAGAGCAACCGTGTGATAAGCTGCATTTATCATGCACCAACAATACCCATTCCTAAATTCTGCCCACGTGTATCATGACTTTTCACATTTTTAACACTTTCTTGTTCCATCCTGAGCAACCTCAGAAAACTTCAATTAAAAAAATATAAAGCGTATCCCTAATTTGTCCCTCTTCCCCGCGCCACAATGTCTGAAACAAAGTTTTGTTTCCCTGCAAAACTGAGTGGGTTTGAAGTGCAGGCAGGCCCGGATTAAAATATTGTGAGGCCATATACTATGTCACGTTTAAGAGGGACCATAGCATTACCAAAAATGTGTATATTCTAACAGAAAGGACAATGAAAATAGAAATAAAGTTTTATATTTGCATATATACCTATGTACGTAGGCAAGGATTCAACTAAAATCTAGTATTGTATTTAGAGACCCTCATAATCAGAGGCCCTAAATTGTAGTTTAATTAGCTTGTGCATAGATCTGGCACTGAGTGTGGGACAATATAAAGTTTAATATTTCTGGAACTTCAATAGTATTAGAAACACACGCTCTCTTACTTGGATGAGTAATTTTCAACTCCAATTTTCAACAGGAAAAAGTGCTTATTTCTATTCTAGCAAAGGTGGATTGTGAGCTATCATATGCTATGTATCCTGATGTATGAATTAGAAAAAGATTATTTTAGTCAATAAAGAGGGTTTTTTTTTTCAGACTCTAGGGATCTGAGTCTGACTTGTAATTTCCCAGGGCCTACAGAGTTGGACTAAGGCAATCTGGCTGTATTATTATTATTTACAGCAGGAGGAATTTAAGACATAAAATACTGATCAATACCAACAGAGTATTTTGAAGCTATCTGTAACATTTTTGAAAAAAATGTCCTGTAAAGTAAGTGGGGTGAATTAAATGACAGCTTGGTTTGACAGGAGAGTTCTATGGGCCTGGAGTAATGCATCACCCAAACAACACTGCCTTTGCTGGCTCTGGGGCAGCATTCTAGAAGAGTCACAGCAATTTGCCCTAGCTCTACAGGCAGCAGGTGCTCATTCCTTAAGGGCACATCTAAAAACATAGTGGCTGTTGGGGTGTGCAGTGAAGTCCTATGATTGCTGCTGCCTTGGAGTCCCCAGTGGAACACGGCTGTGTGTATTAGGCCATCTGGAATACTGGAGCAGGTGCCCTTCCATTCATCTTTCATCCAGGAAGGCCAGTCTGACAAATTAACAGCTGCAAATGACACATACAATTGGGAAGAGGGTAAATTGGTTTCACTCTGATTTTATTTCCTCATTGTGGTGAGTAAGGTAGTACCCCAGAGGCAGTACTTCCACTGGCTGCCAAAATAGACAGACACTATTAAAACCTTTGCTCCATGCTACACTGTCTTGTATTCCCTGTAATATACAGCCCGCTCTATGTCTAGAGTTTTGGTTACCAATGAGAGTAAGTTATTAAGCTTGCTTATACTATGCACATAAATTACTGAGAAAATCAAAACAGTGGCATCAAGACCGTGAACAGCAAAGACAGCTCAAATGAGTATGTTTCCCTTCCTATGATATGAACAATTCTCCATGAGGTTGCACTGCTAGAATGTATGATGTTAGAAGTGTGTGCGCAAAAGAACAATCCTCTGATAAATTTAGAACCATTTTAGCTGTCAGAGCTGAAACATGATGGTCTTATGTGTAACTCTAAGACAACTTAATAAGCAATAAGTTCACACTCATAGGGAGAATTAACCCATCAGGAGCTTGATTCAAATGAACACACAAAATGATAGATGTCATGATGTATTGTGGCAGGAAAGGAGTTTCTAGATGGGTTCCAATTTCTGTTGCATTCTAAGCACCTTCCTTCAGCCTTCCTCAGGTCAGGTATGGTAAAGAGAATGCCCACTCTACTAGGTTTGGTATGGTTTTTCTCATTTTAGTGGGCATGCAACAGCCCTTTTGGGGATCAAAGGAAATGAGATCTGAGGGGGAACCAGAATCCATCACACCCCAAACAATCTACATTGTCCTGCTCTCCCTTTAGAATGCAACAGCTGCATTCATTAAACTGGATCAAATTGTCTTTAGTAGCAAGTCAACTGACTGACAACGATATATAAACAACACACCAAATTACTGTAGCTGTACAGAAGGACTGAATTTAAAAATAGAAGTGTGGTCGTCTCACCAGATGATGCTCTGGCTTTGCTGGGCTTTATCCCAAAGAAGTGGATAAGTCTAACACACGAATGAAAATTAATCTGTCTTCGGCATGTGTTAAAAGTCTGAATTGGGGATTGATGGAAAGATCGCCATATGCCAGGCTGCCTGAATGACACACATTTGCTGTGCTCATTAGGAAAACTTGCGTCTCTCTTCTGCCAAGATCTCTGCACTAAGTCATGTAACCATGTTACAACATATCTTGGTTTTCATAGTGAAAACTGATACTAGTAATAAAGTTATGTAGTAATAGAAGATTGTACTGGTAATCCCTGTTCATTAATCAACCATTATAAGCAGAGTGTAAACAGATTGGCTCAATAATGTAACTTGCTTCTTATATGCAATCAGAGAGGGGTAAACACAATGGACTGCCAGTATCTGAAATACACATCAGGCCCACACCATCCATTTTACAACGTAAACAGGAAGTGAAATAAACCCATCTTCCTTAGTTCAGTCCAGGACACACACCTCTCTGGCTTTGAGAGCAAACAAAGAGAAGAAAGCAATACGTTTTGGTTTGGCTAGCATTTGCTTGGCTAATATAGAAGGCTGTCTTAATAAGCTACAACAAGAGTCTTTAATTAGCCTGCTGGAAAGAGCTTACTGGTTTTCCTAAATGCAGCCATCTTTTTTAATATAGCAGCTCAATGTTCCCATGCTATTCACTTTCATAGCTTCTCTCTTTTAGTAAAGAGCCCTGATACGCCAGCAGAGTCCAAGCCCCCAAGTTGGAATGGAAATAAGACCCGAGCTGGTATAGGAAAATGAAACTGGGAGCTGCCTACAGGCTTCATCATTTGTCAGGTAGTGAACAGGAAGGACCAGTAGAAAATATCTAGAACCTTCCTAATACCACAAGCTGATGGAAATGCAGCAATCGGGACACAAGAATCCTGCTACAAAAAGGCACTCCTTGAATAGTATGCAAGTCAGAGCTGGGCAAAATAAGGTCCAGGGGCCAGAGCCAGCCTGCCAAGCCACTGGATCTGGCCTGCGGACCACCCTGCCGGGACAGTCAGGTACGCAACTGCCGCAGTTTAAAGCGCAGTGTACGCAGCTCTCTGCTCTGCAGGGAGGGGGAGGCTTCCTGTGATCTCCCTGCCCCCAGCCTAAACCTCAGCTCCTATTGGATGGCAACAACCAGCCAATAGGAGCTGAAAGATTGGCCTGGGGGAGGGGAGCAGCACAAGCCTCTTTCCCTTCCTGGAGCTGAGAGCCACATGGAGGGAACAAGCCTGCAGTTTAAAATGACCTGGGAATGCAGCAGGCAGGGAGCCCAGCCTGCCTTGGGGGTGCTGCCGGGCTGCTGGCTTGGGTAAGCATCTCCCAGTTAGAGCCTGCCTCTGGCACCCCAACCCCTCCTGCATCCCAACTCCCTCCCCTTGGTCACCATCCAAACCCTCTGCATCTGCCTGCCCCAGGTCACAACTTTCTCCCAGGCCCTGCACCTCCTCCTAGAGCCCTTCCTCCAGGCCAGAATCCTCTCCTGCACCCAACCCCCCCGACCCTATACCCCAATCCACTCACCCAGATCACAACCCCCTCCTTCATGCAAATTCCCACTCGCACCTCCCCCCATCTCCTGTACCCCAGTCCTTTACTCCACGAGCCCTTCTGCACCGAACCCCCACCCTAGACCTTGCAACCTCCTCCACAGAAAAATGCAACCCTTGACCACTGTCCAAAAGCTTGGAGTGGCCTCCCACCAAAAATTTTTGCCCACCCCAGATCTAAGTGGTAATAGGACTTTCCTGTAGGAAAGTAATTCAATCAAAAATAATAAATTGATTATTTAGAGAACCATTTAAAAAGTTCAGTATTATGCTACTTATGAGCCTCATTATAAATATATAAGAAGAAACCGAAACAAACTTTTGATGTACTTGAACAGGCTCCATGCTCAGTAAGGGATACACATTGACTTGGAGAAGGTGGTTAACAGCAGAGGTGGTATTAGCAATATGTGTGGGCAAAAGAATAAATATGAAACATACTTCTGACTGGGTCTGTGCACTAAGGGATTCAGGAAAAAATATTTCCTGAAAGTGAAAATTCAGGCAAGACGAGCAAGAATAAAAACCTTCCTCACAGCAAACTGTGTCTTTCCTGAATCTGGTAACCTATAAAGGACACTTCTGCACTAACTAGAGACATACTGGATGGGACTGAATTGGTCTTTTCCTTCTTTAATGCCTGGGATTCTGTTCTTTTAGGATCCACGCTCATCTCATCTCCAGTTCCTCTCCAAGGGTTTCACTGTGGAGAGTTCCGAAAAATCCCTCATCTCCAGGGTTGACATGTGAAGCCCTAGACTGCTGCCATCCAACTCCAGGCAAGAATGCTTGGTTGGAATCACCCTTCAGAGCCAGTCAACGCTGCTCCTTAAACAGGGTCAGGGTCAGTACTGGACAAAGCAGAGAAATTCTGGGGACCCTCTAGTAGGGTTGGCAGGTGTCCGGTATTGAACTGGACAGCCCGGTATTTTTGCCTTCTGTGTGGTAAAGAAATTGAGAAAATACTGGACACATAAAATGTCCAGTATTTTCTGCTTTTCTCAGCTTCGTACCCAATGGACACGTGGCGGGGATGAGAGGGGAATGGCAAGGGGAGCGGCCTGGCAATGAAATTTCAGTAGCCCAGCGCACTTTCTTCTTTTTTGGCTCAACAACATGTTTCCGGGGTACTTTTCTTTGGTCAACAAAAATTTCCCGGCGCTTTTTTTTTTTTTGGAGGGGGGGGAGGAGGGTGTCTGGTATTTTTGGTGAAACCATCTGGCAACCCTACTCTCTGGAGCTGTGCTTAGAACATTCCAAACCCCATGGTCTGGAAGCCAGAGACCATTACCTGGACTTGTGACTCAAGAAGGATAGGGAAGGATCCTGGGTATCTGGAAAGGGTCCAGGATTAGTGTTCATATCCAGACTTAAAGTAGCTCATTGTTCAGGGATCCTCCATCCTGCTGCATGTAACATGGCAAAAAACCCAAACCAAACCAAACCAAACCACCAACCTGATGCTACTCTTATGCAGCTGTTCCCTGCCCTCCTCAAGTAACATGGGTGCAGCATAGCAGCAGCTCATGTTTCATTTTGTCCTCAGAATCACACAGCAACAAACAATGCTGCTGGAAATTCCTCTGTAAAGTCCACACTTGCAAATGGAATCTGAACACATCTGATATTCTTCAACAACATTCCTCATCCTTGCCCTCCCCAGGGTTACAAACCAACATTAAAACTGCCCATAGCTGCCTCTCTTGCCCCCAAGGACTCCTGACTCACTGTTCCTTTGAAGCCTTACCTTGAAAGGAATGCCTGGTGTTGCTTTATTGTGTCTATTTCATAGGTTGATGAATCACTCCTTTTCCGAGGCAGTTGCTTCTTTGGATCCTCTCCGTTGCTACGAGGAATATCAATGTTGCTTCTGCTGAGGTGTCGGCTGGCCTCCAGGTTGGAGCCACTGGAACAGTAACTATTGTTCACAATTATTCCAGGAGACAAGAGGTCAGTGTCCTAGGATTTGAAGTACACAGGCCTATGCATCAGATAGCTGAGTCGGAAGTGCAACCACATCAGACCCTCTCTCTTCAAATAATTTCACTGCCTCCTCATTTGTTCCACCTCAAAAATATCTCAATTTCCTAACACACCTTCCCTATATAGGTGCAATCCTGAATTTTTTCTATTTTACTTACCTAATGGTACAACAAAAAAGCGTAAAAAGGACATGAACAACTATAGCTACCAAGCTGGCCTACAATACAAAACAATAAAACATGGCAGGGTTGGGCAAAGCCAACCTCAACAGTGGTGACACAAGCACACACCTCCAATGTGCTAATACCATTCATGAAACTGGAAAACGGAGCTTTATTTTTTCTGATGAAAGCCCTAAATAAGTTAGACATAGTCTGTGTTTTTTAAAATGCGTCCTTATATTTTGTCAAGTGGTTTAGCAATGGTAACTATTGCTGATATTACGACATTTGGGGGATTACTGGAGGTAGAGTGGGGAAAGGTTAAAGGTGGAACCACCCCTTTCGCCTAAAACCAGGGGCACACTGGGAAGTTCTGTGGTTAACAGGGCTATAATGACTGGTTTCTGGTAGGCTACATTACCTGCACACTCACAACACTCCCTCGTCGGCTGCTGTTTTGGCTCTCAGACACAGTCTGATTGCTGTAACATAAGGCATCAAATCCTAGGATTCCTCCTACACAGTCCCCTACCAAACAGACCTGAAAGAGCAACCAGAGATGGGAAAAAAACTCCAAATAATCCCCCTCACTTTGAATTCACAGAAATACTGGCCAAAGGACTAAAGAAACGGAACCCAGAAAATGGGTAACATGAGATTCTTAATGTATTTATCGGCATCACTGCTTAATCAGATAATATCTGCCCAGGAGCTCTAGCTAGCCCAAGCTGTTATAGAATTATTGGCCATCACGTCTCAGACGAGTGACTTCTGGATCCGCAGTTCCTCTCTATCAGGCTGTTAGCTACCTTGGAAGGTTTCCAGCTATGGAGCAGTTCTGGCTTGAGGAGGGAGCTGAGATAATTTCTTTCCATATGGGAAGTTGTGAATTTCTTGACTATAAATGCTGAGGATAGGCAGAAGCACTTGTCATACATGGAGAGGAAGGACATTCCCATGGTTAGAGCACCATGATGGTTTTCAGGAAGCCCAGAATCAATTCTCTTCTCACAACCTTCCTGTGCAACAATGGGCAAGTCACATTGCCTCTCCATGCCTCAGTTCCCCATCTGTAACATGGGGATAATAGCACTGGCCTACTGCTCGGGCTTTTATGAGGATAAATACATTAATGATTGTGAGGATCTCAGATGTTATGGTAATAGGGACCAGATGAATACTTAAAACAGATAAAGAGCATTTCTTACACCTCATTTGGAGATATATATCACACCGAAGGGGTCTTATGTTTAAACTTCAAGTTTTTATAGCTAATTTTTTAGCTCTAATTTGCATTTTCTGCTTATGAACATTAGTCTCCAATAATAACAATGTAAAATAAGGGAAAATCTTTATCTTAAAAACAAAACGAAAAACCCAAGAAAACATTTTAATAAACTAGGCCAGCACTGACAAACTTCCAGCTCTTTCAAGAGATTAATAAAAACAGAGATTCAGAGGGACTCTTGCTTGCTCTTCATTTTATTGTTACTAAAAACAGTAGCAGCTTACTCACCTGGCCAGTGAATGATGTGCCTTCTTGTGATTTAATGAACTCGCTATAGGCTTGATTGGCTCTCAAAATCACCGTGGCTACCGCCTCTTGATACTGTGGGGATGATGTTGCTAGCAAAGGAAGTGCAGCGAGTGGAATGTGATCCTGACTGTTAGAGAGGCAACCTTCATCATAACTGTAGGGGCTGAGGCTGAATATAAGGAAAGGAAAGGAAAGGAAAGGAAAGAGACAGGCTTGCGTTGAGTTCACCATCTGCAGCCCACACAATCAGTTTCATATCATAAAATACCCTCAAAGTACAAAAGCTGCATGTTTTCTTGCTGCCCTGAGGGAGGGGTAAACACATTTCTTCCTTCTTTAAACCTAAACCTTCAGAGAACACATACAGTCAGAATGACCCCTGCACAATAACTCTGTAAATTCAAATTTAAATACTTATCTGATTCGTTTAAATAACTGAATTGCAGAACTCTGGCTGCATTGCTATTGCAATCATTACAGCTATGTATGAAATTGAGGCTGGTTTATTAATAAAGTGCACTCTCCTCAATAATCAGCACCCACATCCAGTACAGAGCATACCCCACCAATACTGATTATAGATGCACAACAGGAAGAAAACTTACAAATGTACTCAACTCCAAGGTAAAGGAGCACTAACTTACTTGGATACCAGTGAAAAGGCTTCTGAGCAGATGGCTGGGCAAGGGACTAGCTTGATTGCAATGTGTCCAAGAGCAGCTGGGTAATGCACCCTCATGACCGTGTCAAACACTGTTGTGATAGTATTGACATCTCCTTGTTTAGAATTCTGGTCACCACTTCCTGTATCCAGGATGTTTCCTCCATGAAGTACCAAGATTAGGACATGGATTTTGCTTGGCTGCATTAATGGCTGCACTGATTCATCCTAAAAGGAAATGATACAAAATATAGTGGAAGTACTTCTTTCCCCCATGCCTTTGGTATCTGCCATGACAACACTGTTAATTTAGCACCATTTATTTCACAGCATTTCAAAATATTCGTACAACATTGCCCCTGAAATACTAGGACTTGCAGGGCAGAGGCGGATTCCTACCCAATAGCAGCAAAACACACACACTGCCCATACAATTGTAACTGTGTACTGCAAGATACACAAAGGTGGGCAAGTGGTTTATTTCAAGTCCCAGAAGGTATCTTTAAAGAAACCTGATTCTTTCTTCCCAAAATATCTGATACCCCAGAAAGTGTGCACAAAAATAGCCAGTCTAACCTGTAGCATATTATTCAAAATGTGAGTAATAACTTGGGTCATTGACTTTTTTTTTTTACTAACATTCGCTGTATCGGACCAAGTCAAACATTCAAGGTGATCACATAATATTTACAAAAAACACAGTGGGAATTCTGCATGACTCCTCTCTCCCTGTATGGTATCAAAGTCTACATTCCAGCACTTATTAGGTTAACCCAAGCATTGGCTCTTTGAGCATTCCTTTTTCTGGAATTCAATATAATTTTTGTAATGAATTTTGTAAGTTTGATCATGAGTTCTGTAGAATAACTCAGAGCTTAATTTTCCCTAGCACAAGTAATAACAGTGTGAGCTCTTCCACGCATTCACCCAGTGTCAGAGGAGCCAAGATCTTTGAATGAAGTGTTTATCTGTAATGATACTCAATCCAGCTCAAAAGTACTTTGAGAATCACAGACTTTAATGCTAAAAGGAACCATTCTGATCATCTAGCCTGACCTCCTATGCAAAATAAGCCCAAGAATTTCATACAACAGATCCTGTGCCAAGCCTATAACTTCTGGTTGAACGACAGAATCTTTTAGAAAGATGTCTAGATAATATATAAAGACTTCAAGAAACAGAGTTTCTAGTTCGAATTTGCTGTGGATAGAATGCTGTATAAGAGCAAAGCATTATTCATTATTATTGTTAGTTTCTGTAACTTACACTATTACTTACACCTTCATTCACTCTGACCTACAGTGTATTTAAAGTGGATTCTTATCTGGAAGTGCATCCTTAAAAGCATGGGAGGAACTGTTTTACCAGGTCAGTATTGCTTTTACTTTCAGTAATAAATGTTTTGTCTGTGTAGTTCTTCCCTTTGTAGTTCTGAGATGAATGAATCACCTGGAACAAATCATCTGGAGGTTTATCAGCAGTTGTCTGGAGGGTCCTTTACTGTGAAGTTCAATGACTTCTGCTCATAAAGGGATGGGAAGGACACCCAAGAAATTTTTTACTAGTTTAGGGGTGGAGAGAGCTATTTGGATTATTTAATACAATCTAACCCTAGAAAATGATTTCAAAACACATGTTTCTTGAAATATAATTTCTCTTGGATAATTAAGACTTGTTAAATTTGTAAAATAAAACAAAGTTCCTCCCTATAACGAACAATTCCCAGATTTTAGAATAACTCTATGTGTTTTCCACCTCATTTCTTCAAATATCCAGTTTGGAACAAAACTAGAGGTTGGGAGGATTTATCCTTAATGTGATTTGAGCCGACATGTCTCTCCACAGTGAGAAATAAAAATCCCTGCCCCATTTGTTCTACAACAAAAGATGAGTCTGAACCACAAAGAGCTCATAACTTTCCAGAACATCAGGGTTGTTTGCATCCAGGGCTCAGATTTGGACCCATCTCTATAAGTTGGAAAGTGATTTTCAAATAGGGTTCTGAACTGTGCATTCACAGCTACATCTGAACAGGTTTTCGGCTAGGTTAGCTAAAGAGTGCATCATTTGCTTCTTCATCTGAGGGATGATTGCAGTTCATAAGTTTTGTAGTTTTTTGTATGTATGGTTAACAACATTCCATTGGTAGGTATCTTAGGGAAAGAACTAAGTAAGCATCGTCATGAACTAGCCTCATGACACAGAGATGGCAGGGGGATGCACAAAAAGCACTGGCAGTAATGAAGTGTGCTATTTATTCCATTGCTTCACCAGCTACATTCTCTAAACAAACGGGATTTTAATTCAATGCAATCTGAGTGCTTACCTCTATGATGCTTAGCCTTTCCACACTGGAACCAACATGGTACTCTGTTGATGTTTCATGATACAAGTCATCTGGAATTAAAGAGGTTTCTATTTTAAGTACAGACTGACTCCGTTCTATATAGTAGCTGTATAAACGACAACATCAGTCGTGGCAGTGCTTGTCAACTTTTTCCATATCAGGACTCCCTAATGAGATTCCCCTCCTATTTAGCAGTATGGGAAAGATGGGTATGAGTGATCCTAATACTTATGGTGACCTCTCCAGTTGAGAACCCATGAGCTATGCTATCATTAAATGTCCCAGTAGTTCTCTCTCTTTTAGCATGGCAGTTTTTCTAAAGAACATCCAGCTGAGGACACAGCCCATACTGAACAAAAGGGGCTCAATACAGATTTGGGCTGAGCATGTAGGAGCCCACTGAAGGAAATGGAATTGCGAATTTCTAACAGTCTAAATTTGGCCAGATGTTTCTTCATCAAGAGATATCTGTATTACATGTTCTTCTCAAATAATTAAAGAGCTGCAATGGGAGATACCCTTATACAGCAAACAGTCAGTGATACAAGAACAGGCTGTCTGAACTCTAACAAGGGAAAGGGGATTGTCCTGCTCTTTCATGTGTAGATTTACTTGATTCAAGAAAGTGGAGTGTAATATTCTCCTCACCCATATCACTGGATGAATCAGTCTAACCTGATGAGTCAATTTCCTTTCAGCACTTCAAAAAGATTTAGAGAAGGAGGATATTATCAGATTAGAAGGATAAAGGTGAGAAGGCTAACACTTTTCCTAACAGAAAGACATGTAGCGTGGGGAAAGAGCAAGGAGAAATAAGGAGTTAAAAAGTGTGAGGAATACATGGGTGATTTAAGACTGAACATTTAATCATTTTGTCAGATAATTCCTTTTGCTATAGTAAGAAATGTAACGGAAATGGAATGCAAGAGAGTCTGAGAGATAAGATCTTCCTATTCCTATGCCCTGCTTGGACAGTAACACTCTCTGAGGCCTTGGGCAAGTCACTTCTCCTTGCCTCAGTTTCTCCATCTGTAAAAGGGAGATAACAAATTTTATCTTCTTTAGAGGCTGGTCATGAAGATTAAATTAAGTGACTGTAAAAATGCTAACTATAATGTTAAGTAAAAAGAAATAAGTTACCCTGGACATCGCATTCAGGGCTTTCAATTTTATCCATGAGATCGTTTGAACTCCATTTGGTGATTTCTTTTGGGAACACTTCTTCGTTATCAGACAAGTCCTCTTTAAAGAGAGAAAAATATTTTTATGATACATTTGTATACATGTGTGAAGATGTGTGCATGTCTTAGAGTATGTCTTATTAAGTGTGTAATAAGAGGCACTCTGAGGTAAGCTAATGTTTACATGTGGTGTATGCATAATCTACCAGTAGCTAAAAGCTGGTGCTGTCACTTGGGTGTAGTAGCAGAACATGAAATCCTCCATCTATGCAGTCTTCTTCATGTAACCAATACATTGTTGCATGGTACTTGGTCCTGCCATGAGGGCAGGAGACTAGACTTGATGACCTCTCGAGGTCCCTTCCAGTTCTGGTGTTCTATGACGCTGTGCAAATTAGCTGCAGGAGTAAGGATGGTGACTGACTGAGTTAACTCTGGTATCACAATGGTCTAGGACTCTTGGCAAGATACATGTATTACAGCTATATGACTCGCAGATAAAATACGTCAAGTCCAAATGAATGAAGACTTAAAAACCGGATGGTAACAGATCACAATTCTCAGTGATGATTGAATCTGGTGCTATCTTAAAAAAGTTCTCAGTTGTTCTTGAAACTGACTCTATCAATTCATACTGACTCAACAGGACTTCTAGGTTTCATAGCAATACATGGAGAGTGACATTTCTGGAATCTTATACAGACACCACCCCTCAGGGCCGTTAGCAGTGAACGCATTTTTAAAGATTAAAAAAAAGCTGTGTGAGTTCATTAGCAGTGTACACAAGTGCTCTGACGTATATAAATAGCTTTAAATTGTTAGCTGTTAGAATCCAAGTTTTGGTGTTTTCCTTGTCACATTTTCTGTCCTAAAATATGTTGTAAACACTGTGGTATGATTTTAAACAGCCTGCCTCATCCACTCCTATAACTTCAGACCTGTCTCCTCCTGACCAAACTAAAACCTTGGATCGTCTCTCTGATTTCTCCTTCTGAACATCTAGCCATTAGTTGAAGCTCTATGTGCCTAAAATGGAGCTCCAGATTTCCCCCGTTCAGCCATCCTAGCTAGATCTCTTCTTGATCACTGTAGAAAACACCATCATCCTGTCACTCATGCTTCTACAATGGGCACCATCTTCAACCAATCTCTAGGTCCTCACCAGGGCATGCCTCAATCTAGCCATTTTTTCCTGTATAACATCTCTAAGATACAGATTTTCTTATTCATTTACACAGCCAATTCTCTCATGCAAGCTTGCATCTTGCATACATCCTCCTCCTCTCTGAACTTGACAAAAGCAATCTTGCTCCCCCCTTTATCCACTGAGACAGGTGCTGCAAGCTTAGTTTTCTTAGCCCATTGTTTTGACTATATCTGCCGTCTCATTGCATCTTTCCAGCAAGTCTCAGAGCCCAGGTCAGCCGACTTGGTCTCACAGCACGCACAGTGTGGGGCAAAGACAGCAGTATATCCGCTGGGGCTGAAGCTCAGGTTCTGAGACCCTCTCCCCATTGGCTTTTGGAACCTGGGTGCCAGGCTGAGGCTGAACATGTACACTTATTTATAGCTCCACAAGCCAAGTTGGGTGACCCAGGCTCAGAGACTCATTGAAGTAGCTTTTTTTTGCCATAGGGAAGTCATACTTATTGTTTCCTTGATCCCTGTCTATATCCATCTGTTGTCTCTAGTCTTATACTCATATGGTCAGCACAGGGATCATATTTTTGTGCTCTGTGTGCACTGAATGTAATACAGCAGAGACAAGAGCTCCTAAGTAATACAATTGTTTGTCTAGCTCTGAGATCTTTGGATTAAAGAGTGCTAAGTATCATTACTGTTAACAGCACAGGTACCTAAAAGCATAAAGAATAAAGTGAATCTAATTCCCGAGGCTATTTTGGACATTAATAAATTTGAATTAATCTAACCCTAAACCTAGTCACATTTAAGCAAGATACGCTCTTTGCACAGGCTTTTCACTTTATACGAGCAGCAGCAGCTCATGTATAGACCTGCCTAATAGTATCATTCTGTTCTCTAGATTCTAAGCATGGGATTTATCAGAGGGAATGGTGCAATGGTTCCTCATTCCTGGGCAAGGCCTTGAATACAATTTTAAGCTGGGTAAAGTGTGCTCTGATAGTATGGTGATAAGCTTCTATACATTTTTCAGTGTTGAGCCTCTGAAACTGGAGCATATTAAATATTTGTTTCTTCTACACTGCTGATAGGACTTAGTAAAAACCAACCAGCAAAATCTGATCTATTAAAAGAATTATAATTCTCAAATGGAAATATATTAAAAGACTACTGGATCTGCTGCATACACTTATCCTCCTATAAGTTATCACTATTATTCAGTTGAGCACAGAGATAGGTTTAATTAAACAGTTATTAACTGTCTTAATTAGTATTTCTTGTCCAGACTCAAGAGAAATAGCAGCAAAGCAAATCTCTCTTGGAAGAGAATTAGAACATGTGTTCTCAGAGCGTGCACAAACACTTGCTACAACTTTTACCTACTTTAAATTACTGTTTGTTAAGCATAGTGAGCAAATGAGATGATAGGTACTAAATCAGTATCATTCTAAAACTCTTCTTTCATCTAACAAATCCCCCGCCTTGTAGTCTGTCCACTGGTCAGAGGCCAATTCTTTAGCAGACCATCTCTGTGTGCTCTTTCTTCTGACACTGCAGAGAAAGTCACTAATGGGCTCTCAAAACTGCTTATAACACACTGCTTTTGTTCAGCTTTTAGGTAATCCTAATTTGAAATCATATTATCATTGAAGGTTAATAGTGTTTTAATTGTATTTATCGTTCCATATTTAGCAATTTTTTCCAGAAGTGATAAATTTAACTAAGAGTTATAAACATAAAAATGACTGCAATTTCAGCTATCTCCAAGGTATAAAAGCTATAATCTTCAGAGTCACAGACTAGTGTTGTCTCTCTTACTCTTTTTTTTCCTTTACAGCTACTAAGAAGATCATTAGTTTCAAGGTACAAGAAGATTTTGAAACACTATTATGTTCAGAAAATCTGATAAGCAGCTAAGAGTTATATAAAGGGGGTTGAATACACTGCTGTGTAAAGACTGTTTATTTTTAGTGCTTTTAATAACATCTCTACCATAAAAAGATAGCAATCTGGAAATGGTCATGTCAACATGCCGTTTAATTCTTTCAACCCCAATAAAACTTGAAGTGATCTGATTTCACTGGACAGAGAGAATGTGCAAACAGGTAACACCACATGATACTTCTGCCAACGGGAATACATCAGAGAAATCGTGCGTGTCAGACAGAGAACAAAAGGGGGAGATGAAATTCAAAGCTTCTCCAGGAACTTAATTTAAATATTTAACTCATTTCCTTGAGAGTTTTAATTATAGGTCCTAATGATTCTTAAATGATCACCAAATATGATATTATTCCTGTTATTAGCATTTATTACAGCATAGATATTACTGTAGTTTTAATTCTCTTTACCAGAACATGCCAATGACCGAGAACATGTGGAAAGTCTAACAAGATAAAAATCTTTATAGACTCAGATTACACTCACTATTCAGCAAGGAAATCTGAATGTATACGGGAAGCTCTCATGAGGAATGGAATTCATCACTGACTCATACCCCAATAGACACTTAGTTTCCATGGTGCTGGCCCAGCAAGCCGTTCTGACAGTATTTAATGTAAGAAACATTCAATCCATATTCACAAATCCAATGCAGTTGCCGTCTAATGAGAGAGCCATCTGGTCTACAACAAAGGGTGTAGCATGTTATAACCACCCAAAAAAAGAGTAGCCTTAATATGCATTGTTGAGAACACTGATTTTTTTAAAGAAAAAAAATCAAATTAAGTATGCTTTGACCTCAGCTGAATAGGATGTAATCAAAGCAGAATAAGGAAGAATATTTGCATTAGCAGCAGGTGAGCTAGATGATTTAAGCAGATGTTATTCAATTCAATTCTGTCAGTCAGTAATTATAAGGTAAATTTCATGGTGGATGGCATTGAGTTTGTTTAGATGACTCACTTCTTTTCATATGTTTTATTTCTATGGTAAAGTCCTGAACTACAGTTGTTATAGGAGCTATATAAGTTAATAAATAAAAATATGAAATAGGTTATCCCTGGCTTCTAGGACAATGACATGTAGGGCTTCAACCCTGACCTATTGTGTACTTGAGCCACTTAACCTGCAGTCTTACAGGTCACTACTCTATATGAGCATGCTACTTCCCACAAGAAAATGTTTGAAGGAAAGCCTGAGACTCTGGAACATGTTCATAATATTGGATAGCAAACACTTTTCTGTACAAAACTTCAGCAGCTGTACTACTTGCTAAGGACAATCACAAATGGAATACTATTTACAAAATGGGACCAGCAACTCCATTTGTCAGCTTCAGCAGCGTAGGTTAGCTAGCTTGTTAAATGATCATGAGAAGGGTGTCTCAATAGTTAGTGCTTTCAACCATTGCTAAGCACACCGCTAGTGCTTAGCAAATACATACTGACTAAATAAGTAAAATATACAATATGAGTCCTGTAGATCAGGGCATACTCCTTTTAGGTACACACAACAAACACAAAGATCTTTTGAGAGAGCTAAAGCGTGCTATAAAACATCTAATTATTTCTTACAGGGGAAAAAAAATTCAATGCTGGTGAACTCTGACATCTAAAGTCCCTCCTTTCACTCCCCTTTGCATTTCTTCCTGTAGGCATATAAGGTATTAATAAGGACTATCACTAAAGACATACCAGGGTCGCTTCTTTCTCAGGCAGGACTCTACTTGTCATGAGCTTTACCACTTGGCTAGATGAAAACAAGCACTCTCAATCACACTGAATCAGAAATATTAAGAGTTACATCCACAGCTTGTGTAGAGAATTGCAGAATTTTACCTAGGTGCATTTGCACCAAAAAAACCTGAAAGTTCCATGTGTTAAAAGAACTCAAGATAATTTAATCTTAAAAAAAACCCACCCAGATTTAATTAAATTTGAAATATTGCCATGTTAAATTAAATAGTCTGCTGGATGCTGCTCTGAATTTTTTGAGGTGCTACCACAGGGCTGCATAAAACCCTTGATTAAAAATTAATACAGCTTCAAGCAAAGCAGGAGGTCTCACTGCCTGCTCCCCTCCCGGACTCCACCCTTTTAAGAAGATAAAACAACGGATCACCATTTTGGTTCCACATACCATGTGCATCAAAGAATTCATCATCTGAGCTGTCGTCTGAATCTCTGGCAATGCTCTGCATCCTCCACTCAGATATACTATGGCGGGAGGGGCTTGCTGGAAAAAACAAAAAAAAAGGCTTATGCTGAAAGCTACATAAACAAGGCAGAATGTTCCTGACATGGTCTTTGCTACAGGAACATAGTCGTGCGCCCCTTGTGAAAAATCTATCACTGCAGTATTAAGGCACAATATTCCAGTGATGCTGGTGTGATGTCAATGTACCACTTTACAAGTCCTGTTTGCTTACTGTGGTTTTAACCTGCCCGCAAGCTGCCACATGAAGGCAAGCTGTTTGTACCACTCTTACGCTATTTTGAACGGCAGCTATTTATAACCATTAGTAGGATGTGTAAAATCATTTTGTGTTTAAAGTTTGCAATTAGGAAGGAAACAGTCTGATTTGTAAGCCTCCTTCTAGGCTGTAATCAGCACGCAAGCCTTGCTACAGCTTTCACCAACTTTCAGATGGGAAACAATGTAGAACAGTATTGAGAGAAATAATCTGTTTTCTAGAAGGAAATTGCTTCCGCACAAATTGGAACAAAGATCTATTTAAACTTTGCCAGGGATGGTTTAAATAAAATGCCATCAAACTATTTTTATGGAAGCTCTCAATATGCAATATGGACAGATACACACTAATACAGTAAGAATAAGAGTACATGGCAATTCCTTCGGTGTCTCTTTGTCCTCATCTTACATCTACTTGTTCCCTTTCATTTTCCACTTTAAAGTTCATTGTACTAAGTGTACCTTTTGTGGCATTAGCCTTCAAAATACAATTTAGAAACTAGCTACTCTGAACTCTTTTGAGCTGAACTCCTCACAAGATACTAAGTCAGATAAAGTGAAAATAATACACAAAAAAGCAAGAGAGATTGGTTTTCTCTCTCTCAGTTTCCACTCATGACTGTGCTGCACCCGTCAATGTTGCAGAAGAAGGAGGACACACAAAGTATCAGTAACAGCAACATTCTAATGTAACACAGCAGGGTTAAAATTTTCGTTTAGCATGCATAGGACATCAAGTTATTGTAATGGCTGTATGAAAACTATATATTCCATTGCAGTAATAGGGTTAAATATGTGAGTCAGATTCTTCCAATTCTAATTTTATCTCCTAATTGTCATGTGGAAGGACCACTGTGACCCTGTGCAGAGGCAGTTAATTACAGCATAATTGGTTCTGTAGCCCCCGACTATCCCACTATCCACCCCTCTGGGAATAGCGAGCAGTGTGATTGGCATAGCCGAGCTAAATCACACTGGAATGACGTCAAATGCACTCGCATGCTAGCTGCTAAAAATAGAGTGTGTAATAATATATGGGGTGGTGACAAGAGCCCCACCTCACAACAGGGGTCTTGCTTAGGCTGTGTAAAACGGATCAAGTCTGCATACAAAGAGAGGGAGTTACTTGTCAAAGACAGCTGTAAATCTAGACAGCTCTCCGCATTTATGTATGTGAATATGTTGCCGTTTCTTAAACCTGGCATGAAAGAGGATTAAAATATCTGCATGACGTACTTCCCATTTCATTGCAATTCACTCCTTTCATCAGTTTTTCCAGTAAAAGCCACACCAGCCTGTACTTTAAAAATCATGCTTTGCTACTGGTGAAAGCCTTCAAGTGAAATCCTCAGAGATGCAGAAGAATTGCAATTTCCAAAGACCAAGTTTACACCAGGGGATAAATGTGGTTTGTTTTTTATAAGGCGATAGCTCACAAGCAATGGCTCTGTCACTATAAAATTGTAGCATGGCCAAGGCAAGTAGTAACTTTATCTCCAGGTAAGTGTGTAGCTAGTGAACTGTAGGTTCTCCTTTGTGGTTACATCAAAGGAATGAATTCTGGACCCACAGACTTCAATGGGCCACATTTTCACCCTAGGATGTTACAGTGAGATAACTAACCAACTGTAAAACACACACCTTTCTGGTAGTGCAAACCCTGCCACTGTCTTTGATGCGACTTGTGATTGATGGAAACACCGAGTAAAGATGTCAGAATTCATCATTTCCAAATAGAGAAAGTCAAGAAAAAAAGGGGTGGAAAGAATAATTGAGAGAATGTGACTTCCTACAACATGGGGGGATTCATGGGCCTGAAGTGAGTCCTTCAATGAGATTCATTGGAGCCTCCTGGACATTTTTTCTTACATACCATTTAAAAGGAAATACAAATATGATCTAAGGTGGCATCTGATTGCCATAGTCAAGGATGGCTAGAGGACAGCAACAGCAGCAAAATGCAACAGCTGTCACTCACCCCCCTCTTCACCAACATAAGTAACCTGTTTTCACCTCCCAAAGGGCCAATTATGGTTCGTAGCAGTACAAACTACATTGCAGCAGCCTGGGAGCCAATTTCATCCTTAGAAATAAATGACAAGCAATAACATTTATCGCTGACCAGGGAAGATTATGCCTACCACATTAACTGTATTTCAGAGAAATCCAAATCAGGAGACATGGAATCTAACAATTAATCAGATCAGGGCCTATTCAGTGGCTCTGTCTCTGTATCTAGTATTTCACATCAGACAGGCACATGTCCAGAGAGAGAACATAGCATGAGGAATTTAACCTTAGAAAAATTTCCATGTCACTGATGACAGGGACTAATTACCACCCCTCTTTCCATGGTGCCCTGCTTGTTTTCTTTTGAGACCCAATCATTACCACCAGCTCACAATGCCTTTCCCAATTTTCCCATTTGGTAATGTAACTCTGGTGGAATTTGCTGTCATTTCAGGAGCCGCTGTTACAGGTTGGACACAGCTGTCACAGGCCCATCACGAAGGACTTTCACAACAAACGCAAAGGCTAAAGAAGGGACTCGGCTAGTAGTGATATAAGTTTTTTACCTATCATATGGGTTAGCCACGAAAGTGAGACATAAGCACACTTACCTAGCATCAGCACATTTACATCAGCACACTTCATGCTTGAACCAAAATAACAGTATGTTGTTTTCCTAATGCAATCAATCCCCTTAAGAACATCTCACCTCCTCTTTTTGATGATCGCGAGGATTTGGAAGATGTAGACCACTGCTTAGTTATCCCTCTGCCAGACACAGCTTCCCCAATATTACTAGCAGCATCTGCTGTGTCGATGGAGGACATGGCCTTGGTTTCACCATCATTCTCGCTTGAGAGATCTTTGGCTCCATGTTGCTCTGCTTCATTTTCACTGCAGCTAAACTGGGCCATCTTCTGAGCCAGCATCAGCTGCACCTCCTTCTCGAGCTGCCGGATGTCCTCCATGGTGAGCCCATACCATTCATCCTGCCAGCACCAAGCCTGCCGGTGGGCCCTCACCATTACCTTCCGTAGACCTGAAAAGCAACAACATGCCAGTGACCAGCAAAGCTAACACACTGCATGGACATTATTATTTTAGTAGAAGATTCTAAATCACGGAGTTGATTTTAGAGGCATTAATTTCACATGCTGAAGAGGTCTCTCTTAGAAGGGACCTTACCAGCCATTTAAAATCTATACACAGACTGGTCAGTTCACTCACCTGAGACTGCTCTCAGCCCCACATGGGACAAATCTAGTAAAACCATCCTCCAGCCCCTCTATCCCTGGCCAAGGCAGAATTGCTCCCTACAGAATAGAGTTTCCAGTTGTTTGTCTCAAGGAAAATTCACAGGTTCCTTAGGAAAGCCATGCTACACTCTCAGAAATCTCACAACCATGAAGATTTTCTATGACTTCAATCTAATGTTACATTTGCTTAGTTATCTGTCCTTTTGTCACAGCCTAAATCATTCCTTTCCCTTCCCTGTTGCTTGCACCCTTTAATTATTAGCAACATGTTATCTAATATGTCTTCCTATCCACCAAGTGGTTGTTTATATTTGATTTCCTCCCACCCCCCCCACACACATTAAGTCATTCCCTGCAGCCCTATGTAGTGTTACTATTTATTTTGGTGAGTTCTCAGTCAGACAATGGTGCTACAAGCCAGTCTGCCAAGCACCACGGACTCATTTATTGCTGCGGATAGGATGACTCAAGACAGGAAGACTGTTTATTAGGTCACTGGTTCTTGTGTCAGAACAGTCCAAGCTCAGGTTTTGTTTGCACAATACAATGCAGTGTATCAATATTTTGTGCATGCTTACAGGTATCCATTGCCATTTTTCAAGAGCTAATTTCATGCAACTGATGCATATGCTAGGCACCACATTGTGACCTGCGGCAGGAGAGAAGTGATTAGTATCTCAATTCTGTTTAAACTTCCCCAGTTCAATTTGATTTTGTTTCACCAGCCAGATTATCTGTCATGGACTTGCTGGAAACTCTTTAACTATGGGTGTCACCTCCAATGCCTTTCCAAGAACAACTGGATAGTCAGCAGTTATAAACAAGGCTTAAACACCCAGTCACGTGTCCTTTTTTTCTTCCTTTTTTGTGGCTGAGAGGCCAAACCCAAGAAATGTTGTCAGAGGTTTTAACTGCACCATGCTGTGCTCTTCCACAGTGGTCATTGAGATCTACTATGGATTGGAAATGGTACCTTTTATGATGGTGGCAAAAACAGATTCCTTAAGTATCTTGAGAAAAGGTGAGTACTTCGTCTGATTACATTGACCCTTCCACCTCCACCTCAATACTGGACCCCTGCTTCATCTGCCTTCCCCTATTCCAGGAGGCTCATTAGCATGACAATCTGTGCTCACACTACGAAAGGCTGCCAAGCTCCTCAGAAACTCCCTGTAAAAGGCTTAGGCAAGTCTACACTGGCAAGTAACTATGCTGTAAATGTCTTACTCAGGGATGTGAAAAAAACACCCCTCTGAGCACAACAAGCTTCAGTGCTGTAAAGCAACAGCATAAACAGAATCTCGAGCTGGGAGTTATTAGCTATTCCCCTTATGGTGGTGGTTTACCTACAGCACTGGGAGACTTCTCAAACAGTGCTGGTGCTGTAACCACACTGCTCTGTTTAAGCACTTAAACTCTCTACACTCAGACCAAGCTTTGGTTTTGTTGCCAGAAAGGATGTTTTGGCCACAAAAAAGGGAGTTACTCACTTCTTGCAGTAATGACTGTTCTTTGAGATGTGTGTCCCCATGGGTGCTCCACTGTAGGAGGCGCAGATTGGAACCTTGCAAAGCAGTTTCCCCCATTGGGCCGTGCATGCGCAGAAGGCGTCTCAAGACTCTCTCGCCCGAGTGTGCTAGTTGTGCGGCTCAACTCCTCCCTTTCAGTTCCTCTTTTACGCCCAACTAAGACAGACTCCAAGCAGAGGGGAGGAAAGGAGAATCGTGGAGTACCTATGAGGACACACATCTCAAAGAACAGTTGTTACTGCACAAGGTAACTCCCTTTTCTTCTTCGAGTGATGTCCCCATGGGTGCTCCATGGTAGGTGACTACAGAGCAGTATTTGATCCAGATGGAGGGAGTCTGAGTCATTGTTTAGCGGTGGTGGATAATGCTGCTGTAGTCACTGCTGAATTGGAAGCGAGTCGTGGTAAGATGGCATAGTGTTTAGTGAAAGTGTGGTCTGATGACCATGAGGCAGCTTAGTAAATGTCTTTTAAGGGGACATTGTTCAAAAAGGCCGTGGAGGCCCTAGTAGAATGTGCTCGTGGTGGATGTTGTAATGGTTTGTTGACCAGAGTGTGACATCTAACTATACATGTTGATATCCACTTTGAGATATGTTGGGATGAAACAGGTGTGCCTCTTGAGCATTCAGCAATGGAAATAAAAGTCACTGAGATTCACGAAATGATCATGTTCTCTCCAAGAAGGCCAATGCTTGTTGGATATCTAGAGTATGTAAGCTAGCGTCTCGTTGTTGGGAAAAAGGTTGGTAACACAATGGGTTCATTCATGTGGAATGCTGTACAGACTTTTGGTAAGAACGCTGGGTGAGGTCTCAGTGTGACTCTGTCTTTTGTGAAAACCGTGTATGGGGATTCCACCATAAGGGCCCCCAGTTCCCCTAATCTCCTCACTGAAGTGACGGCTAGCAAAAAGCAGACTTTCATAAAGAGGAAGGGGAATACCACTGTGGCCAGTGGTTCAAAGGGGGGCCTGGTCAGATAATCCAAAACAAAGTTCAGGTTCCATAAGGGGGTGGGGTATACATTGTGAAGGCCCCTAAGAAACCTTTTAGTGACAGGATGAGCAAATATGGAGAAACCATCCACAGAGACGAGAAAAGCTGTTATTTGCGGAAAGGTGGACCCTTAGAGAAAGAGAGTGAAAGCCCCAACGTATTAAGATCTGGCATGTAATCAAGGATGGCATTCAGTGGGGATGCCCGAGGGTCTATTTCAGCTCTCTGACACCACTAGGAGAACTGTGTCCATTTTTGCAGTTAAGTTTTTCGCATAGAAAGTCTCCTACTATGGAGGAGAACATTCTTCACCCACTGAGAACATCAGTCTTCTACTTCCATGAACCAGAGAAAAGCCATGCCTGGAGATGAAGAGTATATGATTGTGGGTGCAGCATCTTCCCATTGTTCTGAGAGAGAAGGTCTGCTCAACGTGGTGATAGGTAGGGAGGTTGAGCCGCTAGTCTGTAAAGGCATGAGTACCAAGTCTGGTGCAACCATGACGGGGCTATCAGGATGACAAGAGCCCCTTCAGTGTGGATTTTGTGTAGAACTCTGGGAATAAGCGGTAAGAGGAGTAAAGCATTATGCAGAGGGACTGTCCATTTGATCAGAAATGCATCTCCTAGGGAGTGTTTGCCAAGTCCTGCTTGGGAATAGAATCGGGGATATTTGATATTCTGGGAAGAAGCAAAGAGTTCTACTGATGGCCATTCCCATTAGTGGAATATTGAGTTGGTGATCTCTGTATGTAATTCCCATTCATGGTCCATGGCTAAGGGAGTCTGCTTTGGTGTTGCTGGCCCCAGGTAGGTAAGATGCTACAAGTTTGACCTGGTTACGAATGCACCAGTTCCACAGACAGATGGGTTCCATTCATAGGGAGCAGGAGCGGGCACTGCTTTGTCTGTTTATATAAAACATTGTAGAGATGTTGTCTGTCAGAATGCGGACTGTACAATTAAGAATTCTGGGCGCAAAATGTGTAGAAGCATTTCTTACTGCCCTCAGCTCAAAAAGGTTGATGTGCAATGATGTCTCGTCCAGAGACCATCTGCCCTGGACCACTTGATTGTTTATATGGGTTCCTCAACCAAGGAGAACTGCGTCTGTAGTAATTTGTATAGTGGGTTCGGTTTGGTGAAATGGAACCCCGACCAGAAAATTGTCCAGTGATGTCCACCATCATAGAGATGAGAGAACATTCAATGGTATGGTAATTCTCTTGTTCCAAGAGTGTCGAGATGGGATATACATGGTTGCTATCCAGAACTGAAAGCAGCGGAAGTGTAGACGGGCATGATGGACCATGTAAGTAGCTGCAGCCATGTAACTCATCAATTGGAGGTAGGTGAGGGGTATACGGGTAGTAGTAGTAGGGGTCATGGATATCGTGTTTATCAGGTAGTAGGGGTCATGGATATCGTGTTTATCAGGTCTTGTATAGTTATGAATTGTTGTTGAGGTAAGTATGCACGAGCTGTGATTTAATCCAGGAGAGTGCTGATATACTCTATGTCTTGGACTGGGTGCAGTGTTGATTTCTGTTAGTTGATTAGAAGGCGTAGACGACTGAGGAGGGTTCTAGCTATGTCTGTCATGGAAATGGTTTCCTCCCGTGACGCCCCTTTTATCAGGCAGTCGTTGAGGCACGGAAAGATGATGATGTGTTGTTGCCTGAGGGATGCCTTTGAAAATACTTGAGGAGCCAATGAAAGGCAAAAAGGTAGGACTTTGTATTCAAAATGGTCTGGTCCTAGATAAAGCGTAGATAAAGCCTGTGTGCTGAGTGGATGGCGACATGAAAGCACCTTGCAGGTTGAGGGCTGCACACCTGTCCCCTTGATCTAATGCCGGAATAGTTGTCGTGAGCGTGACCATCTTGAATTGGTGTTTCTTGAGAAATTTGTTCAGTTTGTAGAGGTTGAGGATTGGTCTCCAACCCCCCAACTTTTTCTCTGTCAAGACGTAATTCAAGTAGAACCCCCTTCTGTGAAATTCCTTGGGTACTGTCTCTATGGCCCCAATCATGAGGAGTCGATCAATCTCTTGTTTTAGTAGGGCCTTGTAAGAAGGGTCCCTGAAGAGGGACTGGGTAGGGAGAACGGTATGAGGGGGTAGTAGTAAATGAGATAGTATATCCAATTCAAATTATTTCCAGCCCCCAGTGATCTGATGTTATGGATGTGGTAGAAAGGGGTGCAAATGGTGGGTAAAAAGATTGCCATCTTGTCTCAGCATTAGATTGCTAGGGAGGCCTTGCAGACCCTCAATCACACCTTCAAACCTGCTGTTTTGTGGCTTGGTTAGTAGAAGGGCAACCCTGGTTGGAGTGTCTTCTCTGTGCTCGCTGCCTCGGTCTGGTATCTTCATAGGGTCTCTGTGGTAATCGATTATATTGTCCATATCTGTTGTTGTTACAGGGGATGTATCATTTTTGCCTATAAGGCAGGGTATCCATGCTCAAAGTGCAGAGCATAGTCCTTGAATTTTTACTATTATTCAGAACTTCGTCTGCTGTAGCTGCAAACAACTTCAATTTATCAAATGGCAAGTCGTCTACTTTGGACTGAAGTTCATGGAGAACACCAGAGGCCTGTAGCCAGGATGCCCTGTGCATTACCACTGCTGTAACTGTCACCTTAGCTGCGATATTGGCAACATTCAATACTGTTTGTAAAGCAGTGCAAACGATTGTATGACTCTCATGGACTACTGCTTTGAGGATATGTCTTTTCGACTCAGGGAGATGTTGCATGAGATCTCCCAATTTGGAACAGTTATCAAAATCATGGTTTGCCAAAAAGGCAGAGTAATATGAAATTCTCAATCGCAGTGTGGAAGAAGAGTAGATTTTTCTGCCAAAGAGATCTAACTTCTTATGATCTTTGTCTTGGTTACCAGACCTATACTGTGGCAATTTAGATCTCTGCTGCGCTGATTCTACCACTAAGGAGTTTGCTGGGGGGGTCAAGGAGGGTTAACAGAAATTCCATGTCTTTTGGAAGAATAAAGTATTTTCTGTCCGTCCTTTTGCTGGTAGGCAGAATAGATGCCGATGTTTTCCATAGTTCATCCAACGTTTCCATATTTGCCTCAGATAGGTAAGGCAATCTTCTCATGTAATGCATTATCTATTTGTGATGGAGAGTTATCTGATTAAAGAACATTGAGTGCGTGCATGTCTGGGTCTTTGCCCGGAATTTGACCCTCCTCCTCCTCTGAGTCTTCTGTAAGAAGCGGGGATCATGTTGGGGGGCGTGCTTTTTCTTGCTGGTGTAGAGTGAGCTGAGAATTACTGTCTATATGGGTCCCAGTGTTCCCAAGGTGGTCACTGTGGTAGGTAAGGTGGGGATAGGTAAGCCCAGTATGAGTGCCAAGGGCTTTGATGTGGTCTAGCCCTATACTGGTATGAGTGTGACTTCATTGGAGATGTATGCTGTGAGGAAAATACAGACATCTGATCATTGTCAGGTAAAGGACCATGGTGAGACAACAGTGGAGATTTTAATATGTGAGGAGAGCCCCTGGTTGAAGACCTTGCAGGTGATAGACCTCCAGAAGGAGAGCATGAGTATTGATGCCTGCTCTGTTTTTCAACATTTGATTGCGGCATCTCGGGTGCTGCCTGGCTCAGCTCCGGGTCCATCAGCACAGATGGCGCCAGTGTAGAAGCATGTGGCACTGTTGGAGCTGGTGCCACTTTAATTGAGCGAGCCGCTTTTCCTTGTGGCTTCACGGCTTTTCACACTGCCGGTTTCTCATGTGGTGCCGCATGAATGGAGCGCTATTGAGCTTCTGCCAGCACCGAGGAAGCACGTCCTGGTTCAGGTGCTAGAATTGAAGCTCTCCCAGATGCTTTGGTAGCAGGGGTCTCCACGGTGCCCTGTGTCTCTCCCCTGCTAGTTCTTGGGGAGGAGGAAAAGGGAAGAGAGCATGATGGCGAGGCTTTCTTTTTTGAAGTTTTCCTGGGGAGTGGGGAAACAGGTCTTTTTTTTAGGTGAGTTTTTCCACAGTCAGGAGGCATTCTGTGTCTCAGCCAGCTGTAAAGCTTTATCAAACAGGACCATCCTGAGGCGGAGCTCTCTCTCTTTTCTGGCTCTTGAGGGAGGAACAATGGTCACATTTTTGTGGTGTGTGGGTTCCCCCCCCAAACACCATATACATATCAAATGGCCTTCCAATACAGGCATGGGCTCCAGGCACTCCTCACATTTTTAAAGCCTGAGGAGCCTGACATATTTGGTTGTTTCAGGTGCTATCTCATTATTGTCTTTTCTCTTTCTTTTTTTTTTTTTTTTTGAGATGGGGAAGAGCCAGGAGAAGCCCGGTTCTCAGAGGTACTGTGCGGGAAGCCATGTTCAAATCCCTAGGGGTGATTTTTTAATTTTTTTTTTTTTTTTGGTAAATGAACGAGGAAAACTAATACAGCCAGTCCCCGAGTTGCGAACGGTCAAATTATGACCGTTCGCATTTATGACCAAAGCTCCCATGGAGCAGTCGTAAAGGTGGTTCCCGAGTTACAAACATGACCCGCTCTTAAGAACAGCGCAGTCGCTATGTAACTCAATGGGGTCCGAGTTACGAACAAATTAGTTACAGCCAAGTGTTTGGTCTGTAACTCGTTCGTAACTTGGGGAGAGGCTGTAATAACTTGTGGAACAGTAAGAGAGATAACAGACTGACAAGGGAGATATTGGAGCTCCGTCTGCTGATGAGGGTGGTTAAAGAGGAACTGAAAGGGAGGAGTTGAGCCACACGACTAGCACACTTGGGTGGGAGCATCTCGAGACGCCTCCTGCGCACGTGCGGCTCAATGGGGGAAATGGCTTTGCAAGGCTCCAATCTGTGGCTCTGTGTGACCCATCACCTACAGTGGAGCACCGACGGGGACATTACTCAAAGAAGAACTTGCCAGTGTAGAATGTATTACAGACCTTTGTTGTTATCATTAGGACCAACAAAACACCATGGGATAATACACCAGCCTCCTTTAATTCCTTTTCCCCTTTTGGTCTCACTCTCCTTCCCTTAGATTAAAGGAATTATATGTTCAACACTCACTCCAACAAGAGAACAGTCCTGTTCTGTACTAGAACTGGATGAATGGTTTGCATGGAGATCTAAATCACCTCTTACAACACTAATCTTTTGAAAATGATATTGTGTTTCTCTCTGTTTATTGTGTACCTGTCATTCCAGTTCAAATACTTTCATTGAACAAAACATATTTGTATCTAACTACAAGCCTTGAAAGCTAGGATGTGACAATTAAGTTGGGAATGGCTCTTTCAGGCACGACAAATCCGCACAAGGAAAAAAAATCAGATTACACTGTACAATATGACTTATGGAAAGAATCTTTCTTGCTGGCTATGATCCAAGTTCTTTTCTGACCCCCACTACCACAGTATATGAGCATGTCACAAACATCACTTAATTGATCCTGAACACCCCACTGAGACAGAAAGATAATAGAATCATAGAACACTAGAACTGGAAGGGACCACGAGAGATTGAGTCCAGTCCCCTGCCCTCTCGGCAGGACCAAGCACCCTCTAGAGACTAGACCATCCCTGATAGATGTCTGTCTAACCTGCTCTTAAACATCTCCAGAGAGAGAGATTCCAAAATCTCCTTTCCAAACTAAACAAGTCAAATTCTTTCAGTCTTCCCTCATAGCTCATGTTCACTAGACCTTTAATAATTTTTGTTGCTCTTCTCTGGACCTTCTTCAATTTCTTCACATCTTTCTTGAAATGTTGTGCCAAGATCTGGACACAGTACTTCAACTGGGGCCTAATCAGTGCAGAATAGAGCAGAAGAATGACTTCTCATGTCTTGCTCACAACACTCCTGTTAATGCATCCCAAAATGAGGTTTGCTTTTTTTGCAACAGTGTGTCACATTGTTGACTCATATTTAGCTTATAGTCCACTATGACCCCTGGATCCCTTTCTGCAGTACTCCTTCCTAGACAGTCGCTTCCCATTCTGTATGTGTGAATCTGGTTGTTCCTTCCTAAATGGAGTACTTTGAATTTGTCCTTATTAAACTTCATTTGGTTTACCTCAGACCATTTCTCCAGTTTGTTCAGATAATTTTGAATTATGATCCTATCCTCCACAGTAGTTGCAACCCCTCCCAGCTTGGTATCATCTGCAAACTTAATTAGCGTACTCTTTATGCCAATATCTAAATCATTCATGAAGATATTGAACAGAATCACTCCCAAAACAGACCCCTGCAGAAAACCACTTGTTATGCCCTTTCAGCATGACTGTGAACCATTAATAACTATTCTCTGAGAATTGTTATCCAGCCAATTATGCACCCATCTTATAGTAGCCCCATCTCAGTTGTATTTTTCTGGTTTATTGATAAGAACTGAATTGCTTCAAACCAATGCCAGCCCCTTCACACACATGTGGTGATACATTATGCCAGCTTCCTTAGCAGAGCAATATTTGTCTTAGCCAAGCAGGCTTCGGAAAAGCACTATCTGGATGCTCATCCAGCAAAAAGAAGAGGGGGATTCTGGGTAAGGGAGATGGTAGCAATCATTGGAATTTTTAAGATGCTTCTTGTGTTCCCAACTTCTACTGCTGAAGAGGTTATTGGCCATTGCCAGAATCACTCACAAAATAATATAATCGCAGCTTTACAGATGGGGAACTGTGGTGTAGAGCTGGGGACAATGTAACCTTTCCAAAATTACAAAAGAAGGCCTTGTCTCAAGTGGGAAGTGAAAGCTGACCTCAAGCGTCCGTTCAGTAGCTTAACCACAAAACCATGCTCCTAGTGCAAGAAGGGATTCCCAGTTCTACTGCCAGATCTCAGGAGAACTTTCTTGGACTTTTAGAACAAAAAAGCATGACACTAGTAAACTGAGCAAATGTGATTTAGAGCAGTGTTCCCTGTAATCTGTGCACTTGTGTGTCTGCTCAGGAGAGATTCAAATGCTGCCCAGCTGATTAGGAAAGTGCCCATGGATAGGGGTTTTTTGTTTGTTTTTCTACGGGTGGTGCACATTGGCACATGCCTTAGTGTACACAAACACAAAATTATTTGGCACATGGATGGAAAAGATGAGAGAGAACTTTGACCAAGAGTTAATAAGAACAAATAACCCTGCAACTCCAGGTACAATTTTTACAAAACACAGCTGCAATAACCTGTACTGTTGCAGGACATACTGCAGCACAAACCTATCATGTGGTAATATGGGTCAGGCTCATGTCTGCCAAATTTGGTAGATGTAACCTTTACTGAATTACGTTCTTCCAATTTTAATATTTTTAAGGTACATCTTTATTTCAGCTGACAGAATGTTTCCCTACTTAAGTAGACTTATGTGCACTAGCTTTGCTTGAGCTAATGCACTAGAAATAGCATAGCCAGGGGTGACATTGGTGGCAACTTGGGCTAGAGTACAAACCCAGCTGGACCCCTAAAGGGAATGAACTTGGGCAGCTAACTTAGGCTACCACCATGCTAACCCCAACTACACTATTTTTAGAGTGTGGCAGCTTGATCTTATCCAGTCGAGGATGCTGAGGAGGTTGATAGATGTCATTGCAGAACCACTTGCAATTTACCTTTGAAAAGTCATGGAGATCGGGGGAAGTCCCAGATGACTGGAAAAAGGCAAATGTAGTAGGTATCTTACATATCAAATAATTGAATAGTAGATTAACCTAATGAATTCTTATCAGTTACTCGACTATTCTACAGTCCATAGGGGTGAGGCCAGCAGCTTTTCCTTTTGCTTATCAGTTAATCAAGTATACTATTACATCTCTAAAATGTAGTGCTCATTTTTAAAAAAGGAAAGAAGAATAATCCAGTGAACTACAGACCAGTCAGCCTTACCTCAGTCCCTGGAAAAATCATGAAGGAGATCCTCAAGGAATCCATTTTGAATCACTTTGAGAGAGGAAAGTGATCAGGAATAGTCAACATGGATTCACCAAGGGTAAGTCATGCCTGACCAACCTGATTGCCTTCTACGATGAGGTAACTGGCTCTGTGGACATTGGGAAGGCAGGGGATGTGTTGACTTTAGCAAAGCTTTTAATACACTTGTAGCCTATCAAGTTTCTTGCCTATCATGCTAATAATGTGGTTGTGTTAAGTTAGATTAATCATATATATAGTAGCCCAGTGTCTGTGAGTCTGTAATGCTGTGGCGTTACAGACTTGCCTCTGGGGGGCAAACTTGCTTCCCGCCATGGTGCTTGGCTGAGTTCTGTGCTGCTCAGCTTGCCGCCGCTTGCTCCCCCGCCACGGCCCAGCTGAGCGGCGCAGAACTCAGCCGAGCGCCACGGCGGGAGGGGAAGGGAGACGTGTACGTCACCACTCTGCCCCCCTTCGCCTATCACTGTAGCGCTAAGCAGATTTCTGCACCGCTCCACTGGGCTACCGTGGGGAGCAAGAGGCGATTTAGGCTCCTCACTCCCCATGCTGCATGAGGAGCGTGGAGCCCAAACAGCTGCTTGCACTGCTTGCCCCCGAATGAGAGGCAGGAGGGGGAGGAGAAGAGAAAGGGAGAGTGAGAGGCAGGAGGAGGAGGAGAAGAGAAACAGAGACGGAGAGAGAGAGGCAGGAGGTGGAGGAGAGCTGAGAGAGAGAGGGGGGAGGCAGGAGGAGGAGGAGGAGAGAGAGACGGACATGGAGGAGAGTCTCGAAAAATTCCGTTGTATGATGGGTTATTGGCTAGTTAGGTAATAGTTAAGAGCTGAAATGTAAGAAATCTGCCAAAGGCAATTCTACAGCACAATGTGCCCTGCCTGCCCAGTGCCTTAGACTGGAGCAACTGCGGGGGGGTGAACTTTTCCTGGCTAGAGGGTTACACTCAGGGAAGTGGGAGGCAGGCGTTGTAAAGCTGCTCTCAGCATTCCCACAGACCCTTTGTGTTAGCTTGACTGATGTCTGGGTTGAAGTGTAATACACTAGGCCTTATGTCTGCCCATCGCAGTTTGTGAAGGCCCGCTAATACTAGCACAGCATCACTCAACTCCTTGGGAGGGGGCTTTCCCATTGACTCAGCTGGTCCTGCTGCTTGTACCTGTCTGTGGGCATATGCTGCTTGCCTTCCCCCACACAGCCAACCGCAAGCCTGTTGGTGCCATACACTGACTGGTCGACTCATTGAATAATCGTGTAATCACATCAAATTTTAGCGATTACATGACTATTCAATAGTCCCCAGGGGTAGGGCCAGCAGCCAATGCACTCCCAGAGAGCCCCCTGCCACCTCACACTACTGCCTCTGTATCAGAGGCAGCAGCACAGGGTGGCAGCAGCCTGTCTGCGGAGGGAGGGGAACTGAGCAAAACTTTTCAGAAAAATACTGGCTTATCTAGAAAGCTCTCAAGTCATCAGCACTGGAGTACACACTGTCTGTAATAAAAGCTCTTAAGACACCTCATCACTGATTTGTTTAAGAAAAACAAAAGAAATGTAACTCATGTATAAAGGGTATCAACTGAGTGAGAATGGCAAAAAACCTAAACTTGTGAAATACTGTGCTTTGTTAATGTAATTAAATGCTTTGGGGTTCACTAATTTAATAACCCATATTTTGACTAATTTAATAACCCATATTTTGAGTGCTTCACAACATCAGACAGCAAAGCAACTGTACAATTAGTTAACAAAATGACTGCTATGTTGAATAAGAGACTCAGAAAATGCTAACAGCCTTGCTAACTACTTACCTCCTTACCTTGCCCCTCAGAAAGGGACCAAATTTTTTCTATATTTAACTAAACTAATATTTTCTTCTCTTTCAACACTTTTCCTGAACTTTCTAGAGTACTTCATTAAAGCGGTTTCTAAACACCCCCTGAGCAATGAAAGTTTTAGTGCTAAAAAGCACTACACATCGCTTTCCTCCCAGCAATTAAGTTACCACCCCTAGTTCAGGTTTTTGGTTTCATTTTTTTTAATTGTTGGAAGAGCTCTCCTCCAGTCATGAAGAGCGAGCAGTGTAGACATACTTTAAGGAAGCACAGTCAAACAACATACCACAGAAAACTGGGAGCCTGAACTCTTGCATGCCACTCCCAGTTCTGGTACTGAGTAGTTGACCATGGACAAATGACTTTGCTGATCTATACATCAGAGGAGTAGCTGTGTTACCACGTGTGTGTGTGTGTGTGTGAGATACACAGACTATGTCTATACAGCTGTAGCCAGACACAAACCCCATCTTGTTTTTCCCCGAACCCCATCTTGTTTCCCCCCCCCCCAGAGAACAAGAGAAAGGCAGTCAGCCTTTGATGCCTTGGGAACGCAGGTGTGGTGCCTGTCCCTGACTCTACCATAAACAGAAACCAGACAGTAAATGGGCTAGCTGACGACTGGGAGGCCTCCCGTCGCCGTGATGGCTAGGATCAGTAATTGACACGCCTGCACTGTCTCAGGAGAGGAATCTTCGCTCATCACATACCAGAGGTGCCCATTGTCTGCATCTTCCCAGGTGTGAATTATGCTTTGCACCCTTTGTGGGAAACTTGGCATTCAAAGCCATTTTTCCTAACTGGCCACTTGAGACCAGGAAGAAGCCCATGTGACCCAAGGGGTATAAAGAGGGTTTAGTTGCCCACCCCATTTGAGCTCCAATCACCTACACCTGCTGGCAGGTATTGATTGTCTCCCGAGGTCCGTGGGATGCCCAACCTCGCCCTACTTCTTCCCGAGGAATTGAAAGAAAGATGCTGGCCATGCTAAGTCTGGAACGCAGGGGTGAGAATTGTACCTGCAATGTGTTTTCTTTATGTGTACACTTTGTCACTCTGTTATAAGTTTAGTTACTTTATTATAGTTTCTTAAGGCAAACTGCTTCATTTCTATTGTAAACTGCCTTTGGTAAGGTGATTTAGCTATAAACTTTGGGAATAAGTGGGATGCCCTCATTCACTTATAATATATATATATATATTGAACCAAGTTTCTTTATTTCTTTTCTCTTTCTCCTATAAATAAGCCAGTGCGTGTCAAGCTTCTGACTTGAACCCGTGCTGCTGTACCCGAACCAAACACAAACAAAAGAACTTCAGCCAGTCAAAAGGGACAGGTATAGGAAGAGCTTGGGCGTTTTGGATCGTGTCGCTTCCAGGGGACAGATCCATTGGGGCACCTCTCAGCCTCCCCAGGCTGCCCGCTGCGAAGGGATTTCTGTATCCTAGCAGCTAAAATCTGAGGTGTTATAAGCTTTCCCTATGAACTCACTGGGGCGCCTGTCAACCTCCTCCAGGTTGCCCGCTGCAAGGGACCCCGGTCTCAGCAGTTGAAGTCTCGGGTGTATAGCGCACACACACACCGGGGCGTCTGAGAGCCTGTTGGCTGCCCTCTGCGACGGGACCCCGGTTCTAGCCTCTTAGGCTGCCCACTGCAATGAGACTTTGTGTCTCAGCAGTTGAAGACTTGGGTGTAACACACATGCACACACTGCCCTGACCATTTCAACTGACAACAGCATTCCTCTTCCAAGAGAGGAATGCAAATGCAACAGACCGAAATTGTAAATGAAGCGTGGATTTGAATTTCCCGCGCTTCATTTGCATAATTGTGGCCAGCTGCTTTTTTGAAATACCCTATTTCGAGATTAAAAACACTATTCAGAGGCGGTTATTTCGAGAAAAAACCCTTCTTTTGAAATAACCCTTAAACCAAGGAGTAAGGGTTATTTCAAAAAAAGGATTTTTTCTCGAAATAACTGCATCTAAACAGCATTTTTTATCTCGAAATAGGGTATTTCGAAAAAGAGAGAGAGAGAGAGACTGACTCTAAGGAGACTGCCACAGGAGTACTTACTTACCCTCTAAGAAATCCTACAAACTGTTACCAATGCTAAGGAAATATATTTTAAAAAGGGAGACTACTTCCCACGTAGTAAGTATTGCTTCCAGAGTTGTTAAGCAAGCTTACTGATCTCCCACAATACCCAACTTTTAATTTCCACTCTTTAGTCAATTTTCTGTCTCTCCTTCAAAGACTTCTCCTATTTTATGGAACTTAAATCACTTCACATTAGGGTATCAATTAATCACAGGTAATTTGTGTGATCAATAAACATCTTAATTGTGATTAATTACACTGTTAAACAGTAAAACACCAATTACAATTTAGTAAATATTTTGCGTGTTTTTCTATTTTTTCCATATTGATTTCAATTATAATAGAATACTAAGTTTACAGTGCTCACTTTGTATTATTTTTTATTTTAAATACATGCATTGTACATTTAAATAGATTTTATTTTAATTCACCTCATACAAGTACTCTACTGCAATGTCTCTATCATGAAAGATTTCAAAGGTAGTTGTGTTAATTGGTTTCGGCAAAAACAACAAGGAGTCTGATGGCACCTTAAAGACTGGCCATTTTATTAAGGCATATGCTTGCATGAGTTGTAGCTCACTTCACACATTTGATGAAGTAAGTTGCAAATCACAAAAGCTTATGCCATAATAAAACTACTAGTTTTTAAGGTGCAACTGGACTCCTTGTTGATTCGACCGTAAAAGTGTAATTATAAATGTAGGGATTTTTGGTTACCTAACTACACTCAAAAATAAGGCAATGAGCCTACAAGTCCACTCAATCTTACTTCTTGTTCTACCAATCACTAAGGCAAACAAGTTTGTTTACACTGATGGAGATACTGTTGCCTGCTTTTTATTTATAACTAGCATTACCCCATACTGTTGAGATGGTAGACGTACATGTGGACTCCTCCCTCCCCACTGTTCCTGGGGGCAGGGAGGCTTGGGCGGCACGGCTGCTTCCCTTCCCACTGCTCTGGGCCAGGGAGACTGGAGCCACGTAGCCTCCTCCCTCCTTGCTGCTCCTGGGGTCGGGGAGGCTTAGTCCTGCTCAGGCTGTGGGGCCTCCTCCCTCCTGGCTGCTCCCTGGGGTAGGGAGACTCAGGCCATGCAGCCGCTTCACTCCTTGCTGCTCCAGGGATGCTGGAGTGTACACACACTCTGGGCACACGTCGCTGCCTCCCTCTGCGCAGCTCCCAGGGGCAGTGAGCTTTGGGGGCTATGTACCCTATTCCCTCCCCATTGGGCTGGGGATCCTGGGATGAGGGGGGGCATGCACGTGCTCTTCCCCTCTCCATGGTGAGAGGGAACGGGTGCAGTGCTCATATTCCTCCCCTTCCTGTGGTGGGGACAGGGCCTCAGCAGAGCGGACGGGGCTGTAGGTGAGGTTGGGGCCTGCCTCCTCCTAGAAACTTCTCAAGTCTTCTCAAATGTTCTCTGTGACAGACAGCATGATGGACACTCTCCTTTTATAATAGTATAGATGTCACCAGAAAGTGAGAACAGGAATTTGAACGGCACTTTAGTAGCCAGTGTCGAAAGGACACTGTCTCAACGACCTAATCACTTGCATCCTACTCCAGAAGACTTTCAAATCTGCACTTGAAAGGGATCCTCTGAACTGTCATTCATGCTAAAATTCGACACTCACCGCGGGGGGCTCAACAAAGACACCAACTACCTTACCCATTACAAAGATAGCTTCCCCAATTATCACCTCTAATACCATTAGCTCACAGACATCTACCTTTCCCCACCTCTAATATCATTAACTCACAGACATTTACCTTCCTTCTTTCCCCCTCCCCCCCCGCATCCCTCTTCTGTTCTGAAATGTGATTTGTCCTTTTCATATGTGTTCATTTTTTTTAATTGTATCCTTTGGTATATATGGTTGTGACTATTTTCTTCCACTATTTGATCTGAGAAAGTGGGTCTGGCCCACGAAAGCTCATCATCTAATAAACCATCTTGTTAGTCTTTAAAGTGCTACATAGTCCTGTATTTTATTTCAGCTACACCAGACTAACACGGCTACATTTCTATCATTTATCTTGTTTGGTATGGACAGGAGTTTGTGTAATGAGTGGGTTCGTGGTCAGTAGACTGGGCTTTGCAAGACGTGTATTGGTCTCATGTGTAGTCGAGCATGGGGTACTACGAATGTTGCCACTGCCATGTGTCCCAATATTTTCAGGCATAGTCATTCTGGTATGACTGGACTGTTCTGTGCTGTTGCTATCAGGTCCTTGATGGTCACCCAACTGTGGTGAGGTAAGTAAGCTTTGGCTTTCATGCAATCCAGATGTGCCCCTAGAACTCCAGTGCTTGTGTTGGGGTCAAAGTGCAGTCTGTTGTGTTTATTTTTAAAGTGAGATTTTCAAAGAGTGTTTTCACCACTGTGATAGCATGCAGTGCGTTGTCTTCTGTGCGGCTCGCTATAAGACAATCGTCCAGATATGGGAATACTGAAATCTTGTTTTTGTGTAGTTGTGTGGTGACCACTGCCAGTACCTCCGAGAATACTCTTGGGGCTGTTGAGAGTCCAAATGGTAGCACTCTGTACTGGAAGTGTCTGTTCTTTATTGTAAAGCGTAGAAACCTCCTATGTGCCGGGTGTATAGATTTATGGAAATAAGCATCCTAAAGGTCGAGAGTAGACAGCCATGCTCCTTTTTCCAAGGCAGGTATGATGGTTACAAGGGTGACCATCTTGAAATGTTGATATTTGACAAAACGGTTGAGCTTGCGTAGGTCTAATATTGGTCTCCAACCACCTGACTTTTCGGTGGTGAGGAAATAGTAAGAATAGAATCCCCTGCCCCTCTGTTGTTCTGGTACCTCCTCTCTGGCACCGAGGCTGAGTAGGTGTTCTGCCTCTTATAGAAGCAATATCTCATGAGAGGAGTCCGTGAAAAGGGATGGGAAAGGGGGGCGGAGGTATAAACAGAATGCAGTAGCCTGTTTTCACGATTTCCAGCACCCACCTGTCGGTGGTAATGGTCGACCGTGTTGTATAAAAGTCGGCTAGTCTGTTGCCAAATACTGAGGATGAAGTGGATTGCTGCCTCGGGAATTTTGGGGTTGTCAGACCCACGACCAGGGCTTCAAAACTTTGCCTGGATACTGATGGATGTTGAGCGGAGGCTTGGTAGGGGGGCTGTCTCTGCCTGTTTTGTTTTGGATGTCGTCTATTGTCATAGATGTTGATTAAATGATATGTGTCTGTATCTTTGTTGGAATGACCTGTTTTGCTTTCTTCTTGTAATAGGCACCTGAATGCCTAAGGTTCTGAGGGTAGCTCTTGAGTCCTTCAAGATATGCAGAGGTATTTGTGGACTTTGAGAAAAGCTTCGTACCTTCAAATGGGAGGTCTTCTATAGTAGATTGAACTTCTATGGGAAATCCCCAAAAGCTGAAGCCATTAGGCTCATCTCATTACCACAGCTGCAGCGAGTGATCTGGTTACTGTGTCCGCTAAGTTGAGGCAGCCTGCAGGGTAGTACAGGATATTAATGTGCCTTTAATGTTTGTTTTAAACTGATCTCTCTTATTGTCCGACATTGGGTCAATAAAAGCTGATAATTGGTCTAAGATCTGGTGGGTGTATTTTGCTAATAATGTGGTATAGTTAGCAATTCTCATTTGTAGGCTTGCAGAGGAATATGCCTTTTCCCCCATTGCATCTTGTCTCTTCCAGTCCTTATCGTATGGAGTTATTCGTGTTGCTTGTTGTTTTCCCCTCTGGTTCACAGCTTCTACCACAAGGGAATCTGGTACCAGGTGTGAAAAAAGAAATTCTGCCCCTTTGGGAGAGACATAGTATTTTCTGTCTACAGAAATGGGAGTGGCTGTGGCCGGTTTGAGCCATATATTTTTGGCAGGGCTCATTATTGCCTCATTCATGGGGATGACCAGCTTTGTGACAGAAGATGTTTGTAAAATGTTTATAAGCTTGTGCTGTGTCTGTGGCACATCAGAGAGAGATCTCCAAGGTGTCAGTGACTCTCTTAAAGAGGTCCTGAAACGACCTAAAGTCATCACTCATAATTGGTGGCAGGATTACGATGGTATCCTCTGGGGATGTGGAGGAATTCTGCCTGGGTGGAGAAGGGGAAGATCACTGTTCTTCCCCCATATAGTCCACCTCCTGTTCCTCTGAGTCTGAGCTGTATTGTTCTACAGTATGGCTGTTAGGTGCCTGTGACCTTGATGTTTGGCTCTTTTGCTGTGATTGGGCAGATTGTTGTTGCCTATAAGCTGCTGAGGGGTTCCAATATGGCCAGTTAGGCATAAACTGGGTTGGGAAGCACTGTGGTAGCTGCCATTGCTGGCTGTACTACTGTGCTCTTTGAGTAGTGCGTCACTTTAATCGCGACGGTTTGTAAGACATCTCCTCATTGACACTGAGTGACGAAGCAATACAGCTGGCCAGTGTAATTGAAAGGTTGCACCGTGAGGCATTCAGGGTACCGCTGGTGCTGAGGAGAGGCGACTCCGGTATGGAGCTGGCTGACAGCTCCACTGAAGTTATAAATTGTGATAGCAGCTGTGGAGCTGGGGGAGGCGGGAGGCAGGAGGCTTGTGGAGTGCAGAGTGGTGTTATCGCAAACGCCAGCTGTTTGTTATGTGGGAGTGATGCTGGGTACGCTTACAGTGTCGGAGGTGCTGCTTTCGTTGATTTACTCGCACTCAGTGCCCATCTATAAAAAGGGAAATAAGAACAACCCAGGAAACTACAGACCAGTTAGTTTAACTTCTGTGCCAGGGAAGATAATGGAGCAAGTAATTAAGGAAATCATCTGCAAACACTTGGAAGTCGGTAAGGTGATAGGGAACAGCCAGCATGGATTTGTAAAGATCATCATGTCAAACCAATCTGATAGCTTTCTTTGATAGGATAATGATTGTGGATAAGGGAGAAGTGTGGATGTGGTATACCTAAACTTTAGTAAGGCGTTTGATATGGTCTTGCATGATATTCTTATAAATAAACTAGGCAAATACAACTTAGATGGGGCTACTATAAGGTGGATGCATAACTGGCTGGATAACCGTACTCAGAGAGTAGTTATTAATGGCTCTCAATCTTGCTAGAAAGGTGTAACAAGTGGGGTTCCGCAAGGGTGTGTTTTGGGACCGGCGCTGTTCAATATCTTCATCAACGATTTAGATATTGGCATTGAAAGTACACTTATTAAGTTTGCAGATGATATCAAGCTGGGAGGGATTGCAACTGCTTTGGAGCATAGGGTCATGATTCAAAATGACCTGGACAAATTGGAGAAATGGTCTAAGGTAAACAGAATGAAGTTTAATAAAGACAAATGCAAAGTGCTCCACTTACGAAGGAACAATCAGTTTCACACATACAGAATGGGAAGCGACTGTCTAGGAAGGAGTACGGCACAAAGCGATCTAGAGGTTATAGTGGACCACAAGCTAAATATGAGTCAAGTGTGATACTGTTGAAGAAAAAGCAAACATGATTCTGGAATGCATTAATAGGAGTGTTGTAAGCAACACACTAGAAGTCATTCTTCTGCTCTACTCTGCACTGGTTAGGCCTCAGTTGGAGTATTGTGTTCAGTTCTGGGCATCGCATTTCAAGAAAGACGTGGAGAAACTGTAGAGGGTCCAGAGAAGAGCAACAAGAATGATTAAAAGTCTAGCGAACATGACCTATGAATGAAGGCTGAAAGAATTGGGTTTGTTTAGTTAGAAAAGAGAATACTGGGGGGGGGGGGGGGGGAGGGAACGACATGATAGCAGTTTTCAGGTATCTAAAAGGGTGTCATAAAGAGGAGGGAGAAAACGTGTTCATCTTGGCCTCTGAGGATAGAACAAGAAGCAATGGGCTTAAACTGCAGCAAGGGAGGTTTAGGTTGAACATTAGGAAAAAGTTCCTAACTGTCAGGGTGGTTAAACACTGGAATAAATTGCCTAGGGAGGTTGTGAAATCTCCATCTGTGGAGATATTTAAGAATAGATTAGATAAAATGTCTTTCAGGGATGATCTAGACAGTATTTGGTCCTGCCATGGGGCAAGGGACTGGACTCGATGACCTCTCGAGGTCCCTTCCAGTCCTAGTGTTCTATGATTCTGTGATTCTGCGAGTGGTGTCTGTTTGGCATAGAAGACAGTACCGTAGCCGTTTGGCTCGGTGTCACTGCTGAGGCTTTGCGCTTTGCCTCTGGCGGTTTATGGAAGGAATACTGTGGGTGTTTAGAGTCCTGGCTTTTCTCCTTGCTGGTCCCTGCTGTCTGTTGTTTATCACAACCCATTTGCAGGGTTGCCGGTGCAGCTTTTTTGTGGGAAGCACACTTCCTCAATGGGGAGTCAGTCCCAGAGGAGGAATGGGACTGTTTCTTGTTTTCGTTTTCATGGTCCTTAGGACTCGATCCTGTATGCGCCATTAACTCCGACTCCATCCCAGGTGATATTTGTCTGGAGGGAGTAGATTGCTCTAAGTCAGACGCTTACCGAGCCTTTTTCTCCATTTGCAGCAGTTTAAGCTGTAGCTCCCTCAATTTCCTGGATCAGTCTGTGAACATTTGGCAGTGTGGGCAATGCTCTGTAAAGTGGTGTTCGTCCAGACAATGAACACACTCTGCGTGCCCATCAGAAACTGAAAAGGATAGCTTGCGACTCGTACACCTTTTAAATCCAGACGAGCCTGGAATAGCCTAGGGAGTTGGCACTGTGTGGGCTTAGTACGCGGCTTCTCACGCTTATCCGGCGATGCGTCTTTTTGTTTGTTTGTTTGAATAAAGAAAGTAAAGGGTCAGAAGAGTTAGGCTAAATCAACTAGGCGGGATTTCTGAGGCAAATTCTAGGTAGGTAGAAAGGTAAGATGCGGATGAAGGGAGACTGCTGACCAGTGAACACAGCAGAAGAGAAGGAACTTGGGGGAAGGGGGGAGGACGTGCATGTACAACAGATTCCTCAGGACACACACACAGGCTCCCTGAGCGCGTGGCCGGCCACAGGCACTGCTGTCACAAATCTCCGACCTCGAGCTCAATGGCACTGAAGCACCTAAGGTGGAGCACCTACAGGAACACTCCACAAAGAACAACCCTGGGCATAGATGCTGAAACAATGTGTGCAGCACCCCTTGGCTTGAAGTGGTTTGCATTATATTCAGTGTTTACAGTTTGGCTCAATGACTCTCAGCACTCCCACTATACAAATTGTTCTAGCCCTCCTAGCCTCAGGCCTTTTTGAATTGCTGGGCCCTGAGGAAGTTTACAGGGCAGGTCTCTCTCATTCAGAAGGGAAGCGGGGGAGAGAGAGAGAGAGAGAGCAGCTCTGGAATGTGGGACAGGTTAGAGAACCCCACTTCTACTGAACCCTGTGGCAGATCCTTTTGCAAAGTCCATTTACTTGGATTTGGGAGGCGGCTGAAGACTTGGCCCATTAAAGGAAAATGAATAGACCTTTGAAAGCATTAGCTAGGTTTTTGACAAATGCATCCGTTTTTCAGAGGATTAAGATCCTGCCCACTCTGGGTTTGAAACAGAATATAGGTATGGCCAAACATGGTTACGGTCTACATGAAATCTAACGGCAAACAACAGGAGTGATGCTGACTACTCTGGGCAGTCCCCACAGCCATCCTCCATGGCACTGTCAAAATCAAACCTGAGAATCTCCTTTTGGGCATCACTTATGTTCTATGCACAGGATTCTGTGCCAAGTGTTAATATGAGTAGCCTAGTGTCCTCTTAAGGCATCCACACATGAAAAACTAATCACACCCTGTTTATGTAACATGCATGCTGCTGCATTCTGAGTCAGAAATGCTAAAAACAATGTAAACATTTTGACAGTAAGTACAAATTTCTTTGACAGTAAGACTACAGATCCTCACCAACATCATGGATAAATCTCTCGATTTTAGACTGCATCCCCCAGTATCTGAACTCCACTTTGCATAGTTTATATGCACACATGATTGGATATTTTCCAGGGTTGTTCTTGTACCCCTCAATCCAGTCCTCTGACAATGGCCCTCTTTTAGTCTTCACAGATTTATAAAGCTTTGGATCCTCTTCTGACTTGTATTCATGTGGTGGAATAGGGTCTTTAACAATATCAATAGGATCTAAAGGCGGAAAACAAACAGATTTTTTAAAAGTTCTCTCTTTTTGCCTAACTGTAAAACAATACTTTTAAATGAAAAATTACAGCAATTTAGCTTCTTTGTATTTGCACTTTAACAACTGACATTTAAACTGTTTATACAATGCTGCCAGACAATGATGCTGACAATGTCAGGAGAATTCATATGCACAGTCTTGGCTAATGGGTACTTTTGCCCAATGATTCTGTAAATCCAGGATATTTTGGCAGATTTATCCATCTTTTCAGCTGTAAAAAGGATTTTGTACATTCCACCCTTTAGCTCCTCTCATACCATAGCAATTCCTTTGCTTTGTCTAAATTCAGAGGCTTATAATACAATTATCCTTTTTTAATAATACAAACCAGAGACTAGCCACTGAATACAGTACCTTTGCAGTATATATCAGTGATGTTACTGGTTTACTTCACATTTACTGATGTAGTGCTATAACAATATGTAATCTTAATTTTCTCTCTTTGAAGTCTAAAAATGATTCAATGAACAATTTTGTTATAAGAAGCACAAAGCAATGGTAGCAGAACTAATGAATATATCTTAAAAGGACTTTAAATAATCCTGATAATGGAAAACATTGTTAAAGACATCTAAACTTCGATCTGAAGCTGTTACATCTCAGTTATTCCTTCAGAATTGGCAGGACTTTCAGTAAATTTTGTATGAAAGAACATGACGCAAATCATTCTTAAATAGAGTCAGATTAGTACACAAAGGTCGATCGGGCAGGTTAGACATTTAGTGATGTGAACATTCTAATCCAGGTTCAAAATAACACAAAAATTCAAGCCTACAGAAATTAAACACAGTAAAATTACATCTCTGGTACTACCATTGCCTGTTGACAGACACGATTTCAGGAGTGGCTAAGAAAAAAGGTACAGCAACCACTAGGTGTCCTCCTTTGCATCACTAGGATACTGTGTTTGCTAATCTCACAGTTCCGACCTAAAAGAAGGCCAGGCAGAACTCAAATCAATCCATGAGAGTCTCAACAGTTTCATTAGTAAGCGGTGCTTTAATGATGTGCAACTATAATAGCTAGCACTAACTCCAACACAATGGGGCTACTGCTCAAGCCAGAGGGACCAGCCAGTAGGAAATAAAAACAACAGCAATCAGGGTGACACTTGCCATTTTCGGCCTTTTCATAAAATGCCACCCTTTGCCTTCCTCTCGTTAAAGTCTCATCATTTGTAAGGCTCATTAAACTGTTCAGCAAAAAAGGATGCAAATGTGAATTTAATGCTAAAATATTAGCCAGTGCTGAGATGACATTGGGGATTTTTATGTTTTGAAAATATATATAGGAACAATGTTTTCCCATACAAAGAAAATATATTTCTTCCCCTAAAAAAAATCACTGTGTTGCAATCAATAGGCAGGATAGAAGAAAACAAAGTGAAGCGAAAAAGTGATATTCACCAAGAATTGTCTGTCTTTTTTCTGCAGGAGAAAGGTTGAATACATTGACATGATCTCCTGGATCAGCTTTATAATATGTTTCAATATCAATAGAGAATTTCTCCACAAAGGGACACGTATACCTGGAAGAGAAGAGTAATGAAGCTTAGACTAAAACCTATTAGATTTGATGGAGTAGAGGAGTGCTTTCATAACAGATACCTACTAACTGGCTGCGAATCCAGGCCATTTCCCTCTCATGTTTTGCTTTAAATATAATTTAAAATGCAACCTGCATATATGAAAAAGGAGCCGGAGATTTTGCTTTGTACACATTTTGTTCTTAAGGTCAGAACATGGCCTAAGGAGACGGCTTCTATGGTTCTGCTACAGTAGAACTCCAAGATCACAGATTGTCTCCGATATTATGCTAAACGTGACTATGCTCAGCACAAGAGCTATGTAAATTCCACCTGACACAGGGGTCAGCTTCCCTGTGCAGCTAGCTGGGGCGTGGAACCTACATGGCCAAGACAATGTTGCGTCCCAAGTCACTGACAAATAGTCACAGCAGGAGAGAGACTATTTCAGAAATGAATAATCTCACTTTCCATCACAAAGGCAGTCAACAAACATTTGCCCTTTAACACAATTTTATTTCTCCTCCTCCCCCTCCAAACAGGAATAAATGCTATACAGTGAGATATTATGTTGTCTAATTTAAGGTTTTATACTGCTGCTCATCATCCTACTATCTGAATACCTTCCATATGAATGAATGGCAATGGCAAAGTGGCTAGGGGTGGCCCATGTAGTCTTGGGCTCTCTTTCCTTTTTTGGGACAAAAAACTCTACTTGGAGTATGTTTACTTCTTTCTTTAAAAAAAAAAAAAATAATTATAATTATAATACTTGCAGCATGTAAATATCTGAGAACCACTAGAGTATCTCTTATTTGATTGGAAAAACTTAAACAACGAACAGTCTTGTAGCATTTTAGAGATTAACAAAACATGTAGATGGTGTCATGAGCTTCTGTGGGCACAACCCACTTCTTCAGATGAATGGAGTTATTAAAGGTCCAATTTCTAAATAAACAGGGAATGGGGGAGGGGTGAGGAAAAAAAGGGGGAAAGATATAGTCAATTACAGTGTCAATGCTGCATGTCAATAGAGAAGGTGCTAATTCTTCTTAAATACCCATTGTTTGGTTTTTTATGTCATCAGGATGTGGAATGTAGTGGGCCATCCAGCCAATGTCTTTATTCATACTTCTGTTATAGAAATCAAACTTGTAAATGAAGTTAAGTTCTAAGGCTGCCCTGTGAAGTTGGCTTGTAGAATTGGCCAGAAACAAAACAGTGACTTTGAGATCCATTAATTTGTACCCAGGCAAGTTAAGATGCTCCCCAACAGGTTTTTGTGAATTGTCCTTTTGGATATTTGTGTATTAATTAATTCTCTCTCATAGAGACTGTCCAGTTTGGCCAATATACATTGGCAGAGGGGCATTGCTGGTATTTGATGTCATAGATCACATTAGATGATGTGCAGTTAAATGAACCTCTGAGGTGGTGGTTTAGTCTTGTGATGATATCGCTTATTATAGATGTGCGGAAAGAGTTGGCACCGGGGTCGATTGCAGGGGTGGGTTCCTGGATGAGTATGATGGAGGTGTGTGGCATGGTTACTGGAAATAATTTGTTTGAAGTTAGGGGTTGTCTGTAGGTAAGGACTGGCCTGTCCCCAAGGCCTTTAAGAGCAAGGGGTCGTTTTCCAGAACAGGCTGTAGATTACATCCTCTTCCCGACTTACGAACCAGTTACGGACCAAGCAATTGGTCGTAACTTGGTTTGTTCATAAGTCGGACCCTATAGAGTTGCATGTGACTGCGCTGTTCATAAGCGCAGATCACGTTCATAAGTCGGGGCCTGCCGTTTACGACAGCTTCAGTCGTACCTGCTAATGGTCGTAAGTCAACCATTCGCAACTCAGGGACTATCTTGAAGTAGCTGATGTCTGGATACTCTTCTGGCTCTGTCAATCTGTTTTTTCACTTCTTCACGTGGGTATTTCAGTTTTAAGAATACTCTATATAGATTCTGTAGGTGTTTGTCTCTGTTTGTGGGACTGAAGCAAATCCAGTTGTATCTTAGGGGTTGGCTGTAAACAGTAGATTGAGAAATGGGTCTTGGATGGAAGCTAGAGGCATTAAGGTAAGTATTACAATCAGTAGATTTCTGGTGTAAGGTGGTAGAAATGTGTCCATCATATAATTATATTGTAAGTATCAAGGAAGTAGATCTCTGGTGTGGTGTGTTCCAGGCTGAGGTTGATGGTGGGGTGGAAGTTGTTGAAATCCCTGTGAAATTCTTCAAGGGTCTCTTTCCTATGGGTCCATATGATGAAGATATCATCAATGTAGCGTAAGCAGAATGAGGGTGCTAGGAGGTGAGAGCTGAGGAAACCTTATTCAAGGTCAGCTACAAAGACGTTGGCATATTGTGGGGCAATGCGGGTGCCTACAGCTGTGCTGCTGACTAGAAGATATAAATTGTCTCCAAATTGGAAATAGTCATGGGTGAGAACAAAGTCACAAAGCTCTGTAACCAGGTATGCAGTGGTGTCATCAGGGATGATGTTCCTGACAACCTGTAATCCATCTTTGTGTGGAATGTTTGCGTAAAGAGCGTAAAGAGCTTCTACATTCACAGTGGCCAGGATGGTGGCCAGGGAAGATTCCTGATACTCTATTTCCCTCAGGAAGTCGATGGTGTCTCGAAGATAGCTAGGTGTGCTGGCAGCATAGGGTTTGAGGAAAGAGTTGATATAGCCAGAGAATCCTGTTGTAAGTGTGCCAATGGTTGAGATGATGGGTCATCTGGGATTTCCAGGTTTGTGTATCTTGGGTGGCAAACTCCTGGTTGGGGATTAGGTGGTGTGTGTGTGTAGATTTGGTCCTAAATTGTATCTGGGAGTATCAAATCTCTTTCCCCCTTTTCGCACTTTCCAACCTAGAAAAGGGTTGGGATGAGAATCCAATTTCACTTTTACTAGACAGTGTTTGACATGGTGACCTTTCCATGTTCACATACATCTGCTATATATTTCAGAGAGTTTGTCTATTTGTTTAAGAATTCCTCCTAAACAGTTAGAACTAGGACCATCAAATTCAGTACAGAGCTTCCTCTTATAACTTAAAGCAAGGTAGGAGTTTGTTTGTGCCAGGAATGGAATTGTGTCAAACAAACAAAACAAACAAATGGCATGTGAAAGGAGCTGGTTGAGGGGGGACCCTACGACCTGTCTCGGACTGCCCTAGCCCTGAGCCTCCTACCCTTAGGGAGGGCAGAGTGTCTGAAATTACTCCTTCAATTCATACAAGGACATTGCTGGCTGTTTCCCTTTGTCAGGAAGTGAGGGGAAAGTTCAGTTTGCTTTATTCCAAAGTGAGGACTGAGTAAGGATTTCAGGACTAGGACCCAATGTTTCTCTAAAGAATATTCATGGAAACACAAGAGATGTCATTGTGATTCATGGCAAGTAAAGTGACATTTAGTTCCACTCGCTAATACATTTAAAAATCTAGGCAGGGTTAGATATATAGATATATAGAATGGTACCTTGTCCTTGTGTAAGGGTATGCATTCCACGACTCCTCTTCAACTCTTAAAGCTGCTTTTGGCAATATGGACCGAAACCAACTGGGTATATGCATACCAATATGATATACTTTATGAGTATACTGCCCAATGCCACCAGGACCATCTTTGTATGGCCTGTTTTCCAGGATCTCCACACCACTGCCTTCTCCACACGTCTCTTCTCTGCTCTTTTTCTGAAAAGACACCATTGTTTTAGCTTGTACACATTTTACATACCACATGCTCAAAGTATGTTAACACTAGAGATGGCATTTCCCCTATATGAACTGATATTCAACAATAATGATCAATCATCAAAATACAACTTCCTCACCGCAGAGCCACCTGATCTATGATTATTACATGCTGCTCCTTCCTCCCCGAAAGATTGTAAATGCAAGAGCCCTACTGGGTCATCTTATTTATCAACTGACCAAAGCAGATAGTATGTATGGTCTATTAAACACCAGCTCTGGATAAATGCCTACTGTAAGCCAACCTGGGAACTGTGAGAAAGTTAAATCAAAATCCAAATTCAAATGTCATAGGCAACTGCCCTATCTGAAACAGGCTGAACCAAAGATCTGCATTCAAGAACTCTGCAGTCTAGTTTCAGAACTGAATTGATCATAGCATACCACATAACGTTGTTCATTACCAGAAGTAGCAGCAGTGGGGTTTTGCCTACTTTGACATGTATTTTTGCAATGTTATCTCAATCAACAAATAAGCTGCAACATTGCGATGCAATATGTAGGCAGAAAATATAACATTTTGTGGCATTTTCCTCTAATGATCTGGCAAGAGATAACTCTTTAAGGACATCCTGAAGACTACACCCTGATAATAAATATATTAAATTCACCAGAATGAACACAGCACCTTCTGGCAAAGTCCATCTCAGCTTATGTTGAGAACTGTACCTTATTGGGAATCCTGACAGCATTCCTTTAATAAGAAAACCTAAGTTCAATGCTTGTAGAGCAAGACAGAGATGCCCAAAATGTTTGTGCAGTTCTAACACTCATACTGCAATGGGTAGGGTAATGCAGGGAATTCAGTCTCTCCAAACACTTGATTCATTTTTCTTTGGTTTATTTTTTTAAAGTGTATTGGAAAGGATATTACTTTAGAAATTAACAAATTAGAATGACTGGTACAAATTGACTGTAAAAGATATGGTAATAACGACCCATTCTCGCTGGCAGAAAAACAAATTGAAAGGAAACATGATTTAACAAAAAGTGATCAATAAAATGTAAAGGATTAGAATCTATAACTGAGGACAAGACAACAAGAAAATAAGAACTATTTACTTTCAAACCAATTCTCAAAGCATTTAAAATCTGTACAGACACACAAAAAACCCCTAAACATGTTTCGGGGTTTGTTTTTTGCAAATTGTGATAGGTAGTTGAGAAAAACACATTTTTAAAAGCATTTTTTGGAAGCATTGCTGTTCATTAAACACACATCCTCTTAAAACAAGTTACTCTCTTTCAGTGGTTATGTAAGCAGTGGCAAAGTCCTGTCCAAATATTTATGACAATAACATTAAATATTCTTGATGACCTGAACATTTTGTAATTCTGTAACATATCAAAGTAAAGGCAGTAACCCAGCAGGCATGGCAAATGTGTCAGACAAAATAATAGTAGAGCATCTGGTCTGAAGAGCTGATACAAATTATGGTGCTCAACAATTTCATTACATGGCATTAGTACATGGAAATCTGAAGCAACGGTTGAAACTAGGGATGTTAGGAAGCGTGTAATTCGGTAATCGTGTAGCTAACAATTTTTGTCGGATACACTATTAACTGATAAGTGGCTTTGCATTGAAAGAGCTTGAGAGCCAGTGCGCTAGCATGCTGGCTCACTCCCAGCTTGCGCCAAGTCCAAGCAAGCCAGGACTGAGCAAGTGTGCTTACGCGCTGCGCTGTCTTTCAAAATACTTTAAATGCAGAGTCATGGCGGGGAGGGGAAGGAAGGAGGGACTGTGTGTAGCCAATAGCGTTAACTGATAAGCATCTACTTATCATTTAATTGTTTTAACGGCTACATTATTACATCCTTAGTTGAAACAGGACGACATTTATAGTGCCAAATCACACCATATAAAATCCAGTAATGGCTGGCTTGAGACCTACTACTAGAGATAAAGTCTCCAAGAACTCAGAATCAGATAACAGCTTTCTACTTTGGGCTGAAACATGAAAAGGCCTGAACTCACTAAGTTCTCACTGAAATCAGCACCTTCGAATGATAGCATATCATTCATGTTAAATATCGTAAGCATTGTTCCTTGTTAACTATCCCTTGTTTTAATATATTTTCTTCAACACATATTTATAAAATCTAGGGTTTTTGTATTTGTGGTGTGTATCCACACACTACCTCAATATTTGTATTGCACATAAGAAATTTCAACCTGCCCAAGGACAAGCAGTGCACTGGAGGTGATTGAGAGGTCATCAAGTCTAGTCCACTACCCTCATAGCAGGACCAAGCACCATCTAGAAAAGATCATCCCTGATAGATGTGTATCTAACTTACTCTTAAATATCTCCACAGATGGGGATTCTACAACCTCCCTAAGCAATTTATTCCTGTGTTTAACCACCCTGACAGTTAGGAAGTTTTTCCTAATGTCCCCTCTCTTGCTGCAGTTTAAGCCCATTGCTTCTTGTTCTAGCCTCAGACGCCAAGATGAACAAAGTTTTCTCCCTCCTCCTTGTAATACCCTTTTAGATACTTGAAAACAGATGATATGTCCCTTCTCTGTCTTCTCTTTTCTAAAATAAACAAGCACAGTTTTTTCAGCCTTCCTCTCATAGGTCTTGTTTTCTAGACCTTTAATCATTTTTGTTGCTCTTCTCTGGACTTTCTCCAAATCTTTCTTGAAATGTGGTGCTCAGAAATGGACACAGAACTCCACTTAAGGCCTAATCAGCACAGAGTAGAGCAAAAGAATGACTTCTCATGTCTTGCTTACAACACTCCTATTTATGCATCCCAGAATCATGTTTGATTCCTGGGACCTAAGTGTTGGTATGGATAGTGCTATGTTAGCAGAAAAGCTTCTTCTGCAACAGTGCAGTGGTGCTGTTGTATCTTTGCTACTGAAGACATGCAAAGCTGATGGGAGTGAGCTCTCCCATCAACGTTATTATTCCAGTTCCCATGTGGTGTAGTATTTATATCAGCAAAAGAAACTCTTCTGTCAATATAGCACTGTCCACAATGATGTTTAGATTGCTATAACTTGCATCATCAAGTGGGGTAGCTTATTGATACCACTGAGCGACAGATGTTATAGCCACATAAGCTGTACTGTGTATAGAGCCTTAAGATGTGTCTGCACTACCACTTTCAGCGCTAAAAACTTTAGTTGTTCAGAGGTGTGACACAAAAGCTTTAGTGCTGAAAAGTACCAGTATAGACAATGATTTATCGCTGAGAGCTGCACTCCCAGTGGCTTGGGCAGTGTAAACCTACCCTTAGCAGTTTTTTAAGTGAAAATCTATTTGCTCTGCTTTATCAGCTCATTGTAAAACAGGCCACTCCCTCCTTATCAGACAAAATTTACAACTCTCTGGGAGTAATTTGCATGCCTTTAACTGGAAATGTTGCTGTTGAATATCCTAAGAATCTATAAATGTTGTGATTCAGAAACTGATGATTCTCTTCCAGGAAGAAATCTCTCACACCGGAGGTTGCCCAATGACCAATTTCCACTCAGCTTACTCCACCAAGTAAAAAGTTCCAGAAAGAGTTGGGCCAGATACTTGCTTGATGTCACTCTATAGTGACACCAGGTGAAAAACTGGCTCCAGGGTAGTTTATACAGGCACTACTGAAAAGCAGTGTCATTTTCTGACTTTCAGAAACAACTAACTAATGACTGACCATTTATCAAGAATGGACCCAACACAGGCCTGGGGACAGATTTTGCCAGTCGTAAGAGGGAGAGGGCAAAAGGGCAGGGCTGGGGGCAATCCTCCTCCAGCTAGCCCTTCAGTACCACCACACACATGGCTCTGGGGCTCAGACAGTGATCAAAAGGGCCTCAGACTGACTTCTGCCACAGCAGGGGGACTTTACATTGGTACGCTGGGTGACCCTGGGCAAGTCTCTTCCCCTCTCTGTGCCTCAGATTCTCTATCTTTAAAATGGGTTTAATGATACTGGTCTCCTTTATAAAATGCTTTGTGTGCAACTTGTTCTGAAAAGCTAAGCACTGTTATACTATAACATTTCCAATTCCTTTTCTGTTTCCATGAACTCAAATTTGTAATTTGCTTGTTACAAATACTATGGCAGAGGAAAAGATCCTGCCAAATGGGACTTTGTGCTTTATGTGGAGTCATTAAAACAGCTTATGAGTAATCAGGGTAAATCTAGCTGTACACAGTGGGGGTATGTCTACACTACAGTGTTATTTTGAAATAGTTATTTCGAAATAGCTTATTTCAAAATAACGCATCTACACAAAATGCATTTCGAAATAGCGCATCCACACTCAGTGGACTCTGAATCACATTTAAGGCTGGCCAGAACCAGTTCCAGCAGGGCACCAGGTGAGGACTTACTGTGTGGGGCTGCTGCCTGAGGCTATCTGAGGTCTGTGCTTAAAGGGACACCCCCCCGCCCTCCGGACAGCCAGTTCTCAGGTTTCCCTGCTTGCGTGTGTACCTCAAAGGGACAGCAAAGCATTTTGTGTCTGCGTGCTCTGGTTGCCCTCACTTGGGACACCACAGCACTGTCAACATGGAGCCAGAGCTGCCCCTGGGCACTCTGGTGCTTTTCTTGGATGTGTTGCTATGAGCCTGGCTGCACTTTCTGCAGGCTGCCATCCGGGAGGTTCACTGGGGGGCTGTCAGTATCCAGGAGGCCCTGCAGGAGAACTTCCACCCTGAGGAGCACTAAGAGCCTCCTTGGTCTGTCCCACTGGAAGCTTGTGCCTCATTCCTCCCTCACGTCCTTCCACTTACCCCTCCCTAGCCCCCCTTCCTGATCTGATATAAAATACATGTATTTCCATGAACACAAATTCTCTATATTTAACAAAACTGGGGGTGAGGGAATGAAATTCTGGTGAGACTGGGGAAAGGAGGCGTGAGAGGGGAGATGAGAGGGTGGGGAAAGGGAGGGAGAAACCTAGGAGGAGGGAAGCAAGGGGAAGAAGGGTGAGGGGAAGCTCAGGGATCAGGGATAGGGGTCTCGCTGGACCAACTGATTGTCATGCAGACCTGCTCCTGGGTTTGCATGTGGCCTTTGGTGGCCAGGCTAGCATCTATCCTGCCATAGATGGCCACGTTCTTCCATCTTGTGCAGAGATCATGGACATTGGGGGCATCCTCTCTAAACCTGAATAAGGTCCATGATCTCCACTCTGGACCAGGAAGGTGCCCAGCTTCCCCGGCCCTGGCAGGCTCCTGGGAGCTGGCAGACTGCTCCTGGGGAGCAGTGGAGGGCTGGCTGCCAATGGGTTGCTGGCTCATGTTTTGGGGCCACTGGGTCAAGGGCAGTGACTGCTGGATCTGGGCTGGCAGGCTTGGAGCTGGCACAGGCACTGTGGCCAGAGTCTACCCCTTTAAGGGCTCTGGGGAGGGCGGGAGAGAGAGAAGTGTTCTTGGTTGAGGCCAGAGTGGCCACCAGGGCACCCTGGGAAAGCTGGAGGCCCCCTATTTCGAAATAAGTGTCTACACAGCACTTATTTAGAAATTGCTATTTTGAATTTGGCATTATTCCTCATAGAATGAGGTTTACCAAATTCGAAATAAGTGCTCTGCTATTGCGAATTTATTTCAAAATAGCAGTTTGGCTGTGTAGATGCTAGGAAAGTTATTTCGAAATAACTTTGCTGTGTAGACATACCCTGAGACTATGCATAGATGAGGATTTACTATTTTACTGGACAACTTCTGGCATAGGTGTACAATGGAATCATTGCATAGAAGATGGCAGCCCATGAAGGAACACACAGACATGCTATGTGTCCTTGCATGCCATGGAGTATTCCTTGCTGTGATCTCCTTTATGAAACCATGGAGAAGAGATGGTGATAAACAAGACGCCTGGCCAATGAATACATGAGCTGCATAGATCCAGCAGACAAAATGCCTGGGCAGTACGACTTGTAGAGGACCACAGCCAACTGCAATAACCCAGAGTCTGGAACAACAGCTCCAAAGTGACTGTGGCTAAATCACACCCACTATACTGGTTGGAGGAGGTTTTAGACACATTAGCCTCTGCAGAGGCTTTACCCCGAATGAGAATTTGCCCTTTGTGTAGTGCATATCTGCTCTTCCCGCCTGTAGGTTATTTGCAGAAGTTGCCTTGATATGTGGCAAATATATTTATATATTTGATGTGTATTAAAAGTGTAGAGCAGCTGCAGTTTGCTTAATACAGTTAAAACGGGCCTGAACTGCAGAAATGATATCTGGAGCTGAACTTTCAGGGGAGTTCTGGGTCGGTCCAAAAGATACTAAAAACCCAAAATATGTAAGTTACTCTGCACTGTCTAGTCAGGTACATTTATAAAGATAGCAACCATCACAAAAACCAAAACTGTTAGCAGTAGGGTGCCAAAAGCTCCTATGCTTTCCATTAGATTACAGGAAAAACCTAGAGAACCACAATGGTTTGGGAAGGACTGTTTTGGTTAGACTAAGAACTGAGCAATTCCCTAACTCGATTATAAACCAGATTATAAATCATGAATTCCTCTCACAACTAAAGTAAAGGCATCAGTGACGTGCTCTGAAATGGCCATGAAAGATACCACACGCCTGTGCTCAATTTACAAGTTTAGCTTTATCCCTGGGTTTGATAATGAAAAGCAGACTGCTCTTTCAACTATGTAGCCTTTTCATGTCTGTTGTGAATCTTGGCCATATTCTGAAGAGATGTTTATAACGTGGTATAGATCTGTAAACAACAATTAAAAATAATCATTGATTAGGAAAATGTTTGATTTGAGCAGCATCTGGCAACCCTTTGCTGCTGAATGTTACACAGCTGAAAGCTGCAAATGTGCAGACAGTTGATTTGGGCTCTTTAAATACTAATTTTACAGGATTTGTATCTTTACAAACTTCAACCTTTTAATGGTTTACCTTTGTGATTACAACCTGGAATGGACTGTTAACATTACATCTCTCCCTATACATCTGGGGAAACATCACCAGCAAATTCAAATAGCAGCTAATAACCTTTAGATATAAGTTCATCTAAGCCTTAATCACAGTAAACCCTCTTATATTATATTACAACAGGAAATCCAGTCATCTCTTTAGGATTCTCTCTCTCTTCTGTTGATGACACTCCATGCTCCATAGAGCCCCCTCAATAGTTTTCCAGGACAGATGGTGACACAGAGCCCTTCCAGCTAAAGTAATAGCATTAAATTACTTGTAACAGGGAACCAAAGAAGCAGATGCACCATGATTAGCAAGAATGCCAGTTACTTAAAGGCTTTGATTAAAATAAATCACTCGGCACAGCAGCACAAACATGGGACACAGCACATGACCCCATAATAATAATTATGGAATGAATAATTCCAATAAATGTAATTTAAATATTAGGCTAACCTAACCCCATTTATTGTGAGGCCTTCACAATAGGAAATAAAGGGCTATAAGCAAATGGTTTCACTCAAAGACAGGCTTTCAGATTTTTAGGTTCTCTTAATATTCATACATACTCCCACAGCTTGAGGGAAAACTTTTGGTAAATGTTATGAGGTACATAGACATTGTCTTTGTCCATCTTTACGAAGATGCAAACTTTGGCTTTTTAAAAATGGTGGCCATAGAAACACTGAGAAATTAATTTCCCTGTTTTTTTCATTTTAACAAGTTAAAGAGTTAGTGTATTTAAATTAGATGTGATACTATGTCCTATAAAATGAAATGATAATATTGCTTTTACATAAAATTTTTCGTTTTCAAAAGTGCTTAAACATTAACTAATCCACAACCTGCCTGTGAGGTTACCACCACCAACTGGGAAAAGGAGACACAGTTAAGTGATTTGTCTAAAATCCCAACCCCACCAGTAGAGTTTTTCAAACTTGTGGCCCCTTAAGGTGCTGGTCTGTAACACCCTTCTTCACAACAAAAAGCTTCAGCTGGGAATGAGTGTAAATTTTGTCGTGCTTTTAGAGCACATTGTTTCATAGAACCTCACATGAGGTATTAAGCCTCACAACATTTATATAAGACAGAGACATTAATTAACCCAATTTTACAGATGGGGAATCGAGACACTGCAGAATGAAGTGACTTGCTCAAGATGACACAGGAAGTCTGTGGTAGGCCTGAAATACATCCCATATCTCTCAATGCCCAGAAGAACTGTACCGACAGAAATTGATTGTCCTTCATTTCTTCAGAGTTAATTTATACAGACAGGCCTTGTCTACACCATGGCTTTTGCCAGATTAGGCAATGCAAATGAAGCGCTGATTAGCATTTTGTTCTGCTTCATTTGCATAATCTATTCTGAGCCATTTTTGCACAATAACATGCGGTGTAGACATTTCCTTTTGGCGTAAGATCCTTATGCCTCCGGAGGCATAAGGATCTTGTGCAAAAAGGGGTTTCTGCGCAAAATGGACATGGCCACACTGCATGTTTTTGCACAAAAACAGCTCAGAATAGATTATGCAAATGAAGTGTGACAAAATGCTAATCGGTGCTTCATTTGCATTGCCTCATCTGGCAAAAGCCATAGTGTAGACATAGCCACAGTGTGCAGAACTCGCCTGTTATACCAGTTCCATTCTTCTAGGTCCATAAAGAGCTCATTTCTATCTGCAATGTCAACTTTGACATGGCTTTTGCTATCTAGAAGACTTGCACAATGCTCTATTTTAGGTCATTCACTTTACATAACTGATTTGCTTAATGAAAGCTTCTAGCAGTAAGTTGCGCATGCAAATGACATGGCAATCTATAATCCATATACCATTATTGAGTTTGCCATTTATATTTCAACATGGCTCATGAGAGATATTCATGATAGGATGATGCTAAACAAATACAATCCTATTCATCATGCTTTGCTTTCAGTCACATACCACATTTTGAGCTGTAGATCCATAGTTCAATTTACAGTGAAACTACCAATGAAGGAACAGATCTTTAAATGTTTGGCTTCACTTGAGTATTTTAAAAAATATATCTTGCTACTTCCAGCAAAGCTATCACTCAGGAATAGAACAGTTAAAAAAAAAGCATAAGCTACATGTTAATAACAGGAGTCCAAAACATTGTTCTAGTTTTTAAAAATAGATAATGAGACCTTATCTTGTTTACCAATGATTATATTTTACAGATGTAACCATCAATCAGATCTAAATAAATTAAGACATTTACAAGAGGCTTACATGCTTTTGTTTTTCAGTGAAGTTTCTTCATGCATAACTGACATTTATACAGGCTTGCTTTCCATGGGATAGGAGGGTTTAGGGTTGAACTTATGTAACGTACAATACAAAGATTGATGATGTTTTATTTCATGAAAACTAATGTCAATAAATAATGAATACACAGACTATTCTCTGAGAAAAATAACCAAGGGGTTCCTTTAAATCCATAAGCTGTGTCTCCAGTTCGGTGGCTAGAAATTTTGACCTTTGGCTTCAATGTTACTAAAGAGTACATCACAGCAATTGTGAGGATATTTTAAAACTTCAGTGTGAATTTAATGCTGGTTGAAGGTGCCCACAGCGACAGCCCTGGAGAATGTAGGCATCTATTTACCCACAGAGAAAAAACAGCAAAGGGAGCACAGAGGCAAACTTCCAGTGACTGACCTGCCAACACATTCAATTCTAACCCTGGTAAGGTAAAGTGGAAATTTATACTCCATGGCAAATTCCATTGCTAATTTGTTGTTGTTGTGAGTAGGCTAACAGCAAGGGCACTAATGAGACACCAATGTGGAGTAGTTTGTGTGATAGCAGCACCTGTTTACTGGGAACTGGACTGAGATTAAATTCACCCTTCATAGTCCAACAGGATGGTAGCAACCACCAGTCACTGATAGCTTAAACCAGCAATTCCCAACCACCAGGCCACAGCATGCTGCTGGAGCGCAACTCTGGAGCTGAACAGACATGTGCGCCTCCAAGAGCTGCTCCCCTTGTCTGTATGGCTGATTTTGGCAGTGCAGGAGGTGCCTGCCTCCCTCCCTCACATCCAGGTAAGATGGTGGACTGGCTGGGCCTCCACACTCTCTCCCTGGCCCTACCTATAAAGGTGCACTTGGGAAGGGAGGTGGCATGCCACTAATGGCTGTTCCCCTGCCCATACAGCAGTGAAGACCATGCTCCTTAGAGGGGGCAGCCTCACTTTGCCAAGTGTGGGGATGGGGTTGGGCAAAGAGGTGTTGGGTGAGGTTAAAAGATCAGAGGGTACAGGGGTGGAAGTCAAAGGGTTTTAGACACTGGGACATAAGGGGCTGGGCTGGGGCCAGGAGATAGATAACATTTTATTTTCATATTTGCTTATTCATAATTTGCACAATGTATATGCAAATATGATGTTACCAGTCTGACAAAAGTTTGTGGATGGGTTTGCCAGTCCCTCCCTATAAAAATGGTTGGGAACTACTGAATTAGACTAGGGACGTTGAATACTGGTTAATTGAATAGTTCAGTAACCTCATGAATTCTTAGCGGTTACTCTACTATTCTATAGTCCCCAGGGGGATGGGGCCAGCAGCCAATGCACTCTGGCCTCACTCCTGGGAAGCCCCTTGCCACTTTACGCTACTGCTTCTGTACCAAAGGCAGCAGTGTAGGGTGGCACGTGGGAGCTGTTCCACAAAGGGAGCCAGTTTAAAGAGGCATCAGCACAGGGTGGCAGCAGCCCCTGCCTGAGGGGGGGGGGTCTGAGCTGCCAGACTTGGTGCAAGCTGGAACTGAGTTAGGCTGCCTGTCTGCCTAGCTCCTAATACTGTATACTTTAAATGCAGAGCCTCAGTGGAATAGGTCCTGGACCCATCGCAAGCCAGGCCAGAGCCAGGCTGCTGGCCAGCCTGCTAAAAAATTTACTGGCAGGCAGGGTGGGGGAATGCGTGTACTCTATAGCATTAACCTATAAGCTTTTGCTTATCGGTTAATTGATTACATTATTACATCCCTAGCTTAGACAGCTCTGAAATATCCCATCACCAATCAGACACTGATTTAGGTAGAGAAGGAAAGGATTTTATAGCCAATTCATCTATAAGCCACAGGAAAAATTTCCCAGTGTCCAGCCAAAAAGAAGGGAGAAAACATTCTTTCCTGCCATTATGTGTGAGACCTGGGATCTCTACAGAATCACAACCCCACAGTAACTTTGTACTAATTTGACTACTGAAAGTTAAATGTCCTTAGTCAATGGGGAATTCAGTGTTCTGAACACTTTGCCCAGTATCCTTCCTCTTCCCATCCCTATCTACCATGACAAGTTAAAGTCAATTGCCACCCATCCATTCACTGTCACTTCCAAGTATGTAGCATATAGTATAAGCAGCTTGTATGGAGAAGGGAACATTTCGCTATAGATTGTTGCTGGATTTCATAGAGTCTCACAGTCTCTCCCAATGGGGACATGTGTGTCATGTCATGATGATCACATGTAATACAATTTCCCTGGAATACAGAATGGTCTTTTCCTGAGCATTGAATCAGTGTTGCCAATCCCAACCATGAATCAGGCATCCAACAAAGCACTATTTAACATAACAATAAACAATGTGGAGTTCTTTTTGTTTGCCTTCTGATTAGTGAGGTTTTAGGATATGCTCAGTCTACATTTTCAAACTTCCCTCAACAACCATAAGTCCTAGAAGCCATGTATTCATTTATAAATTAAAGCTGAAATTCTCACATGATTTCATAATTCTAGAATCTGTGGCTATAAGAAAAAACGCAAAATAATGTAAAACTCATGATAAAACATCACAAGATTTCCCTTCAGCTAATTAAACTGTGATGAGGTCAACTTCCCATAATACTAAGTAAGAAATCCCCCTTTCCAGACTGATCCTCATTGGCCTCTTCTGCTCCAGAGGAAAAATGAATGTCAGGGTCAGGTCAGGGGAGGAGGCATGGTTTAGTGGACAGACCACTGGACTGGAATAAATAGATTCTATTCTTAGCTCCATCATCTGCTTACTGTGTGACTTTGGGGAAGTCATTCACATCCCCGGGGGAACGGTTTCTCCTCCCAACCTTTCTCTATTTAGACTGTAAGCTCACTGGCGCATGGACTGTCTCTCCTCAAGTATTTGTATATTGCTTAGCACAATTGGGCCCTAATTTCACACAATGCTCCAAATGGGTTTTGAAAGAACCTTGTAAAGAACAACCATAATCTTCCTTGACTTACAATTAATTCCCTCAATAACTTTGCCCAAGAATGCATCTATTCTTCCCCTCCTGTGTTAACAAGAGTCTCTAATTCTCAGAATATCACTCAGTTATAATGTGGGTCCCTTTTCTATCTTGATATCTTAAATATGTATCTTTTCTTAGAGCTCTGTAAATCCGAGAATCTCCGCTCTATATCCATGCAGGGATGTTAAATCGCATTTAATCAGCTGATTGACTAGTAGATTAGTTGACAAGTGGGGGGAAAACTGCAGAGCCACAGCAGGGTTAGCTTCCAACTCCAGGAGCTAACCCTGCTGCAGCTGTGCCTTCTAAATGTATTAAGAGCCACCAGACTCTTAATACAGCTAAAAAGCACAAGGGCAGTAGGGAGATTAGGTGAGAGCCAGAACAGCTGATTCCTGGCTCTGACCCAATCCTTCACTATGCTTCTGCTGCCTCTCTCCCTGCAGGGAAATGGTGCTGGGGGGGGGGGGGAAGAACTATCTTTTAAACCAGCTTCTGCTCCCCCCCCCCGCCTCTCTGACAGAGGCAGCAAGGTGGGGGGAAAGCAACTAGCTGAGTCACTAGTTGACTAGTCACTTACTTCTGGCTCATTTTTGCAGATATGGAAGCACATACAAATTTTGTATCCATACAGGGCTCTATCTATCCTGCACTGCAATTTTCTTTGGTCAGAGTGTGATTATAGTGCAAGTGAAAAACAGGGAATACAAGAGACTGCTGTCCACAAGAGATTACATTTTAGTCTTACTGAGCCAGACAATGTCTTTTTCACAATATTTTTTTCAAAACAAAAATAATATGTCATCACACAGGAAAACAATAGCCAAGCCAATCTAAGATTCTTTCTTGATCACTGAGGTTCTATGGCTTCAATTTCAACCATTTATGGCTTCTTCCCTCCAGTGCTTGTGGGACTCCAAACCAAGTATAGTATCAAAGACGACAGTTAAATACAGTTTACTTTAACTGCTTGCACCCTGCTACGTACCACAACACTTTGTGTAGCCACTGATGAAATAAAGAAAGGATGAACAGCTTTATATATGGTTTCACACATCAGGGGTTGCCCTAATTCTGCCACACCGACAGATATACTGGAAAATTGCCAAGGGAAGCAACAACCATGCTTATTTTCAATACCAATCAGGATTAATGTTTGAAGCTAGTCTCACGTTAGTTGGTCCTTGCATCTCCATGACTGTGGAACTTTCTGAGTTCACTAAGGATGAACCCAAGCTGATCAGGTTGACCCTGACACTTCAGTGAGAGGTAAAGGGCATGGGTGGGCTGCCATTTAGGCTCTTTAGCTGCACTCCAGTACTCTCAGTTTATAGACATATAAATGCAGCCCTCGCCTTCCCTCCCATCATTTTTATTGTTTTGTAGTGTTGGGGTTTTTTTTATTACGGATGGGCTTTAGATATCACTACTGATGCTGAATGCTGATCTAGCTAAAGGAAGCATTGTAGTTTGAAATGAAGTCTCCTCTCTCACCTCTCTTTATAGCTTAAAAATTGCTTCTTATCTCATCCTTGATGACTGTTCAATATCCTTTTATAGCTGTTGCCTGAAAAGCCGGGTCAAGTAATAGGTAGTACAGCCACTCAGACTCACTCATGCATCTGGGCCAATTGTAACCATGCCATTTAAAAAGACTAGCGCCCAGACACCACAAATAAATGGAATGATAATACACACACACACACACACACACACGTACGTTTGGGCATAGTTGCTAGGAGCCATGATTAAATGGAAACAGAAGCTTACTGATACAGTTATTGGAAAAATATCTGAAGGTCTTGAAACTAATAATAGTTTATTTTTAATGCATTTTCCAATGTAAGATTTGTCGTTTCCTGACAACATGCACTGTAATAATATATACACCCATGGGTGTATCATTTTTATCCTCGGCTATCTCCTGCTGTGGTATGAGTCAGCCCTGTGCTCTGTTAACTATTCCTTTTTGATCATTCGCTCTGACATCTAATTCATTATGAGCAATCTGCTTTCACCACCAGCAACCTTCTGTCTGCTAGATACAGATACCTATTAGTCCAGGTATCATTTATAGCTGTCAGTTACTTAATGTCTGCAGGTTCTCCCCAAAACCACGTTATTAACTAGGAAAACAAAATATCATTTTGCCTTAAAAATATAATACCTGGGCAGAGGGTAGGGGAATTATTTATATAAAACAATATTAAATTAGGTTTTTTAAATGAGGCATCTGATATTCCATAAAGGCCCTGGAGTACCCAATTAAAATGTAAGCAAAATAATTAGGTTAATATTGGAGGGGAAAAAAATCACCTTCAGAATCAAAAGGGAGATACTAATAATTTCACTCTTATCTCAACCAAGGAGCTAAACGACTGTGTTAGTAAGAAGCCCACCTCTCAGTGAAGAGGAACCTTTCTGGAAGTTACAGAAATAAAAACCAAAATTGAAATTTTACCAGCATGTGTTCTTTTGACTAGTTTAAAAACACAGCATGAAGACCAAACTAAAAGCCATATGAATAAGAAAGTTACATTTACTGCTGTAGATGCATTAAAATTGATTGAATGCTGTGATATATAATTACTAAATGTTTATTTATTGATGGGCTTTTTCTAGGGCACTCATCACCTTGGCATTCGATTACATCTCAAATATTAATGAATTTCGCCTCAACACAGGATGGAAATTACAATGGAGAATGTGCAACACAGAAAAGTCCAGTGATTTGAACACAGGGAGGCTGGGCCAAACAGATTAGAACCCAGATCTTTTCAGTTCAGGACTTTCATCACAAGCCTCCTCAGTACTGCGAGGAGCTTCTATAAAGCCTTGGTTAAAGGACTACAAAATATTCACAAATATTAAGCAGCTTACCTCAAAGCGTTTGCAAGTCTCATTATTCCCATTTTATAGGTTGGAAAGCAGAGACTTAATGGATTTACCCAAAGTCACCTGGCAAGTAATTACTAAAGCTGGGACAGAGAACAGGAAGAGTCCTGTCTCCCCCACCCATCCCACCCTAGGCAAAAGTCTTCCCTTGCTCCCAAACTCAGGGAGGTTTATCAGTACCTGTCAGCCTGCTCTACTAGCTGTTCAGTTCATGCATTGCACAGTTTATGCTCATTAGCTGTAATGTAGTCAGAGGGGAGGTCAAGTTACAATTAACAAAAATTTTGTGCTTTGTTTATTTCTCCAAATACAGATACTGCCATGAATTACTGCATACTTATAACTAGCAGTCCCTACATTATAGATCAAATTCCATTATAATTTCCCATTTTCTCTCTTAATCACACTCATAACTTCGTAAGGGTTATGGACACCAACAGACCATGCTTTTATGGGCATGCATCATATTACGGATACAGGCAAGCTTAAATTGCAGCATCTGTTTCCATGGCAATGGGACTACATCAACATCCACTAGATTTAGTTTAGGCCATCTTCAGTCAAACATCTAAGCTACACACAAATCATTATTAATATCAAGCTGAATGATGTCACTAGTAACCAAGGCACCCACAGAGGAGGTCTCTATGAGGCCTTTGTGCTGTAACATGCACTCTTCATGCATGACACAAAATGATATTAATCCTATTAGTGCTGTTAAAAATTATACACTTAGAGACATCAACAACACATATTCAGCAAAGAGAGATTACTTTGAAACAAAAAACAGGACTATGTAGCACTTTAAAGACTAACAAGATAGTTTATTAGGTGATGAGCTTTCGTGGGCCAGACCCACTTCCTCAGATCAAATAGTGGAAGAAAATTGTCACAACCATATATATACACCAAAGGATACAATTAAAAAAATGAACACATATGAAAAGGACAAATCAAATTTCAGAATGGAGATGGGGAGGTAAATGTCTTTGAGCTAATGATATTAGAGGTGATAATTGGGGAAGCTATCTTTGTAATGGGTAAGATAATTAGAGTCTTTATTCAAACTTAAAGTGTAAAGTGTCGAATTTAAGCATGAATGACAGTTCAGAGGATTCTCTTTCAAGTGTGGTCTGAAAAGGCCTTTGAAGCAGGATGCAGGTAATCAAGTCGTTGAGACAATGTCCTTGCTGGTTGAAATGGCAAGAAACTAGGTTACTCTGAGTCATTCTAAAGAAGACCAGAACATGATTTTTGAAAAAGGTGTTCTGAGTTCTAGTCTCAGCATATTGCAAGTTACTGAGAATCTGTTCAATGTCTGGGGAAGGAGGAGTTACACCCTTCAGTGTGGCTTATTAGTAAAGACATAAGGGGCTACTGTTTTAAAGAATCCCCTTCTCAAGGTTTGATCATCCTCTGGCACTCAGCCAAAAGTTTCAACTGTAAAGTCTGTGCAATCACAGCTACTATTCAGACAAAACAATGAAGAAATGAAAGAACACTCAAAGAAAAGTTAGGGAATGAAAAATATACAAATAGGATGAAACCTGGTAGCATCACCACCAAGAGGACTGCTATTTTTCAGACTGCTACATCAGATGTCCATATAGTACAGTGCTATTATTATCGAGACTCTCATAAGGAGATTTATTTTATGGCTATTAAGATAGAGGCCTTTAGCACAGTAACCACTGTATATACAGGCAGTCCCCGAGTTATACGGATCCGACTTATGTCGGATCCGCAGTTACGAACGGGGTTTGCTCCGTGTCTCCCTGGTCTGCTGGAGACCAGCAGACTAGGGAGACGGGGAGCAAAGCCTCCGAGGACACCGGCAGCGGGACAGCTGCGGCGCGTCCGGGCTGTCCGCTGCCCGCGTGCTCCGCAGCTTTCCTCCCCGTCTCCCTGGTCTGCTGGAGACCAGCAGACCAAGGAGATGGGGAGCAAAGCTCTGAGGACGCTGGCAGTGGGACAGCCGCGGCGTGGTGCTCCGCGCCCCAGCTGCTGTACCACAGGCATCCGGAGCAAAGCCGCGGAGCACAGGGAAACCAGCAGACCAGGGAGACAGGAAGCAAAGCTGCGGAGCACGCGGGCAGCAGGACAGCTGCGGCGCATCTGGTCTGTCCCGCTGCCCCTGTGCTCCACGGCTTTGCTCCGGATGCCTGTGGTACAGCAGCTGGGGTGCTGCCGGTTGGTCCAGTAGCACCGCTCTGGGTGCTACTGGACCAACCTGGCAGCACCCCAGCTGCTCTGCCCCAGGTGTCCTGATTCAGCCACTGCTGGTCAGTTTCAGCAGCGGCTGAATCAGGACGCCTGGGGCAGAGCAGCTTGGGTGCTGCTGGGTTGCTCCAGTAGCGCCGCTCCTCGGCGCTACTGGAGCAACCCAGCAGCACCCAAGCTGCTCTGCCCCAGGCGTCCCCAAGTCAGTTTCAGCAGCAGCTGATTTGGGAACACCTGGGGTTCTTAAGTTGAATCTGTATGTAAGAACTGGCGTCCAGATTCAGCCTGTTGAAACTGATCAGCGGCTGATTCCAGGAAGCCCGGGGCAGAGCAACTCTGCCTCGGGCTTCCTGTAGTCAGCTGCTGGTCAGTTTCAGCAGTGGCTGAATCTGGATGCCAGTTCTGACTTACATACAGATTCAACTTAAGAACAAACCTACAGTCCCTATCTTGTACTTAACCCAGGGACTGCCTGTATATACATAAATAAAATCAAGATATTAGCCCAGTAGCCTAGGACACGTGATCTTGGGAAGTCAACAAGATTGGTTTTCATTCTTATGGTCTTGTGATTAGAGCACACAACTAGGGATCAGTGCTCCTGGGATCTATTCCCAGACTTGACACAGACATCACAAAATATCCTTGGACAAATCTCTTAGCTTCTCCAACCCCGTTTTCCTCAGCAGAACGAGGGTGTGCATGAATGAACTACAGACCACATAATACATCTACTGCAAAGTATATGAAGGATTTAAACAGTCAAACCTATTAAAACCTTGCATTGCTCCCAAAATCCTAGATATGTTCTGAATGGGAACATTGGTAAGTTGGTTTCTTACTGGTGAGTATGTATTTAATGTTTGGTTCTATTAAACTGCCAGTGGAGTTCACTGCCCTCTTGTTATAATATTGAAGAAACTGTCTAGTGACCACTTATAGCTGTATGCTGAGGAATGGTGCTCACATACATTAGTGCAGGGTAGTGAGTGTAACCTACTACTTGATTACCGGATAAGCCTGGGTTTATTGGGTAGCTGAGTCACTACTTGACTACTCTCTTCCCCCCTTTGCTGCCTCTGTATCTAAGGCACCAAGTAGGGAGAGAAGGAGCCAGTGCTAGAAGGAGCCAGCTTAAAAGGGGAAGGGAGGCAAAGGCCCAGCAGGGGAAATGGCACTTTTACATTTCAAAGGCAAAGGTGCAGTGAAATAGTGAGTGCCCCCCTTTTCAACTAATTGATGGAAATTCCATTGACTACTTGATTAGTTGATCAATCAAAATTTATCATCCCTACTGTAGAGGGGCGAGCTGGCTACAAAACTGTCATCTGAGCTAAGATGCAAGCTACATGTTGCCAGTTTAAAAAAAAACATTAAACTTGGGTTACTAAGAAGCAAATTCAAAAAGCTGAACCATGCAATAGCTTAAACTGACAAGATCAAGACAGCACACTCACATTCTTGCTTGGGATTGTAAAAATATCCTGCCTTGTATCAGTAGACCACAAGAACCTTCTCTCACTTAGTTTTCAACACAAAATCTGATGACAGATGTAATGAGATATCCAGATAGGAGCAGCAACAGACCAATGATGATCACATGCAACCTCCCTGACCTTGTCCTCAGAAGAAGAGATTAGTACTGTAGAAGATGCCACAGTAGGATGCACCTGAAGCTTTATTACACTTTGCTGCTTTTACCACAAATGTAAAATGAGACAGATTGTGAGCAGCAGGACTTCACAAGAGAACACAAATTGCTAGTCCAATTTGTACAAATGCATGTGCAAGTCCAATTTGTACAAATGCTATACGCACTGAATTTTTTAGAACCAAGCCTGGCTATTAATGGACTGTAATGACGTCGACTCACCAGCGTGGCGCCTTCAGCAAAGTGACATTGGGGAATTAGCTGGCTGTTCCGATGCGCTCCTTTCCGCTGGCGTCTCCCCCATGTCCTCCATCGGTACAGCACTGTCTTCAGGGCACTGCCCTCAGGCAGTACCAACTCTGGTCTTTGTCTGCACCTCCTTCTGGGGGGGTGTTAGTCTTCCTCACTACACTCTCTAGGGTTCTCCCTGAGACCCCCAGTTCTTCTGCCAGGGAACACCCAGTTCCCTTGCTTGCCTCAGGAACATCCCGTTCCTTCCACGAACACCTAGCTCCCTTGCACCCTCCAGGCCTCAGTGGCCCACTGCCAGTCCCTCTCTCTAGCCCCTGTCTCTGGGCAGACTGCAGTCCCTTCTAGCCACTCCTCCCTGGCAAAGGGTGCGGACCTGCTACTTCTGGCTACCAGGTTGCCTCTAGCAACCCTGCCTTCAGGCCTTAAGGCCTGGGGCTTCCCTGGCCCAAGCCTCTCCAGGCTACCGCGTCTGCTTCTCGCAGCCTGGCCTTTCATGACTGCTTCTCGCAGCCCCAACCACCATGGCTGCCTCTCGTAGCCCCTAGGGCCTCAGGCCTGGTAGACTGGGTTTGCTAGGCCAAAGCCTCCCCAGCCCTGCCCTCTTCCAGGGAGATTCTTGCATCCCTGGCAGTCAGGTCTCTACTGCCCTCCCTCCAGAGCAGCAAGCAGGTCTCCCTCCCCTTCCAGTAGTCTCTCATTATAGCCTCCAGCTGGGCCCTCATTGCCTCTGACTCCACTCTCAGCCCCTTAAAGGGCCAGTGCAGGGCAATGCATTGTCACATGGACCTTTTAGTACAACACCGTAATATTTTCTGGTCAGTTGTGCAAGTCTGGAAATAATTAACACATTAAAAGCTGCCACAGGACTAATTATTTTTATAGTTACAGACTAAAACAGCTACCCACTGAGACATTCTTATATGTGTTCACAAATAATTCTGCATTGCAAAGTGACTTATGTTGGAGCTGCACAGTCTTCCCCACAGGAATTCAAAATGGAAGTGCAGAAGAACACTGCCAAGGGCACTCAGGCCAGCTCTACACTTAGGGATAAAGTCAATTTAAGATATTCAGTTCCAGCTACGCATAGCTGGAGTCAATATACCCTATGCTGAATTTCTGCAGAGTTCCCATTGCGGGAGGTCAACAGGAGAAACTCTCCCATCGATTTCCCTTATTCCTCATGATCCCATAGAGTTCTAAAGTCAATAAGCGTGCTATCGGCAGCTGATTTAACAGGTCTTTACTAGGCCAGCTAAACTGAACCCCAGAAGATCAATCTCCAGAGCACTGATCTAAGGAAAGGTCTATACCTGGCCTCAGTGCTTCAAGGCTGGAATGTGAAATTAGAAACTTCTGAATCTCAGGCTGACTCCCAGAGTACTCCCTTGTACTTTGTAAATCAAACATAACTAAAAATGTTGCATTTAAATCAAATAAAAAAGTGTGGCCTAACTGAAAATAAAAAGTTTTACTTAGTATTTACTTAGAGATTTACTTAGTAACCATGCCAACCCTTCAATAATCATGAGCCAAGCCACAAAATGTCATGGGAATCTTGAGATTTTAAGAAAATCAAATTCTGGGTGCCTTTCATTTTCCTTCTGGCTTTTGAGCTTTCGGGTTATATTTGGGGCACAGTTTCATGCTTTTTGCCACAACCACAATATCTAGAAAGTTCCATTAAAAAACACTGACATCACAAAACATGACTCTAGAAGCCAAGACTTTAAGAAAGATATCAAATACAGTTACACAAGCATGAGCTGGCAACACATACTGGCAACTCTTGAGGAGGCTCTGTAATAGAGTCTTTCAATATTTGGTGTTTTTCCCCTTTCTCTGGAGTCAAAAAATTATGAGAGAGACTCTCTGCTTTCACTTTAAAAAAGCATGTGTGTCACCTTGTTGCTGCACAGATAATCATGAAAACATGACTTGATTAACACTTATGGCCTCAAAACCTTCAAAACAACACAAAAATAGAAGATTTTAAAACTTCGTGATTTTGGAGCACTCTGGTTGGCAGTGCTATGCAGACAACAGGCTGAAAATGTGGATTTGGATAGGAGTCCATTTTTTTGCTCTGAGAAAGGGACCTGCATTTCTTCTTCTGTTTCTGCAGTTGTATCACAGTACTGATAAGTGGCAAATGCCTTCAAAACAGAAACATATAAATGCCCATCCTCCAAATGGCCAAATGATGCAAAATAGAACAAGGAAAAATAGATCAACAGCATCTTGATCAGTGGTGTAAAAAGAAAAACAGATTCAGAGAAAACAGCTGAATTTCACTATCACTGTCAGATCTTGGGTTCTTTAATGGTGTGCCATGCTAGAGAAAGATTTTGAAAGACAATCCAACAGTGGCATGGGACTGAAAATCAGACATATAACACAAACAGAAAGGAATCTGACTGCCAGCATGACTATCAAAAGCTGGTTTGAGGTACCAGGTACATGGGGGGGAACACTGACAATTCAAAAGATGTAGCATTAGTGAAACAAGGCAAACTGATGACAGGGAGAGTGAGTTCTACAGATGAGACACAATGTATTCATAGGTTTCACATATGCTGTTCCTGCCAGCGTTGCTCCTGGTTCTGCAGCATCTAACATCCAGATATGAAAGAGTAGCTCATTCTCCAAACGCATTACCGCCTCCACTTATCTCCAGGGAATGCCAACAAGAGGGCTGGACAGTGCCAAATGCAGTGGAGGGTTTACTGAGATGGATTCCAGACCACCAGAAATCAAACAGAATGCCAGGAATTCATTGTACAAAAACACTCTTAACTGCCTCAAATCAATTTTTCAGAAGCAACAAGACTCTATTTGGCAGTTGCAAGCGTCTCAGAGAAAAGTCTAGCCTACGCTGCTATGAAAAAAAAATAGAATCCAGTTCTATAGACCTGGAAGAGACCTCGTGAGGTCATCAAGTCCAGTCGCCTGCCCTCTCAGTAGGACCAAGTACCGTCTAGACCAGTAGTCTCCAACCTTCTTAATCAGAAGATCACTTTTTTAATGCAAGTGCAATGTAAAATCTACCTCAAACCTAAATACCCTTGCCCAGCTTCCTTCCCTCCTTTCTCTGAGGCTCTGCCCCTGCTCCCTCCCTTGTCCGAGGCGTCACCCTGCTCACTCCCTCCCCCTTCCTCCCTGAATCTCATTCACTTTCACCAGGCGGGGGTAGGAGTTTGGGATGTAGGCTCTGGTCTTGGGCCAAGGGGTTCTGAATGTAGGAGGGGATGCTCTGAAGGTAGGGAGGTGGGTTGGGTTTTGGAGTGGCCTAGAGGACAGGGCATTTGCCTGGGGAGCACAGGGTTGCGGGCTCACCTCCTTCCCCTCCCACCCTGGGAGTAGCCGGACAGCCAGCACAGGTTGCCCCGGGAATGGAGCTGGTTCCCACATTAGGAAAGCAGGATAAGGAATACCGTGAAGGTTCAGCAGTAGAGTGGGATCTGGAGTCGCCATGGGGATATGGCTTTGCTTGGGGAGTGGGTTCAAGGGTGGTGGGTTCAAGTCTCTCTCCCCGCTTCCCTTTCAGTACCTCAAGTCCCTCCCACCCTGGGAATGACCAGACAGCCAACACCAGCTGCCCCAGGGATGGAGCTGGTTCCTGCATTAGGAAAGCAGGATAAGGGACCCGCTGAAAGTAGGGAAGTAAAGTGGGCTGTCCAGTGAACTTGGGGATAGGGCAGGGATTTGCCTGGGGAGTGCAAGACGGTGGGCTCTACCCAGTTCAGCAGCCTGCCCCAGCTGCTCCAGAGATGGACCTGGCTCCTAAATTAGGAAAGCAGGATAAAGGACCCTGTGGAGGCAGGGTGGGTTCTGGAGTGGTCTAAGGGATATGACATTCGCTTGGGGAGTGCAGAGTTAGGGGCTTGAGTCCCTCCCCCAGGCCAACCCTGGGAGTGGCTGGAGAGCTGCCCCAGGGATGGAGCAGTGGAGTTAAGGTGGGCTTACTCCTGCTCTGGCCCTGTACCACTCCTGAAAACAGCTGGCATATACAACACTGGCTCCATGTGCTGCCCCTCATCTACAGGCACTGAAAATCTACTGGCCACTATTCTCCATTATTGATCAATGGGAGCTGCAGAAGTGGTGTCCGCAGGCAGGGACAGCATATGGAGACCCCCCTGCTCTGCCCTTCTCAGGGGCTACAGGGACATACCAACCCCTGTCAGGAGCACAATTACCATAGGAATAATGACTCCAGTCACAACAGATTTGGCATTTTACAACTCACTACTCAAAGAATTAAATTAAATGTAAGCGTAAGAGAGAAATTAAAGTTACAAACTGCACATACCAGTCAAAAACCAAAAATAACCCACTTTGTGAGCAGTAAAAGTAGGAGCAACCAGCCATGTACGTATTGGGTCAGGAGATGAGAGTGAAGGTCAGTGTGTGATTGTGAGAATGATAGACACACACACTGTGTGAGCCTGACGAGATTTGCATTGCCAAGCTTCCTCCATCCCCTTCTCTCTGTGTAGAGATGGTGTACAGAAGTGGGGGGAAGGATGGACACCCTGACATCAGTGCCCCCATTCTTCTCCCTTCCACACCCTGCACAGCAAGCAGAAGGCTCCCAAGAGGCAGCTCCAAGGCAGAGGGCAGGAGCAGCAGGACAGTGGGTGGAGGAGTAACTGAAGTGCCAGCGCTTGATAGCTTCCCAGCCAAACCAGTCAGGATCCTGTCAGAGGTTACAAAATCTATTGGTAGATCCCAATCTACTGGTTGGTGACCACTGATCTAGACCATCCTTAACAGATATTTATCTAACCTGCTCTTAAAAATCTCCAATGATGGTGATTTCACACCCTCCCTAGACAATTTATTCCAGAGCTTAACCCATCCTGACATTTCTAATGTCCCATCTAAACCTTCCTTGCTGCAATTTAAGCCCATTGCTTCTTGTCCTATCATCAGAGGTTAAGAAAAATATTTTTTCTCCATCCTCCTTGTAACACCCTTTTAAGGAATTTGACAGCTGTTATGTCCACTCTCAATCTTTTCTTTTCCAAACTAAACTAACCTCATTCTTTTAGTGATAGAAAACTCATTCTTTTAGTCTTCCCTCAAAGGTCATATTTTTTAGACATTTAATCATTTTTGTAGTTCTCTGAACATTCTCCAATTTGTCCACATCTATCCTGAAGTGTGGCACCCAGAATTGGACAATACCCCAAATGAGACCTAATCAGCACAGAGTAGAGCAGGAGAATTACTTCTCGTGCCTTGCTTACAACATTAGTGTTAATGCGTTCTAGAATGTTTGCTTTTTTTGCAACAGTGTCAAATTGTCGACTCATTTAGCTTGTGGTCCACTATGAACCCCAGATCCCTTTCTGCAGTACTCTTTCCTAGACAGTTGCTTCCCATTCTGTATATGTGAAACCGATCCTTCCTAAGTGGAGTACTTTGCATTTGTCCTTATTGAATTTCATCTTATTTACCTCAGACCATTTATCCAGATCATTTTGAATTAATTCCCCCCTTCTGTAAAGCACTTACAACCTCTCCCAGCTTGGTACCATCTGTAAACTTTACAAGTACTCTATATTCCGTTACCTAAAATGTTGTTGAAGATAACAGGACCAGTCCCAAAACTGATTCTTGTGGAACCCCATTTGTTACACCCTTCCAGTACGACTGAACTATTGATAACCATTCAATGAGAACTGTTATTCAACCACTTATGCACCCAGTTTATAGAAGCATTGTCTAGTTCGTATTTCCCTAGTTTATTTATAAGAAAATCATGAAACACTATCAAATGCTTTACTAAAGTCTAGGTGTTCCACATCTATCGCTTCCCTCTTATCCACAAGGCTTGTTATTTTATCAAAGAATGCCATCAGGTTGGTTTGACATGATTTATTCTTTACAAATCCATGCTGACTGTTACCTATCACATTATTATCTTCCAGGTGTTTGCAGATTAATTCCTTAATTATTGGTTCCCATTTTCTTTCCTGGCACAGAAGTGAAATTGACTGGTCTGTAGTTTCCTGGATTGTACTTATTTCACTTTTTATAGATGGGCACTATATTTGTCCTTTTCCAATCTTCTGTAATCTCTCCAATCTCCCATGACTTTTCAAAGATGATAGTAAATTGCTCCAATACTTCCTCAATCAGATCTTTGAATATTCTGGGATGCATTTCATCCGGTCCTGGTGACTTGAATACATCTAACTTCTTACAGTAATTTTAACTTGTTCATTTCCTATTTTAATTTCTGTACCTACCTCCTTTTCTCCAGCATATACTATGGTAGGTGTCTAATCACCACCAACCTTTTTGGTGAAAATCAAAACAAATAAGTTTTTAAGTATCTCTGCCATTTCTACATTTTCTGTTATTGTTTTTCCCTTTTCAATTAGCAATGGGTCTACTCTGTCCTTAGTTTCTTGTTGCTTCTAATACATTTGTGGAATGTTTTCTTGCTACCCTTTATGTCCCTAGCTAGACTGAGCTCGTTTTGTGCCTCTGCCTTTCTAATTTTACTCCTACGTTCTTGTGTTGCTTATATTCGTCCTTTGCAATTTGACCTAGTTACCACTTTTTGAAGGACTCCTTTTTTATTTTAAGATCACTAAGATCTTCTGGGTAAGCCAAGGTGGTCTCTGGGCAATCTTCCTATCTTTTCTTCACAGTGGAATAGTTTGTTCTTGTACCATCAACATCGTCTCTTTGAAAAATGGTCAACTGTCTTCAATTGTTTTTCCTCTTACTTTACCTTCTAGCTCCCTGAGTTTGCTAAAGTCTGCCTTCATGAAATTCATTGCCTTTATTTTGCTATTCTCCTTCCTAACATTTCTTAGAATCACAAACTGTATTATTTCATGTTCACTTTCATCCAAGCTACCTTCCACTGTTAAATTCTCAACTAGTTCCTCCCTATTTGTTAACATCAAATATAGAACAGCCTCCCCTCTAGCAGCTTTCTCCATCTTCTGAAATAAAAAACTGTCTCCAATGCATTTCCAGAATTTGTTGGATAATCTGTGTTCTGCTTGTGTCTTTTTCCCAACAGATGTTTGGATAGCTGAAGTCCACATAACCACCAAATCTTACGCTTTGGATGATTGTTAGTTACTTAAAAAAAAAAAGCCTTATCCACTCTTCTGCTTTGTTTGGAGGTCTGTAATAGATGCCTGCCATAACATCACACTTGTTTTTTACCCCTTTTAACTTTACTCAGAGAGTCTCAACAAGTCTGTCTCCTACAGCCATACTAGCCTCAGTCCAAGTATATACATTTTTAATATATAAGGCAGCATCTCCCAAACCTGTCCTGTCTGAGCAAGCTGTACCCTTCTATACCAATATTCCAATCATGCATATTATTCTACCAAGTCTCTGTTTTCCCAACTACATAATATCAAAGAACGCTAGAATCCACAGTACATATGGAGAAAGAAAATCAAGAGTCAAGATGAATCAAGTGGACAGGCACAGCACAAATGAGATAGGATTTTCACTCTTGAGAGCACTGACTGCTTTTCCAAGAACGCAACAAATTATTGACTTGACAGGCAAGTCAATGTGCCAAATGGTCTGAGCAGAAGCCAAAATAGGAAAGAGCTAGCCAAGAGGAGCCTACAGTGAGACAGAAAGAACATACACACATATCTGTATAGGGATTTCCTTCCATGAGTCCCACAGAAAGCCCAGATTAGGTAAAGCTAAAAGATTCCAAAAGAGTTAAAATATAAAACAAGGTCTGAGGTTTTCATAACCTATGTTTCCAGGATTACTCTAAGCCTTGTCCAGATCATTTAAAAGGTGACACTGTAAGGACTTGCGTCAACATAGGAAAACTGGTTGCCAAAGAATGACCTCAAAAGAACTAAGAAATCAAGTATGAGGCTAGAAATTCTTAAATTCTATAACCAGTTCAACTCTCTTGGTAGCCTTGAACAAGTAATTTAATTACTCCATGTCCCTATTTGCAAAGTAGGGAAAATAATCCTTATTTATCAGCATTTTGAAGGTATGCTGTGAGTATTATCCACATAGTGCTGTGAAACTATACAAATTTTCATTATAATTAAGTGGTGAGAGAAGAACACTGCACTCATGCCAGGGACAAGTTCTGGCACTTCCCCAGAATTCTCCAATAGGATTAAAGAACAAGTTGGCTTTTCATGTGAGAAGGCCCTTCATTATTGCTAGGTAACAGGAATGGCTAGTAAATTTCAGTGGACATTGTCTCAACTCAATAGCAAAACATACTGCATCACAGTAGAAAGCAGTGGACTGAATATTAAAAGCTGATGTCCCACTTTTGCTTTGACTGAGCTGAACTTCCTGACTTATTTAGTTCAGCCATAATCGTCAGTTTTCCATTAGTGTTTTTTAAATAGCTTTAAACTGCCACAATCTCAGATGAACTTCCTAGGTAAGACACTAATAGCTACTGGGCCACTTGGCCATGAGTAGTGGCAGGGATTCAGACCACTGCTGCTTTTCAACTCTAAAGAAACCCACACTGGAGAGTTGAGGCTTAATTAGCAAATATTTCCAACAGCTTTGACAATCTTATATGAAAGGGCCGATTCTAAGAGGAGATAAGAGCCCACAAAGCTCCTTGTATTCTGTATGATGTGCCTAGCAGAGAGATTCTGATCTCTAGGTGCTACAAATAACCATCTCCTTAACAGAATGTTTTGCAAGATCACATCCATGAAGTGCCAAAGAGAGTGCCAGGTGTTATGATTCTTAGTTCAAGGCCTTTATGGATCAGTTTCAAATAACTTTAATCCTCAAAAGGCAAATGTCAAGGTCCAGAAGATAAAAAAGAAATATTCTTCAAATATGTCTTCTTCCAAAGAAAATTACATCTATCCACAGGAAACAGCTTAGAGCTAGATATATCTATGGTTATTTGTAAAGAAAGAAAGTTATGAACCCAGATTTTAAAAAACAATTTAATATCAAATGTAAATCTCTCTCCATTTCAGGGTCACAAGAGTAAGACCTCATGGAATCCCAGGGCATATAAGAACTCCAGTACAATTAACATGGAAATGACGATTGGACTGAACTTTATCTAATGATACAGTGATCTTCATGATGAAGGGGTCAAGATACCGCAGAATACAAGCGTTTACAAAACAGCAAAAAGGATTCAAGTTTACAGTGTTTGTTGAGGGTGGATTACAATAACACTGTCCATCCCCTGATAAGGATTAGGGATGGCAAACTCCTGTAAAGATTGAAAAAAAAGAATTAGATAAATGTTTTAAACGCTCAGTATGGTTTCAAGTGGCAACAAATGAAAACAGAACCAAAATAAACCTCAACTCAGATTTATTGTATGCTTTGAAGTCCTTTTAAGCACAAGTAAGCAGTTTGTGTTGAAGATCAAAGGAGGCTGGTTAAGGCATTTCTCACTCTGGATTTCCTCTTTCCATGGAGAAATGTCCACTTGGGCTTTTGGAGCAGGAATCTCCATAACCACTTGGTAGCGTGAACCATTTCACAAAGACTCACAGAAATGGTGGTTCTACTTTGTAGCCTCTGGCCTTTGAAGAGTTCTCTTGGGCCAAGTTCCTCCTTTGCCAAGACAGGAATATGCACTTACCCACCCAAGACTGCAGTTCCCCAAGTGCATCATGGCAACTTGTGCAAAGCTATTAGTCCTTGGGTTATTAAGAGCAAACTCCACCTAGAGCACCATCTCATTTGGTAGCAGGAGAAAGTTTTGAACAATCAAGTATTATTACATTTCTATTTTCTTAGCACAGAAAAATGCTGGTAGCATACAAAAGAAGTGCTTGATATCATAGGGGGCACATGAGTCTTCCATTTGGGGAGGCTTCCAAGTGAGCACAGGAATTTTCATACAGGAGTAGGGGGGGCCCAGCAGCCACCTTCACTCGGTCTCCTTCCCCATGGTCTGCCCACTGATCACTCTTCTCTGCCTGACAGCAGGCTACACACTCTCCATGGCAGAGAGAAGCAAGTGATGGGCAGGCAGAGCCTAGAGAAGAGGCTGAGCGAAGGCAAGGCCTTGGGAGAAAAAGCTGATTGGGGATGGCACCATAGACTGGACACCGGTGCCTCCCACCCCCATCCTCACATTTCTAGGAAGCTTTGCTTCCAGCACTTCTCCAAAGGAAGGTGACCCATGTGGCATTCACAGTGTTTGCCCTCCTGCATAGTCAGTGATTTTGGGGAAGAGAACCTCCACAAACTTCATATCTTGATATCTGCTCCCCCTAGCCATCTTATGGCAGGACAAAGTATGGCAAGTATGCGAAAAAACAAGCCCTCATTGCTGTGATCTCATTTAAAAACAAATGGAGCTTGACTCACAAAGATGCTCTGGTCAAATCAAAGGATGATAAGAGATCAGTATGAAAATGATACGAATAAAATGCCTAAAAAAAGGTTCTGAGAATGATTTCACTACCTTGCAATATTTTCTCAGTTTGTGAATAAAGGAAACTGTTGTAAAAAAGGAAATTATTGGTTAGGAGTTTAAATTAAAAAAATCTGTTTGGTTTAAAAAAAGCAAACGAGAGAGAAATAAGACCATCATCAAAACAACGACATGTGAAGATAAGAAAGCTGTATATAGAGAAAGACAGTATTATCCTATCTGTCCTATTATAGATAAAACAAGATTTCCTGAACTGAACATGTTGACAAGTGTCATGGAAATATTCCCCATGGAAATACTTATATTGACAGTCTCAAATCTAATTGAGAAAAAAAAACAAAAAACAATGTAGTTCAGTTCGTCTTGCAAGCAGGTCAAGGACCCATTAAGCTCATTGCTATAATATAAAATTAACTGATTTACGGAATAATCTATGTGCTACTCTGTGTACTGAAACCACTGTCTCCACAGAGAAAGATTCAGAAGCAGCAAAAGTGATACTCACGGAAAAACAACAAGCCTCTAAGAAACTGGTCATTAATTCACTTCAGCCTAGGGAACCCAGAAAATATAGGACATGTAAGACAATAAGGAGTACAGGAGATGCAAGACAATTTATTCCTGCCTTGGGCAGCCAATGGCACAGAATGAGCCAAGAATTATGTCAAAATCTCATCCTTTACACGTTTATTGCTCCTATCTAGTGTACATTTACCACACAACATTCTAAGGGTCCGTCTAGACTACATGTCTCTGGCAACAGAGGCATGTAGATTAGACTACCCGGCATAGGAAAATGAAGCGGCGATTTAAATAATCGCTGCTTCATTAAAATTTAAATGGCTGCTGCGCTGAGCCGATCAGCTGTTTGTCGGCTCAGCGCGGTAGTCTGGACGCTCCGCGGTCGACATCAAAGGCATTTGTCGACCTCCCAGGTATGCCCCATAGAAGCAGCTGAGAGAACATTTTGTTCTCCGTAGGAATGGGATGAGCTTGTTGCAAACTGAAGGGGAATCTTTTTCAAAAATTCCAACAGGAGCTGCTTCTTCCAAATGTAAAACTTGGCCTCTCCATACACTGTGTGAATAAGTTGGGGAGAGGGAGAGAATCAAGAGAAATTCCTCTTAAGAAAAATGGCAATTATTTTGGGCCTGATTCTGCAAACCCTCAAATACTTAGCATCACAGGGTGAAATTTACAAAAGCACCCACACCATTTAGGCACTCTTGAAAACTTTACCAATAGATTTCAACAGACTTCTAACATGAATAAAACTTCCCCTTGCTCTTAAAAAACGTGACTTGCATTTGCTTAACTTGAAGCCGATGAACAATTCCACCCTTATTCAGGAAAGCACCACAGCACATGCTTACGGTCAAGCATGTATTTAAGGATCACCGAAGCCAAATATACTCTTCATGAACAAAAATTCCTATAAATTCCCTTTCACTTTTGCAGTGCTGGACATCTAGCTCCTCTAAAAAAAAACTGGTATGATTATAACTCTAGTGCAGCATTTGTACAGTGCTCTGTATAATAAAATTTAAAACTGGGCTCGGTGCAACTAAAGACACATTTTAATAAAAGGAAGGAAATACTACTCCCTTATCCTTTCGATATATTTTATATCCCGGTATGATTGTGTCCCACAGATTTCCTCATTCCACCAGGTTTCAGTGATGCCTATTATGTCAATCTCCTCCTTTAACACAAAGTACTCTAGTTCACCCATCTTATTAGTCAGATTCCTAGCATTTGTGTAGAAGCACTTTAAAAATTTGCCACTGCTTATTTGTCTGCTTCTATTATGGTGTCTTTAAAAAGTTTCCATGCAGCTTGCAGGGATTTGGCTCTAGTCACTGTGCCTTTTAATTTCTGTTTAACTAACCTCCTCATTTTTATGTAATTCCCCTTTTTGAAATTAAATGCCAGAGTGCTGGACAGCTGAGGTGTTCTTCCCACCACAGGAATGTTAAATGTTATTATATTATGGTCATTATTTCCAAGCGGTCCTGTAACGGTTATCTCCTGGATCTGATCCTGCGCTCCACTCAGGACTAAATCGAGAATTGCCTCTCCCCTTGTGGGTTCCTGTACCGGATGCTCCAAGTCATTTAAGCCATTGAAAAATTTTATCTCTGCTTCTCTTCCTGAGGTGACATGTATCCCGTCAATATGGGGATAATTAAAATCCCCCATTATTATACAGTTCTTTATTTTGGTAGCCTCTCTAATCTCCCTCAGTATTTCAATGTCAGTATCGCTGTCCTGGTCAGGTGGTCGATAATATATCCCTACTGCTAATTTCTTGTTATTGGAGCATGGAATTACTATCCATAGCGATTCTATTGAACATGTTGATTCATTTAATATTTTTATTTCATTTTAGTCTACATTATCTTTCACATACAGTGCCACTCTGCCACCCACCCAGACTGCTCTATCCTTTTTAAAGACACCATAATAGAGGCCCAACTTAAATGTATACCCCAAATTAAAAAACATAGCAAGAGACCTAAAAAAGAGTCACCATGGCTTAGCTACCATGTAAAAGAAGCACTGAGGGACAAAAAGGCATATTTTAAGAAGTGGAAGTCTAATCCTAGTGAGATCAATAGAAAGGAAAATAAACACTGGCAAATCAAGTGTAAAAATGTAATAAGAAAAGCAAAAAAAGATTTTGAGGAACAGCTAGCCAAAAACTCAAAAAGAAATAACAAAATGTTTTTTAAGTACATTAGAAGCAGGAAGCCTGCTAAAAAACCTGTGGGTCCCCTAGATGATCGAGATATAAAAGGAGCAATCAAGGATGATAAAGCCATTGCGGATAAACTAAATGATTTCTTTGCTTCAGTCTTCATAGCTGAGGACATTAGAGAGATTCCCAAATCTGCATCGTAAGTGATGAATCTGAGGAACCGTCCTGGATTGAAGTGTCATTAGAGGAGGTTTTGGAACAAATAGAAAAACTTAATGTTAACCAATCTCTGGGATCGGATGGCATTCATCCAAGGGTTCTAAAAGAACTCAAATGGGAAATTGCTGAACTATTATCTGTGGTTTGTAACCTATCCTTTAAATTGCTTCCGTACCTAATGACTGGAAGGTAGCCAACATGACACCAATAGTTAAAAAGGGCTCTAGAGGCAATCCTGGCAATTACAGACCGGTAAGTCTAACTTCAGTACTGGGCAAATTACAATAGTAAAGAATAAAATTGTGAGGCATGTAGAAGAACATAATTTGTTGGACAAAAGTCAACATGGTTTCTGTAAAGGGAAATCCTGTCTTACTAATCTATTAGAGTTCTGTGAAGGGCTTAACAAACATGCGGACAAGGGGGATCCAGTAGATAAGTATACTTAGATTTTCAGAAAGCCTTTGACAAGGTCCCTCACCAAAGGCTCCTGTGTAAATTACGTTGCCATGGGATAAGGGGGAAGGTCCTTTCGTGGATTGAGAACTGGTTAAAAGACAGGAAACAAAGGGCAGAAATAAATGGTAAATTTTCAGAATGGAGAGGGGTAACTAGTGGTGTCCCCCAAGGGTCAGTCCTGGGACCAATCCCTTTCAACTTTTTCATAAATGATCTGGAGAAAGGGGTAAGCAGTGAGATGCTAAAGTTTGCGGATGAAACCAAACTGTTTAGGATAGTCAAGAAAGAAGCAGACTGTGAGGGACTCCAAGAAGATCTCACCAAACTGAGCGATTGGGCAACAAAATGGAAAATGAAATTTAGTGTGGATAAGTGTAAAGTAATGCACATTGGGAAAAATAACCCCAACTATACGTACAGTATGATGGGGGCTAATTTGGCTACAACAAATCAGGAAAGAGATCTTGGAGTTATCCTGGATAGTTCTCTGAAAACTTCCACACAGTGTGCAGCGGCGGTCAAAAAGGCAAATAGGATGCTAGGAATTATTAAGAAAGGGATAGAAAATAAGACCCAGAATATCTTACTGCCCCTGTATAAAACTATGGTACGCCCACATCTCGAATACTGTGTACCGATGTAGTCTCCTCACGTCAAAAAAGATATTTTGGCCTTGGAAAGGGTTCAGAAAAGGGCAACTAAAATGATTAGGGGTTTGGAACGGGTCCCATATTAAGAGAGGTTAAAGCGACTGGGACTTTTCAGTTTAGAAAAGAGAAGACTGAGGGGGGATATGATAGAGGTATATAAAATCACAAGTGGTGTGGAGAGGGCCGATAAAGAAAAGTTATTTATTAGTTCCCATAATAGAAGAACTAGAGGACACCAAATGAAATTAATGGGTAGCAGGTTTAGAACTAATAAAAGAAAGTTCTTCTTCACACAGTGTATAGTCATCCTGTGGAACTCCTTGCCAGAGGAGGCTGTGAAGGCTAGGTGTATAACAGAGTTTAAAGAGAAGCTAGATAATTTCATGGAGGTTAGGTCCATAAAAGGTTATTAGCCAGGGAATAGAAGTGGAGACCCTGGCCTCTGTTTGTCAGAGGCTGGAGAAGAATGGCAGGAGACAAATCGCTTGATCATTGTCTTCGGTCCACCCTCTCTGGGGCACGTGGTGCTGGCCACTGTTGGCAGACAGGCTACTGGGCTAGATGGACCTTTAGTCTGACCCAGTACGGCCGTTCTTATGTTCGTTCTTATATACACACTACCCCCTTGTTCAAGGCCATGATAAAAGGCAGAGCTCAGACTTTACACTTTAAATATCACCTGAAAATGGTTTTGGGCAATTAAATTGAATCATATGCTCTGTACTAATCTGATAAAATCTTGTTAATGGCTTCTGAGATAAGACCAGCAGAATTCCACTAACTAAACATTTCACAGTTAAAAGATATTAAACATGGTAGCAACTCTGATTCAACATATTGGTAATCTGAGGATGTATTCCATAAGAATGGCCATAATGGGTCAAACCAATGGCTAATCTAGCCCAGTATCTTATCTTCCCACGGTGGCTAGAAGCTGCAAAGGGATCAAACAGAACAGGAAATTATCAAAAGATCCATCTTGTGTTGTCCAAGCCCAGCTTCGGTCAGTCAGCAGTTTAGGCAGACCTAGAAGCACACCCTGATCATCTTGACTAATAGCCATGGATGAACCTATCCTCCATGGATGTATCATTTTTTAACCCAGTTTTCCTTCTGGCATTCACAAAATCCCCAGGCAATTTGTGCATTGTGCAAAAGAAGAGTTACCTTTTGTTTTAAGCCTGCTGTCAATTAATTTAATTGATTGACTCTGATTCATGCATTATTTGAAGAGGTAAATAACACTTCCTTTTTCATTTTTTTCCATACTATTCATGATTTTATAGACCTCTTTCACTGCCTACAAGTCATCTCTCTTTTAAGATGAACAGTTTCAGTCTTTTTAATCTCTCCTCAGGCGGAAGCTGTTCCATACACCAGATCATTTCTGTGCCTTTCTCTATACCTTATTCAATTGCAATATGTATTTTTTGAGATGCAGCAACTAGTATGGCATAAGTTATTCAAATGTTCTACCCAACTAAGAGTATGCTGAATCTCTCCCACTAATGAGATCATTCTTCATTCAACAGGTTCTTTAGCCTGCTGTTGCATTTGCATAGCTAATACATTTCCCGTCTTACTATGATTTTTATTTAAACATCTAATCTAAATGTGAAAGAAAAAAAGTCATGAGAAAAATAAGTATACGATGTTTTTCAAAACAATTTTAGCTTCAGGAGAAGCCATAAAGAAATTAAGGTCCCTGAGAAAAATGTTTACTCATTCATGCTAATATTAAATTACAAACCCATTCATCAATTTATATATGTACTCAAATATTTCTGCCAGAAAAAATATATAATGCTGTGCACTGGTTGGTAGTCAAGTCTGGGAATGATTTTTTTAAAAAGGAGACACTGTAAAAATAAAAATGAATATAATTAAAATAATTTCTCATATCTGGAATAATGTTTCTCCATTTATGCTGTTCATTTTTGGTCCCAATCCAGCAAAATAGTTAAGATCATGCTTAACTGCAAGCCTTTCAGCGGTCCCACTGAAGTAAAATGGAATTGTTCTATGTGCTCAAAGTTCTGTGGGTGTGTTTTGCTGGATTGGGGACATTTTTGCATTTTCTTCAGTTTTATGGGCAATGAAATTAGACTGGTAATTTTATTTCCCTTTTTAATAAGCTTAAATGCTGGGTCCCCATGTATCATCACAAGGGATTTCCAATTTTAGGAGGGGCGGAGACATGGAAGACTGATATTACAAAAACAAATCTTTTGTTTTCTATTTTTTAAAAAGCTGTGAAAATATTTCATAACTGTTATAAAAACTAAATTTTGTGCTGTCAGGATATGTGTGCATACATGCAATTATTGAAGAAATGGTATGTTTAGTTACTAAAGTCATATACTAAGCTATTTTCACTTTGCCATGAAAGTTACAGTGAACTAATTTTTCCACTTAAGATTTAAGGTCCACTGCCTCCCTACATAGAAATAACCTCTATGCCATCAATAGCCAGCAATGCCCCACTGCAGTGTATACTGGCCAAACTGGACAGTCTGTACGGAAAAGAATTAATGGACACAAATCAGATATCCGAAAAGACAACACACAAATCCTGTTGGAGAACACTTTAATCTTCCTGGACGCTGATTAATGGATTTCCAAGTTGCTGTTTTGTTTCAGACCAATTCCACAAGCCAAATACACAGAGAAGAACTAGAGTTTAACTTCATTTACAGGTTTAATTCTCACACAAATGGTATGAATCATGATATCCGATGGCTCGCACATTATCAACCAACCAATGAAGATGCTAATGGTTCTTGATGTCTGTGTAGAATCTGGTGTTGGTCATCTTCCTTTCCAAGTGCAAACTAATGGTTCTTATCAATCTCTTGTAACTATTTAGTCTTTAAGGTGCTACTAGACTATTTGTTGTTTTTTAAGTCTTTCCTCTTACAGACTAACTTGGCTAGCTCTCTGAAGCTTATCTACTCACTGTCTCTTTTTTCTTCCTCTCCTCCATTCTTCCTTCCCTTATTTATTCTTGGATCTGGACTTCCAACACTTCGGACATCTGAAGAAGTGGGTTGTAATCACAAAAGCTCATGATACCATCTACATGTTTTGTTAGTCTTAAAGGTGCTACTAGACTATTTGTTGTTAAGTTTTTCCTGTTACAGACTAACTCGGCTACCCCTCTGAAGCTTCTATCCAGAGGTGTGATACTTCCCAAGTTTGTACTAGATCTGTTTACTTCTAATTCTTCTTTGAAAAGAGGGATTTTTGCTAGTTTAAGGACAGTAGGCTCCAGCCTTTAACTTGAAAGAAGATGGTCAAATATATTTGAAAAGCAAAACTAAATTCAAAAAAGCAGAAAAGTCTGCCAAAAACTCCAGATTACGTTCCTCCTCAAGACATCACTTTTTTGCACAAGTAAAGACCAAAATAACATTTTTGTAAATCAGCGGGGTCTATCATTATGTGTCTGTTTAAACTATTACTAACCTGTATCATGTACAGCTGGGCAATCCGATACTCTTCCACACTCATTGGAATTGGAATACGATATTCCTTTATAAGCATCTTGAAGTCCAAGCCTTTTTGTCAGTTTAGAAATGCAATCCAGATACTTCTAATAGGGATTCTTTAAATAATTCAGGATCTCTGAAATAGAAGCAGAAAGATGCAATTATTTCCTGCACTGATTACATTATTACATTTAGAGACATTAATTTGTCTTAAAACAAGAAAGAAAAATCTCTTGATTGTTCTCTTAGAACCGGCATCAAGTTGAACAGACTCTTATAAGATTTTTTATTTTCTATAGGGAACACCATCAAAGCCATAGTCCTAGGGACCTTTGCCACAATATCAATGAGATTTTTTTATATGTAATACATCTCCATGGCTGAGATATGGCACAGCTGAAAATGAAAAAGTGAAGCTTTTGTTGTAGGACAATAGTGTACTTCTCCAATCTCTGGGTACGTCTAAACTACATGCCTCCGTCGACATGCCTCGTGAAACCAGGTTTACCTGTGCCGATCAAGAAAGGCTTCTTTGTCGGCGCGGCGCGTCCAGACTGCCCTGATCTGCCGACAAACAGCTGATCGACAGAGCGGGGCAGCCATTTAAATTTAAATGAAGCCGCGATTATTTTAATCGCGGCTTCATTTCCCTCTGCCGATCTGGCTAATCTACATGCCTCCGTCGACGGAGGCATGTAGTCTAGACACACCCTCAGTGACACATCAGAGATTCAACCACTCAGGGACATCAGATCTTCTTATCCTCTCTCATGGTTGTGCTGCAGCTAACAAGAGAGACTAATTAGGAGACTTCCTCAGGTCTCAGTAGCACCATGTTGGAGAACTTAAATTGGATTCTAACAGTGGTCTGTAAAAGGTATTTTTCTTCCCACTATTATTATTAATAGCATCCATTCTCTTTTTCCGCCAATGAAGTCCAGGGATGAAATCCTCTCTCCATTGAACTCAACTGCAGTATTTTTTAAACACAAGAAAAAAATTCTACAATACATATCTTATGTGCAATGTAAAAGAGAATGGGACTGATCAACACAGATGGCTATGAGAGCAACTTTATGAATACCCAGGACATGGCAGATGGTGTGGTTGCGAAGCAGTACAAAACATAGAAATGGAAAGGTCAGAAGAGGAAGGAGCATGGAACACTGAATCGAGACCGCAAAATTCCTTCTGGCAGTCAACGGCGTAAAAATCTGCCTAGTCCTGTAGGCAGATTATCCAAGATAACATCAACTTCAGCAGCATTACAGAGTAACATTGTCACTAGAATAAATGATTTTTTTAAACATTTTCTCCATCAAATAAATCCCAAATGTGTGTCTTGCTATAGCAAGCATACAGGCCTCTTGCCACATCTGCTTAATGAAATTGTTCTGATATAATTCTTGCAAAAAAAACAGAGGAAAAATCCCTTTACCATGTTTACAAGGAAGCAGAAAAAAGCAGCATAGGGAATTTTAAATATGGCATTCCTAACTTTTGAGTGATTGATTTTTTAACTTGAATAATGTTCTTTTAACCTAGATTTTTGTATCTAATTACAGTGAGTGTGTGTGTGTGTTTTAGAAAATGTGCATTTGTCTGCCTGTTTGTAAGTACATTTGTTCAAGAATGCCTCCTAAAAGGTAACTGCTAGGCCTACCAATTTGATATGCAGCTTCCTCTTATCATTACTTAAAGCAAGCTAAGGGTTTGGTTCTGCCAGGACAATGGGATGTGCCTGGAATTCAATTGTTTCTCTGAAAATGGAAAGGGAGGGGTCTGGTAGGAAAGAGTTATATTGTAGAATGACCACAAAGGGCAGCAAGGGGCCAGAGATTGGGACCTGGATAGCCATAACCCTATGGAGCTAGCAGGGGGCAGGGACTGAGAAAAGGATAGCTGTATTCACAGAGTTTGCCTGTCTGTTCCCCAATGAAGGGACATGCACCCCTCCCCCAACTGTGCCCCCTACAGCTGCAGTGGCCATAAACAGGAGCTTGTCACCTGACTCCAAGTTGCTGCACTGAGAGAGGGTGGGAGTTGTCTTCTCTCCCCAAGGTAGCCTGCCCACCTCTGAATAATGATTTAAATGAAGAAAACCAAAACTTATTTGATGTAAGGATCCAAGCAACAATGGGTAAATCTAGTTTTTTCATAAAAGAACATTAATTGAACAGCAGAAAACATTTGTTTAATGGCTCATTCACAAGACAGGTAATTTCAGGATCTTACACTTGTTTACAGAAGATAGATACAGTTTCTTTTGATATAACTACAACACACTTCTATAACACAGTTCTCATTTTAAAATCAGGTGAATATTGGTTTCCATTATTTATCTACTATATATTGGAGAGAGTTTGTTTATATGTGTGTGTGTGCATGTCTGTCTTTTCAAGAACTCCTCCTAAATGGTAACAGCTATGACCACCAAATATGGTATACAGCTTCCTCTTAATCATAACATAAAGCAAGGTAAGGGTTTGGATGTGCCAGGAAAATGTGATGTGCCTGGAATGGAGTTGCTTTTCATAAAACCATACAGAAAAGAGACAGACTCACCAGGCAGATGAATGTGGTGGGCTGGCTAGGGGTGCACTATCTTCCCACATCCAGAACTACCGCAGTCCCCCCTCCCACATCCAGAACTGCCGCAGTCCCCATTCTCTTATCGCCCAGGGAAGATGGAGGGGATGGATGGAGGGAGAGAAAGAGGGCTGAAGCTCCCCCACATTTGTAGAGAAAAACTGCTGGCTATTTCCCTTCATCAGGGAGTGAGGGGAAAGTGCACAGTCTGCTGTATTCCTCACTCTGGCTAGGGAGTGTGGGCAGCAGATTAACCTAGACCTGCCCTAGTTAAGGGACATGCACCTCTTCTCCAGCTGTCTACTTAAGCTGCAATAGCTAGGAGAGTGCTTCTCACCTGGCCCCAGGCTGCTGCAGTAAGAGAGAGCTGGGGTTGTCCTCTCTCCCCAGGACAGCCTGCATACTGAACCCCTCTTCATTTCCAGTTCCACCCCACAGTAATGATTTAAATGAAGCATGCACAATTTCATTTTATTTTTCAAAAAACAAAAATTGAGTTAGGGACCCAAACACCACCAAGTAAATCTTCTAGTTGTATATATTTAGAAAGCTAGAATGAGATGTCCTACCATAAGACAAGATTTTAAGCTCCCCCTCCCAAACAAAACAGAGGAAATAAAAACTGTTAATGTTTACATGCTCAAAGAATAAAACAGTACTTTCAATGAGGATTATTTTAGGATTATTGAAACTAAGAAGAACTCCATGTAAAGTTTCCAGGACAGCGCACACTGTATGACTCCTGTAACAGCTGCTGTGACTGATGACAATCTGGCTGCTGTCCCCGAAGAGAGGCAGTTTTTAGAAATGTGAAGCAAAGGTGCAATACATGGAAAATAAATACATGCCAATCTGAAGTTTTAATACCACAAATGAAATAAAAGGTTTACCACAGCAAAACTTTTGGGAAGCTTACTATAATAACTCCAAGAAAAGTGCAGCTGAGTTCTCAAACCTTATCAAAGGATTCCACCCCACACTAATCATTAGCTTCCAAACAGAGAAGCAGAGCTGTACAGTAGAGTGAAAGCACAGTCCACTATCTCATTATACAGCAAGATACCTGCATAGCTTAATACAGATAACACATTACATCCTAAAATTTACTTTAGGGATAGTGATCCCACAAAAGCCACATGACCTAGTGAATTAAGTAGTGAGCAAGAAGCAATCTCTTCTCTATTTATTTAGCATGTGTATAGTCGTCTAGCCAAGCGATAGCATCTTGAGTGATGTGATGTAGTTCTTCTGCATCACTGCTGAACCCCGTGAGCAGGTTTTAAATATTGTTAGGGCCCTCTAGTTCGCTGCCAATTTCTGAAGGTTTTCTCCTTATAATACTTGGCACTTACATTTTATTGATATTGAATGAAGCCTGCCAATAGCATCGGAAGAAGTGAGCTGTATTTCACAAAAGCTTATGCCCTAATAAATTTGTTAGTCTTAAAACTGCCACCCGACTCCTTGTTGTTGTTGCACAAATCACAGAGTACGTAAGTGTCAAAATCAGGATTAGACCTTGGCTCTTCCTCACTCCTATCTTGTACCTGAATCTCGCTATGCCATTCCAAGAAGCAGTCTCTCATAAGCAAGTTTAGGCCCACTCCTGCAACCACCTACACACATTCTTCAGTTTATGCACTGGGACTATTAACACGTAACACACTTGTATAGGTATTAGCAGGATAGGGGTGGTAGACTGCTGGGGTGTTTAATGGAGCCTGTAAGACTTTTTACAATATTTTTCTTCTTATTAAGGGGAGGTAATAAAACAAACCTATCTTGGCTCACTGACTTGCCCAGAATAATTATCTGTCTGGCACTGAATTTTAAATGATTTTTTTCATTTTTAATTCTCTTACATGCTATTTTATTGCTTTAAAATTATTATTCCTGTCTGTGCAACTCCAGGAAAATTGTCCCTGAGGGAAATACTTCTGTCACCCCCAACACATCCACATTCATGTGCACTCTATCAGAAGAATTTTTTCTGGCAGGCTATTCCATTGGGAACATTCCAGAATGGGGTGGAGATAATCTTAAGAGACTTTAAACAATGTTATGGAACAAAGCAATAATATTGAATAGAGATGGGCCATGATGTTATAATGACCTGCACTTCCAAAAAGAAGTTAGGAACAGAACTTTTACAGCAGATATTCACGTAAGATTTACCAGAACATTTGGATGCTTGTGTGGTGTGGACCAGTTCAGTCTATGTCGTGGTGATCTTCTTTAGATACTCTGAAACTTTGGTACAACCATCATTGCCTATCTTCACTCTCTTGTTAAAAACAGGATATTTTAGTCAATTGCAAGAGATGAATAAAACAAAAGATTAGCTTAGGAGCACTAACATGGCAGGAAACCAGTACCAGGATGAAGAAAAAATATTTATAATTCAGTCCCCAACAAGTAATAACTCAGACAAACTCAGACAACCAAGACACAAGACGGTTTAATTTACTGCATCCTTAACAAAAAATTTTAAAAAGAAAAGGCACCAGAGCCACAAGCATATACGATAGCACCCACCAGGAGCTTCAATCTGCATGTGGTCTTTTAGAGTCAGGCGCTGCTAGAATATGCTGTATTGGTCATGTCTCAGTTTTTATGAGTTGAACAAGCCCTAGCTGCAAAGCTCCCCTCCAGGTTTGGCCTTTCCAAAAGTTCAGTGAATTCAGAACCAGGGTTTTGGTTTAGTCCAATATGACATGACTGACAAGTCTGCTGCTGCCTCCAAGCATTCCACAAAAGAGCAGAACCAGAGGATTCACCCATCTGGACTGTACTTTTCTGAATGCTTTCTGTGGCCTCTGTTCCCAGGTTTGGGTCCCAGACTGCACTTAAGAAAGCCAGCCATGGCAGAGTTATATACACATACTCCACAAAAGGAAACAACCAACATTCTGAAGGAAACCAAAGCTGAAATATCGGATTTAATTTTCGATGACAGGCTGCATGTGCTAGTCATAGACTCATAGACTTTAAGGTCAGAAGAGACCATTATGATCATCTAGTCTGACCCCCTGCACAGCGCAGGCCACAGAATCTCGCCCACCCCTCTTAGAATAGTCAAGGCAATGTACACAAGGATTAGGGTCAGCAACATGGTCCTGAAGGAGGGACATGAAGCACTCAACACATATAAAGCAATTTTTTTCAAGTCAGTCTGAGTTAAAAAAAAAATCTGGAAAATGTTGAGTCTGGGTTGCTTTTAATTTAAATTGCCAGCTGTGTCAAACATTGCAGTGTGACTTAGTGGCAACCCAGGAAAAAACATTTTGACAAGAAGGATAAAATATGCTTATTGTCCAGATTCACACAGAAGATACATGCAAATTGGGAGCTAATCCACTTTATCAGCGTTATTTCCAGCTCACACTGATGGACAGTAGCTGTCCTTGTAAAGACTTTTTGATTGTCATAGACAAGCAAATAACATGACTTTGATACTTGCATTATTCCTGGTATCAAGTACAGTCAACACCACACAGAGGTAATGTTATCTCAAGCAAATGGAAAGCTTTTAAGGGTGACAACCACTGAGAAATTAAAATAGGATTCTAGAGCAGGACTGTCAACAGTCTGTAACTTGGGACCAATGAAAGTTTAATTACAGGTCTACAGATGTACTGACTAACCTAATCCACTGCTGAATCCTCACCACTAAAAGGGAAGGTTATGCAAAGATGTGGAATATGGCCATAAGATTGCTACTAAAGGCATCATTTCAAGAGTGACTCTGGATTTTGGCTATCCATCTTCAGGCATCTTGGGCCTGATTTTTCAAGGTGCTGAACACCTGCAGATGCTGGAGGGCACAAAAATCTGAGGAACTCAAAGCTAGTTAGTAATATTATAAAGCTACATTCACTCAGTAGAGGGAAATAATGACACAAAGCACTTTTAGGACCTCTGCTATTTGGCTATTCGTATACGCCATTACTCTTTTGTACGCAGAACTGCAACTATGTATGCGCCAGGTGTGTAATTATAGACTTCATTTATTTTAAAGTAAGACTCTTGAAGCAGCATACTTCAAGGCAGTGCCACCTCTGAACTAACCTTCCTGAAGGTCTGATTGTGAAGGTTTCTATCACAAAAGGCCTAGAAACTTCCATTTGAAAAGAAAAAAAATTAGATTCAGCAGAATCCAAATCCATCAGCAGATATCTGAACACCTCAATCCAAGCCATGAATCAGTTTGACACCAGAGATCTGAGGAGTCACTAGCACCGCCCCTTCAGCATAAAATGAAGCTCCTCCAAGGACTGCAAAAAGTACTCTACTGAAGGACTGATGACAACTGAAACCTTGTAATTAGGGAACAAGAGCTAATGAGTACTGAAGACCATTAATAGCAGATACTTAAACATTACAAGTCCTGAAGGACAAACCCTGATCAAGCTGAAGGGATGGTCCTATAAGGTCTGGGTTGATTATAATGAAAAAAAAAAAAAAATTTTTGTTTTTACAGACTTCTAGCTGTTCAGCCTGTCGGTTGGGTCCAATGTGGGAAAACCAATCACTGCCTGATAAATTCCAGCTATAAATACCCATTACTTGTGTACAGGCAGTACCCGGGTTACGTCAGTCCGACTTAAGTCAGACCCCTAGTTACAAACGGGGGGGGGGGGGCGCAGCTAGTGCGGGGTGCCTCCCCCACTGTCGCCACCTCTGGCGGCGCAGGGGCACTTCCCCCCAGCAGACCAGGGAGATGCGGAGCTAGCGTCGTCCCCCCCCCCCCAGCAGACCAGGGAGATGCGGAGCGGCTTTTCTTGCCGCGGAGGACGTGGGCGGCGGGACCGCTGAGACGTTCCGTGGTCCCGCCGCCCGCGTCCTCTGCGGTGAGAAAAGCCGCTCCGCGTCTCCCTGGTCTGCTGGGGGGGGGGAGGGGCGCAGCTAGTGCGTCCCCCCCCCCGCAGCAGACCAGGCTTTTCTCACCGACGCCTGGGGTAGAGCAGCTGGGGAGCTGCCGGATTGGTCCCACAGCGCCGAGGCGCGGCGCTACTGGACCAACCCAGAAGCACCCCAGCTGCTCTGCCCCAGGCGTCCCCAAGTCAGCCGCTGCTGAAACTGACCAGCGGCTGACTATAGGAAGCCCGAGGCAGAGCTGCTCTGCCCCGGGCTTCCTGGAATCAGCCGCTGGTCAGTTTCAGCAGTGGTTGACTTGGGGACACCTGAGGTAGAGCAGCTGGGGTGCTGCCGAGTTGATCCCCGCAGCGCCGAGGTGCAGCGCTGCGGGGACCTACCCGGCAGCGCCCCAGCTGCTCTGTCCCAGGCGTCCAGATTCAGCCGCTGTTGAAACTGATCAGCGACTGATTCCAGGAAGCCCGGGGCAGAGCAGCTCTGCCTCGGGCTTCCTGTAGTCAGCCGCTGGTCAGTTTCAGCAGCGGCTGACTTGGGAACACCTGGGGCAGAGCAGCTGGGGTGCTGCCGGGTTGGTCCCGCCGCGCCAAGGGTCGGCGCTACCAGACCAACCCAGCAGCACTCCAGCTGCTCTGCCCCAGGTGTGTCTGATTCAGCCGCTGCTGGTCAGTTTCAACAGCGACTGAATCTGGACGCCAGTTCCGACTTACATACAAATTCAACTTAAGAACAAACCTACGGTCCCTATCTTGTACGTAACCCGGGGACTGTAGCTGCATTGCTACAAGCTCTCCCAGCTGTCACCTCAGCAACTAATTTTTGATCTGCTAATATGTTTTGAGATCTCCTTCTGCAGTACATGGAGCTGAGCTAGGATTCAAACTTGCTAAACAGCAGAAGCAGTAGTGTTGCCCCAAGTTGAAACTAGTATTACACATATTTGTTAGGGGAGAAATAAAATCCTAAAAACATGAAACAATGGAAAACAGCCTTTTCTAGATACAGATAGGAGTTTTATCCCACACAATTAGAATTATGTGCGTCCATTCAGTGCATCAACCCAAGATGTTGGTCTAGATCTGGGTGGGCAATAATTTTTGGCTGGGGATGGGGATGGGGCCTAAACAGGAAGGGGTGGGGTCAGGATGCTTCTGGGTTTCCCCATCCCTAGACCATGATTGGTCTGGGGGTGGGGGAGCCCCTTTTCTCCTCCTTACCACTAGGCACGTGTGCTCCTGACATAGCAGGAGGAAGCTTTGTGTGCTCCCACGCCCCCAGGCACTAATTGGCCTGGAGGGCAGGGGTGAGGCAGGGTCTCCGTGGGCCGGATCAACCTGCTTGGCGGGCCACATCCTGCCCATGGAAGCCCTTTTACCCCCACTCGTCTAGATAGTATTGGATCCTGACATGAGGACAGGGGACTGGACTTGATGACCTCTTGAGGTTTCTTCCAGTTCTAATGTTCTATGAGTCTGTGTTTATTTTTACTCTTAACATCTAGCTCTTACACAGCACTTTTAATCTGTAAAACTCAAAACTGTTTACAAATATGGTTAGTACCATTACCCGTTTTATAGATAAAGAAATCAAGACACACAGAAGGCAAGTGACTGATTCAAATCACCCAGCAAAGCAGAGCTGAGAACTGAATCCAAGTATCCAGAGTATTAATATAGCACCTTATCGACTAGGCTACATTATACCATCTAAAGTTAAGAAATGGGAATGACTGAATTTTCACCTCTTCGTATAAGACATCCGCTTTCTACCCAGATCCCACTATTTAAGAACATCAGAATTCATAACTTAAGTATCAATTAGTTTTATTCAAAATGTCTTCATGCAATTATGAACTGAATAGTAGTTAATGAGACAACTGTAAAATCCAGTAAAAACAAATCAATTCATATTGAAGGGGACTGTAAAGGTGTCACCTAAACACTATTTAAAAATTCTACATCTCTTGTGTTCTGAGCCCTTCTTTAGCTATTATATGGTGTGGCAAGGCTCTGGCCGTGCCTCCATGGGTCCTGCACTTCCAGGAGGATAGAGTTTGCCTAAGAAATTTGCTGCGACCCTCCACATAACCCTTTGCCCTTTGCTACAGGAAGGGTCACAACCTACTAAGCCATCTTCATCATAGATCAAACAGGTTTTGGGTGAACCCTCTTTAGTCCCAAACTGCCCCTTCAGAAGTAGTCTCCATAGTGGTGCAGGGAGGATTGGGGGGAATCCAGACCCACCCTCTGCTCCAGGTTTCTGGTCAGGGACCCTAATGGCAGTGGCAGGTATTAATTTTCCTCTACCACCAGAGCTGCAACCCTTCCCTGAGCCACTTCTCCAACCAATTCCTCCCAGTACCTTTCTCCTGGTACCAGTCCACATCCTTCCACTGTTTCCCAGAGCACCTCTTTACTCCCAGACCTCGGCCTTCCAGCCCTCAACAAGTGCAAGCCTTTTAAACGAGCCCCAACAGTTCCCTATAGATGGGCTGCAGGCATTCAGATTAGCCTGCTGCTTCTGGAAAGCTCTTAATTAGTCCCAAGCTCTTCTTAATTGCACTATAGCAGCCCCTTCCGCGGTTACTCAGGGAACAGAAAACTGTTCAGCCAGAGGTCAGCATATCTACCTTCCATCAGACTGCAACAACCCATTGGTCTGGGTCTGTTGCAATGGTTTCTTTTAACTCCTGAAATGACCTCTTCTTGAAGAGAATGGTATTTAATATTTGAATCAGGCCTGTCTCTCCTCCCACACTCCAAAAAAGTCTGTCCCAACTGTGTTAGAATGTTCGTTCTAATAACCAGTTTTCAAAGGAGTCATCCCCTGAATGCTTTCCTTTTAAAATGCTATCAATCTAATAAGAGGTCCCTAAGAGGAGAGTGTGCAATAGGCAGGCAGTACCACACCCACATCTGAAATCTACCAACACTGCAAACACGACAAGTGGTACACAGACCAACATTATGAGAACGATGGTGTAAAGGTATTTAGATCTAAGTTAATTATGCTAAATGCGACTTCATTCAGGGAAAAATACTGTTTACGAGGGTTGGCTAAACAACATGTGAACATTGCATGATTTTTTTTAAAAAGGGTGACTCATTATGCACAATCAAGTGGATTAGTTCATCTGACACTTAAGTGTGAAGTTGAAAAGCTACATTTCGATGCAGTAACTTATGACTGCTGTAAACAGCACTGACTATCTGAAAGTAGTTAGCATTAAAATATTTTCTCTGTTCCTTCAATTGATTCATCTTGTGCATTACAGAGCACTTTTGGTATAGTTGGTCTGTTTTCCTCTTTAGCAAAGAAAAAACGAATTAAATGGAAATATCCATATTTTCAGGGAGCAGAAAAATTCATTTAAAAATGTACAATTCACATCATGCTGGTTTGAAAGCATCTGTCTCACCAAATATTTTTTGAAATTAGTTAGCAAAAAACTGAGGTTGATAACATTCCTTTAAAAAATATCTGTTTCAAAACTTTTCTTAGGTCACATGTAAAAATTAGTTGGGTCCTCCCTACACAATATTTGCCCTCATCATAAAATCACCACACCATTAGACACAAACAAGTACCACCCAAGAGCAGTGTTTTGAATGCAGGCATGAGTTATAGTGCATCAGAAGAACTGTGAGAGTGAAAAAGCTTGCAGAATGCCTACCTTAGCCATGTCTATCTCTAACCTGAAGTACAATTAGTCCCACACTTTCAGGAATATAAAAAGGAAAAACAAAAGAAGGTGTGAGTATGTGGAGAAGATGATGCTATTAAGATGCAAAGCTCAGAACAAATTCACTGAGATACCGAACATGTAGACAATAGTGCACTGGGGAGGAGACGCCGCAAGACTTGAAGAAAACATTAAGAGAAAAAGCTGAATTTACAGCACTTAATCTTTTTCCCATTATTAGATACAATTTGACGTCACTTGTAGAATTTAAGAGCCCATTGTAAAGCCAATGTTTATTACAACAGAATGATGGAATCAGTCCAAATGCAATACAGCTGCACTGTAGCCATTAAATCTTGTTACAGTTCACTGGGCAGTAAAACACTGGCTTTCAGCAAAATATGATTCATGAAACATTTTTAAAAATTAAACTACAATGCAGCATCTTATAAGCATTTCCATTTATGCTATCCTGCAACATCTGGGTATAGGAATATTGTGTTTCCTTCTTTCTATTGTGTTAATGACACCACTGCATGAGGTCCCCAAAGTGTTCAGTTCAGCTTTTGGCAGCCTAGCTCTAAGGGGATTCAATAGTAGGGAAATCCATTACCCGAATGGAAGCTGGAAAATTAATGTTTAAGGTTATGCTGTGCCTGGAGGTTATGAAAAAATGAAATAAAGAGAGACATTAGAAACCTGAGCTGCATAGTGAAGTCATGGATCAGGTTAGGGGAAAAAATAAAATAAGCTAAAATTCCCTCTCTACTACTGTTTAAAAAAAGGAACACGTCTGGGATTAAATGATAAATGTTTCCAAATTAACTTTTTTTAAGCACATTTCAAGCAATTGTCACAAAAATGTCACATGTGCCCTGATGGAAGGCTTGCAATAGAATGACTGTGGTCAGGCTCTTGAAGGCTTGGGTCTGCTGAAGAGAACTACTACGCACGCCCGACTCTCTCTGTATTGTTCCTCGCCCACGGCCCTCTGCATCACGCTGCTAAAAATAACTGGGTACAAAAAAAATGTACATGAGCAGCATTAACAAACTGATAACTGCAGGGGGCTGCTGTAAATAGATATAGCAAACCTGAAGGGAGGCAGTAAAAGAGGGTATTTCTGCATCTATTCCATGGTAAAGCCAATAGCTGTGGCTTATTAAGAAATTGCCATCTGGAAGCTTGTGCAATTTGTGGACAGCACCCAGAGAGGGGTAATGCCTGGCCAAGAATTCTTAGAGATGGCTTTTCTGACTTTGGGTATGGCAGCCCAATAGCTGTAAGTGTACTTTCCTGAGCAGGCAGGCAGACAATTATTAGCGCTGCTTAAGCCAGAACCTCACAATAGCCGGAAACCTGGAGCTAGCTCCCTTACTACACTGCTACCAACCCCTGCGTATGTATTCAGGTAGCTAGCTGTCTGTACTCCATAGCCACACTGCCATTTTTAGGCACTAACTGGAACAGTCTACCTGCACTGGAAATTGTACCTTCCCAGTGCTGTGAAGACATCCCCTAAGATGGTCCTGGAAGTATCTATTGGTCCTACACTCTTCAAGTCAACAAGTTTGTGTGGGGCCAATTGGAGGTGATTAGGAGGAGACAACGTGTGATTATATTTAGCCAATGCTCTTAGGGCCAATGAAGGCTTTGTCATTCCTACCAGACAAATATGTGATTTACTGTGAGATAGGTCACACATGATAGCCACCCTGCTGTGAAATAGTAGTGGAGAGGTCAATGCCTTACCCACATACCCCTCCCATGGTAGATGATATCTAACTACTGCGTAGTCAGAATTAATGGTGCCTTGTTGCCATTAAAACACTGACATTTGTTAGCAACCCCGCTGTCACAGAAAAGACCACTTAACTTTTTCAAACACTGTGGGGGAGCCTCGTTTTACTCTACCTGTTAATTCACATGAAAACTTGAATCCGCCTTATCTTCACTAGGATTTCATTATGAGTGAGCTAACTTGAGTTAAGAACATGTCTTTTTGTGTAATGAAAATAAGCAGTCCTGTAAATCCACAGATATTCACTTTACATTTGCAGGAATCCACATCTGCAGATAATGATTGCAGATATCCATAGTTCATTTTTTGCAGATATGGATGCAGACACAAACTTTGTATTCCTGCAGGGCTTTAAAAATAAGACATATTTCTTCTCTAAATTGGTGCTGTTAGAGTAGTAAAATAAAGTGCAGAGGGAGAAATAGCTTCCACATACATCTGTCCTATTTGCTAGATTGTGGTCAGTTCACCACTTGGAGTCTTCAACCATGAGGCTGAGGAGGAGGATAGCAAACATGCAGGGCTCCCAAGTTCAAAAATCACATTAAAAACTGGAGGTTTCTGAACTCAAAGCTGCAACAAAAAACCCAGTCTGCAATTGTGAAAGGGCTGCTGACTGATCAGTAGTGTCTCACCCATTTATATACTGCACAATAAAAAATAAAAAAGATCCAGGATTAAGATTGGAAATCTGAACATGGCAGTTGTTAAAAAGAACATTCAGACCTGAGTTAAAGATGGAATCATAAAAAAGAAAAAATATATTACACTCTCAATTATGGAGTCATCCATAGCCACTGAGGTACAGAAAGATCAAACAGGAATCTGTAAGCTAAATGAGACTATCCACATTTATGATGCTAAATGTAAGCTAAAGTGTTTACAGAATTGGGGACCTAGATAACTCTCTTGATCATGCATGAGCCAGAATAGACTCCAGCTCACTGTTTCCTGATGACTAATAGGTCAGGAGCAAATAATAGAGACAAAAAATATTTTTACTAAAGTCACAAGACTCTATGGACGGGGAGGACATTTTCTATGCTATTGATACGTTGCCACTTTTCGTCCACTAACTTTCACTTTTAACAATGGAGTCATCAACATGGCTTCACAATACTCCACACTGGAATCTGTCAGTGTTAGGTATACCTTTCCTAAACACAGATTAGGGACTTAGAGAGTGTGCATTGTCTAGCCCACAGGAAAGCTGCCCAGCTACTTAGAATTCAGGAAGAAAAGGATGAGCAGAGAAAGTCTAATGATGCCCAATACTGGAATTCAGATTCAAAGCTTGGGACCACTGCTCCCTGTAAGATATACCGTTGTGCGGCCGCTCAAAAGAAATTAAAAATCAGCCCAGCTGCAGACCATCCACAGCTAGCGTTTGTGTTTCTATTGGTGATACACATTCATACACACCTTGGTGCACATAAAATAATTTATTTCTCACATAGATGGAAAAAATGTGAACATGTATGGAAAGTATTAAAAGGAACACTGCTTATGTTCCTCATGTCCAGCTGTGGTGAACATTAATAGCTGTGTCAGTTGCTTTGCTTCTTTCATCCATAATACCAACAAATTAACTACAAGGTTTCACACAAGGCATAATGCCTTCAGAGACAAAATCTTGAAAATAATTACTCTGCATAATCTGATAAAAAGTTTGAGAGGTATCCTGTTAGTCTGTAACTTTAAAAACAACAAGTATACCTATGGCATCGTAGAGACTAACAAAATATAAATATATACTACCTTGAGCTCTGTAGGTAAATACTTCATCAGATGAGCTGGAGTAGAAATAACAGAAACCGAGGGTGTGTCTAGACTACAGAGTTTTGTCGACAAAAGTGGACTTTTGTCGACAAAACTATACCTGCGTCTACACTACCGCTGAGTTCTGTCGACATAACGTCGACAGAACTCAGCAGTTTTGTCAACGCTGGTAAACCTCATTTTACGAGGCATAACGCCTTTTGTCGACAGAGTTTTGTCGACAGAAGGTGTTATTGCATCTAGGGTTGTGTCTAGACTACAGGGTTTTGTCGACAAAGCAGCTTGCTTTGTCGACAGAACTGAATGTAGTCTAGATGCTCTTTGTCGACAGTATCTGTCGACAAAACTTCTGTCGACAAAAGCCTGTAGTCTAGACGTACCCCAAGATATTTATAACAGAAGGAAAATAGTACTTGTCAATTGTAGGACAAATACTAGAGCTGAAAGTGTCTCCTTAGCTTTTGATGTAAAAAGGCAGCTGTTGGAGGCAGGATAGACAGCTTTATAGTATCTGATAAGTGCTTTTTACGGTGATTTTCAAGAAGAAGAGACTTATATTTCCTTTCTTTGACGATGCACCAGGATAATGAAGGTACATGGATGATCAATAACTTTTACATATTAATCAATCAATAAGTACATTTAAGGGGCTGATCCTCCCTCCTCCCCCCACACACGAAGTGACACATTTTTACATGTCAGAGCTTATTGCTACTGCAAATCATTCCTACTATTGACTGCAACATGGAACCCAGCCTCTAATCTCTAATATATACAAAAAATATTTTTCCTGTGGAACAACACAGTGACATCATCACATCATCTGTGTCCTCACGACAACAAAAATGCCCGCCTCTGTCCTCAGCTGCTTGCTATGGTCAGCCTCTGGGCATGGGTTCCTCTAGTTCCAGCTCCCGCTTTACACCCCAGGGAGCTGCGCCACCGGGGCGGTGTGGGGGGTGGGGCAGCTGGGACTGGATTCCCTCCACCATCCAAGCCAAACACCTACCCCCAGAGAGGGAGGTTAGCGAGCATAGCAAGCAGGAGCGTGCAGCCCTCTAGTAACACCTAAATAATGTATAGGTTTTCAGCATATTTTCAGCTAAACAGATTGTGAGTTGACGCAAACAAGTCCAAATTGCACTGGTAGATTGGTGGGATGTCTTCTTTTGGCAGTCTAACAAAACCTGCTGCTCCTCTTTAACAAGCCACTTGCACACGAGTGCCTGCTGCTACTCTAGGCAATACTGGATTCTTCAGCGATTTACGCACAAGATATACATTTTCTCTTAATTTCTAACTCTTGCCCATTGATTATTTAAGTTCAGAACAACAAAGAGGCTTGTCAGGCTGAGCCATCATTAAACCACTTTTATTAGCTTTATTCAAGGGCTTGCCAGGGTACTAGTCTATTCTCGAGCAAAAACAAAAGCAGTAATTCCAATACATTTCTGGCTGCTCATGATCCCAGAGCCCGTTCAACAGCCAGATTGAGTGGGTTATAGGGTTACTGTGGCCACACTACTCTGTCCCCTCATACAGTTCCAGGGCAAGAGAGGAGTAGGTGTTTATAGACATAAACAGTATGTCTATTAAAGCTCTAGGACAGCCAATAATTCTCATCTACCACAGCATCAGCAAGCAAGAGCCAGGAATTGACCCAATATCTTCCAGAAAGAACATCTTGTTGCTCTTGTGTTTATAATGGAGGGAGTAAAGTTGAGTTGGTTGCATCATGAACATGCAAAAGCTCATACTTCTGACTGGAGCTAAACTTAGTACTTCAGTGCTGTAGTGGAATGCCGCCACTGCAATAGCAGCAGGGTGAGGTTTGGCAGTTTTTGGAAGTGGAAGAAAGACATTTTAGTCGCAATATAGTCAATTGCCAGTCCCTGGTCACATCTCTGAGAATATTCCTGGACACAGAACAGCTGCCGATGATGAAAGTTTTAAAGATTTAAAACTTGAATCTTCTTATAAATAATTTTGCGAAAACTGCTGGCATTTCATAAAATGGAATGGTTGGCAGCAGTATTCCTCTCACACTATTGATGTATGGTACATTTTCTGTAACCATTTTTTTCCCTTGTACCAATTCAACCCAAAAAGGATTTATTTTCAAATGTTTAAATTTCATATTTTTAAAAAATTATTATTTTTAACAGCCATTTGATGCTGGACATTTCTTACTCTTGATGCATGGTTTTTAACTGCTTGTTAATTTTTCATCTGCAATGCCCTGGGCATAAGAATATTAGGATTTTGAAATTAAGCCACTTCAAACCATAAAGACCATAAAAACGAGCAGTCTTGTGGAAAAACCCACATCCTCAAATGAGCAGTCAAGTTAATCTGAAGAAATGGGTTTTCCCCACAAAAGCTCATGATCCTATATATATTTGTGTTAGTCTCTTAGATGCCACAATACTACTCATTGTTTTTAAAACTAGAGACTAACATGGCTAGCCCTCTGAGACTCAAAGACTGTTCTTTTTGTGACGGCTCAAGGAAAACGCCATATTGATTTTTCTATGCTCTTTCTTTTTTACTAAGATTTTGCAGGTGGCTGGGATCTTATATTCTCACCATTCCAATTGAACAAGTACACAAATGTTAAGATGCAGTCTGGAAATTAGAAATTGGCCATGAGCTGGGAAATCAGGATATGAATATTTGCAAACTCAGTGGCACATTTTAGTTTGAAGCCAATTTTACCAAGAACCCTTTTAACTCTCAATTCACTGCAGTGTAACCATTGACATTTCCAATGAAGCTTAGGGTTGCCAGATGGTTTAACATAAAATACTGAACCTCCCCCACCCTCCAAAAAAACAAACAAACCACCGGGAAAAAAAGGGGGAGACCAAAGTTGCTAAGCAAAAAAACCCCACCAAAAAAAACCCCCACCAAAAACAAACCAAAAACAAAAAAGGGCACTGCACTTTTAAATGGCCCTGCATTCCTCAATCCCCCGCTCCCGCCAGATGCAGCAACGGAAAATTGTCCCTGCTGGGCTTCCATCTGAGGGAAACAGGAAACATTTCACAAGTCTGGTATTTTCAGTTTTTTTATCGAATGGGAGACCTGAATATCAGACAGTCCAGGCAAAAACTGGACACCTGGCAACCCTAATAAAGTTTGAACCATTGTTACCTAAAGACACTTCTAATGAGCCAAAAACATTTTTGTATTTCTTCTACAGAAAACTATCCCATATGCAGGAAGCAAGAGCAGCACAGGACTCACACCACAAACCCAGCAACATAAGCATGTCCTAGAGCTGCAAATAAGTGAGTTGCAGGGAGAGACAACTCAGATCCCAAAGTTCATTACTTAATAACTTTGCTTGAACCAAAAACAACAGGACCGATATAAAAGTCTCAGAGGGTAGCCATGTTAGTCTGTAACTTAAAAAAAAAAAACCTCAAAGTGGTCCGGTACCACCTTGGAAACTAACAAAAGAATATAGATAATGAAAAGAATTTAGACAGTAAAATTAGCTTTTGTGGGCACAACCCACTTCTTCAGAAGAGTGGTGCAAGAGGCACAGAGTGTTTCCTAGAGGACTTGATCTTTAGGGAGGTCACCAACAGGCTTAAACCAGCAACAGCAGTGGCCCTAGCCAAAGGTCTGAAAACTGCATTGAAATGTTTGCACCACTGTATGTAGTTTCAGAAAAGCCATGCACCAGGCTGTCTTCTGGGACCTATCCAATACCACTGAAGCCAAGCGGACTGGTATTGACATCAGTGGGAGTTGCACTGGGCCCTCTTGTCTGGCTACTGTAATTGAAATAGCACTTTTATCCCAGCTGGTTGTAATAAAGTTCAAATTATTTTACATTTTTTGAAGGATTGTGGATCAGAGGAGCACTGACAACAGGCATCCTTATATTTCTCCTGCCTGCAGTAACTTTACCTGCAGATTTTTATAGTGCTATAAACGGTAATGCTAACTTCATCCAGTCTCTAGATAAATATCTGTATAGTAAATGGCAAGACAAAATTGATATCCAAGCCCCCGTGGAAAGGACAAAGAGGCCCAGTGCTATTTCTTTCTCATTAAGGTCTAGGCACAGGGACTTAGCAAGAAAGGTCTGGTGACAAGTTATTTTCTGTTTTACAGCCTGGAGCAATATGTCTAATTGGTAAAACTCCCCAAGAGCTTGTATAGCCACTGAGCACCTTCCACAGTGCTAACTCTTCCCATAACTGCATAACCACTCTTCTATAGTGTTCTGAGAAGAAGTATTTCCCTATCAAATATTCCAGACTGACTATCAATAAATGACAAACAGCGCAGCTTGAAAAGCCAGTCAAGCATTGGGTAAGCCCAGGGAATACCAGAAAAGCTGTCATTTCAGTGCATGAGTCATAGTAGATGCAGACTTGCTTGCTGCCAAGGAAGGAAAGGGGCCAAGAAGCAGTGCAAGAGGGAGAGAGGTTATTTTCACTACTCTAATTTGCAGCACCATGCTCTGAATTAAATGTCAAGAATAAAGAACCGCTAAAGCCCCTGTGAATCCCACACAGCAGTTTCCAAGTCACGGGTGAAATCCCCATTTCAGGAAGCCACAGACTCCATTGCTACTGCCAATGGTAAGGTTCTTGGCATTCTCCCCATGCATGCTCCCAGGAAACTCCTGCTGGTTTATCAAGGCTACTTGACAGCAGCCCCCATTTCTTCAGCAGGTGGGGATATAAACTCAGGAGAGAGTGTCATAGGAACTGGAGAGTCCATGTGGGTATGAGCCTTCATTCGTACCCACAAGCAATTAATCACTGCAGGAAGCTTGACCCTTTGGCTCTCCCCTGTAGGAAGCCTGACCTTGTGTTTGAACCACAGTTATTGTAAGCCCTGGATTTATGATGTTTCATATTGAGGCCAAGGAGGTCTTTGATTTGCACTGAACACTGCAGATTTGTTCCTCTCTACGTGCTAGTCACACTCATATTTGCACACCCTAAAGAATGTAACCAACCATGTTTCTAGACAGCCTCAAATATTGATGGGGAGAATGGAATTTTCCTGAGGTCTTCTCCAAAATTGACTGGAGGCTTCAACCCATCCTGTATCAATGAAGATTAATATTAAGGCTGAGTTGCCAAACTTACTGTAGCCAATGGCTATAATCACAGAACTGAAAGGAACCTTGAAAGGTCATCAATCCCAGTTCCCTTTACTCATGGCAAGACCAAACAGCATCCATGACAGGTATTTGTCTAATAATTTGGAGAACATTAACAGACTTTAAGTGTTCCTCATGAACCTTTAAATAAAGAAACATTATCACACCTTTATGTAAGAAAACATTATCCTAGCTAAACATTGGCAAACCGAGGCAGAGACTAATAAGTAAGGAATTCACCCAAGATCATTCAGGAGGCCATGGGCAGAACAAGGAACAGAATCGAAGGCAGGATCCAAATAAATCACATTCACCTGCCAAAGGATATCAGAACTGTGTGAAACAATGTCAATCGTCTTTCTTTTGGGAAATTCTTTTTACAAACAATCTTGGTGTTGTAGTAAAATTTGGCCTTCTGTGAGATCTCACCATCCCCAATACTGTCCTCAAATTACTAGTATTTTTACAAAACATGTTCATTTTGGAAACTTTTGGTTGAATGTCTGTTTTCTGCAGCCATTTTTGACATTCAAAACAGCTAAGTTTGCATGATGGGGTAAATGGAAGTAGAGAAAAGGCATTTTAAATATACTAGCTATAAAGTGAATAGACATGCATTCTTCATATGCTAATATAAACTGGAGACACAAAGACAATGGATGTAAGTTACATAGCCAGATTGTACTGGAGGGGGGAAAAATACATTTCTTTTTGTATGCGAGCAAACTCTGGAAGCAGCAAAGCAAATATGTATTCATGCTGAACATCTGCAAAGCACTGAAGTAGTTAAAGAAATACAGTTCCCTTTGCTTTATTGTTAAATTTGGGAAAAGTGGATTTTAAGTCACATTTCTTCTCACAACCCCCTAATCAACTTCCTGCTGAACCCCCGTATTTCTCCATAAGTCCAGTCCTCTGTCCAATAATTCCCAATAGCAAAACAGAGCTTTTACATACTTCAATTCAAAGGATACCTGCAGCGAAGTCGATCATAATAAAACCCAGGTGCAAAGAGATTGCAGTTAGAGAAAGGGTTAATTATACTGCAGAAAATGACCCTGACAGTCCTAAGAGGGAACCCAGCCACACCTTTGTATATTTAAATGTGTAGGAGACATTTTGAATCAGAAGTGCAGCATGTTTCAGCACAGTACTAATACAACTTTTGCAAGAATAAAGTCAATCCCACTTTTGTTTGGTCTCCTTGCTTCTATGTAAACTTTCAAACTATATATTGCAATGACAGCTGTAAAAGGGTGACCTGGAGACGGGAAGGGATACAGCATCCCTTAATACAATGGTTCTCAAAATGTGACCCATGGACCACTAGTGGTCTGGAGCTGCTTTAAAAGTAATCTATAGCTGGAGCTCAGCCTCCCTCCATCCCCCATGCAACACAGGACGTGGCAGGCTCTCATGGGGGCTTGTCCACATCCCCGCACCTCAGGCGAGGCTGCCCACCCCATTTCATTCTTTGGATTCAGAGTCAGCAGCAGCAGTGAGCCTCTTGTTACTCCCCAATCTCTGGTCACCATGTCACTGGGAGTCAGCACAGAGGCGGGATTCTTGAATGAGGAGTTGCTGACCTGCGCTTCCCCCGTATCACATCAACTGCAACAGAGACCTGCTCGCCCCATGCACGCTGCTGAAGAATGCCCTGCTCTGAGCTGGCCGCCTATCCATTGGGTTGAGCACTTTGGCAAGGTGTGGCCCAGCCTGGGGAGGGAGCACTGTCCCGCAGGACCCTCACACTCACATGGCGCCACTTTGCCATGCATGAGAGTTGGAGAGAGAGGAGGGAACTGCCACCCCGGTCAGTAGGGCATCTCGGTACTGTCCGTAGCCCCTAGAGAGGACCAGGGCTGTGGGGGTGTGGCCATGGGGGAATATGGGATGCCGTGGACTCTCATAGGGGCTTTGTGCACATCCTGACAGAGCCAGGTGCCACCTCAGCATCCAGCCATCACCTCCTCTCCCTCTCTAGTCCCTGCTTGTTTAGCTGCAGCCGAGTGAAAGGCCATGTAACATGGCAGCAGCTGTGTTTGATCTTGTGATCTCCCCCTGCAGGGTATTCAGAGTTGCAATTAGTAAATTGTTCATGGATGAGACCGTTCAGTGAGAAGAGAGCAGCTCTAAATGAAACCTGAAAGGTGGTTCCAGTGAGAGGGAGCAGTTCTTGAGAGGTGGCTAGAGAAGACTCAGATGATCAAACAATGCAGCATGTGAAAAAAGATGGAGACAATGGAGAAATTGGAGACCATGAGCTAGAAGGAGATTATGTGTTTTTTAAAAGCATCTCCAAGGCTGGAATGATTATGCTCACATCCACAAGACAGTTTGAAAACATATTTATTTTGCAAATCAGGCAGCAGGCTTGTGCATGGAGGCTTCATAAGAACAGCCATACTGAATCAAACCAAAGGTCCATCTAGCCCTGTATCCGGTCTATCAACAGTGGCCAATACCAAATGCCCCAGAGGGAGTAAACACAACAGGTAATCCTCAAGTGATCCCTCCACCGTCTCCCACTTCCAGACAAACAGAAGCTAGAGACACAAAAGAGAAAGAGAGAGGGGAAGTGACAACTTGGAACTATTACCAATTTCCAGAGAAAAGGATCATTCCTGGAAACTGCCCCAGTTAAATGGATTCTTCTTTCAGAACTAAGAGTTTCTGTCCGTTGCTCTAAAAATCTGAGATTTGATTTTATTAAGATTCCCATGGGGGTGAGAAACTTTGTGCCAAATTTCGTCCTAGACAAAAAACATATAGAGAGCAAGAAGAAGGATTAACTATAATGCTAAATATAATAACAATTTCCCAAGAGTAGATTTCTTATAACTCTTCAACTTCTATACAAATTATTTTCATTCTTAAAAAAAAAAAATCAAACCTGCTACCCAATACTCAAGGGCAACTCTACAATAACAAACCATTGTGTGCACACGCAACAGAAAGCAATTAGTAAAGATGGGACACAGAATTCAATTTCAGCCTTCCACAGCTAGTATAAACAAGGAGCATATCACACATGTCCCTGCCACATTCTGTCTCCTCCAAGAGTGTCCTTTTAAGAAAATTCAGTACTAACCAAATTCATTGATTTCAATCTGCAAATATCATAGCATTATTCTACCTTTTGATTAAAATATTCACAGGAAAGAATGAATTCTTGTTTCAATTTGAAAACACCTGTTATATTCTAGGTAAGCATGATTACTCCAACAGAAGCACAAGTAAAATTAGAGAACCCAGTCCTGCAGTACTTGATATCTGGGTAAAGTTTTGTAGGGTTTGGCTTCTTGTATGACAGTGCTGTTTGTAAGCATTCCAGCAATATACAAGAACAACCTACCTAAGAACACTATGCCTTTCCTAACATCAGACTAAGCTCTGTCTCTTACAGTCTTCTGTCCAGCCTTATCTGGTTTATAATTTGCCCTCTTTAATTTGCTTAGTGCTCATGTCTTGAGACTTTCTTTATTCTTAGTATTTTGGCTTCAGCTGTCAGTATATCAAATAGGAGGTACAATACCCTGCATGATCCTTGTGAGAAATCATACACTCCCTTTATATACTGGGAATTATAGCTACGTACACCACAGACATATGTTTGATGTAAACAGTGACCTAACCTGGGTTTCAAGGTTTTTAAATATACTAACATTAAGTGGCAAGGAGTCCCGTGGCACCTTATAGACTAACCGAAGTGTTGGAGTATAAACTTTCGTGGGCAAAGACCCACTTTGTCAGATGCATGTAGTGGAAATTCCCAGAGGCAGGTATAAATATGCAGGCCAGAATCAGGCTAGAGATGATGAGGTGGATCCAGTCAGGGAGGATGAGGCCCACTTCTAGTAGCTGATCTGGAGGTGTGAATACCAAGAGAGGAGAAGCTGCTTTTGTAGTTAGCGAGCCATTCACAGTCTTTGTTTAATCCTGAGTTGATTGTGTCAAACTTGAAGATGAACTGTAGCTCAGCAGTTTCTCTTTGAAGTCTGGTCCTGAAGTTTTTTTTGCTGCAGGATGGCTACCTTTAGATCTGCAATTGTGTGTCCAGGGAGATTGAAGTGTTCCCCTAAAGGTTTTTGTATATTGCCATTCCTAATATCTGATTTGTGTCCATTTATTCTTTTACGTAGGGACTGTCCAGTTTGGCCAATGTATATAGCAAAGGGTCATTGTTGGCACATGATGGCATATTACGTTAGTAGATGAACCAGTGACGGTATGGCTGATATGGTTAGGTCCTGTGATGGTGTTGCTGGTGTATATATGTGGGCAGAGTTGGCACCGAGGTTTGTTGCATGGATTGGTTCCTGAGTTAGAGTTATTATGGTGCGGTGTGTAGTTGCTGGTGAGAATATGCTTCAGGTTGGAGGGTTGTCTGTGGGTGAGGACTGGCCTGCCTCCCAAGGCCTGTGAAAGTGAGGGGTCATTATCCAGGATTGGTTGTAGGTCACTAATGATGCGTTGAAGAGGTTTTAGCTGAGGACTGTAGGTGATGGCCAGTGGTGTTCTGTTGGTTTCTTTCTTGGGCTTGTCCTGTAGCAGGTGGTTTCTGGATACATGTCTGGTTCTGTTAATCTGTCTCCTCACTTCCTTGTGTGGGTATCATAGTTTACAGAATGCTTGTTGAAGATCTTGTAGGTGTAGGTCTCTGTCTGAGGGGTTGGAGCATATGCAGTTGTATCTCAGTGCTTGGCTGTAAACAATGGATCGTATGGTGTGTCCGGGATGAAAGCTAGAGGCATGCAGGTAAGCATAGCAGTCGGTAGGCTTTCGGTATAGAGTGGTGTTTATGTGACCGTCACTTATTTGCACCGTGGTGTCCAGGAAATGGACTTCCCATGTAGACTGATCCATGCTGAGGTTGATGGTGAGGTGGAAGCTGTTGAAATCGTGGTGAAAGTCTTCTAAAGTCTCTGGAAATTTCCACTACATGCATCTGACGAAGTGGGTCTTTGCCCACGAAAGCTTATGCTCCAACACTTCGGTTAGTCTATAAGGTGCCACAGGACTCCTCGCCGCTTTTGCAGATTCAGACTAACACGGCTACCCTTCTGATACTACCATTAAGGTTACTGTATTGTGGGTGAGTGAGTTCTGCTGGCCTCTAATGGACTGAATCAAAACTGGTCAACTATCCTTCATAGGTCCTGTAATGTTAACTGCTAATGGGAGATTCCCTATTAACTCTGTAAGTATGATATGCTTTGTTTAGGAGGATCGCTAGATGCTACATCTTTCGTTGCTAAGTACTCGAGTGCATCCAAGAAGTTTTAAAGGCATCTTCCATGTGAAGGTCTAAGCGTAGTCCGTAAACATTTACGCAGAGAGGCAAATACTCCTGAGTGAGTAAACACTGCACCCATTTTACAGAAGGGTAAGATAAGGAACAGAGTTTTCTAGGGTGTGATGGAAACTATGTGTTCAACACTTCCAGAATCCACACACTAAAATACTGTTTCATTGTCATACAACACACCAGGAATAGAATCTCAGAGTTTCCACTCCCAATTCTCCACTTTAATCACTAGGCATCCTCATTTAATTTTGACTATTACATTTTATACTTACAATAAATAGGTGAATAAATGTATGACCAAACAGTACCACAGACTGACTTTACTACTAGTCTCACCTGTGTCTGCTTAATTTGACTCAATCATCAAAAACTAGAGAATTCACAAGCAGTGGCTAAAGAACTTAGTAAAACTGCTCCAGAGGTAACTCCAGACTCTCGTGATCCACATTACTATAGACTCAGATGTTTGCTTTTCAAAATTCATTACCATTTGAAAATGGATTAGAAGCCTGAGATTTTAAAGCAGATTCTAGATTTACATGAATATTTAAAGCTCACTAAATTGAGAAGAGTGTCCATTATACTCATAATACAACCATCTGATAATTCAGTTTCTCATTTTTGTTATTAAAAGTTCAAACCGTATTTTTTCAGTAGATTTATGATACATTTGCCAGGCCCTGTACAGCTTTGTTACACTAATATATTGATTTTTTTTTTCTTCTACTATTCCAGGAACTCTCTGATTGCTCTTCCAGTTTCCTTCAGATCCTAGCAGCAACAGAAAAGAGATATGACAAATATTGTGGCTGGCTTTTTGAAAAAGGGCTGGATACATTTTGTAACCAAGATATCCATAGCTAGTAAAGCTACAGTAATTTACTATATATTTCAGTTTGTCTGTCTGTGAACAAGCGAGTCCGTCTGCCATCCATCCAAAAACTAAGAATGTGAAAATGTAACCATGTACATAGTTAACCAATGAGCCTGGGCTCATCAGTTAACAGTTACAGTTACACACAGGCTGCCAGTATAGATGCGGAGTTGGTTTAAAACTTGGCTCATGGTAAACAACACTCCTAGAGAGCTGTCCACCGTCCTTTGCTGCTGCCTCTATATCATAGGCAGCAGCTCGGAGGTGAGCGGAAGGGAGGAGGCACAAAAGCATGTGGAAAGCGACCAGCACCCCACATGTAACTGTGGAACTGCTCAAATTTTCAGCGGTTATTCCAGGGGTGGACAAAGGACTCTCCCGCAGGGTGGATCTGGCCCACTAAGTCGGTGGATCCATCCCTCAGCCTCCCTGTTGCTCCCCACCCCAGGCCAATCAAAGCCTGGGGGCAGGGGAGTATGCAAAGTCTCCTCGCCCCCACAAGAGCATACAGTGGCTAGAGAGACACGTCAGCTATTTTAAAACAGCCGGTGCATGTCTAGCTGTTGTGTGCCTTTGGCAGGGAGGAGGGAGGGAGCTTTGCATGCTTCCCACCTCCAGGCCAATCAGGGCCAAGCCAGAGTGTCTCTCTAGTTGCTGCATACTCCCCCGCCCAAAGACCCTGATTGGCTTGGGGATGGGGGAGCAGCAGGGTGGCCATGGGCCCAATCCACTGGCTTGGCAGGCTGCATCCGACCTACAGCAGGCCCTTTGTCCGCCCCTGGGCTAGAGACACACACCAGCTGTTTTAAAATAGCCCACTCTTGTGGGAGGCAAGGAGGCTTTGCATGCTTCCCTGCCCCCAGGCTCTGTTTGGCCTGGGGGCAGGGAGTGTGTGAGGTCTCCTCCCACGAGGCACCTAGAGGGAACCACCAGCTATTTTAAAACAGCTGGTGATTCTCTCTAGGAGGTGGGGTAGGAGAGCGAGGGGGAAAGCTACTCTCACTATCTCACCCCAGGCCAGTCGGGAGGGGGAGGGGGGAGACAAGAAGTTTCCTGGACCCGCCCATTCTGCCCGAGGCCCCACCCCTTCTGGGTAATCCAAGCCCCCTTTTAAAAATTATTGTCCACCCCTTGGTTACACAGTTATTTAATTACATTTTAACATCCCTACCAAGAACTCCTAAATGGTAAGAGCTAGAACCAAATTATATACGGCTTCTTTTTATCACAACTTAAAGGAAAGGTAAAGGTTTGGTTGTGCAGGGGGAGCTGAAGCTCCCACATACACACATGCATTTGTGGACAAACAAAACCATACTAAGGATTTTAAGAGGCGGGTAACTGGCGAATTGTCTAGTCAATACAATTTGTATTGACTACATGATTAGTCGACATTTAAAGGTACTCAATCCCTGCTCATGCTGGGTCCAGGAGGATATCCCAGCTCAAGTTTAAATGTAATAGGAGCCAGGTGCACAATGTAAAATGCAGAGGTCCCTTTCCGCAGTGGCCTGAGCTGGCTGCAATCACAGACTGATCCCACAGCAGTCCCTGCTCAAAGAAAGCTTGGGCCGGCTGCAGGCAGAGGCTGCTTCATGGCAGCCCCTATTAGAGTCAAGAGTTCAGGGGGAAGCAGCCTCTGCCCACAGCACCATGAAGATGGTGCTGGGGGGAACCATCTTTTAAGCTGACTGTCCCCAACACTGGCTCCTGCTTCCTCTCCCGGCTTGGTGCTTCTGATAGAGAGGCAGCAAAGGTTGGAGGAATGCTAGTAGTTGACTCGACTACCTGTTAAGCATAGGATTACTGGGTAGTCAACTACTGGCTTACATCCCTAAACCAGAGAGAAAAAAGGTGAAAGAGGCTGGTTGGGGACACCCTCCCGCTGCCTGGAATTGTCCCAGCCCTGAACCTCCTATTGTCCAGTCTCTCTTTACATAGAGAGTTGGAGGGAGGGGCTGCAGCTCCCCACTCCAATTCATACTTAACCATTGTTGATTATTCCCCTTTGTCAGGGAGGGGAAAGTGCACAGTTTGCTTTATTACTCTAGCTGGGGAGCACATGGGGGGCAGACAAACTTGGACCTGCCCCAGCCAGAGGACATACACTCCTGCCCTGACTGTTCACGCAGGAACTACAGTGGCCATGGAGAAGCACTTCTCACCTGGCCCCAAGCTGTTGCAATGAGGAAGGGCTGAGGTAGTCTTCTCTCCCTGGGGCAGCCTGCATACTGAGCTCCTCATCCCCAGCCCCACCCCAGAGCAATTATTAGAATGAAAAACAAAAATAAATTAAATTAAGGACCCAAGCCATGCTGCACAAATATTCTAGTAGATATATGATTTTATTATTTAGTGACAAGCTGATTGCTGCAGAAATCATGGAGGAAATTCTCTATTTCTCTCTAAATACAGCATTGCATAAAATGGCCACATGCATGGCGTGTCAGATATTGGCCACTGTAGGCTAGTCAATGTAGGAAATACATCGCTCTATAGTTTGTGACTTGAGAAGATATTCAACAGCAGATGTCTTCTTACAGGTCCTTTCTTACAGTTTAAAAACTCACTGTCGGGGATCTGAACATCTGTGCGGGAACTATGTGGAACGGAGGTGTTACAGCATCCATGGCTCCCAACCTACTGCTGAGGGCTCCAGCTGCCTCCCCACATGCCACAGGCTCTTTTGTTAGCTCTGCAACAGGGAACCCAGCTGTCACCCCACATTCTGGGGGCTCTGCTGCCACCCTGCACACCAGAGGCTCTGCTGCTGGCTCTGGAATCTCGGCTGCCAGCCCTGCATGCAGCGACTCTACTTGCCAGCCTCATGCCCCAGTTGCTGCCCTGTACACCAGGGCTTTGCTCCCAACCTCACGTTGGGGCAAGAAAGAACAAGGAGGGATGTCAGCATCTCTACTCTTCAAAAAGTTCCCCACACCACTGTATCTGTGTCTCAAATAGTAACACACCCATCTACCCCCACAACTTTATCGTTAGGGAAAAGTGTATACTACAGGGCCAGGTCAATGTAAGCTATGCAATTTGTGTTGTATTAGTAGCATAATTAAAATTGACATAGCTTAGAGCTCTATTTACTGTGGACTCCACACCATGATGGGTAGAAAGAAAAAACTCTCCCACTGACTCCCCTTACTCGTCTCGTTCTGCTGGCATACCTAAGCTAATGTTAGAGCAATTGGCTATTGATTTATCGCATCATTCTAGACCTGATAAATCAACTCCCACTAGATTGATTGCTGACCCATCAATCCAGCCCATAGTGAAGGCATTCTGATTGCTCCTTCCACCATTTTTATATATTGTATTTTGATGAGCACCATGGAACTTCTCACGGTCTAGACTGTTTGGAATCAGGAGGTCCAGCCACATAACCTTTGATGGGCAATCTCCAAGTTTAATCAAAGGTCTTAGATCTGGTTTATAACCTACTATAGTATAAATAGTAACAAGTAGTGACAAGTTTAGAAATACTATTTTTTTCTTGTATTTTTGCAAAGAATCCACAGAACTCACAGTAGGCAGTGACCAAAGCAGGCCCAGGTCCTACTGAGTCTAGTCCAGGTTCTGCCTTGACTCACTGATGTACTTCAGCCTCTGAGAATACATAGTTCCTATCCAGTCTATTTTTCCATGTGTTTTAATTAAACCTGAACAAAGCATTTTGAGGGGCACTGGCATTAGTGCGCTCTAGTCTCCATGGACAATAGCTTGTCATCAGACAGCATGCTTAAAATATATTTGCTGCTCCTCTATGTTGCCTGAGAAACAATTTTCAGTTGTTGTTTTTAATTGGTTGCTACAGCTTGCTAGATGTGAAGTAAGAGGCATGTTTATTTAGAGGTTTACTTGAGTTCAAGTGGTGCAGAAGTACTGAGATATTACTATTCATCTTATATCTTTGTTAAGAACTAAAAACAAAAAGCTTAATAAAACCCCTACATATCTCTGGGAGGAGCTTCAAAAAAAGCAGAGCTTCTTAAACCAGATTACAACCCTAAAAACTCATCCAAGCTCTAGTATACTGCCTAGTTTTCAAATGAACCTTTCCTTACTATGTGCATTATTGGCTTGGTTATACTGATCATATCCATCGTTTCATAAATGATCTTGAAGAATAACTATCCTGTTTTATAGCATTACAAATGCCATTGTGGGTAGATATAAACCCTCCACCAACAAGGGCTTCTTTTCAAAGACACGTGAAACTACAATAGTGATAGAAATGTAGCCGTGTTAGTCTGGTCTAGTTGAAACAAAAAACAGGACTATGTAGAACTTTAAAGACTAACAAGATGGTTTAGTAGGTGATGAGCTTTCATGGGCCAAACCCACTCCCTCACATCAAACAGTGGAAGAAAATTGGCATGATCATATATACCAAAGGATACAATCAAAAAAATGAACACATATGAAAAGGACAAATCAAATTTCAGAACAGAAGGGGAATGAGGGGGGAAGGTAAATGTCTGTGAGCTAATGATATTAGAGGTGATAATTGGGGAAGCTATCTTGGTAATGGGTAAGGTAATTAGTGTCTTTGTTAAGACATAGGTGTAAAATGTCAAATTTAAGCATGAATGACAGTTCAGAGGATTCTCTTTCAAGTCTGGTGTTAAAAGGTCTTTGAAGCAGGAATCAGGTAATCAAGTCATTGAGACAATGCCCTTTCTGGATGAAATGGCAAGAAACTGTTTTTTCTTTGTGATCCTGTCTAATATCTATTTTGTGGGCATTGATTCTTTGACAAAGTGTCTGAGACGTTTGTCCAATGTACACAGCAGACAGACACTTTCGGCACATGATAGCATAAATTATATTTCTGGATGAGCAGGAATATGTGTTCTTGATCTTATAACTCAATTGGTTAGGTCCAATAATGGTAACAGCAGAGTGAATATGGGACAAAGCTGGCAACAGGGTTTGTTGCAACAGAAAGTTCCAGGGTTGGTATTAGTGTGGTATGTCCTGTGGTTGTTGGTAAGAATCATCTTGAGGTTAGGTGGTTGTCTATAGGAGACTATGGGTCTGTCTCCCAGAGCCTCTCGGAGTTTAGTATCCTGTTCCAGCATAGGTTGTAGTTTATTGATAATGTGTTGGGACAGGTTTAAGTTGGGGGTTGTAGGTGATGACAAGTAGTGTTCTATTGTTGGTTTTCTTGGGTCTGTCTTGAAGTAGATGGTTTCTGGATATTCGTATGGCTCTTTCAATTTGTTTTTTTATTTCTCCGGGTGGGTAGTTGAGGGTAATAAATGCTTGGTAGAGATCCTGAAGTTTCTGGTCTCTGTCAGTGGGATTAGAGCAGATGCGGTTATATCGAAGGGCTTGCATGGATGGATCGCATGGTGTGTTCTGGATGGGAGCTGGAGGCATATAGGTAACTGTATAAGTCGGTGGGTTTTCTGTAGAGTGGTGTCTAATTTTCCATTGGTGATTTGTACTGTGATGTCCAGGAAGTGGATCTCTTGTAGAATGGTCCAGGCTGAGACTGATGGTGGGGTATAGGTTGTTAAAATCTCCATGGAATGTCTCCAGTGTTTCTTGGCCATGCACCCAGATCATAAAGATGTCATCGATGTAGCGTAAGTAGAGAAGGGGTAAAAGGAGCCAGGAGCTGAGGAAACGTTGTTCTAAGTCAGCCATAAAGATATTAGCATACTGTGGGGCCATGTGTGTACCCATGGCTGTGCCGCTGATCTGGAGGAATAAGTTATTCTCAAACTGGAAATAATTGTGGGTGAGAAAAGTACATAGGTCTGCTGTCAATTGGCAGTGGTGTCCTCTGGGATAGTGTTTCTAATTGCTTGTAATCCATCTTCATGTGGTATGTTGGTGTATAGAGCTTCTACATCCATGGTAGCAAGGATGGTGTTATTGGGGAGGTTATCAATGTTTTGTAGTTTCCTTAGAAAGTCAGTAGTATCTCGGAGATAGCTGGGGGTGTTGGTTGCGTGTTTATTTACAATCAAAATGGAACTCAAGGAAAATAAAGCTCAGCTGCTCCAGTCATCTGCTCCAACCCATACCCAGAAGTGAGTCTCTTGGGAGATTCCAGAGCAGGGAGGAGGGAGGGTCGTGGAGCACCTATGGGGGGACATCTCGAAGAACGATCATTACTGCATGAAGGTGAGTAACTTCTTCTTCTTTGAGTGGTCCCCATGAGTGCTCCACTGCTGGTGACTTCAGAGCAGTACCCCAGCCCAGAAGGTGAACTCCGGAATCAAGATTTCTGGTAGAGTGGGAGTACTTCTGTAGCCACCGAGGAGTCTGAGGCAAATTGATGAATGATCACATAATGCCTCATGAAGGTGACATTGGAAGACCATGTTGCTGCTCGGCAAATGTCACAGAATGGGACTCTTCTTACAAAGGCTGTAGACGTAGCCACTGCTCTTGTCGACTGAGCTTTAGGTTAAGATGGAAGTGTCTTATTGGAGATGGAGTAACAGGTAGAATACATGAAACTATTAGCTTCGCAATGCACTGGGAGGATAATGCCTGGCCCTTGGAGTGGTCAGCCAGCAATATTATAAGGCAGTCTGCCTTGCGAAACTCCCGCGTCCTGTCAATGTAGAAAGCAAGGGCTCTGCATACATCTAGTGTATGGAGAACTGTTTCACGCGAGGAAGTATGCGGTTTGAAATAGAAGGCGGGAAAGATGATGGGCTCGTTGTTGTGAAATTCTGAACAGTCTTTAGGAATAAATGCTGGATGAGATCTCAACATTACTGAGTCCTTAGCAAATATCAAATATGGTGGAGATGACATGAGGGTTGCCAGCTCTTTCACTCTGTGTGCCAATGTTATGGCTAGTAGAAAAAAGAACTTGATTATAAGTGTAGTGACATCGTAGCCATTGGTTCAAATGGAGGACGTGTTAAGGTGTCCAGCACGAAGTTGAGATTCTACGAAGGCGGTGGAGGCCTTCATGGTGGGTTAAGATTTGTGAGCCCCTTCAAAAACCTTTTGGTGATGGAGTGGGAGAATAATGACCCATCTTCCATGGTGTGGTGGAAAGCATTGATTGCCACTAGATTTACCCGCAAGGAGGCTATCAAGAGCCCTGCTTGTTGCAGATGTAGGATATAATCAAGTATATGCTGTAAAGGTGAAGTGTGTGTTTTTAAATCATTATTGTTACACCATGCTTGAAATCTAGTCCTCTTAGCCAAGTAAGTGGCTCATGTGGAGTCCTTCCTGTCGTGCATTAGTACATGTTTAACTTGCTCGGAGCAGAGGTTTTTGGATGCCCAGAACCAACTAGTAGCCAAGCAGTCAGGTGTAGGATTTTGGGTCTCGGATGAAGCAGAAAGCCATTCTGTTGAATGAGTAGATCCGGTGGGGGGAGGGGACAGGGAGAGGGGGAAGGCAGTATGGTGTCTGTGTGAACATTTGGTGAAGTATCAGGTACCAAGGTTGCCAAGTCGATTCCCACTCTGGAGCAATAATTTGGGCATTTCGCATTGATGTGAGTAATGAATAGGTCTAACGAAGGAAATCCCCAACGACGGAAGATCCGGACCGACATTCTTCACTGTATCTCCCACTCGTAATTGTGAAGGAAAAATCTTCTGAGGAAGTCCGCAATGGCATTGTTGGCACCATGTAAGTATGATGCTATGAGGACAATATCATTTCGGATACACCAGTTCCATAAGTGAACCGCCTCCGCACAGAGGAATCGAGATTGAGCCTCCCCCTTGCCAGCTGACATAATACATTATTGCAATGTTGTCCGTGAGCCCCAGGGTTGTTGTGCCCATTAGGTGGAACTTGAAATGTCTGCAGGCATGAAGCACTGCTCTGAGCTCGAGTATGTTGATGTGGAGCAACATTTCTCCTTTGGACCAGCTGCCGTATACCATTAACTTGTCCTTGTGGGCACCCCAACCAATGAGGGAGGCATCCATGGTTATCTGTTTCAATGGTTGAGCACAGTGGAAAGGGATACCAGCCATGAAATTTTTGGCTTGGTCCACCACAGAAGGGACTTTCAAACTGTGTTTCGCAGGAATGTAAACGGAAGCCAGCCAATGTTGGAGACAGCGGAAATGTAATCTTGCATGTCGAACCACAACAGTGGTAGCTGCCATGTGACCCATTAACTGTAGGCAAATGCATGTGGGAAGTGTTGACGAATGCATCAAGATGTTTATTAGCACCTGGATTGTCTGAAATAGTTCGACGGTTAAGTATGTGCGTGCTGAGACCGAATCAAGTCGTGCTCCTATGAAATTCAAAATTTGAGCTGGGTCTAGTGATGACTTTTGTACTTTTATAATGAAATCCTAGGGATTTGAACGTCTGGTTCGTTATCACCACCATTTGACGTGTCTCTGTACAAGTGCGACCACTGAGGAGGCAATCATCGAGCTATGGAAAAATCATAACACCAGTTCGGTGAAGGTGGGCTGCAACTATTGCTAGGGTTTTGGAAAACACCCTGCGGGCAGATGCAAGCCCAAAAGGAAGCACCTTCTACTAGAAGTGCTCATCTCCTATTAATTGAAGAAATTGTCTGTGCGCCACATGTATTGTAATGTGGAAATAAGCATCCTATAAGTGAAGGACTGCGAACCAATCTCTGTCATTCAGCTATGGTATAATAGTGGTTAGGGTCACCATCTTGAAATGTTGTTTTCGAAGGTACTGATTTAGCTTTCATCGATCCAGAATGGGTCTCCATCCCCCTGGTTTCTTTGGCAGTGAAGAAATAACAAGAATAAAACCCTTTTCCCCAGAACTCGTTGGGTACTCTCTCTATTGCTCCAATGTGGAGCAGATGATGGACCTCTGGCTTCAATAGGTCCTCATAAGAGGGATCCTTAAAGAGGGACGGGGTGGGTGGGTATTTGGGGGAAAGGAGATTAATGGAATGGTGAAACCAGATGCTACGATTTCTAAGACCCATCTGTCCGAGGTGATGCTGGTCCACTGATGGTAATATGGTCTTAGTCGATGGTGAAAGAGGAGGGGCGTGTTGCACTCTGTGCTGACCATGGGAGATTTGTGCGCGTCCTCGACGAAGCAGTCAAATTTGCTGCTTCGCGGAAGGCTGGCTGGTCGAGCAAGTGGGGTGGAGTCACTTCCACTGTGGTCGTTGTCTGAAGCGCGGAATTCAAGAGTGTGGTGATGTTGTCTGTGGAAAATATAATCATACCTTCATTGGTAGGTAGAATACCATTTACGCCTGTAGGAGGCATATACATCCCCAGCGTGCAAAGAGTTGTACGAGAGTCCTTCCCTGAATGAAGGACTTCCTCTATCTTGATGGTGAAAAGTTTCTGTTTGTCGAACAGAAGGTCTTCGACTTTACTTTGGAGCTCTTTAGGAACTGACAAGAGCCATGAACATCTCCTCATGGCAATCCCTGTAGCAGTGGCATGCGCAACCGTAGCTGCTACATCCAGGGTGATCTGGAGTGCAGCTCTGCCTGAAGCATATCCCTCCTGTACCACCGATTTCAACAGTGGTCTTTTCGCCTCTGAAAAGTGTTGCATAAGTTCCACCAACTTCTAATAGTTATTGAAGTTATGGTTGGAAAGAAGGATGGAATCATTTGCAATACGCAGCAACAACATGGATGCTGAATAGACTTTTCTCCTGATGATGTCTAATTTTTTGTTATCTTTGTCAGGAGGGTGTTCTTGTATTGGCGCTTTGGTTCTGTGTTGGGCCGTGTCAACCACCAGAGAATTAGGTTGGGGGTGATTAAACAGGAACTCTAGTCCTTTTGAGAGAACAAAGTACTTTTTATCTGCCTTTTTATTCATAGTGGGGTTGATGTTGGAGTTTCCCAGATTTCCTCTGCAGCCTCCGTAATCGCCTCATTGATGGGAAGCGTGATCCTAGCTTGATGCTGAGGATGTAAATTTTTCAGTAGACAATGTTGTTTTGTTTGAATCTGTCCTAACTGCACCTCTTGACTCTCTGCAACACGTTTAAAGAGATCCTGAAATTGTTTCAGGTCATCTGGTGGAGAGACATTGCCTGGAATTACCGCCTCATCTTGTGAAGATCATGAGTGGTCCATCAGCGATGTATCCAGCTGAGGATCTTCCGGTTCGGACAACTGTCCTTCTTCGGGTTCCGATTGTTCTGGTTGGATCGTTAGACTTTTTGGAGGTGGTGGAGGTGAGTATCGTTGTGGTTCGGGAGGTAAAGATTGGACACTGGGTGATTGACAACAGCAAGAAGACCTCCTGTAGGAATGTGATCTATGTTCATGATGAGGGAGATGATAGTAGGATTTATGGTATTGCCCACAGTAACGTTCTGAGCACGTAGGTGACAAGCACCGGGAGGATAATATACTGCTATGTTGTATATAATAGTCACTCCGCAGTGATCATATCAGCATCCATGGTAATGTGGTGAACGCCTCAGTGAGGGAGAGGGCAACATAGTCTTCTTTCACCATAGCTGGTGTCCCTGTAGCAAGGTCAGCGATATGGGGATGGTGGGTTGCGCCAAGGGGAACAAACGTGATCCCTATGCTCTCGTCTGATGTGTGTTGGAGACTGCAGTGGAAGTGGGGAGAGAGATGGTTCCGGGGAAAAAATTGGGGAAGGAGACTGGGGGCTGAGATGCAAGTGCATCTTTGAGGTGGCCTTTCTTGGTGCCGCAGCGATGTTGTCTCCCATCAGTGCCAGGGACTGCGGTGCCGATTCCAATTCTACCAGTGCCGGCAAAGTCATGGGTGCCTGTGTAGTGGGCGGTGCCAACGTCAGCATCATTATCGGTGCCGAGAATGTCGGTGCCAGAAGGAATGCTGTTGAGGCCAGTGCTGTTGTCGAGGTCAGTACCAAAAATGCCGGTACCACTGGCACGGTTGTTTTAGTTAACAGCTTTTCTAGTGCAAACGGCACAGGCACTGATCTCGCCTTCGGTACCAGGAGAGGATTTTCTGGACTTAATGCCCGGAGTCTTCCAAGACCAAGAGGTGACTGTCCCAGACGTGTCAGGTCTATTCCCCAAGCTCCCTCACTGATTGGAGCAGCTGGTAGAGACCAAGTTGAGGACGCCCTTATTTTTTTTGAAACAGCGGTACCGGGAGAAGACGCCCAATGTTTTTGTGCAGTAGTAGAAGCAGGGACGTCTGAAGCTTGAAGCGCCTTGTCAAACAATCATTTTAAGGCGCATTTCTCGATCTCTTCGAGCTCTGGCAGTCAGTTTACATCAGTGGGTGCATTTTTGTGGCACACGTGTCTCACTCAAGCACCTAATACATGCCACATGTCCATCTGAAGCCAGCATGGCTTCGCAGCAAATGCTACACTTTTTAAAACCTGGAGATCCAGGCATTTTAGCAGAGGTGGTTAAATCCTTCGTTTGTCTTCTTTATATATATATATATATATATATATATATATTTTAGGCGGTTAGGCTGCAACAACTAAACTACTTAACTGTTTTTTTGTTTTTTGTTTTTTTTAAACTAGAACACGAACTATAACAAGAACAGACTAAAATAACTACTATTAACTTATTGACTATTTACAGATACTTTTGAGGAATGCTATGAGAAGAGGGAGCTCCGTTCGCAACCGAAGGCAGTTGAGAGGAACTGGGCAGGGGCCGGACCACGTGCGACGGATGAAAGGCGCGAGATGCTGATCACACATGCGCAGTCCAGCTGAGCACGGCTATGGCAAGTCTCTGATCTGCGGCACTGGGACAAGCCCGACACCAGCAGTGGAGCACCCACAGGGACCTCTCGAAGAACTGTATTTTCCTCCACTTGGCATATGGGTCATACAGTTGCCCAACAGATCTTGTTTGCAGCCATAGCTGCTTTCTGATGGTGGTGAGAGTGGGATAGAAACAAGACAGCTGAAATGGTAAGTCAGTCAGCATCTACAGAGACAGTAAACTATGAACAGCGAGTTATTTTTAAACTACCCATCCCTCAGTTTCAAAACAAGGCTGGTCATCTGTGAAATAACTACACACTTCCTAGTTTAGGATTAACGGAAGGAAGGAATAGAGACAAATCACTAGGTAAAGGCCCTGTATATAATGAGCTCTTGTCAGCACAGAGATGACAATACCAGTGGACAGAAATCTCCTCATTAAATCAAACAGGAGGGAGGAGGCCTATATTTACAGAGAAATGCTTTCATTAGGAAATTACAAGCTGGGTGAAGAAGTATTCAACACTACCTTGTACATCCCTAAGCATGTTATACTTATATATAAAATGCTAATTGTGTGCAGCCACCCTCAGGCAACTGGCAAAACAATGAGAGAATAGGAAATGTTATTAATCAACACTAAGGCAAACACCTGTTCTGATGGAAGATACTACAGGTTCTTCATGTCAGTGCAGAGTAAGTAGGATTTCCATGTCATACTCTCATGCACAATCTCACACACGGATGACGCACGATATTGAATTTCTCTCATTAGAGGAAGGGCTGAGATGACCCTACTGGGATATGAATCTGTGGTTCCAAGGAGAGTAATTACTAGCTGCATCAGTGGCTATATTTCTACAATTTGTTCTGACCTTTTTGTGCATTCCATGTATTCAGACTACACTATCTTAAAAAGTGCCCTAGCCATTATCGGACAAAGTCCAATATTAATTAAAAGCAGTGGGTATCTCTCCGCTCAATAAATTCAGGGGAATTTACAACTCAGTAGATCTCAAAGACAAAGATCCAAATGTGGGGCAAAGCACTAAGTGAAGGGACACCAAAAGAGCAGCAATCGCAGAGGCATGATGTCCATGAGAGGGTAATCAGCTCTTTGGCAGATACAAGACTGTTGTCAGGAGTCACTTCCAAAAGAAGTGAAAAAGCAGCATCAGGTTGTTTCAGAACATATGGATCTAATAAGGGAGGCAACTGACAGGTTTGTGCATGAGTAGATTTATTTTAGGAGATTCTAAGATAAGAGACAGAGACAGAGGATTTGCAGCTAAGAGGAGGGAAATAAAATGTTTTTTCCAGTCCACTCTTAGGGAAAGCCATTTATCAGGGTTTGGTATAACCAAGACCAGAAAGTGCAACACAAGTTATTTTACTGACCCAGTGCATGCAAGGATAGGTCAACTAAGATTTTAATTACTGCTACAAATAGGGGAAGTATGATCCATATTCCAAATAGCTCTAATAGGGGAAGCATGATCCATATAGCTCAGTCGATGGTCCTCGCAATTGATACTTGATGTAACAACAAATATAGAAGTTAAAGCACATGCCAGCTCATCTGGGAGAAGATCACGCAGGAACTAAAAAGCCCCAGCTCTTACTTATTGTGACCTAAGCTCCATTGCTACAATGAAACGTGTACAGACAGGGCTCTGCCTCAGTGAAGGGGTCTTTCTGCATAGATTTCATTGCAGGATCAAGGCTCTGGGATGTGCTTTTAAAGAATATCAGAAAAATAAAGAGGCTATGATTGGGGCAGGTAATACAAAACAGCCAAAAAGAACATGCTGAGCCATGAGGCTTATCCATGAGGTGTATATGTGTACATATAAAATAAATACAAGCATGCTTTAATACCGATGGCATGATTACATCAACTATTATTACCATAATGCTAAAAGAATAAAACCAGACCTCAGAATGAAGGAAAATTTAGCATGCGTGCTGTGTCTGTTTCCTGAGAGAACATTTCTTATGATAGAGGAGACAAATGCTTGCATTTGTTTAGCCAATTTTGCAGGAAATACTTACATGCAGAAAAACTATCCTAAACCAGCCTTGCTAATTACAAGAAAGTGAAGCAGTAACAAATCACAGAGCTAACACCACATATTGTTAGGCTGCATTTTTAAGTGAGATATCTTTAATGTACATGATTTCCAAATTGTACTGGTAAGAACTTTTTATTATATAATCACTGGGCTACATAATGGAAGTGTTTAATTTTACATTGTGCAATTAAGTTATGAGCTGAGCTTAACCCAGACTGATTACTTATAGCTTTTTCAATGTGATTTACTGATATATTTGTCCTCCTACAGGTCTTTGCTTTTCAATATGCACTATGAAGTTTCTGGATTCTAGAAGTCAATCACTTACATAAACAAACGAGTTTTTAGGTGATATATATGTAACATTCTTGACTGCAAGTGAGGCAAAAAGCCACTTGTGCACCATGGAGAGTTACTGGAAGGTATTTCAGTAATTACCGTATTGGATCAGCCTAATGGTCCATTTGGGCTATTGTTCCATCAGACAATAGCTACGGCCAGATACTTCAACTAAAAGTGTGAAAAGCAAGAAACAGTACTTGCCCATAGGGGAAGTTTTTTCCTAACCCAAGGCAGTCAGTGGCTAGCTTGTGTCCCAAGGACACATACACCACCACCTTTAAAGAAAGAAGACGTTAATTCTGAGACAATGTGGAAAAAGGATGCTTGGAAAGAAGGAGAATCAAAGTGATGGAATCTCAGTAAATGAAGGGCTAATTTAAAAAAAATGTGGGCAAATCCTCAGCTAAGCCCAAACTGGAGTGGTTCCACTAATGTCAGAGGAGTTATGATCATTCACTGATTCGCACCAGTTGAGAATGTGTCCTTCAGAGGATAACATTTAACCAGAATGTCCTGCAAGAATAAAGCTCAGAATCCTTAGATAGGGATAAGGGAATGGAACGTTTTCAACTGCAACTCAGAGCAGAGAAACATTTGAAACCCAGGACAGTGAGGTCAATATACCCAACAAAAACAAAACAACCTGGCCTGTTCCATCTTCGAGACACTTCTGAAAACTCACTTTCCCTCAGAACTATGCTCTCTTCTTGTTCTCAGGGCAGAATTATATAGATGGGTAAAATCTTTTGAGTTGATCTGATAAGCTATGGGGAAAAAAATACGCCTCCCCAAACAAATAAGACTGAGCTAAATACTAACAAGTCTGTGCCAGCTGTAACCTGCTTCTTTTGCTTATACACATAGGCCCCCCTCCTGCAAACTCTTACTCACGTGATTAAAGTCTGCAGGATCTATCTGCCAAGATAAACATTTGGCCCTTATCACTGTAGTATCTGAGTACATCATAAATATTAATTATTGTAGCCTCAATAGACTTGCCAGCAGGGAAGTATTAGCCCCATTTTACACAAAGGCACAGAAAAATCAAACCGGAATCTCTGAGCTAAATGAGACTATCCACATTTGTGACGCTAAACGTATGCTTAAGTGTTTGCAGCATTGGGTATTAGATAATTCTCTTGATCATGTATGAGCCAGAATAGACTCCAAGTCACTCTTTCCTGATGATTAACAGGTCAGGAACAAATAGTAGAGACAAAAATGGTATTACTGAAGTCAGCAAGGATGACACTACAGATAGGGAGGAAATTTTCTATATTATTGTTATGTTGCCACTTTTCATCCACTAATTTTCAAAAATACTTCGAGACACAATAATAAAGTGATCGTGCAAGAGCTGAAATACAAATATAATAGGGAACAGTCCTAAGTCAGAAAGCAAAGGCCAATAGCCCTTGTTCTCCATCAACAGTCCAGATTTGCCATTTCAAAAAGACATTTAGCTCAGGGAAGAAAACAAAAGTTATGGGTAACTCTCCAGTACAATACCACCGTGAAAAATTCTGGCTAGTCTGTCTTGAACAGAGTTTTGCTGTTATTTTCAGTATTTTTAGAGAAACAAAAGTGCTTGCTGATTAAAATAAATAAATCTGACTACATCAAAGCCAGCCAAGTGACAACCTATGCAATTTTAATTCAATGAAAGTCAGAAAAAGGAAAGGAGAATAAAGAAGAACAGTTTTAAAGAGACATTGTCAACTTACAGGGGGTCCTATCATTTACATTTTGTAAAATCTTCCACTTTTGTTTAAACACTTATGAAAACAGTTGTCTTTAAATTAAAAGTACATTATCTTATAGTGACTGGAAATCATCACATCACTAAGCATCTGACATGAAATGGACTTCACTGATTTTTATTCTCCAAGTAGAAAGGTGAAAAGTAAGACCATAAAGACTGACAAATACATTGGATTTAAAAAAAAAACCCTTTCTTTCACTTTTGATAACCTAGGGTGTTACTAAACTTTGTAAAATGACTTGTTGATAACATATAATGTAAGTTAATTACATTCCTCTGAACAGATATGGTGAAAAGAGCCATATTTGAAAGTCTTATTGTATAAGTCATTCTCCATTAAAAAAGTAAAGGGGGAGAAGGTGAGAGGGGACAGAGTTTAAAAGTGCGTTCAGACCCCCTGACAGCAGATCCTTAGCAGGATTAATTCATTAGCCAAATGTACCTTTAGAGAAGTGAAATACAGTAATTTCTTTTATGCCAAATATCTCTCTCTGGGATTTTAAGAAGGGAAAGGAGATAGAGATGACTGAATAAAAACCCTAGACTGAAAGCCTTCTGAATTTGAATCAAAAGTCTGAATTTCACAGTACTCATCTTTCTTTTCAAGACGAAGCTTCGCAGGGCAGAGTCCATGCCTCCTCCTATATAGTTGTACAATGCCCATCGTACTAAGCTAGAAATAAACAACCTGAAATAATGCAGCAGACCTGAACATCTATGTGCCACGGGAAGTCAAAGTTCAGATTCCAGTTTCCCAGTGTGTGCCTGACAATAGAGAGCATGCAGGTACCTATCCACATAGACACACTGAATTGTTTATGCTCAAGGTCTTCACTTTAACTGAGGCTATTGGGTTTTCTAACTAGATTTGCAAATGTCTTCCACAGACTAGGATAATTAGTCAAGATTCTATTACACCAATATAACACACCTAGCAGAATCATTATACACATGTAGTCAAGGAATTATATTAAAAGTGTCACCCTTGCCAGTAATACCCAGAGTTATGAGACACTCGTCTGTATAGTAATGGACAAAGACAAATTCTTAGGTGCATTGTTACTGCACTCAGTTCAGTACAAAACATCAGTAATGGTGGTCAACAAAGAGAATAAATTTGTGTAAAGTGATTGGTGTCGAATGCTCAACATGGAGACCTGCTTCCTACTAATGTAGTCAGTGCTTTGGTAACAGGGAAAGGAAAAGGACAAAATAACACTAGCTTCCTTTGTAACAGCAGATCAGTACAGATCAAAACTGCACAGGAGTTTAAAGTGAAAGCAATTAAAAAGCCTGGACTACTGCTTAGATGATCTAGATTTTGCATTTTATACTCGACTTTGGAGGAGAGAAATGGGTAGAGAGAAACTTCATAATTAATCTCCATAGATGGCATACGGGCGTATATAGCATTCTTCCTGCTCTCCCTGACACATACAAGCAGCCAACTCCATCCTGCCTTCATTTTTATCCTACATTCCAAAGTAAGGTAAGTGAGATAAAATCTTGATGGTTGCTCTTCAGGCCATGCAGCATAAGCCTGTCTCATTAAAGCCTATGACAAGACGACACACACTGTGCCCAAGATGACACAAGAATTCCATACCATAGGAGGTGTGGCAGGGTCAGACCCACTTCTGGGTCCCAAATCCCTGCTCTGTCCACAACCCCAGTCTCACTTGCCCTTTCTAGCATTTTGGGGTTTTTCCCCTTTGCTAAACAGGTGCTGGGGCAGACGCGCTGGTCAGCCTGAGCTGAGTAACCAGTCCTCCTCAGTCACCAGTTGGGCTCTTAGGCTGCCTGGGGAAGGGAGCCCAGACACTCCCTGTCAGAGCCCATTATTGTCTGGCAATTCCAATGTTCTGTTTTTCAGCTACTCTGTCTCTCACTTCCCTCCACTTCCTCCAAACTCCTCTTCTGCTCTCTCCTCCCTTCCCCCACAAGGAAGGTTTTTAAAGAGGTCAGTGGCAGCCTGAAGTCAGCTCATCCGGCCCTACATTGATTTATAGCAGCCCTGTTTCAGCTGCTCAATTAACCAGATCCCTTGCTGTTTTTCAGAGCTGCCTCTCTCCCTTTCCACCAAGCCCTTTAACTATGGTGATCATATCTTCTGAACCAAAATTAGGGACATGTTAGCCATGCCTCCTGCCCCCCATTAGCCAAGCTTCCAACCCCTACTAGCCACAATCCCTGCCACAAGATATCCCACCAGTGGAGGTAGTACTCCAGGGATCAAGATGGACACATGACTGGAAGTAACAGGTGTCATGTGACTCCCTCTCTCCCTAAGACTTCCTCCCACTGTCCTCTACCAACAGGGATGGGTTTGGCCCCCACAGAACTCCTCCCCCATGCAACTAGCCTGCAATTACATTAACTCGGGGGGGGGAGGGGCGACTGGGGACAGTGTTCCCTCTAAGATTTTCCACCCATGAGCAGTGAGTTTTGTTCTGTGCACCAGTATTGAGTCCATGTGTGCTTGTTCAGATGTGTGCCATTGTAGCACCCAAGTTATTAATATCTTACAAACCTCCCCCTTTTCCCTCTGCTGCCATGTCTCTGTCCCTCTCTTCCCCCCATCTGCTCCCCTGGTGCCTGCGGTCCCCCATCCCTACCCTCCTCTGCTGTCCTGGATCCTGCCCTTCTCACAGCCCTCAGTCCTTTGGGGACCTGCTCCCCTTCCAATCCTCTTTAACCCCTGCACCAACCCTTCTCTTCCCCGTGCCCACCCCTCCTCTAGCCCAGTGTTTTTAAACCAGTAGTACGAGTACCTTTAGGGGTACTCGAGAGAAGCCTGGGGGGGTACATCAACACAACAGACATTTGGAGAAAACTGAATTTTTTTTTAAGTTTTACAGAATTTTATTATTTTTGTACTTTTTACTTTTGTATATTTTACTCCAAAAAATTTCATTGCTCATGCAGCTACAATTAAGTTGTTTAAACAAATGTGCTACAATGATAGAAAACAATTGTGTGTGTCTGAAAAATGTAGGTACTGGGGGTACTTATAATTTTTTTTTAAAAAAGGATACTTTATTAAAAAAAAGGTTGAGAAACACTGCTCTAGCCCCCCTCTGGTCATGTGTATCTATCCCTCCCCATTCCTTCTCCTAACACCTTCCTCCCCCCACGTGCCCTGCCTCTTTCCTCTGGTGCCCGTCCTTCTCCCCTTCACGTCTGCCTTCTGCTTCACCCCACAATCCCCCTCCGTGATGGCATGTTGGGGACCCCCAACCCTGCACCCCCATCTGCAGCAAGATGTGACTCCGCCAGCCAGTACAATAGAGAGGGTTTATTGCTTCTCAGAAATACAACACAGCCTGGGTTTGATGTGTACATAGGAGTAAGGGGCAGGCAACCTTTGACCCCTTGGGGCAGGGGTACACAGGCCCTTGAACCCCCAGTACTCAATTTAGTCTCTTCTCATGTTTTCCCAGCCAAGAATGCCCCTTCCCAAAATCACAAAACACTCATCCCCCCAGGCAGCCACACCCCTTCCTTTGTTTATACCCCTTCCCCAGACCAGGTGAGAAGTTGCTGCAGCTAGGCCATTGTCTACAGCTGTGGTCACCGACTGGTCGCTCGCGAGGCCTCGACCAGTTGCTCGCGAGGTGTTCAAGCAACCCCACCCCCTATTTTCTCCCCATCCCTGAGAAGCCCCACTACCTACCTCTAGTGTAGTGCTGGCTTCCCGTGGGGTGGACGAAAGTCCTCTATGAAGTCCACATCCCTTCCGGAAGTACGCGGGCTGCTCCCCCTCCCACAGCTCTGTTGCATGCTGGGGGAGGGGGCGTTGGCCCTAGAGGAGGAGTGCCGAAGCTTCCCTGTGCCACCGACGCCGGAGGGGTGAGTTGGGCGCAGGGGTTTCCCTGCGCCGCGGGAGTCGGCCACAGGGTTTGGCTGCACTGCGGGAGGGAAGGGAGTTGGCTGGGCCGCACCGTGGGAGGAGGGTTTGACCCCGGGGCAGGCGCCCGCGGGGGTTGGCTGCGCTGCACCGCGGGAGGGGGGTCTGACCCTAGGGCAGGTGCCCGCGGGGGTTGGCCATGCCGCAAGAGGCGGGGGGGGTTGCCCCCGAGGCAGGCTACCACGGGGGTTTGGCCCCGCCGTGGGAGGCAGGGGGGTTGCCCCGGGGCAGGCACGCTCGGGGTTTCCCTGCACTGCGGGAGGCCCTGAGGAGGCATGTGCTGGCTTCCTGCGGGGAAGAGGGGGAGGGGGAGAGAATCCTGGGAGGAGGCAGATGCAGGTGACTCTGCTGCCACTAGCACCCTGTTCCCACTCCCCAGTCTCCACACCCCTGTCCCCAGCTACAGAACTGTCCCCAATCCCATCCCCACTCCCCGAACTCTGTCCCCACCTACAGAACTCTGTCCCCACTCCCGTCCCCACTCCCCAAACTCTGTCCCCACTCCCCTGTCCCCATTCCCGTCCCCACTCCCTGAACTCTGTCCCCACTGGCACTCTGTCCCCTGCGGCAGGACCCTGTCCTCTGCCCTCCCAGCACCCTGTTCCCTCTCCTCTGCCCCCAGCCGCAGAACTCTGTCCCCACAAAATGTACAATTATAAATGCTTCATTTTAGATTTAAATAGCATGAATAAAAACCAGACCATTTATTTCATAACTATAAACACGTGATTTTAATTTTATATATCGCATAATTTAAAAATAAACTGTTTATCAGAGCGTATAAATAAGGGCTGGGGATAGCAAGTGATGGACAGGAGGAGAATAGAGAGGGCGGGGCTTCAAGAAAGGGGCAGGGCGGTAGATCTTCGCCTGTTGAGATTTAAAAAGTGATCTTTGGTGTAAAAAGGTTGGAGACCACTGGTCTACGGGCACTGCCCCCTGGGAACATCCCCTGCTGAGCAGTGCTTACAGACACAGGCCAGTAGGGGTCACCCACAATACAACACAGCAACCAGTAAATGCCCAACCAGAGTGTACAGACCCCCGCATTCCACCACTACATCACATCCTGATACCTGCACATCTTCCTTTACCCTAGGCCCCTTCCTGGTGCCTTCCCCTTCCCTCACTGTCCCTGCCCTCCTTGCCCGCTTTCTTCTTGGTGCCCACCCCCTCACCACCCTCTGCCCTAGTTACCCTCATGCCCCTCTGTGCCCTCACACATGACTTGCTCCATCTCCTGCCTTCTTCCTGCCCACCCTTCCTTTCAACTTCCCCACTCCTCTTCCTTCCTCTTGTCCCCATTCTTCCTCCCCTCTCCTCTCCCAGCATCACCCAGTCCCCTCCGTCCTCCCACCTCCTCTGACACCTCCCGTGCCCTCCTCCTCATTGTGTCCTTTTGGCCCCATCTCTGGCATTTGTTTCTCTTCCACCTTACCCCTTGGTGTCTTCCACATTCTTCTCGTGCCGTGCCCCCCCCCCCCAGCACATGTTCCTTCCTCTCTACACCCCTACCTTACCCTCAGTTCTTCCCCTGTCCCTTCCCTTACCTTCTGCCTTCCAGTTTGCAGAGGCTGGAGCCACAGCCACAGTGCTATTTGTAATAGCTTGGTCCCGGACCCCACGGGCTTCCCCGGCTCCAGATGGAGTCAAGGACAGTCGCACGAGGCACATTCCAGCCAGGACAGTCTAATTGGAATGGACTTTGTGCAGCTGCCACTTGACTCCAGCTAGAGCCAGGGCCACATGCAGGGACCAGGATGGCAGTACTAAAAATAGCACTATGGGCAGCCCCGGCTCCAGCTGGAGTCAAGCAGCAGCCACACAAGGCGCGCTCTTGGACTCACCTGGCGCCTCTCCGCCCCAAGTGGACGCTGTACAAAGAGCAAGTGGCCGCCCAGGGATGGAGGAGGCGGTGGTGGAACAGCCAGATTAGGCCACACACGGCAAAGGCATCCTGTGGGGCCAAAGAGGGGACCATGGGTAGCGGGCTGGGGGCTGGCAGGAGTTGCAAGGTGGCAGTGCGCACCACACTGGAGCTTGGAGAATGCTCCAGCTTCCAACTCAATCCAACCCGGAAACCACATGCCACCAGAAGTGGCCCTGAATGACACTAGCAAAGCATCCAGGGAACAGCCTATGTGCTGGGGTGGGGGGTGGGGGTGGTGGGGGAGGGGGCATTGCTGCTGCACTATGCTAGCATCTGCAAGGCTGTCCCAGTGGGGGAGGGAAATGGCAGTGCCATTTCTAGCCGGATCTGGACGGTCTTTCCGGGACATTTCCCTACTTGATAGGGACACTGGCAAAGCATTTAAATTCAGGACTGTTCCAGAAAAAACGGAATGTATGGTCAGTGTACCTTTAACCTACCCTGTCACAGAGGCTCAACTGTAAACAATCTCAGGTTTCACACTGAAAAACCATCTCACATGAGCTATGTAGCAAACAACAAATTATGTTTACCCTTAACAATCTGGGGCCCAATTCTGCAAGCCTTGATCAGACCAAGAACCATTGACATAACAATCTGCCCTCAAGTTCAAAGTGATTGTCTTGACAGTGAATGGTACCAGAAACACAGATTTTTCATTTATAATCCCATCCAATACTCAGAACCAACCTTCCTGCATGTGACTACAGACTAGTCTCACATTAAACTACCCCCATTACTGAGCATGGACTCGTTAAACCTGGCCTCCATAAGAAGAAGTGATCTGCTATTCTGCCTAATGCAGAATGCACTTACCTGTGTTGCTTGGGTCTTATTTCACAAGGTCATCACAACATGCCAATGACTCTGGCAGCTACAATGCAGTGGAGAGATTAGTACAGGGGAACACTGCCCATCTGGGAAGGAAGCATCACTATTTTCCAGTCATCTCTGATGAGATCTATTACCATGGAGAAGCTGTGCCATTAATATACTTATGGGAAATGCTGAGAGACAATGTGGACCAAAGAGTCTGCCATTTTATATACCACCACCAAACAGCCCAAATACTGGCAGCTTCCTCTAGTACATTAGTATTTTACACAGACCATTGATACATAATTATTTGTTTGAAAAGGGTACTGGAGGAAAAAATTAGATTGGATGGATGAGGTAATATTCTTCATTGGACCAGCTTGCATAAATGAGAGAGTCAAGCATTTGAGGTATACAGAACTCTTCAGATCCAGAAAAGATAAGAGAGTCACAACTAAAAACAAGATCAAACCAATAAGTTTAGCATAAGTAATTAGCACAGTCAAAAGCAGGGGTAAGGAACCTATGTCCTGCAGACCAGATCCATTCCTAGGCTTACCCTGACCAGGCCTGTGATGGTGAATGGGGATTCCCCGCTCTCCCATACTGGATGAGAGCAGGTGCCAGATCTGTGAGGTTTTTATTGCTTGCTTGTTTGGGATTGTCATGGTCAGGAGGGATGGCCAGTAGCCTGGGGACTAATGGGTTAACTGTACCTAGTCAGGTAGCAGTCAGCCAATAGAAATGCAAATAGGGATTTCAAACTGGGACAAAGGAATTTTTGTTTTTTTCCCTCCTTTGTCTCAGAGGCATTTGACTCTCCAGATACTGAGGTGGGCAGACAACATGTTCCTCTCCAAGAAAAGACTCCTTATCATCTGTAAGTAGGGCAAAGACTAAATAAATCTGATGTCTGTGCATTTAAAAATGGGGTTTCCTCTCTTTTGTAACTAAGATTTATTCCCATGGGAAAATTCCCCATGGCTGTGTCTAGACTGGCCAGTTTTTCCGGAAAATCAGTCGCTTTTCTGGAAAAACTTGCCAGCTGTCTACACTGGCCACTTGAATTTCCGTAAAAGCACTGACTTCCTACTGTAAGAAATCAGTGCTTCTTGTGGAAATACTATGCTGCTCCCGTTTGGGCAAAAGTCTTTTTCCGAAACACTTTTGCGCAAAAGGGCCAGTGTCGACAGCAGAGATTTCTTTTCCGCAAAAAAGCCCCGATTGCGAAAATGGCGATCGGGGCTTTTTTGCGGAAAAGCGCGTCTAGATTGGCACAGATGGTTTTCCGCAAAAAGTGCTTTTGCGGAAAAGCGTCCTGTCAATCTAGACGTTTTTCCGAAAATGCTTTTAATGAAAAAATTTTCCGTTAAAAGCATTTCCCGAAATTCATGCCAGTGTAGACGTAGCCCATGAGTTTATTAATTGGTGGCTCTTACCATCTAGCTAACCCAGCTATGCTCGTAACAGGAGTATTGTTATAATAATAAACGTTGTTTCTTTCTTATTAACCTGGTATTGGTTCAGTTCTGTCTCCTGGAAAATCTATCTGTAGGATCTACATGCCTCTTACTAGTGGATAGCAGCCACATACTGCAGTTTGTATTTTCTCTTTTCTTGATTTTCCTTGGGGAAAAAAGCTTGGGATGCCCTGGGGTTGGTTTCAAGTGTCCACCCCTGTTCGTGGATTCAAAAGCTCTTGATGGTGGCAGCGGATTTTTGTCCCCAAAATCTAGGTTTTTAGGATTTTGGGGGGAAATTTTATACTAAAGCCTAGAAATAAGGTTTTGGGATACTTTTGAGGGCCTCTTCTGCATTCATCGTCCCAGAGTGGGGTATCAGACTTGACAGGGTTTTTTTGTATTTTTTGGACTTGTATGTGGCCCTCCCATCTGATATTCCTGTGCGTCAGTTTTTTCCCCTCCTCCCCCATGGAAAAAAGGTTTCCCGCCCTGAGTCTAAAGGGTCATTCAAGGTGAAGTAGTTCATGAACTAGGTAATGGCCAGGAAAACCATTACTATTTCTCAGAAGCACTACTAAAGCCTGCTGGAGTCCTTTGTTAAGAGAAAAGCCAATCTTTTTCTTTTGGACAGAAAATGTATGTGGAAATTATTCCACTTGATAGTCTCAGCCAGTCTCAGCCAATAGCTTGGGGAATTTATTTTGAACCTCAAGTATTTGCCAGTTTCATTTGGACAGGTAGGATCACAACCAGACTGTATCACAGAATTATAACTTATTTTTAGGTGTTCCTGTGCAGGGACAAAAAAGGAAATGTTATAATGTTCTATTTCATTTTATCTGTTCCTGCACTATATTTTCAAAGTACACTCTATATCAAAACAACAGGACCCATCCTTTTAGCCTGGTAATAACAGACAGACTTAGATAAGTTATATTCCCCATTATATGGCCCACAATGTAATTTTGTTCTAGTCACTTTGCAGTGAGCAGCAGCCTAATTTTCTGAAGTTCCAGTTAAAGTTTTCAAAGGCACGCCATATGGGGGCATCACTTTATCACCACAGCAGCTTGTGCTGGTCATCCTGGGAATTAGTTCTAGTTCATACATGCAACTTTGTTTAGTAGCATCTCACTGCCATCACTTCTGTCAACAGGATCTGTGCTGCTCTTGGGACACCTGATATACCTGTGCCCCACTTGGTTCTCTCCTCCTTGTGGGAGGCCAGCAGTCCTGTGTCCAACCACTTGATCCAAAGGTAGGCTGCAGTCCAGGGTATAGCAATCTGCTTCAGTGGCAAACTGCAGAATATATTCTGGCCACTCCCCTCAATGCCAAGTGGGGACAAAAGGGTGAGATGTCACACACCTCCATGCTTTATGAAACTTGGCTTATGAATGAATATGCATAACTTGAAGATGCTTTATGCAAAACAGGTCATGTAACATTTTAAAAGTTACAATCTGCTGATCTGTATATGCTATTTTTGTACATATAGAATTCTTGTATGAAAAGTGAGAAATATGAAGCGTGAAATTGTTTTAAAATCTAAATGTGCTAATGAAGGCCATTAGTGATACCTTACGAACTTAATGACTCAGTACTCAAACCAACCACCCATGAATAGTTTTATTTTTCTTATAAGTCCAAATTGTGGTTGGCCCTAGAAAGACATGTGACCATGCCACCTGGTACTGGGATCCATTATGAATCTGGGACTTTTCCATCAGGATGGGGAGATCAAACAAAGGATTCCTGCCCTGAGGAAAGTCTATTTAAGGAATGGAAAACAATCAGGCCTTGATCTTCAGATTGTTTTTGAAATTGCCTCTCCACCCTAATAGAATACACATGAAGAGACCTGGAAACAAAGAACTATAGTGAAAGGGTGAAGGCAAAGCTGGTAGGTCCACGTCAGAAAAAAGATCAATTCTGGCCTGAGATAAGTACAGTTGCTTAGGGTAAGAATTTGCACGCAACAAGATTCTTAATGTATTAGGATTAGTTGGCATGTTTTATTTTGGCTTTAGTAAGTTACTTTGATTTATCTGTTTTCACTTGCAACCACTGAAATTCTACTTTTTGTTTATTATCAAGCCCAGTGTAAATAACTACTGGGTGGGAGGGGAACAGAGCAGGGATTAACCACTGTACAGGCAGTCCCCGAGTTACGCGGATCCGACTTATGTCGGATCCGCAGTTACGAACGGGGCCCTCCCTCTCCCTGGTCTCCAGCAGACCAGGGAGAGGAAGCAAAGCGGCGGAACAGCTGGCTGCGTGCTCCGCGGCTTTGCTCTGCTCTGCTCCCCGTCCCCCTGGTCTGTAGACCAGGGGGACGGGGAGCAGAGCAGAGCAAAGCCGCGGAGCCCGAGGGCAGCAGGATAGCCACGGCGCGTCTGGGCTGTCCCGCTGCCCCCGTGCTCCGCGGCTTTGCTCCGGACGCCTGTGGTACAGCAGCTGGGGCGCTGCTGGTTGGTCCCGTAGCGCCGCTCTGGGCGCCACTGGACCAACTCAGCAGCACTCCAGCTGCTCTGCCCCAGGTGTCCCCAAGTGAGCCGCTGCTGAAACTGACCAGTGGCTGACTACAGGAAGCCCCTGCCCCGGGCTTCCTGGAATCAGCCGCTGATCAGTTTCAGCAGCAGCTGACTTGGGGATGCCTGGGGTTCTTAAGTTGAATCTGTATGTAAGTCAGAACTGGCCTCCAGATTCAGCCACTGTTGAAACTGATCAGTTTCAGCAGCGGCTGAATCTGGACGCAAGTTCCGACTTACATACAGATTCAACTTAAGAACAAACCTACAGTCCCTATCTTGTACGTAACCTGGGGACTGCCTGCCTCTCTTTCATTGATAAAGGGGACAGACTTAATGAGCTTTTTCTGTGTAAAACTTTTATATAGAGTAAGACTGATTTATTTAGGATTTTGGTCCTCTTTGGAGACTGTGTTCCTGGATGTTGTCAAGGCCACATAGCTAAGTCCTCTCAGAAGTTCAGCATCTGTATTGCTCTGCTGGAGAGGCCATAACCCCTACTCTGTGCCTTGGCTGGGGAAGACCAGAGCTTCTGGTCCAGCAGTACAGGGTGGTGAGGAGCTCAAGAGGGCAGGAAGGCAGGTATCCTGTAAGAGGAGACCCGGGCCAGCACACTACTCCAGTCCTGGCCCAGGAACTCTGTAGCCAACAGCCACATGCTGAGTCACTTTCAAGCCCCCTCCCATGTCTGTTTCCCTGTTTCCCAAAGGTGCTATGCATCCAACTCACCCTGAATTTCAATAAGATGTGAGTGTCAAATTCTCTTAGGCTTTGAAAGTCCCAATGTATACAATCACATTTATTGAAGGAGCATGTTTCCCAAAAGAGTTGTATTAAGAGTTGTAATCAATACTTTAAAGCTCTCGCTATATCCATTGTGACCTAGTTTCAGAGTATTCTTTCTAAATGACCATAAAATAGTCTTAGGAGGCTCTTCTGATGCAGTTTTAGGCTCAAGTGCTCTACCTAGTGCGACAAAGTTCAGGTTAAAAAGGTAGAATTAAGGATAATATTTTACTTTTGTCTAGCATCTTTCCTCCCTAAAGAGGCAAAACTCTTCACTACTGAATTGCAGCTAAGTTTGGCTCTAGCCCCAATCTGATCATTTGTAGCTACCTGTCTCCATTCCCTCTCCTAACACCTCTCTCCCCCAACCTGCCCTGCCTCTCTCCTCTGATGCCCATCCCTCCCCTCTGCATATCTGCTCTTCTGCTTCACCCCCACAATCACCTGATATCTCCACCTTCCCTTACCCCTGCGTCTTCCTCATGCCTCCTTTCAACTCCTCTTCTCTCAGCACCCACTCCTCCCCTCTCCTCTTGCCCTTATTGTCCCCGCTCTCTCCTCCCAGCATCACCCTGACCCCTTCCTTCTTCCACCCCCACTGACACCTTCCTTCCCCTCCCTGCTCCTGCCCTTTTCCTCAGTGTCTCTCTCCCACCCTGCCCCTCGGTGCCTTCCACTTTCTTCTCCTGTCCTGGCCCCCTCCTTTCCCCTCAGCACAAGCCCCTTCCTCTCCTCACCACCGCCATCCCCTTAGTTCTCCCTCTGCCCCTTCCCTAACTTTCTACCTTTAACATGGAAAGCAGTTTGCAGGAGCTGGAGCCAGGGCCGCAGTGCTGTTTTAGTACCACAGTCCCAGCCCCCATTCCAGCAGGAAGATGAGCGGTGAGTGCAGTTGCGCAGCTCTTAAAATGATGTGGGTAGACCTAACATTGTTAGTGCGCAACCACACAGGCGCACAGCGTAGAGGGAACATTGGTCTTATCCCCCCCCCCAACTCAAATCAAAACACAGTGAACTAAACAGGACACCACATGTATAAACAAGGAATGGATGAGATGACTCAGATGGGTTTTCAATTTATACTTCTAGCGTGTCTAGAATTTGATGCTAGGAGACTATAACAAATGCAAGGTTATTACTTTAAATGCAGTTATATCCACTTTGTGGGGTAAATTAAGTAATGGAAGCCCCATAACATTAAAAAAAAACACCTCAGACCCTTTCAGTTAACATTCAGAGAAGGACTGGCAATACCTGGCGGCTGGAATGATGTCAGGATGATTTTTAAATAAGCATATTGTAATATAGTGGGAGTGCTGTCTGCTCTGTAACCCGGTCTTCCCCTGCGCTGTGATGTGTGATTCCCACTGACTTACCCACAAGTGTGTTATCCCAGACACCTAGGCTCAGCCTGACCAGATAACAAGGCTCTTCCTCCGGAGGGAGAGACAAAGGGAGGGAGGCGGAGATGAACACCTGGTTTGGGGACAGGGTCTGGGAGCAAGGCAGTTGCTGGCTGGGAAACATAAAGGAAACAGCCTGGGCTGAGGGTCTAGGAAGGGGCGATGGGTCCCCTAACCCAAGGGGTCTGAGGCATCCTGGACCTGACTCCTGTAATCACATCACGTCTATGCTATGCTGTATCCTGGAGGAGCAATAAACCCTCTCCATTTTACTGGCTGGCAGAGTCTGTTCTTGCTGCCAAGGGGCTGCAGGATCAGGGAGAACCCCAACACGCCATCACACATGGCATGTAATTGGTGTGTAATTGGTATGGCAGTGAGAGTCTGAGTGGGCAACCAACTATTTGCACGTGTACTATGTGCACCTGGCCTGTTTTGGTTTTTTTATAAATAAATAAGAACTTATATGTGTTTCTATCTAGATATTTCTATATTCAAAACACAGCCACCAAGATTAACTTCTTGACTCCAACTCTAACCACTGTCTCTTTGTACTGGCTTCTCCCACTTTTCTAAGTAACAATGGGAGAAGGGAAGACATGGGAGCATCACTGCCTGGTGAGCCAAAGGGAAGTCCATCTAACTAGAACTACCAGAGGGAAATGGTGGGAATCCCCAACAAGCCCAGATGTGGGAACATGCATCCCTTCCATGCATCCCTCTGTTCCACCACACATTTCCACTGCACTTCCAGACTGTGCAGTAAATCCTGCTTACACCCATTTATCCTGGATGCCCATGGGCTCCTCCCATCCCAACCATCTCCTTACAGCTCCTGCCTTTTTCAAAGCCCCCTGCATACAAAGCCCCTTCAAGCCCCATGTGTCCCCTCAGACTGTGCTGAGGAAAACTGGAGATTAGGACAGTAGCAGGTGAGAAGCAAAACAGCAGCAGAATTTGACAGTGCCACCACGTTGTCCTGAAACACACAGAGGGCCTGTGGTTTAGACATAAGATCCCATAGATGAAATAAAAATTTCAGTGCAAAGTTCAAAAAGGTTTCATGTATCCTTCTGCCAAAGCGAGAAAAGTATCTGACCTCAGGACAAAGGTTTAAGTTCAGAGACTAAACTGAAAACATTAAAGTACAGGAAGCAGAATTTTATTCCCCTTTAAATAAAACTCTGTAGACAACTTGAACTATGAAGAAGTAAAAGGGGCTTGACCGTTAATCATTCAGGTCGTCAAGCAAAGCTAGGGTGGTAAATGCTTCTGCTAAATCACAGCATAGCAAACTGCTCTTTCATAATATTTCCTTAATTTTTTTTTAAATAATACAGTTCTGCTTTCTGATAGGGCAATCAAGGAATGTAGTTCTCAGGAAGAAGTTCATAAGCAATCAGATCAGAACAGAATATACAGAGCCAGATGAATCAAGCTGCAGTAAAGGCAGGTATGGTTCACATACAGCACAGAGATCATTACTGCACTATGCTACATTTCTAGATAAAACTCTAAAGTAGCCAGGCAGAGGATACAGACTACCTCATTTTTAAAGGCAAATCGAAAAGGTCTTTGATTTGCCAACATCCAAGTTCAGGGAGCCTGTAGGAGTTCTATGACGTTACTAACCCATATACAGAGCTGGAGACAACGGTCTGCCCTGCCCTGCAAAGTGTTTGTAATGTTAACAGCAGCTGCAAGGGGTACATTGAATTAGGGAGGCAGGAATGAGCTGTCAGAGGTTTGATTCTAAAATCTATTTGCTATTTACTACATGCATAGATAGGGCTCTATTAAATTCACAGTCCATTTTGGTCAATTTCACAGTCACAGGATTTTTTAAATGGTAAATTTAATTATATCAGCTTTTTAACCCTGAAATGTTACAGTGCTGTAATTGTAGGGGTCCTGACCCAGAAAGGAGGGTTGCAAGGTTATTATAGTTGGGAGTTGGGGCACTGCTACCCTTACTTCTGTGCTGCAGTTGGCAGCAGTGCTGCCTCTGAGGTGGGAGGCTAGAGAGCGGTGGTTGCTGGCTGGAAGATCAGTTCTGAAGATAGAACTACCACCAAAAGAAGCACAGAAGTAAGAATGGCATGGTAATGTACTGCCACCCTTTTCTCTGCCTGCAGAGCTGGGCCCTAAATCAGCAGCTGATGCTCTCTGAGTACCCAGCACTGAAAGCAGCAGTACAGAAGTACGGGCAACTTGGGTATGATATTGCCACCCTTACTTATGCACTGCTGCTGCTGAGAGTGTTCTGCATTCAGAGCTGGGCACCTGGACAGCATAACAACCCCTGCTCTCCAGCTGCCCATCTTTGAAAGCAGCACAGTAGTAAGGGTAGCAATAGAGGGACTAAGGATATAAAGTATCAATTAATTTACTAGTCGAGTAGACGATGGAATTTCCATCGACTACTCCACGAGTCGTTACGGAAGGGGGCTTTCAGCACTCACTTCCGGCTCAGGCTGCATCTGAGCACAACTACTGGCTGCTGTTCTGCACTCTTAAAAAGGACAGAGAGGAGCTGGCTTGCAAAGACTCTGGTCCCCCACTCAGTTTTAGGATGCTGCCCTTCTGCATTTTTAAAAGGAACACAGCAGCAGCAGGCAGCTTGTGCTGAAACAGACAAGTGGACAGGCTGCCGCTGCTGCGTCCCTTTTAAAAATGCAGAGGGGCAGTGTGAGAGGAGGTGGGGGCTGCAGCTGCTACATCCCTTTTAAAAAAGGAAAGTGGCAGCGTGAGGGTTATCCTGAGACCTGGCGGGGGACCAGAGAATGAGCCGGCATCTTTGCATGCCAACTCCTCAATCCCTTTAAGAGTGCAGAGTAGAGAGGGGGAATGACTGAGCAGTCAATAGTGCTACCCGATAAATTCCTGCTTATTGGATAGTCAGCTACTCGACTACTTCTTCATATCCTTATGAGGGACTTTCCTAAAATAACCTTGGGTTCCCCCCATAACGCCCTTCTAGGTCAGGACCCCCAATTTAAGAAACATGGCTCTTTCCCCCCCCCCCCAAATCTATATAGTATAAGGTAAAAGCATATAAAAGGACAGATTTCATGGGAGAAACCTGGATTTCATGGTCCGAGGTGTGTTTCACATGACTGTGAATTTGATAGGACCCTATGCATAGCGGCTCAAACTCAAAGACCATTAAGTCAACAGGAGTATTTTTATTAGGGCCAGACTGTGCAAAATGCAGAGCTCTTTATTCATTTCAGTGAGATTCCAGCTCATGTGTGCCAAGGCTAAAGGGTCCAGCCTGTATTTCCGGTCGATTGTTGTGTTACATCTTCTCAGGCTTGTTGGGCACAGTTGCAGTCAGGGTGTTTTTCAGTTTCATACCCCTGCTTGCTGGTGGCAGTGCAGGTTCCTTGCATGGTTTTAATTTCTATACTTGACACTATTAATTGCTAAGGCTGTAATGCTGTAAGAATTAGAATGTCCACACACAAAAAAGTCAGTATCACATTGCCCTTGGTATCAAATACATCACCTGTATTTCACAAACTAAAGACTATAAGGGGCAATTTCATTCTTCAGTTGTGAGGTCGCTAATCGCAGCTTATTGCAATGATGTGGTTGTTACTTTAATTAAAGAGGGAAAGGAAAATAGAGACACTAAATAAAAGCACAAAAAAACTTTAAAAAAATCACAAAGACAAAGATGGTAAAAAATATAATTTCAGAGAGATTTTTATATTGCTACTTGTTTGAGAAGCTTCTCCCCCATCCTCCCAACCCCCTCAGCAGCTCAGAAAGTCATCCATAATGTATGACAACTCCTGTCAAAAATTTTGAAAAATGTCTTCAATACAAAAACACAGAATATACACCCTACTTCTGACAGACCTTGACATTAAAAGCACCATAGGACTCAGGAGATCTGTGTTCAAAACCAAGGCTCAGGAACTGTTACTCCATGTACTCTTGAGAAAGTCAACGAACTTCTCTTGGCCTTTGGTTCTTCATCTGTGTAATGGGGATAATGCCACTTACCTGCTAGATTAATTTTCACAAACTTTCCTATTATATGTTTGAGAGAGTCTGTCTGGTCATCTGAAGAAGTGGGCTGTGCCCACAAAAGTTCATGATACCATCTACATGTTTTGTTAGTCTATAAAGTGCTCCAGACTATTTGCTGTTTTTTAAGTTTATCCTCCTCAATGGTAAGACTCAGGACCACCAAATATGGCATACAGCTTCCTCTTATCATAACTTAAAGGAAGGTAAGGGTTTGGTTGTGTCAGGAAAATGGGATATGCCTGGAGTGGGGTTGCTTCTTGTAAGCCATAAAGAAAAGAGACAATCATCAGGCAGGTTAAAAGGACTGGCGGGGGGCACCATCATATGCGACTGCCACTGCCCTGAGTATCTTACTTCCCATGTGCCTTTTAGGGAGGGCAAGGGGCTGAAGCTCTCCCCACCCACAATTCATAAGGATCATTGCTAGCAGTTTCCCTCTGTCAGGGAGCAAGGGGAAAGTGCCCCGTTTGCTGCATTCCTCACTCTGCCTGGGGGAGCACAGGGAGCAGACAAACCTGAACCTTCCCCAGTTGAAGGACATGCACTTCTTCACCAGCTATGCCTGCTGGAGTTGCAGTGGCCACACAGAGGTGCTTCTCACCTGGCCTCAAGCTGCTGTGGTGAGAAAGCTCTTTCCGGGGCAGCCAGCATACTGAACCTCTCGTCCCCAGCCCCACCCCAGAGCAATGATTCCAATGAAATGTGGACATTTTTGTTTTATTTTCCAAAAAACAATTAAATTAAATTAAGGATCCAAGCAACACCAATTAAGGCTTCTAGTTCATTAATATTTATAAGATACTCTTCATCCAACATTCTCAGAGAGCTAATGAACATTAAGCTTGATGCTAATATGTTATAAACTGTAATGTTTATTCAGATAAAACTGGAGTTTTACAAAGGCTGGGAAAGGCCTTCTGGAATAAGCACCTTTCCCACTGGCATAACCAAGAGAGTAAAGAAATATCGGGAAGTCTCTGGAGAGGCAAGTGATTTAATTCATTTGGCCAGAACATGAGCAAAACTTCAAAGAGCAAACAGTTCAGTTTCAAAGGTGTGAGCCACTCAAGACAGAACTCAATCTTGTGTCCCATTAAACATTCATACACTGCAAGTAATGTTTTTGTACAACATCAAGAGACCTGTCAAAAATGCTAAGCAATGGTTCCAAAGTAATTAAAGGTGTTATACTTTTGTTTCAGATAACTAGCAATGTACTAATCTTTGGTAGGCCTAACAACACTGACAGCGCAGGTTCTTCTAGCAGAGAGAAACATAGCAAAGGAGGCTGTTTCTTACAACATTAATCACTTGGTATGAAGATTAATGAATCTTAAAAATCCTTCTCAGCTAGAATGAAGAATTCATTCAGCTATGAAAAAGAAAAAGGGAAGGCTGGGGCTGATTCCTCCCTTCCCCACCCAGGAGAACGGCCAGGGGCAGAAGCTGGGCCACTTGGAGGGAGAGGGGGCAGCCACCAGCCCCACCCACAGCATGCACAGAGACACACACCCCACAGATACATGCCTGATATTTTTAAAGTCTGAAGACAAGATGGTTCATTAGAGTTTTTCACCTTGGAAATTAAAACATGCACTTCAGTAGCACTCACACTAAAATTAAATCAAAGTCACTCACAGGAGCAACATAGCATCTTTACTATTGTAAGAGTGCAGCCCATACAATTCTAATAACAGGTGGTTCAACTGGCCAGCTCAACTGAACAAACAGGAATACATAACACACCTACTCTACTGAGGTTTGTGATGTTATGACTGGATTTCTCTCTTTCTCTGTAGATCAGGTCCTAATAAGAACAATTTCCTTTATAAGTAGCACATGATCTTCCAAAAAGGAAAACAGATAATCACTTTGTTCCCAAAAACTATCCTGTCAGACTGTAGTGTCTTTCTGGAATTAGTTTCTGAACATATAATCCAAACACCATGACACTAAAAGAAGAATTTGAAATATTAAACTGAAAGCAGAATCTTTAATCTATAGCTTGGCAGATAGTTCACATATATTTAATAATATTTAATACAGAGTTTTGGTAATTACTGCCCACCTACATTTATTGTCATAAAATAATCTTTAAAAAATCTTCAGTGTAACAGCATAAGTTTTGCTTCCAAGAGCATAAAATTCCATCCTCCAATACTACGTTTGAGTAACTAGTAGGAAAATGGAAACAGCTATGATATATAACAGTATTATCCATATATTCTAAGAACAATTTTACTACCACAGCAATTTCAAAATTCCTGTTAAAATCACAAAGAAAATTAAATCTACATGACAGGAAATGTGGACAAGATACAGAACACAAATTTGACCTGCCAAGTACACAACATGAAGGATACCAAAAACAGAGCAGTTATCTAAAAAACACAAAGAAAAATAAATCTACATGACAGGAAATGTGGACAAGATACAGAACACAACATGAAGGATACCAAAAACAGAGCAGTTATCTAGAATCTGACCTTTAAATTCTCCATTCGCTGTTAAATATTATTTGCAAAAGTAATTTTTTAAAACTGTCAATAAGAGTTTACATGAAGCAACCAGTAAGACAGACGCTACCTACTGAAGTAAATATCACTGGCCAGCTAAATACCAAAAAGTTTAATAACATTTTGTCAACATAAATGAGTATTTAAAGATCCTACATGTCACTCTCACACATTCGTACACAGCATATCAGCCTCAGAGAAAAAATAAAATGTTTCACGAAACGCAAATTACAAATCCAGCCTAACAAATGCTGATATACCTAAGTACAGGGCAACACAGTTAACTGGCACTGAGAGAAGATAGGCATTTCTTTATCCATTAAAACCAAAATTTAAAACAACCTACAATAGATAACTAACCTGGACTGTGAACCTCTGTTTTGCCCTTTAAGCTCTATTTACTTTTAGTGACTTGTTGGCTTAGTAAAGATGTTGAAGATGAGGATCAATATTTTTACCCCACAAAGAATCTATTGTGTACTAACCAGCCATATGTTTATTGCTATAAATCTGCACCCCGATATAGACTCCCCAAACTGGAATAAAACCCAGCATTTAGAATATGACACACATTCCAAAAATGCAATCTAAAGAAAAAAAATAGCAAAGAGAAAAAGTCTAAATTTCATACAAACTCATCACAATTACAGTCAGTTCCAGGCAAGCTAAAACAAACCACTGCTTTTTCTGGCCGCTTAAATCACAAAGTCCTGACGTATCTGTAGGAAACGCCCCATGAAGTATATTTCTGTGCCTATTGCTATGTAAAATATCAGATACATTTTATTCTCAGACAAAATGCAAAACAGCTGTTTCTATGAGCTGACAGGTGAACTGAATCTCCCCTCTTCCCCCAAAATGTCCTCTCTTTCAGACTACCTCAAATATACCACATTTGAAGACAGAAGTATTATTCTTATCCACAGTAAATAAATATAATAAATATAGCTGAGGTCTTTGAGGTGAAGATGTGGCAGGCATAATCTCTTCCTAGCAGATGAGGCACCTAGCACTAGTATGGCATTAAGATCTTTTATTAGCGTTTTCCTGAATTAAGACTCTATATTCAATGTAAATGTCAGCAACCATCATGAGAGGAGTGAGAGGGGAAAGTAGAAGGTGACTGAATGATCAGAGAGGTGCCACAAACCCAATCAAAAACAGAAAAAGTTTGCAAGCACAACAAAGTTTTCAGAAATCTGCTTGTTCTCAAAGTTAACAAAATACTTCTGCCCTTAAGCCTGTCTTTAATATAAACTAACCAAATTTCTAATATGAAAAAGGATTCATTCTCAAATCAATATACAGTGAATAAAGAATATTTTTCAATATTACCATTTTCTTTTCTATTTTTGAAAATATTATGTTTGTAGAAGTACCACATACTTCTGCATATTATTTCTTGTGTATTTAAGTATGAATTAAAATAAATAAAGCTGTCTAATTACTTCCTGCATAGTAGAATGGAACAAGCAGCACTCCTCTGAATTCTCCCAGAAAGAATAACTTATTCTGTATCGTCCACCTTCAGTCTCTTTTTTTTAAATTCCAGCTAGTCTAAGAGAAAACAATCTTGTGTGACTAATCCTAAGCCTTACAAGCTGACAGTACTACTGTATCACCACACCATGCTTCCAAAGACACTGCAAAATTACCTTTGGGTGGGGGAACACAGTAAGCATTTGCTGGTCTAATATATTTTTTGCAGAATCCTGAGTCATTCCCCTTTTCTGGCATCTTTAACGAGTTGACTGCCATCGCTTACTTCTCTCATGACATGCCATAAAACCAGGAGAGGAGAGGAGAGTGATGCATTCACTTCAGTTAGACACAAAAGCCATGTTCAGGTAAAAAGAAAACCAATTATCTCCTCTGCTGGAACTACTAAACTAAGCTGCCATGGATAAAAGGGGAGCCATGAGGCAGCTTGAGGTAGATGATGAAGGGAGACAGTATAGTTTAGCCAGAGGGGAAAAAAGAAATGAATGGACCTTCTATGGCTCATTTCTAGGTACAACCACTAACCTGAGGCAGAGAAGAAATTACTAGTAATTACTATTAATGTAACTTCCATTCAATCCTCCTGAGCACGAGCCAGTGCTAGTCTCACAAGAACAAAACAATAATCCAACACTACTGTCAAATTAGCCAATTAAGATAATTGCATTTGTTGAACCTTTGTAACCATCAAAATGGAACTGAATGTACAATCACAATTACTGTAAAATGGCCTTAATATTCTCTGTACATAGCAACATTAGATCCTTTGCCATACCCTTTTTGAGAAATTACCAGCTTTGAAATGTCTCTTTCAGGTAAACTATAGGACAGGCATTCCTGATAGGGGAAAAAAGGGTGTTTACAAATGTAACCATGTAACTGCTAAAAACCTGCCTGGGATAGATGGAGAGCTAATTTAGCCCAAACCAGTTAAGTGGAACTAGTAAACCTCACCCAATATGGGTTAGGCTTATCGGTTAACCATTTACATTTCTAATTCCCACTGGAGCATCGTTACTACACCTACTTTTCTACAAAGCAAAGAGATTGCACATAAGGAGTTAAGAAGCAGTTATATCACATCTCCAAAATATGCTTTTGCCTTTAGCGGAGCTGATTGCTTCTCCCCTCAGATTGCCTTCACAAACAGGTGTGTCCTAAAGAGGCAAAAGGCCCCAGCAGGATCAGATACTCATCTTTTTTGTTAATATCCTTAGTTGCCTACAGCTAATGTTCATTGATTGCATAGAATGCCAGGACCATGGTGAACTCATAGCACTGGTGTTCTTGCTCTATTTTATACACATGTGTTTCAGCTGCAAAGTGAAAACCCTGCAGGGGCCATCTTATGCTGGGGAAGGCGCTGCAGGCCTGGCTGGGAGGATGCCATTGAGCCACTGCTATGGTATGGCAAATGGAGAAAAGAGACAGGGTGCAGCTTGATAGAGAGGGACCTCCTTTCTTCTTCAGACACTTTTAGGCTATTGGGGTTTAATCCATGCCAGACAACACAGATAAGCAGGACAGTGAATAAGCACTTACAAGTACCATGAGTGTGTGTCACTTTCCATAGAACCAACAATGCTCAGCAGCACAGAGAAGCAGCCCCACTGGGATACCACTCCCTCTGTTTATTTTTAATACTAAGATACCACTGTAATGAATTAACAATTATGTTCCATCAAGTCCATTAAGCTTCCACAATCTGAACTATATGGTTTCTGAAAGGGTTCTTCTAACTAAGAAATATAGGGGCACTTACAGGATGTCTCACAAACACTGCTCTTGGCAACAAGCAGCCCACAAAGAAGAACAGTTCTGTTACTAACTAGCAATGGAATTATGTTCTCTTTATAATTCAATTTGCACCCCCCTTTGGAAGCGATGTATTTTAAAGCAGTTTTTCCAAAAGAGAAAGGGTTAGGTTTTGTTTTGTTTTTTAAATGAGTTGTAAAATCAATTATTGGTTTCCCCCTGGTTTGTGGTTATGGAATCCCTCACATTGCAAATTCTCTCTCACTATGGTCATCAACTAAGCCTTAGGCATGCAAACTGGGCAACAGGATCTGGAGTTTAAAACTGCAAAAAATAATTTTTAAAAAGTCTATCCTCTAAACTTCCATTAACTGCTGTGGCATCAGGGCTTTTCTCAACTGTAGACTTGCAGGCACTAGAGATTGGCACAATTCTCTCACACAGGCAGATTAGCCATTCATTCCATTAGGGAGCATTTCTCCCACACCCACTACTCCACATCAATCTGGAGGATTCCATATTTGTTCATCTTACAAGGTATTTTAAATGAGGAATGGATGTTTACAGGCCTTCAGCCAACTGAACATTTTCCAGTTGGTTTAACGTCCCTAAGAGAGGTTTAAGAGTCAGTAAAATGTCAAGATTAACAGACTAGCAGGTGGGGAAATCACTTATCTGAAATCTTTTTTTTTTTTAAATTTATAAAGGGCGATCCAAAAATAGTCATGGAAACTAGGGATGTTAAAAGTCAATTAAAATGGTAACCATGTAACTGCTGAAAATTTCATGGTTACACGTGCTGTGGACTCTGCAATATAAAGCTTAAATAAGCAAAATCTCTTCCAGAGCAGGGCTGCCAGGCCAGAGGTGCCCACATCCAGAACACAGCAGGCTAGGCCCAACCCTGCTGGAGCAGCTCCCCACCCATGGCAGGAGCAGGCTCAGCTTAGCCAGAGCAGCTCAGCCATGGTGCAGCAGGCTCCAGGGTCAACCAGTTAAACAAACCAGTTAATTTTCTAACTGGGAATTTGCTTACGGAATTTTCATGCTGTTCAAGGAAGATTTTTCACAGTGGCAAATACTTTTAAGCAGCCCCTCAATATCAGAAATTGCTGGCCCATTTTATGGTAACTTCAGCCCATGCTTATTCATACTCTGGAACTCATCCTAAAAGGGGAGTTAGTTATTCTTTTGCATTAAAACTGCTAAAATGCTGTTCTCATTTCCAACAGATTGGAGAGCCAAACAACAGCAAGCTGTATTGAACGACCAGAACTTTGACAGATGGGTCAAGAACAGCAGCTGCATTCATAGAAAGTGTGTGCATCTCAACATGCTTAGTAGGGCTCCTGATTTGGAGAATGTCCTGGAAAGCACAGTGTACACTAGGGAAATTAGCCATTCCTGACAACAGCTCCCCTGTCTCTCTCTAATGTTGTTACAAAGAGTTGCCCCACTGCAGCACAGTGTGTCAACATTAATATTTAATATGTAATACTCAGTAGCACCCAGACTATACAAACTTAGAGGGAGACATTCTCAGTGTATTAAGGAGCTTGCAGTCTTAGGATTTTTCTTTACTGTCAAAAAGTTTTTTTACTGTGAAATAACTAATGCACATTAGTCAGTCTGCTGTGGAGTTCTAGCAGGGACAAAGCTCTTAAATTTTATCACAAGATAATCTAGGGCAGATCAATGTGAGTCTCTTGAAAGGCAAGTGGGGGAATTTATGTGGAAAGTGCTTCCCCGCCCCATCTCCCCAGCTACCACAGGACACCTATTTTGCATCAGTTATCTCACTGTAAAGAACCCAACTTTTCTGCAGTGAAGACAGTGCCTAAGAAATCCAATACAAATTATAGCCAACAGTTTTAGATTCCTAGAAGGGACCATTGTGATGATCTAATTAGAGCTCCTAGATACAACTTCCCCCAAATGATTCCTAGAGCAAATCTTTTAGAAAAACTTCCAATCTTGATTTAAAAATTGTTGATGACTAATCCCCCATGACCATTAGTAAATTGTTCCAATGGTTCATTAGCCTTCCTGACAAAAATGTGTGCTCTATTTCCAATCTGAATTGTTCTAACTTCAACTTCCAGCCACTGAATCATGTTAGATCAGTGGTCTCCAACCTTTTTACACCTAAGATCACTTTTTAAATGACAGAACAAGACAAGATCTACCGCCCTGCCCCTTCCTTGAAGCCCCGTCCTCGCTATTCTCCTCCTCTCCATCACTTGCTATCCCTAATCCCTATACTGCTGCTTTTTTTTTTTCAATTCTTCTGTAGCAAGAGGTTTTTTCAACATTTGGCCTGTGTAGACTGGACCAAATGTAAGAAAAGCCCCTTCTTTTGGAAGCCCCCTTATTCCTCATGGAAAAAGGAATACAGGGGTGACCGAAAGAGCATGTTTGCTCTTCCACTAAAAAAAGCGGAAGAACAAATGCATCCCTGGATGCAGAAGAGAGTTTCTAGGATACCTCCAGAATCCTGAAAAACTCCTGCAGTCTAGCCGTACCCTCGCTGGGTTGAGACAGGAGATGTAGGATCTGGGGTAGGAATGAGGGATGTGGGTGTGGGAAGGGATGAGAGGTGCAAGATCTGGGAGGAAATATGGATGCAGGAGGAGGTGGAGAAGGGGACGCTGGCTCAGGGAGGGGGCTCCAGGCTGGGCAGTGTTGTGGTACTAAGCAAGCCACAGGCTTGTGGATGTGAGGGTGCAGGAATTTGGATTGGGGTATGCAAGGGGCTCAGGGCAGGGGGTTCCAGTGTATGATAGGCTCAGAACTAGGGTCTCGGGAAAGGAGGAGTGCAGGGGGTTTGTTGGCCAGGCTTCATTTTTAAATAAAATACTATGTCAAACACAAAAAGTTTCTGCATTGAGAAGGGCAGGGAACCTGTCTTAAGTCAGGGGTCACTGACCCACAGAAAAATCAGTTTGGAGCAGAGGACATGGTACTGGGGAGGGTGCTAGTGGGTGCTGGGGCAGGGAACAGGGTGCCAGTGGGGGCAGGGTTCTGCGGCTGGGGGCAGGGGAGAGGAAAAAGGGTGCCGGGAGGCCAGCCACGGCTGGCTCAGAGCCTGGCAGGGCTCTAACCACACCGCCAGAAAGGGGGCGGAGCCAACCAGCGCCGGGGAAGGGCGGCTATCAATTGCCGGTGCCGCGCCTCCAGCGACCTGACACATCACTGAGAGGCAGAACTCTGACCCCTAACCCCAGCATCCCAGAGCATCGGGACGCCGAGGGGGCAGAGCAACGGGCCATGACGCCCCTTGGCAGGCCACTTGAAAAGGCCTGAGGAAAGAGACAGCGGGGCAGCTCACATGGCAGGAGTCGTTGGGCACCCGGGAGGGGGGGATGCTTTACCCCACCCAGGTGGAGTAGCCGATAGAGTCTCCCTGGAGGCCGGAGCAGCAAGGCAGGAGCCAGAGGGGATGATGGAGTGGTAAGCTCTACTGGCCCATCCAGAAGGGCTGGCGAACAGGAGGGGGATAAGAAGCAGCCCGTGGCAGAGCGCTTTTGGCGTCCGAGGGCTGACATGCTTCAGGAAGGAACCCCGTCAGTCGGGTAAGGGTTAAACTCCCTGATCCCTTAGGGCCCCGGGCTGGGACCCGGTGGAGAGGGTGGGCCTGGGTCTCCTTTATCCCCCCCATCCTCCGCCCTCAGGCCAGTTTCGTCCTTGCACTTAGGCATACATAGTGGCAGCCTACCCAGGGGTGGGCCACTGAGTTAGCTTGGTTCCCAGGAAAGGGGCCACGTTTCAGGGGTTGAAGGACCCCGTAAGACCCCAAAGTACTCAGGACGGTGGGCTCGCAGGGCCCTGCCCTCCAGGAGGAGAGTGGGAGCTTGAGCCCGTATAGCCGCCACAAGCATGAATCAGGCAATTTGTTGCGCTCTGAAAGTGCTGGAAGGGAAGGGGAGAAGTAGGAAGTGTGCGGTTCTAGGGTCTCATAATGTGAGGTGTGCCTGGGGGAGGGGGAAAGATGGGAGGTCCGCAGGGTTGCTATTGGAATTCCAGTGGGCCCCCACAGTGCTGCGGCCCATTGAGTTGAAGGAAAACCACTCATGCACCCCACTCTCTATTATTGGTGGCTACTACGCTCTAGCTAGTCATTTCATTACAGCAAACAGGCAGTGTAATGTAGATGATAATCTAGTCACTGAGGATAATTGCAAACAGGAAATAAATCAGCATTTCATTACTATGCATCTTCAATATAATTTTAAAAGTGTTACATTGGAAGCCACCTTCTTAGCTTGATAAGCTAAAGGAGGACACAGAAATGCAGATCAGCTCTGAAAGTCTAACTAATCTTGCCAAAAAGAATTGTCTTAAGTTCTATTAATTGGAAAGGATTTGTATATTTTAGCAGTGGCACTTAAAAAACCAACAACAGAACTTAAACTTCGAAAGTGATCTGCCTTGTCAAATATGATCTACATTTCCAAAGTTCTAGCTGAATTGTTTTGTTAGGCCCCCAGCCTGCAAAGACTCAAGAATAACTTTACTTATGTGAGTAATTATGTAAAATTCAATAGTACTACTCATATGTATAAGCATATGAAGGGTCAAACCTTTAGACTGGACCTTTTATATCCATAAATGGCAGGACACATGGAGAGAAACCAGCATTATTCAGCATGATCCAGAGAGGATAAACATAACAATGGAGAAAGAGAGAGATTTATATATTCAAATGTAGACAATACTTCTCCGATGTATCATCCAGTTCTTCCTTGGGAAGATATTAATATAGTTGCAAAGGAAAGATTCCTACCAAAAGTGATTAAATAGCTATTCCTATCTCAGTGGGAGTAGAAGGAGGAATTAAGTGCCATAAGAAAGAATAAGCCTAGCATGATATCACAGAGGGAAAATACAGACAACAGAAAAAAAAATTAAAATTCAGCAATGAAGAGATGTTGGGGATGTAGTTTACTGGTCCTGGATATTTTGCATCATGGACAAGAAAGGTCCCATGAAATCTGATGAGCACAGAAGTGAGATTCCCTTTCATACTAAGGCACTGCATGATCAAAAAGAAACACGAAGAGTGTATGATTCATTCCTTCCCTACTGTGTAATCCTATTTACAGTCTTTTTAGGCTTAGGCTGAAGGTTGGAAAAATGTATAATTGCTATTAATAAGTGCTTTAATAAATCATTGGGGCACCTCATCATGGGGCAAAAAACTGCTAATATTAGCAGCAATACTATGGTGAATACAATACCTAACACAAGGAAACAAAAATGAATCTAAGCTATATCCTCTTAATTCTCCCCTCTTATTAGTGCAGTTAGAATACTAAGTGCATTTTCTGTTCAATATTTGTATGTAAAAGCACACTCCATATATATCCTATTATTGTTTCATGAGTTATTTTCCTTAATTTCTAAGGCTGCAATCCTGCAAACACATTATGGATGTAAAATTCCATTTAAAAGTTAACTAGTTAAATGTTATGTTTAACAGGTTAGCCAGGATTCCACTAGGTTGGGGGGAGGCTAGGGTTGCCAGGTGTCTGGTATTGGCCCAGACAGTCCGGTATTTGTGGCCTCTATCCGGTAAAAAAAACCAGAAAATATCAGACATGTAAAGTGTCCAGTATTTTCTGGTTTTCTTGGACAGAAGGCCACTTGGGACATTCTTCACCTGCCGCGTCTGGTGGAGACTGGGAGAGCATGCTGATTTAAAGGCACGGGGGGGAGGGGTTTTTTGCTCAACCAATTTTTTTCTCCACCATGTTCAGTATTTTTGGGAAAGTATCTGGCAACCCTAGGGGAGGCTGTTCCAGTCCAGCTGGTCACTGGTATGCATCATCCAGTAATGGTGATGCTTACAGGGTAACCAATTATCCCTTTAATTCCTAAAACTCATTACACACATTTTAAATTTTACATACGTGACTAATTCCACTTCAGTTACCAACACAATTCACACACAAAAAAGTTAACATGTGACTGTGTCCAAAAGATTAGAATAGCATTTTGTACTAGTACCTACTTCAAGGAAAAAAAACATTAAAAAGCGACATTACAGAGAGGAATGTCATCTTTCCAATAATTTTTGAAGCTAGGTTCTCATGACAAGCTCAAATCTGACACCCCAGCAGATCCCAGCTTCTATAAAAATCAAACCCAACCCACCTGAAATTTCACATGCTAGTTCTGGTAGTAATTTTTTTATATTACATATTTTATTTAAAAGATATGCTCTAAATGTTCATACTGGTCCTCATTACAGATTCAGTAATATATCTTCTGGGTGAAAATGTTTTATGCATATGTTGAGAAATGTTGTTAAAATTTCAAAAATATTTATGAACAGTCCAGATGAAGTTAACATTTATGGTATTTATTTAACTGGTGAATTATGAGTTATAGAAACTCACACACAAGAATTAAGAGACAAAGCTTTTCTCCTTTGACAATTAAACAAATGCTCACAAGAGCACCCAGGAAGGGAAGGATCTCCAAACAACCTCTCATCACTTCCTTCTCATCATTCCACAACCAAGAACCAAACTTCACCATCAATGTTCCCCCTAATTTTTCCATCCATGTGCAGAATAAAATTTTCTATCCATGTTCAGAATAAATTTTTTCACATGCACTGAGGCATGTGTGAATGTGCACCATTAGCAGAAACAAAAAAAACTAGCTGTGGGTGCTCTGTTAATCAGTTAGACAACATTTGTATCTTTTTGGAATGGCCATACAAGTGCATAGGCTGCAGAGAACACTGTTTATCATATTATAGTATGAAGTGTGCACCAATAAAATGTCAAGGTTATTTTATATAGGTCTGACTCTATCATTCTCTTTTTGACCTTTTAGGGAGGAAGCCTCAAAGCAGTATATCTCCACAATCCAGGGTTTCATTTTTGTAACTAGCAGAATGTTTTTTTTTAGCATGGATCTCCTTAAAGTGAGTTTATCCTGGATCCGGTGAATATGGATATAGTTCATTGCTTTAGAACAAGCCATTCTATACTGCAGGTAAAAAAAATCTTTAACAGATATCAAGTTCATAAGGAACAAAAGCAGAGAATCAAGAAACCCCACAATGCTATAATAGAATGAAAATAAAATCACCTCCGTTTATGGGACAGAACCTCTCTCATGGTCCAATTTGTGTGGCCTGTCTTACCTTTAAAACATTCAGATTAAGCATCAGGAATATATTTATTCTTTGTGGCATGGAAATAAAAAGCCTAAGAATTATTTTGTGTTAAGTCTCACAAGTATATTTTATTCCTTTTCTTCTTCTTCCTCAGGTGTCCTTCTCCTCATCAGCCCACTGAGACATTGCCAAGCTTTTGCCTTCTCATTCACCACGATTCAGTTTTGATCAAAACCTTATAGAACTGAGAAATCAGTACCCCTGCTGGAGCTAGTCAGATCAGAATAGTTTCTTTCAAGGAGACTGTGTTAAATTTGATGCTAGTATTGCAGATTTAGATGCTCAGAAATGGAGATCAGAACACACACAAAAAGTTGGATCTCAGGAGATCTGGAGGGGACTAAAGCTCTTCTTAGGGAGTGAATTCATCAAGCACCAAAAACAACTATGGAGTGAGTACTTAATCTCCTTACAAAATTGGATCAGCTGAATTGGGGTAGTTGTAGGAGGGAAAGGTGGTCACTTATCAACTTACACAGCACTTTCTTTCTCCATTCCTGAGTAGCTAGAGTTAGGGTAAAATTTTCAAGTGTTCTTAAGTGGCTTCAGAGTTTTTGAAAAAAAAAAAAAAAAGACTTAAGCTGATAAGTCATTTATGTGCTACTGAAAAATTTATCCCTATTATCTAAGTGCCTGGGGAATCTCTAAGAAATAGAATTCTCAAAGAAATTGTGAAAGGTAAACATCTCACTCTAGTAGGTGGGAAATGGCTGAGCTCTCCCAGCCAAACCCTCACAAAGCCAAGAGTGCAAGGAATATCATGCTCTTATTCAGGGGAAAGCGAATCCTACTCCTGATTTACAAAAGATCACGTCAGACAGGTCTACACTATAGGGGAAGGCCGGTTCAAGGTACGCAATTCCAACTACGTAAATAATGTAGCTGGAATCAATTTACCTTCAGTCAAGCTAGACCACCATCCTCACTGTGGGAGGTCGACAGGAGAAACGATTCTGTTGACTTCCCTTATGCCTCACAACTGCAAGGAGAACCAGTGTCAACAGAGGCGCCATCAGCATTCGATTTAGCATGTCTCCAATAGACCCACTATTGGATGATTGACTACTGCAGTGTCAATCTTCCCAGTAACGTAGATGTGCTCTTACTTGCAAACATGACTTTGCCCACTTTGGGAGTGGGCATCCCGTCTGTGTCTCTACAATGTTTGTATCAAAACAGAAATGAAAAGTACAAGCACTTTCCCTCTTTTTCTCCCCACCTTACCTGTTTTAAAAGGACATTTTTTCAGAGCAATGACTAAGAGACACACACTTAATATAGGACTGGGTGATGTATTTATGCATTTAGAGGTTGATTCAAACCCCCCAAACTGCAGGGAAGTTCCACTTTAGAGCCTAAGCTTTCAAACAATACTAGAGATTTAGGGGACCCAAACAGAGATATCTTTAAGAGACTCATGTTCAGAAAAGCAAGTATTCATATTTTGCCATTAAAGACATCTCAGGTTTGGCACTAGTCTCTTTCAAAAACATGATCCTGACATGAGCAATGCACCTCAAATCCATCTGCAGATGACAACACAGCAATTAAGTAAACAAGTTTTACAAGAGCAAACTGACTTCCCCGGATTGACCGGATAATTGTTTCCCTCCATGTTTAAAATTAAAAGAGGATGAAAAAAAGAGAGAGAGATAGATCTGGGTTATGTTCAAAGTAATTAGTAGTCTGACAACAGGACAGAATAATGTCAGTCAAATTACAAGCAACATGTTTTCATTCACAGGGTGACAAGTCAACAGACACTCAGTTAATTTTAAAACAGATTATGTATCTCCTCCTAAAATAAAATAAACATGTACTCCACACACACAGAGCCACTGGGAGTTCAACTATGTAATTTCTCCCTTTGGCAGGGCTAAACAGAATGTTGATATCCCAAGAGTCACCCGAGCAATAACTTCAGCCAACATTTTTTAAGTAGCCATTTATTTTGGGGGACTAAATTGAGGCACTTTGGTCTCTAGTTCTCAGATGTGCTTCCATCAAAGCCAACAGAGGTTGCTTGCAAACAAAGCGGAGAGTGTTTGCAAAGCAGTCAAATAAATTCAAGATTACAGCTTCTGGTCTCAGTTTTGTGTGATAAGATTAATTTGCTGTAGATAAAAAAAAATCTCAGAAGGGTAGCTGTGTTAGTTTGTAACTTTAAAAACAATAAGTAGTCGCTGTGGCACCTTAGAGACTAATAAAAATATATAGAATCATGAGCATTCATGTGTAAAACCCTCTTCATCTGCCAATTCATCTAATGACGTGGTTTTAGCCATGAAAACTCATGATTCTATATACTTTTTTGTTAATCTTTAAGGTGCCAGAGGACTACTGTTTTTTGCAGATAAAGTCACAGCGCTCCAAATTCAGGCCTTGGGAGGCAAAATGTTTTCCCTGGTGTATCTTTGATTCCTTATGTTGTTGGGTTACTGAATAGTACCTGCTCTAAAGCAGTGGCATCATCACACAGTAAAAGGAGACCTAAACGCTGCCAGCATGACAGAAAGAGGGCAAAACAGTCAGAAAACTCTGCAACATTTTTCTGTTTCTCACTAAAGGACAGATTTACTGATTGTGACAAGAGCTAGGGCTAGGAACTTCAGAGAAGTCAAGGCCCCAGGCAGAAATGTAACTCCAGTCTCAGAAGAGGCATCTGCCATTGTTTCCTAAGTGCCCATCCCCTCTCACGAGGCAGTATTTCTTACACCAGTCATGTCAAACATGTAGCCCGATTAAATTTTTTTGCGGCCCACAATTACATCTTTATAAATTATCTAAGTGCAGCCTGCTGGGTTACATTGTTTATAACAAGGTTGGCCAACCCCGCGCTTCTTTGATTAAGGAAATGCAGTTCCTGCTGGTTTTGAGCCGTGTGCCAGGACTGCTCACGGACAGCCGCTCTGTGCACGCGCCCCAGCACCTAGAGGGAGAAGTGCATGGTAGCGGCTCGAGAACCCAGGCATTAGATTAGAGCGGGGAGGGGGGAGAGAAGGCTGGGAGTGCCTGGCTCGAGGAGCAGGGAGGGGAATTGGGTTAGAGCAGAGGGTGGGGTCTGGGAGGGCCTGGCTCTGGGGGAGGGGAATTGGGTTAGAGCAGGGAGGCTGGGGGTGCCTGGCTCTGCGAGAGGGGGAGGGCATTGGGTTAGAGCAGGGGAGGGCGTTGAAGCACCTTAAACTCAAAGTCTTCATGGATGCAAATAACAAATTTACACATCAAATTATTGTATTATATTCAAACAAGACCTGAAAAAGTATTAGAAAATAAACCTAAAACAAACTGTAATAATAAATAATTACGGCTTTCCAACAGAAGTACATTTTCTTTGGTGGCCCTGAAAGCTATCAGTTTTCATTTGTGCAGCCCTCAATAGGCTTCGAGTTTGACATGCCTGTCTTACACTGTGAATGAGTCTGACCATGGCTATTGCCCCATCATCTCACCTCTCCTTCCCTTCCCCAATGGGGAAGAAATCACAGAAGGAGTGAATCCAATTTTCACTAGTGCTCGAGAGAGCTTAAGTAGTGGAGCTCAGGTTCTAAGCAGATACAGTATCAGGGGGCTGATGGATCATTGATACCATTTTCAATTATATTTATTGGCTTGATACAACACCAGTAAAGGATATCAGGGGAACTATTCTTCCTCACCCCCATCTACCAATCCCCATACTAGCTCACATACTGCATGAGCTCTCCATCTCCAGTCCAATCTTACACAATGCAAGTCAAGAAAGATTCAGGGTGGGAGCCAGGGATAGAGTAAAAGATTCAAGCTCTCCAGCTGCACATGTGCATGCATTCCTATCAGAACATTTCTACCTAGCTAACAGACTTCTCTCTCCTCTTCAGATCATGCAGCAGTGGAAAACGTTTGGCCTATATTATCAGAAAGAGGAAGATGCAAGATCCCTCAAACCAAGTCTCCTCAGGTGGAAGAAATGCATTTCCAAACATCATGCCCTGAAGACACCAGTACTTCCTCTCTCCTTGCAAAGCATCTTCCATTCAGTCTTAAAAGCAATGCAGAAGCAGAGCATGTGCAGCCATTCTCTTAACTTTTTTCTTTTAATAAGAATTCTCCATTTGTTTGAAGGATAGCAGCTTCATGATAATGTCAACGCAAAGCTAAAGGAGACAGTTGTTATACAGCTACTCCCCAATTTACGAACATACCGACTTATGACCATCCGTACTTACGACCAACCTCCCATTAACCCCATTATAATATTTTCGAGTTGAGAACCACGTACGTCAAGTTTTTCGAACAGCGCAGGAAGCGCGTTTAAGAGTATTTCCAACTTATGACCAAATCAAGTTACGACCAGGTGTTCAGAACGTAACCCATTCGTAAGTCGGGGATTGCCTGTACTGTTAAGAAAGGGAAAAGCAAGCAGGAGAGACTGTAAAATGTAACAAAAGACAGAACTACGTAGCACTTCAAAGACTAACAAGATGGTTTATTAAGTTATGAGCTTTCGTGAGCCAGACCCACTTCCGCAGAGGCTTCCTCAGAGGAAGTGGGTCTGGCCCACGAAAGCTCATCACCTAATAAACCATCTTGTTAGTTTTTAAAGTGCTACATAGTCCTGTCTTTTGTTTCAGCTAGACCAGACTAACACGGCTGCATCTCTATTACTGTAAAATGTAAGACAGCAATAGAGATATCAAAAAATCACTGTCAACCCAAGTCTATAGCTACATTAGGCTGCAAAACAAAGCACAATGTAACTATTTGGAACAACCTACCCTGCAAATCTACTTTGCCAAGGAGGAGTGACAGGAATAAGGAAAAAGTTACAAATCTTACAAAAGAAAGAGAATTAAAAGGGCACTATAATGATAAAATAAATGAGGTTCCTTTTAAAGCAAATGTCCTTCTCTATGTTTCTAGTATTGTACTATGTGTAACAAAGCTGGACAGGTTTTAAAAATCTAGCTCATTTTTCACCATTTGTGCTGCTTCCTTTTGGCTTGTCAATCAGTTTCGGAAATTAAAAAAATGGTCGATTTCAGTCCTGTTCTCCTGCACTAGTAAATGACTGAGTACCTAGATCAACGAACTGGAAAAGGAGGTTTGAATACTAGAAGCCATTAAAACTGTTTTAGTAATTTACACATATTTCTATTAACACATGTCTGTAATATACTCTCCCTAGCCCTGCCTCTCCAAATCCTAGTAATTAAAATCTATCAGAGCCTTTTTAAATGAAAACATATCACCACCAATGCAAAAAGGCCCAAACATCCTCAAGCATTAAAAATTTCCAGTATCGGATGGGGACAGACTGTGTAACACCTACTAGATCTAATTCTGCTCTCACATTCACTAGCATAAAATCAGAGTATCCCCAGTGAAGCCACTACAGTTACTCCAGACCAACAATGCTGTCACTCTCAGCAGATTTTAGCAGAAATTCCTCCAAAGAGCCCTGAAGTTTACGTGAAATGGATTTTCATTCAGTTGTTCAGGTGGGTCAGTGCCAAGGAGTATCCCAGCCAGACACCAAACTGGAACCCAATCCACCTCGCACATTAGCGCCCATATTCCATCATTTCATCATCAGAGATGCCTTGTTCACAACCTTACTTACATTATAGCTAACCTTGACCTGGGAGGGGCTGGGAGAGGGGAAGAAATGGGACACAGTCAAAGGGGATAAGCAACTTCCTCTAAAGCTATAATTCCCACTCCCCAAAACATCTGCTAGGGGCCATGAAAGTGCAATGCATGTTAGGCTCTCTCTCACTACAATGCTTAGAGATTATTCCTCCCACCTCACAACACGGCATACAGATGACATATTCCTAGACCTTCAGGACTACCAAAGTACACCACCTCTCTGTCCATCCCACAAGGAGGGCCTTGAGACATGGAAGTCCTACGCATTTACCCTGTCCCTTAGCAACAAAACCAGAAAGGGATTCTACCATTTATCTAGGCCCTCAACTCAATTTAGGGCTCTACTACTGTTTTCAGATTTCTATGCTAACGTATTTGAACCTAGCTTTATCATACCTTACAAGCCACAAACAGCCCATCAGACCTTTTTATCTGGCTCTGACGATCCCATAAGAGAGCAGCATCGGAGGCCTGCCCCACTCTGTCCAGTGCTGCCCACCCCCTGACTCACAATTCCCTGATGAGCACCATCTTCTGGCATACAGTAACACATTATGCAAGCATGACATCACCGCACTGTTTCTGGGACTGAAACTGCCCCTTCATGGCAGCATGTCCGATCTCCTCCTGGTCTCTTAGGGTATGTCTAGACTACATCCCTATGTCACGAGAGGGCTGTAAATTAGACATACTGAAATTGCTAATGAAGCAGGGATTTAAATATCCCATGTTTCATTAGAATAAAAATGTCCACTGCTTTTTGCCGCCACGGCGGCAATTTGCTAGCAAAAAGTGGCAGTTTAGACAGGGATCGGTCGACAAGGAAAGCCTTTTCTGACCGATCTTGTAAACCTCGTTGCACGAGGCATAAGGGATCAGTCAGAAAAGGCTTTCCTTGTCGACTGATTCCCCATCTAGGCTGCCGCTTTCTGCCAGCAAATTGCCACGGCGGCAAAAAGCGGCAGCCATTTTTATTCTAATGAAGCGCGGGATATTTAAATCCCTGCTTCTTTAGCAATTTCGGTATGTCTAATTTACATCCCTCGGGATGTAGTCTAGACATACCCCTACAACCCAGCCTCAAGAGCCTCAAAACTGCCCAGCAGTAGCACTCATGACAGCGCTTGGTACATCCGCACTGATGTCACTGCCAGCAGGGCCTCTAGAAGTCCCCAGTACTACTCCAGTAGAACAACACCCCTGCTGCACTCCAGGAGTCTTCTCTCCCCCCACCTTCTAACATTCCTTATAGAGCCCTCCCTACTACACCCAGAGTCCTCTCCCCCACTTTGCAGCATCCTTCGTAGAGCCCCTCATGTCACACCACATGAGTCCACCCACCTGATACTGTCCCACCTTATTATTTCCATACCCAGATGCAGCTCTTAGGCCAAATTTTCGCCACCCTGCCTTACTGCAAGGTTGTAATATTATGCAGCATGATCATTCATAAGGCACCATTAGACATTTTGGTGAAATGTATTATGTGGGATTTCTTTTAAACACTACAGGATTGATAAAGCATGAGGCTTTATGTAATCAGCATGTTAATACCATTCACAGATGATTATCTGAAACATGGAGAGGCTGTGAATACCACAGAGGATTAAAGGAAAAAAGAAGAGGAGATGAAGATAGAGGACTTCTGTGCAGAGTGTAGAACAAAAGGGCTGAAATAACAATATAGGAGTTTCAGCAAGGAAAAATGCAAGCAAATACATCGGGAGAAAGATAATCCAACAGATCTGAGGATAGCAGTTGACACTAAGTTAGATATCAAGGTGCATTGCGATATGACAACAAAAAATCCCCAATGATTCTAAGCAGAATAAATAGAGGCATCAAACTACAGATATAAGAAGTGAGGGTCTCTCTCTCTCTCCAGCTCTGGTGAGACCCCAAGATGACACAATACTTGTAGAGAATGTAGCCTGTGATTGTCCAAAGGGACTAAGGAAGACAGTAACCAATCCTAGAGAAATTCATCATAATACAGTTGCCTAACGAGGTGCATGCACAAAATAAGGCCCCAGTCCTGAAAAGTGAATAAGAGTTGGATGCCCAACTTCTATCAGTCACTCACCCTGACAATCCCAGCTTCAGCATATTTCAGTGGGCTCCAAACTTTTTTAGCACAGATTCACATTTTGAATTTAAGTGCAATCCAAGATCTATCGCAAACTCAAAAACTTCTGTCCCACCTCCTTCCCTGCCCCTCATCTGAAGTCCCTCCTTTTCTTTGAAGTCCCATCCTTCTCACTTCATCTTCCCCACCCTGCTCAGGAAACAGGAGGTTCCTGGGGTTGGGGTCAGCTCCATGGCAGAGGATCAGGAAAAGCATGGCAGTGGGAGGAGGGGCAACTGAAGTGCCAGCATTTGACCACCTCCCAGCCAAACCAGTGAGGATCACCTGTCAGAGGCTCCAAGATCTACCAGCAGATCCCAATCCACTTGTTGGTGACCAATGACATAGCACAAAACAACTAAGGGGGAAAGGAAAATGTCTGTACAAGGAAAGAGTACAACTTAACTATACAGTGATTAAGATAGAGGTACCAACCTTGCAAGCATCTGAAGGGTGAAAACATTAAGGAAGATGATTCAGCATAGCTCATGTGGGTGTACTCGGCATAATTAAAGCAAAAGTAAATTTACGAGTAACATCAGGGAAAACATATTGGCAATAATTTCTGTCATATAGTGAAACAGTCCTGAAGTGAAGTGACAGAAGCTCCATTTCTTAAGCCATTTAGAGCTGAGCTGGAACAAGTACTGGAGAATATATAAAAGGGACCAAGTTTATCCTGGCTTGAGGATGAATGAAGAGTGAATGTAAAATGTCTTTTCCATTTTTCAAATTTCAATATTTTCCTCAAACAGCTCCTGGACATTTTCTTATATGTCACTTAGATATTTACAGATTTACAATTGCAAGCAATTTAGTTTAATTAAGAATTAAACTAAATCTCTGAAACAGTTACTGGGCCAAATTACACACACATAAAAATAAATAATTTGTATTAATTTACACTATTAAATAAACATCAACAGTAATTCTACAGTTATTCAGGTTATATATTCTTCTGGACAGTATATGAGCAATGATTTTTATGACTAGCACTGACAGGTTTTAAGCTGGAAGTGCTGTCATTCAGGAAATAACAGTGCTCTCTGTGTAACGATGTATACTTTTTTAAAGCCACTTAAAACACAGCAGTTTATTAGGGTAGACATCAAAAAAAGGAGTTTACTTTTTGATAAATAATGAAAAATGCAGCAGTACTATGTCTGGAAGTTTTCATGGATGGCTTCTTGTTAGCATCTAAGGAAAACTGTTCTGAATGCTCACTAGCTGCTGCACCATTAAACGTTTGCTATCACCTGAACCTCACAGCTTATTACCTTTTTTCTGCTCTAGAAAGAGTAGTTCAAAGAGAGAAGACCTGAGAAAATATGCCAGATATGTCATTACTACAACCACTGAAAGACAAAGTAATGTCAACCTCCATAGTGTGAATTATTACCCTATAGAGCTTAGACAATAATATTTTCTACCACCAAAACCAGCTTATTATGCCAGAAGCCAGAAAAAAAACCCACAGCCTTAAAACAGAAGTACAATGACTGAACTGACAACTGAACAGACAATCTGAGAAAACAGGCTTTTTATACCCTGCAATAAATGTTAGATCTTGCAACAGAGATCCAAGTCTCACGCTGACTGACATAGGACAAACCAATGATGATTATTATTTGTATTACCATCACACCTAAGAGCCCCAGTCATGAACCACTACCCCACTTTGCCTTAAAAACTGGGAGAAGAGGCAATCCCTGCTCCAAAAAGTTTGCAATTTAATCAGAAAGAATTGAAACCGGCAGGCATGTCAGTGCAAGGAAACTGTGAGAACATGTCAGCATGACAGGCAGTGACCTCTACACACCAGCAACCTACCATTGTCAACATTTCTTGTTAGCATGGTGACAAAGGAGAGTTTGCTTCCAATGTTATCTTGAAATAATATGTCTGACCCACAGGCTGAAGAGGCTGGACCCACCACACTACATAAAAGAACAGCCCCAGCCCAGGTGAGAGCTTCCAACAAGAAGCCTGCAACTCATTAACTTTCCTGGGAATTGTGGGTACTTGGCATCTCTCAGCAATGAGGCCCTTACTCATTGGCAACACTGATTATTGCAAGCATTTGAGTGTGCATGTCTATGTTGGGGAGCATAAACAGCAACATAGCAGAGCACTGATTTTGACAGAAGAGATCAAGAGTCCGAAGATTAAATTTAAGACAAGTGGTAGCTAACCTGAATTAAAAAAAACTATAGGTGGAAACGTGGGCATTGGTCCAGACCACGCCTGAGCAAAACACTGCCCGCCAAGCCACTGGATCCAGCCAGTGGAGGCAGCAGGGTACCCTATTCAGGCTCCCCTGGTTGCCCTGAAGCCCCAAGCTCTGCTCACAAATGCAGCTGCTGAGCCCCATTTCTCTTTCAAAACTGGAGAGGAGGGGGGAAAGCTTCAGTAGCTGCCTCTGCCCCCAGCACAATCCCACTGGCCAGTTTCTAGCAAAAAACTGGCCAATGGGAGCTACGGTTTGAATAACAGGCAGCCAAACAGAACCATACCCCCTCTCCTTGGCTCAGTTATTTTTTCTCTCTCTCTCTCTCTCTCTCACACACAAACACACACGCACGCACACACACACGGCTGGGAAACATTTTAAGCTCTGCAGGCCTTAGATCTGCAGGCAGGCAGGTTTGGCTGGTGAGTCTCCTAGCCACAGCCTGCCTGTGGCATCCCAGCCCTTCCCTTCCTCAACCCTCTGACACCCCCCCCCCGTCAACATATCCAAACCCTCTGCCCCCCCAGATCTGGGACCCCCAATCTCCTGCCTCAGATCACAATCCCCTCCTACCCTAGGTCACGTCCCTAACCCCTGCACTCCAGTCCTCTGCCCTAGATCACAACTACCTCCTTCACCCAAACTCCCTCCCATTCTCCATTCCCCTCCTGCACCCCAAACTCTTACCCAAGCTGCCTTCTGCACCCAATCTCCACCCCAGGCCCCATATCTCCTCCATTAATATCATGGAAAAGTGCAGCCCTCAACCACTTTCCAAAATCTTGGATTGGCCCCCAGTCAAAAATTTTTGCCCATCCCTGGTCCAGATAAAGACTTCCACCGACCACTTCTCTCATGTCATGTTTGGAACTGTTTGCAAAAGCAGAATGCTTGAAAACATGAATAAATTATTTATATTTTATCCTGCACAATAGCAGAAAAGGTCATATTTAGCTTTCTTGTCGGTGGAGAAATATTGAGCTTAACAGCAGCTCAGCAATATATTTTAGTTTAAGCAATAATACCATCGCATAAGCTTTCTTGTACAATCTTTTGATTTACCACCTTATATAAACATTTTCCAGGGTTTGGTTCACGTTTGTTCTATTAAGTAAGATGCCAAATATTCTGCAGAGTATTGTGATATTGACAGCAGATGGATGATGCTTAATAATGAAATACACATCCACAGAAATTTGCATGCAAGAATCTCAGAATTTTACATCAGGAGATAAACAGGATAAGAATTATTTGTGAAACAAGAAAAGTATTGTTTCCATTTCTGGAAAAAGGCTGGCCATAGAAGCCATCTACACTTTGTGAACATATTTTTATTTGTAGGCATTTCTATGGTGTTCACCATTGCAATATCTGAGTTTTGTACATCTTTGTACAGTTTAAAAGAAGAGAGAACAAAAGCAAAGTATTAGCCTATAAAAAACCAGAACAGAAAACCTTCTATGTGCTTAAATCTTCAGCACAGAATTACAAGCACAACTGTAATAAGAGCTCATCATATCACTGCTTCAAACCCTATTGGCTTCAAATCAGAAATTAAGGCTCCTCCCTGACTTGATAAATACACTATAACATATTGATCAAGAGCAGACAACAATGCATACATTCACTCCTTCCTTAGTATTTTTACAGCTCTCCCCTAGTAACTTCTGTCAATATATATAGTCTCATATAATCCAGGTCGCATGGCAGGGCTTCTCAGCAGCTTTCCAAGCCTCACAGCCAGAGTGCAAATCTCTTTTAGGCATGTTTTTATTGTCCAAACATAACCAAAAACAGTTACTAAGCTCTCAGACTTTCCTTGTATCTTCTCCCAGGGAACATTGGAAGCTCTGCTTCCAGCAGCTTCCTGTGTCTCTGATTCACTTTCCCTCGTACAATTCCTTCTCACTATAACTCCCTCAAGCCCCTTATAGTAGGGCTATTCAACTTGGGAAGCCCCGGAGGCCACAATGATAATCACAGCACATGCCAAAGGCTGCAATTTAAGTGTAGTTGCATATCTATGCAAATAGTTTATTTCACACTCACGGGAAGGGGGGGGCATAAATACAAATCACTTTCCACAATGCGTTGGTGCTCCCAGCACTACTTCCCTAGGGGATAGAAACACATATACCCTGTACCCGTCTATTCCAGTCAGCTCATCTGCTTGCATCTTTCAGTACTCACCCCACCCGGGAGATGTCTCGCTGTTGAGGAGTGTGCTCCCAGTGGAGGCCACGTTCAAAGGATCCCACCCGCAGGCCGTGGGTTGAGCCCCACATAAATCCAAACTGCACTGCGGACAGCAAATAAAAGGGCAGCGGGCCGCATGTGGCCCACTGGCCACGTATTGAGTATCCCTGACATAGCAACAAGTGCAACCCCCACCCTCTTAATTGGCCCAACTGGGACCAGCTGCTCTGGCACAGGGGAGGCTGGACTTACTTCAGTTATAGGGGCCAGCCAGTCTGTGATACAATCCCCCAGAACACCTTCTGAAAAGTCTGCCTCTTTCACATATAGGTTTTTATTCTGGCCTGCATGTTCCCATCTGGACTGCAATGATCCCTAAACCAAAACAACAAAGTTTCTATGTGAACTCTCTCATATACATTCTTTTATATATTGTATACCTCCATAATCCCCCACAATCCTTAACACCACTCGAATAATTCAGATATTCATCAGGCACAGTCTATAGAACCTCACAGTCTTCTCTAGGGTTTCGAGGTGTCTGCATGCCATCTCTACTTCTCCCTCAAACTCACTGACCACCATGATCAGACAACCAAGCCCTCTGTTCTTGAGCTGCCAGATGCCCTGCAACCAGCTCCTCTCTTCCTTGCCAAATCATTTGTAACCATTATTCTATGGCCTCCAGTCACTCCATGAGGATTCCAGTCCCAGGACAGGAGCTATAAAACAGGTGTGTCCGATTCCTCTTCTGCAAAGGACTAATGTTTGTGCCCTTGCCCTCTGGATGCCCACTGTATTCCACTAGCTTCAGCCTCTAAGTCCCCTCTATTCTCTGCTCCCCCTTCTATATCTGGAGCCTAGCCAACTCCCACTCTAGCATTAAGCACTGCTGGTTCTCACTCTCTCACTTCACAACTCTCCTGCTCTAGCATTAAGCACTGCCGATTCTCCACCCTAAACCAGGCTATTTGCTGTTCCAGTTCTATTGAGTGACTGACAGTCTTCTGCTGGGAGGTGCTTACATCCTCTAGTTCCTGTTGATATCTTTTTTGCTGATCTTGCAAGTGCAAGTTTCCTGTCTGTCCCACTTATGCTTCCAACTCCTTCTATTCCTTTCCCAATTGACCTTTGGTCCTCCCTGTTTTAGGATGACTGTCAAGATGTTATTCTATTTTCCCTGCATTAGGGCTGGAAAACCCAGCCAGTTTGTCCCCAAGATTACTGGCCGTGGCAGATTCTTCCAACCCTGACATGTAGCTAAACTTTTCAACTTTGAATCCCTATTGAACATCTGCCAGATGGTAAACACCAGTCTCACCATGTATACAGAAAACCCACTTAAGGAGATTCTTTACCATCAATCCATTTTCCTGGGAAAGAGTGCACCTGCAGCTTGAGTCCACAAGCACCTCTACCATTGCTCTTCCCCATCTGACTAGTACCACATACAGGGCTGAGTCCCACTATCACTCAAGAGTCGCCACCCAAAGCCACCAGTCTGGCTGTCTCAACCACCCAGGTAAGCATCCTTGCTTAGCATGCCCAGGCTTGCCACCCTCAAATCCACTGAATTGTGATACCGCCTAGGGAGCTTGGCTAGTCCTTTGAACCCCCATATTGGGCAACTTGGGGGGGTCTTCCTCCATTGAGAGTTTCCTTGCAATACCACCTGTTGGGCCACTCTCACTTTGCAATGCCATTTAAGTTGCTTGTTTCTTCAACCTCAGAAATAGCTGCTGCCCATTCAACTGCCTCCCACATTGAGACAAGCAGAAATCACCTTACCCGGGACCTTCAAAATCTTATCCAGGATGACTTGGTCTATGATTTTCTCTACTGATCTTGGAGCACAGCCACCAAACTATGAGGTCCTATAATTTTGGAGCTAATACACCCACGGTCGTGTCCCATGAAAGGACGGTTCAACCCAACAGGCGTTCAAATGCACCTACAGAGTCAGTCCCAATCTATCTGCCTGTGCCTCACAACTCAGGAATGGAGCTGTCTGGGTTGCCCAAATTGATTCCCACCTGTACTTGCCTCTCAACGCTCTGGAGGAAGGCTTCCAGGTTATCTTCTGGCCCTCATTTTGCCAGGCTGGAAACAAGCCAGCCCATTTCTCACTCATGTACCAACCATGTCCCACTGAGACCCTTGGCCCAGAAGTTTCTGCAGCCACTCCTGTTGCTGGAAGTGGGCTTCTGACCTTCACTGTCAAGTGCCATATTCTGCCTATTGTTGCATCTGCAGGCTGTCCATCAAGAGCACAGTCTGTGCATGTTGCTGCTGTTCCCTCTTCTAGAAAATGTGGCTGTCTGCTGCTGTGACATCTCCAATAGACAGATCACCTCCATATTTCTCAGACAGTAAAATGAGGTGGAGGCAGTGAATCTTAAAAGGAAACTTGGAGTCCCTTTCTTTTCTTTTTCACTAATGATCAGGGGAGAAAGTAACTTAAATTTCTTACAGGTACTGTCCTGTCACAACCCAGTCCCTGCCGTCTCTTTAAATAGCTCCCCATTGGCTTTTGCCATAACTCTGCCAGATCTTGCTGGAGCTGCGCTCCAGGGCTCACCCCCTTACTTTCATTTCTGCTAATGATCCTCATTCTCCCCTGGAATTAGAAGCTGATTCAGGTGCCTGCATTCTTCATCACAGATCACAGAGGCTTTAGGGGGCCTCAGTGACACGCCCAAAGTCTCTTTTAGGCAGGTTTTTTGTGTCCAAATTTAAACAATAAAAACAAAATATTTCTTAGCTTAGAATCTGTACTTCATCCCTGCCCAGGGGACTCGAAAGTCCTGCTTCTACCAGGGTTCTGGTTCTGGTTCACTCTCAGCCAGTTCCTTCTCACAGCCAATCTTTCACTGGAACATTGGGAACTCCCTCAAACCCTTTTCAGCCACAACTGCAACCCCACCTCTTTAATTAGCCCAGCTACAAGCACCTGCTCTGGCACAGGGGAGCTGGATCTACTTTAGTTACAGGAGTTAGCCACCCTGTGACAGTACAATTAAAGAGATCATAAAAACCATGTAAAAGATGTACAAACACATTTTGAACGCACTAAAGATATCATACTAAGAACAATTCTGGGAAATTGTGAGGGTGACCAATTTTTAAGCAACTGGGGAAAAATATTTGTGAGCTTTGTTTCATTGTAAACAGAGGAGAGGTTTTGACAGCAGAACAACCCATTGTGAAGCAGAGTTTGGAATCTAGTCAAACTCCTCACTTGACAGACTGGAGTTGGAATTATAACTCACACACTCCACAATTTGCAGCACACAGCAGAGTTTTCCCAAATGCACAAAAAAGTAAAAGGAAAAAATAGAGTTAATGAATTACTTCCACTTTCAGCCCTCAATCCACTTCTGATGGCAACAAGCACCACACGGATATGAAGCACCATTTTTCGGAGGCTTGTACCAGTAACTTTAGTGCGGGTTTTTTCTCCCTTTTTCCCCCACATAGTCTTGAAAAAGTGAGCTGACACCACACATCTGATTGAACAACAAGATGTGTGTATGTGAAATTCAGTGTGATAATTGCTATTGGAAGCGTAAATCCACGTGAGTGAATATTGCAATGAACTGTGCTATATATAACTAAGATCAGGACTAGAAATATGGAGGATCCATAAAATCCCATGAAGCCAGGATAGCTTAATACATCTCAAGCCCAGACGTGCTGTAAGAATACAGGGGGAGGGAGCAAACTACAGATGGCTTTTCTCCCCTAATTCCAGGCTTGGACAAAATACCACCCGTGGGCCAAATCTGGCCAGCCAAGCCGCCAGATCCAGCCCATGGACGCTGCAGGGAGCCCCAGGCGGGCTCTCTGCTCGCCACGCCCCACACACAGTTCAGAAAAGCAGCTGCTGGGTCAGTTCCCTTTCAAAACTGTGAGCCTGGAGGGGAGAAAAGCTTCAGGTGCTGCCCCCGCCCCCAGCACAATGTCATTGGCTGGTGTTTGGCCAGAAATCAGCCAATGGAATCTGCCTGTTTGAACAATGGGCAGCACATGAAGCACCACACATCCCTCTTGCCACTCACAATTATTCACACAAGCATGAGGCTCCTGGGGCATGTGTGGGGGCGGAGCAGGCAGGCAGGCTACCTCAGAAACTGCTAGGCTGCTGACCGGGAGTCACCCAAGTAAATGTCCTGGCCAGAGCCTGCCTCTGCCCCCCACTCCTGCCCCTTTACCCGCATAACCCAAACCCTCTGCCCCTCTCCTGCACCCATATCCCCTCCCAGAACCTGCACCACAATCCCCTGATCCAGATCACAAACAAACCCCTCCTGCCAAAGGTCCCAACCCAAACCCCTGCACCCCAATCTCCTGCCCTAGGTCACTATCCCCTCTTGCCCTAGGTCACAACCCAAACTCCTGCACCCCAGTCTACTGTCCCAGGTCACAACTGCCTCCTTCACCCAAACTCCCTCCCAGACCCCAAAATCCCGCCTACACCCTGATTGCTTATACCACACTCCCTTTTGCACCCAACTTCCATCCCAGACCCCACACCTCCTCCATTAATATAATGGAAGATTGTGGCCCTTGACCACTTACCAGTTCTTGGAATGGCCCCCCGTCAAAAACTATTGCCCACTCCTGCCTAATTCCATCAGAAGAGGTGCCAGTGCTAATTGTCTATTATTCATCCTGCTGAAACAATAGTTCATAGGCTTTTAGTTCTGGATATAGGATAGCATGTTCCCAATTTGTCCAACAAGGACAGAATCATTTTAAGTCATGAAGATGGTTTACCATATGGTACAGTCAGTGATTCTCAAACTTTGTCAGACTGTGGGCAACTTCTAAAGAAAGGAAGATTTTCAACTCAACTTCCAAAATCTCAACCCTTGCCCTGAAGCAGCCTCTGTGCTTCGTTATATAAAGAAATAATACTAAGACGGTATTAAAGATGACATGAGTAAAATAAACTCACTTTACTGTGCAGAGCAGAAGGTGCTTTCTGCCCCCAATTATTGTTCCAATTTATCCCTGCTTTTATTTCCTGTGAGAGCAAGAGCTGACATTAATTGGTTCTAACCCTTCTCTTTTAGCCTACTGCTCTGCAAAATGTGGTCACTGTTGAATTTACCCCAAAAGGGACATGAAGCAGGCAAGAAAGATGCAAAGGAGCACTCGGAAATGCTTTTATTTTAAACTGTCAAAAAAAATCTGGAAGTCCTGACAGTGAAAAGAGTTCTAGGCTGAGCTATCGCTAAGAGGCAGCATAACTCAAAAACTAATAAGTGATCCATCAATGTGACAGAAGGAGTTCTGTAAGCCACCTGGAAGCATTACACTAACTAAAGCACTACATTGAGAAAACAATGGACTGTGCTATGCCATGGACCTTTTCTGGGCTATAATCTCAAAATGGATGGTGACCTTTCATTTAGGTTGAATGGAAACCTAACTTGATCTGCCAATGGACACTCACCTTCAGCCAAGATATTTTTTTAAATCACATGTTTTTTAAAAAAAGTTGAACCAAGCTTTCCCTGGGGAGCACTTTTCTTCATAGAATGTAGTTCCCCAGAGAATCTACCAGAGTTATCATTACTCTAAATTCTTTGCCAGTCTCAATACCCAGTTTAATTGCTCCTGACTTTCCTTGATGTAGTTAAGTCAGGATTCTCAAACTGAGCCCATCAACACAACTGCTAAAAGTAATGCCCTCCAACTGAGAAAACCCAACAAAATTCAAGACCTCATATTCAAAATTTTTCTGCTCTCTCCCGGTGACACTCATAAAGGTCTTTTCAAGTTATCTTCTTTTGTGCTAACTGACCGCCCCAGAAAACAGTGACAATAACTGAATACAACGATCTACCAAAAGCACAGAATAAACAGAGAGTTAGAGGTTGCTTGTAATGATAGAAGGTCCAAAGACGCCTGGCAGAACAAGTTTAAGAAGATGTCCCTTTAAGTTGACTGGAGGGGCAGCTGTTGAACAATGCAAGGTATTTTCTCTCAGAGCCCCCTGCTCTGGGACTAGGGATGTAAAATACCTGTTAATCAGTTAAACATTAGTTTGGCATTTAACCAGTTAACCAGCCCCTAGCCTGCGGGACTCACCACCACTGGGACTAGCCACGCACTGGGGCCACTAGCTCCCAGTCCCCACCAGAACAGCCCCTGCCTGCAAGGCACCCAGGCTCTCCATGGACAGAGGCTGCTCCATACTGAACAAGATCCAGCCCATGAAAGATTATGCTCAAATAAAACTGAAACATTTTTAGGTGCCACGGGACCCTTAATTGTTTGAGGCAAGAGAGTATGGCAGCAGTATAGGCATCATCTGCTGAGGCTGGAGAAAGTGGAAGGGAATGAAAAGGAATCAGGTTCAGAGAGGGCAAGAAAAATGAGGGGGGAGGGGAAGGGACAAGGAAATCCAGGAGTCTGTCCAGCCCAGTGTCCCTCTCCTCACAGGAGTCCATTAAACCCTTGGATTCTGCCAGAGACTTATCACTCTGTGCCCCGTCAATCAAAGCTGGCACTGAGGAGAGAGGGACCCAACATATCTATTACACACCTCAAATCTAGGTCTCCTGTAGCAGACATCATGAGCTCATGGGGCTCCACAGGCACAGGATCCCATTGCCAGAACAGAGCTCTAGAGCCTTGCAATACACTTGGGCATATTTCTCAGACAAGTAACAGTGCCACTGAACTTTGACTGCATCACACATCTTTGTATAGCCACCACCCTCCTGGGAGTCCTAGCAAGGCTTCACAGTCGGGGCAGTGAAATGAGAAACTAGACATGATGCAATTTAAAAAATTTTGTCCAACAAATGTCAGCAATCCCAACTGTCAAATAAATAATTGAGATGTATTCTGGCTTGACATGGGGGGGGAAAAAGCCACCTCACAAGTCCACATTCCAGTGTCTACAAACTGGCCATACCACTGAGCTGGCAAGAGATGTTTATAAGCCCAGAAGATGGGCCTACGTGGGAAAGAAATTGATCTCTTTGCTTCCTCATCTCAGGCACATGATATTTCAGAAAGGGAAGAATCATCTATTTCTAGGCTGGACTACGTGACCATGTAGATAATGCCTGGCATATTGTGGGAGCCAAGAGAACACAAATAATTAACAGTGAGAAAGAAGGTGACTTTTTTTAAGTGAATGTGAAAAACAAGCACATCACTTTTTGATATTGAAATTTCATTTTCAGCACGTTCCACTTACCCATCTGTTACTGAGCCAAAAACAACAGGGCACAAGGGACTTGTTCAATGAGCAGTGAACAGGAAAAACAAAGATGTGCATAGTGTTTAAAACACAAATGGTATACACACCTGTGCATTTTGCAGAAGTCATACACTGGGTTTTTATATTTGATGTATACAATTATATTTGACTCAACATTAGATACAGTACCTGCAGGAGTCTTGATTTCAAGATTCTCAAGGGAATGATCAAGTTTCTGTATACCTTTCCCTACTCCTTCAAAAGAGAAATAAAACAACATTTTCCATTTCTATAGTGATTTATATCTGAGGATCTCAAAGTACTTCACAAAAGGTACCTCATAAATAGATATGTACACTCATTCTACAAGTGACCTAGGCACAAGGAAGTTAAGCAACTTACGCACAGTCACACAGCAAGTCAGCAATTGTTCCCATAACAGAGCCCAGGTTAACTCACTCTAAAACCCCATATCTAAACACCAGAAATCCTGTCTTCACTAACAAGCTGAATTTTTTATCCTGCATTGTTCCAGTGTATACACATCTTCATAAAAATAGCAGTGTTTACTTTTGGGTAACTAGAGAAAAACAAATATGCTGGTGGAATTCACACAGATCATCATCAAAAGAACAGGACTATGCATCTCTGTCAACTATCAGAACCATTTTAGCCTTTAACTCAAAGAACTCAGAGTCATGTGTGTTACAACTGCATTATTCTGCCCAAATAACACTATTTTTTTCTTTTTCTAAGACATCAAACGACAGCATTATGATAGTCACAATTGCAGAGATTTAATAATTTAAACAAAGGCACACATGAGAGGAAGATATTAAGAAGTGCTTTTATTACTGCTAGCAACTGAATTTCTGGTCCCTGACACTAGAAGTACTATTGAAAATGATATGCCAAAAATCCTCAGTACAAAACTACAATTTAATTATATAAAATGCTGTACAGAGCTGTAAAAGCCATGAGGCTTTTTTATATGAAATAAAGCTCTCAGAATAAATGAGTTATCTGATATATGATTCCCAACAGTAGAAAATGATTAATCACAAAACAGGATATACAATCCCAACAGTGAATTAGGAAGCTGTACACATATTACTCTTCCTTATCCATCTTTAGCCACAATTCTCTTACCAACTGGGCCAGCTTCTGAGGCTGGAGACTGAAAGAATAACCCACTTACTCAATGCCCCATCTGAAAGACAGGGATGATCCTATTTAAAAGGCTATTTTAGGATTTAAATGTACTACACAGAGTCAGCACAAGGTACATGAAGATACTTTAATAATGTTAATAAACCTGGCGGTGGAGAGAAGTTCTCACAGTAAAGACATTTTGGCATTCTTAGCAACAGCCGAAATCTAGTTATTAGCTAAGATCAATGACTAACATGTTATTACCTAACATTTAATTATACACCCATAAACATAAGCTTAGAACTAGAATATATAAGTATGTCTCTTTAGGTCTACATTTATTGTTCTAATAATCTCATTAAGAAATTAATTTTGTATTTATTGTAATAGCACTGAACATTATTTATTTATCCAGCATTAACATCAGTGTCATTTATTTCTAAGGGACTTTTACTGTTTCCATATTAAATAAATTATACCAACAAAAGACAACAAACATAAAGACCATTTTATCTAGACAGTTGTAATATTTTATATATTTAAAAATCAGTAAGATTATTTCAAGTAACAATGCAAAATTTCATAGGACTAGCTGTTTTCTCACAACCCATCAAACAAAAATATATTTAGAAAAAGGAGAAGAGGATTGGGGAAAGGAGAAACCTTAATATTATTGTACTAACAGTTGCCTTAGATCAGATATCTCACATATTCCCAAAAGAAAGACAGCGATGTAGCTCTTAGTATATAACATATAGCGCATGTATTTTCCTTTGAATGCAGTTTTGCACTGAAAACAAGTGGGAGACAGCAGAACGCGACGAGCCAGCCTTCTGCAAACTGCTGGCTACTGCTCGGTGGACCATGATGTGGGAACTATTTCTGTGCTAGATTACAGTGAAGACACTGCCCCTGCCACTTGTCAAACTTCTATCGTGTTTATTGCAGTTGTGTTAAAACTGTTATAACAAAAACTTTTCTGGCACTACCAAGAGACCACTGTAACATTTAACATAGTAACATTTTAGCACTTTTCGATGGTGAGCTACCAGGGCTGGATGTGATCACACACCCAACACTGGGAATTTCAGTGAACTGTAAGGAGATTCTTAAATTAAGTATCTCCTGCAAGCATATTTTTGTCTAAACATTTTGTAGCTGTTTCTCCCTTTCTCCCACATTATGAAATGATCAACATTTTGCCTAAATAAGATACCATCCTACTTCCCCTGATGAATCTGCTTGTAATTTGATATCAAGCTTTCAGATGCTATGGTAGAACTGGGTAGTGCGTTTCTCTCTCAGAATCTTCTCTATGTAAGTAGCTACAAACATTTTAGTATCCCTTCCTCCTCACCCCATTTTAAGTGTGAGTCTGTTGTAAACTGAAGTGAAAACAAAGACAATTTTATTGGAAGTGAAGGAATTAAATTAACAACACATCTTTAAAGTCACTAGAGGCTACACTAATGGGTCATTCAGGAAATTGAGGTTACTTATCTGTAACTGCAGGTGCTTCCAAACTTGTGGTCCCTATCCTCTATTCCACCTGCGGGATACACATGTGCACAATGTGCTTTAGTCCAGAACTTCTTGCAAACAATGTCCATTGGCACACGTATGTGCCATCACTCACTCATGATCCTCGTTGAAGGCATAAACTTAAGGGTGTTGTGGGCGGACATTTCTCCAGTTTCTCACACTTCCTGTAGTACAATGAAGCTGTAGCAGAGAGGATGGAGAGTGGCAGTGGAATACAGACAGGAACCACACAACTCAAAGGACTTCCCGATACAGGTAAGTAACATTCATTTCTTCGAGAGAGAGAGAGAGAGAGAGATGGCCCCTAGGTGAATTATTTCCACATGTGAGAGATTAATAGCAGTAGTCAACCAAGCGGTACAAAGACAAGGAAGTGAGAACGGATCTTAGTAGTGCAGTTCCCACAGTCATAGCCACAGCTGACAACAGTACCAGCATGTATGGTCTCACAGTGAAAGTATGCCGCGGGGCCAACAGCCTCAATAGGCCCTTAGGCAAGGTGGGGGGACGGGGACCCCTGGAAGGGACAGTGTCTTGGGCAGGGGGAGTGGTGCCTCAGGCTAGGCAGCTCACTCTCTTCCCTCCCCCCAGACCTCCGCACATCACTTCATATCAGTGGGCCTGAAACTGCCTAGATATTTCTGTTATATTCATGACATTCAAAGATGCAGCTAAAGTAGCTGGCCTCCTGGTAAAATGGGCCTTTGCCTTCTCAGTGGGGCAACAAAAGGTAATACAACCGAAGATCCATTTTGAAAGTCTGCATTATATAGGCTGACCTCTTGATCATTATGCTATGGAAACGAATAGCTTAGGTGTCTTTTCTACTGTTCTCTGGTTCTTTGCTAATAAAAGGCCAAACCCCTCCTAAGAAAATGCAGCTCGCTCTCCTTTTCCAAGGCATGCAATTTTGGAAAAAATACAGATGCGTGGATGATCTGACTCATAAAACTCAGAAACTACCTTGGTTATGAATCTCAGGTGGGGGCTTAGCAAGACCTTTTGCTTATAGGAAGGTAGTAGATAGTGGACTCCTCATAAGCACTTCCTGTTCACTAACTCTTCCCATCAAAATCACAAATATCAGAAAGATCATAATTGCAAACAGATGTAACAGAACACATGCAACGAAAGGCATCTTAAATGACAGAGTAAAACTAAGATCCAACTAAGAAACGAACTTCACCATTGGTGGAAAAGATCTAAGAATCCCCTTCAGAAACCTTCTCATGGGACAGGCATGAAAAGATTATATAGCTATCCACTGAAGAATGGAAAGGGCTTAGCTGCTAAATGCACCTGTTCCATGACCTGAAGGCTTAAGGGTAAATGTACCCTTTAATATCTGGGATGGCAGCAAATTCCAGAGACAAATAGCACTGATGAGCCTTAGTGGAGAAATGCGTCGTTTAGCTTAGCAATAGTTCCTTGTAGAAGCTTTTCTACTTTGGTTAAGGATGGACTGCACCTTCTTGGGACATGAACATTGTATCTCCAGTGCCCATTCAAATATTGAACTCTGAGTTGCAAAGTCACTAAAATGCAGCGATATGACCTTGCCCTTGTGGTGCATTAGACAGTCCAGCAATGTAAGGATATTTATGGGTGGTTGTGCTGACGGCCTCGACAGAGCTGTGAGAACTGTTACGAGTAGTTGGGAGTGATGAGGATGACCCAAGATCTCTCAGTGGATTTTCAGAAAAGCTATGGTAACAAAGGAACTGGAGAGAAAACCCAGTCCCAGTGACCTTCTGCAGCACCTCGAAGGCACTTCCAGAGAGTTTTTATCCAGGGCCACTCTGGAGCAGTGCTAGGGAAGCTTCCTGTTCACCTATAAGGAAGTAATTTTCCAGCCTGGCTTTCCCCATTGAGCAAAGATATCACTGAGAACCAAATCATGAATCTCCCATTCATAATTCATGGAAAAGTGTCTGCTCAGGCAGCCTGAGCTCCAAAGACTGACTGTTTCTATGCACAAGATCTCATTCCCTCTTGCATGTTTATATAAAATGCATTTGTCATATTGTCCAACATTATCTGAACATGTTTGGATTGGATAAGTGGGAGGAAGGCACTGCAAGTCCAAGGGATTGCCCTGAGCTCTAGTAAATATGTGTGCTTCTGAGGGGTTCAAGACACCCTGTGCCATGTAATCGCCCACGTGCACCCCCAACTCAAAAGGGAGGTGCTGGTCACAAGTGTCAGTGTGAGGAAAGGGATACCTACCCAAACTTTCTCCAGCTTTGTCCACTAGCTAAGTGAGCCTAGAATCCTGAATGGAATTATGACCTTGTTATTTATGGGACTCTACTCTTGTGCGTACAGCAAGAAAAGCCTGGCTGGAAGATATCACAGATGTAACCTGATGAACAATATCATGTATACATGAAGCCATCTCACCAAGGAGGGAAAAGCAAATTCTGACTGGTAGCCTGGATTTGAAAATGACCTGGTTTAAGACCATGCTCATGGCTTGAAACGTTTTTAGAGTTAGATACGTGCTTGCTGTAATCAAGCCTAACATTGACTCTAAGTGGTGCACATACCTCATGATAGTCAATGTGGATTTCAAGATTGACACAGACTACTGGGAAAGGTAAAAGTCTGGGCAAAACATTGGTTGCCCTGTGGACATCCATGTAGATGCCTGTAAGAAACTAGTTTTCTACATATGAGAAGCTTAAATCCTTCTCTTCTGACCCAACAGTATTTACAAAGGTTGGTGCTGTGACCAGACTGAAGAAGAGGACTCAGAATTAGTAACAGTATTGGTTGAAGGGAAACTTTAGGAACTTTTTGAGGGCTAGATGGACATCTATATGAAAATACTAGAAGATTATAGGGGTCCTTAACTCAATTTTTTTTCTTCATTTAAATCATCACTCTGGTGTAGGGCTAAGGATGGGTGATTCAGTATGCAGGCTGCCCTGGGGAAGAGATGACAACCCCAGCCCTCTCACCACAGCAGCTTGGGGCCAAGTGAGAAGCACCTCTCCATGGCTGCTGAAGTTCCAGTAGGCACAGCCAGGGGACATGCATCCCTCCCCTGGAAGGGGCAGGTCCAGGTTCATCTGCCCTCCGCGCTCCCCAGCGAGAGTGAGGAATGCAGCAAACTGGGCACTTTCCCCTTACTTAACAGCCAGCCATGTTCCTGTATGTATCGGGGAAGCAGGGGAGAGTCTCACCCCCCCTCATCTTCTCTAAAAGGTGCTTCGGAGGTGGAAGGCTTGGGGTTGAGGCAGTCCTGGATGGGGGGCAAAAATCCAGCCAGCCCCTTTTGTAGCACATCCCATTTTCCTGAAACAACCAAACCCCTACCTTGCTTTAAGTTATGATAAGAGAATCCCATACACTGAATTTGGTGGTCCTAGCTCTTGTAGATTAGGAGGACTACTTGACAAACTCTCTCAAATACACAGTAGACCCTTCTTTCTTGAAGAGAGCCAGGAACCACATAACCCCCTCTAACAAGGGAATTGTAGATGTTAGATAAGCTACTTTTTATCTGACAGACTGAGAACTGGCCTTCATCTTCCATTCTTCTTGTGGATCAAGAAGGAAGAGGAACAGAATCTCTTTCTGTGTCATTGAGGTGGAATCTTTCTTTGGCTCCCCTAGAGAGCACGGAGTTCATATCCTGTTGTAAAATCTTTTAATGAGAGCAGTCCCTGAAGAGGAAAGAGGAAGAGGGTTTGTAGGAAGCAGCAGTCAGAAACTCAGTTAGACAGCTACTATAGATAACCTCTAAAATCCATTAATTTTTAGTTACGGCCTTCCAGTTTTTGATAAGCTGGATAAAGGGGAAATGAAGAGGCTTCAATAAAGTGATGTAGGTCAACAGTGCCATCAAAATAAACTCCACCAGGAGATTAGAGTATGAAATAGTGGTGGCTGTTGCAGAGGTTAGGATCCTAGATGTATACTCTATCTCTTGTGTGGTGGCTCCTCAGGATGCTGATGATAAAAGGGCTGTAGAAGTCATCTTTCCCTCTATCCCTATCGATGATGCGTCCTCTTAGAGCAGGAGTATAAATGCCCAGAGAACAAAACATTGTTCGAGTCTTTGAGGGAGTGGAGAGACTCATTATTCTACTCAAGGATCAGGTGGATAGTATCAAAAGGCAGATCTGGGATGATGCTCTGCAGTTCTCTAGGGAAACCTGAGGATTGCAACAAGTCTCTCCTTCATTACAGTGATCATGAAGATCCCTCTTAGAGTGGTATTTGCAGCATCTACCCTGGTTTGAAGTAAAGTTTTGGCTATGACTTTGCCCCCATCGATTAAGGCTTGGAAGCAGGCTTTATTCTCAGGGAGCTTGTCCTTAAACTCTCAAAATCTAGTATATTTGGCCAAGATGTTGTGACAATTAGAGATCCTGACCAGGAGGGAGATAGAAGACAAGACCTTTCCTCCCCGAAGATTATCTATCTTGTGTCCTTTACCAGGGAGAGCAGCCAATGGATGCTGTTGCTTGGAGTGCTTTACAGCTGCCAGCACCAACTGTGAATTTGGTGGAGAGTGAGAGAACAACTCCTCTCCTCCCCTTGGATGGGACACAGTAATGCTTCTTGGCCTTCTTAAGAGCAGGAACACAAGAAGCAGGGGCATGCCAAACAGAAGATGGAGTGACTGCCTCATCCAATGGCTATGACAAAGTTGTTCCTGGAACCATCAGCACCAGATCCAACTTACCCATCTCTGCCAAATTCTTTGAAAGGAGCAAAGAAGTGATAGATGTCTGGAGTACAGCTAACATCCTCATTACTGCCTACATGATGGATGCACTGGCAGAGGAGAACTATATGGCATAGGATACCATCTCAGTTGAATAAGGCTTGTCTAATTGAGTCTGGATGGAGGTTGGAACCTAGACTTTCTAAAATTCTCTCCAGGAACACCTCTCTTCAATGCTTCAGAGACTCTTGCAGAGCTTCTGATTAATCAAAAAACTAGATCCCTGATCAGTAGTGGGACCAATGGTACTGAGGTCTGCACGTTGAGGCTGGTGAGTTCCATAGGGTAATGTTTTCATCTCCTTGTGATAGACTCAGTCTCTGGTTTAACAATGTCCTGAAATATAGATGGCCCCAACAGGTATAAATGCAAATAAGGGAGAGCAAAGATGTCTTTCAAGGAGATGTATGCCTCTGATCATCCTGGAGTACAAAGAGAATCTGTTGGTGGAGCCAGATCCTGACTGGTCAACATGGCATTCTGCTTCCTCCAGGGCTGCATTGATAACAGGTACCACCCTGGTCTCCAAAATGGACAGAAGCACTAGGAGGTACCTATCCACATCTTCACCACCAGAGCCAGTTCAAGAACTGTCAGATCTGTACTCTTCTGCACCACAGTTTCCTCTTGTTGAAAAGACTGAGTTGGGCCTAAGACCTTAGCACATAAGCACACTGGTTCTCGTGACTTTGGTGAGGGATTGCTTCTTTTTGGGAAAGTCTTAGACGTAGATGACTTGTCTTTAGGTCTATGAGGGTATGTCTACACTACCCCGCTAGCTCGAACTAGCTTCTAATCCGAACTAGCTGAACTCCTCGTGGAATGAGGAGTACAGCTAGTTCGGATTAGGAAGCCTAATCAGAACTAGCTACTCCATGCCACGTATAGCCGCGCGGCACGGGGTTCGAACTAGCCGGGATTTTAAAATGGCGGCGCCCGGCTTATGCAAATGAAGCCCGGGAAATTCAAATCCCGGGCTTCATTTGCAAGTGCGGTATGCCTACATTACCCTCCTAGTTCGAATTAAGAGGGTAGTGTAGACATACCCTGAGTGTAGTGTGGCGACTGCCCCCACTCCACTAAGGGAAGCATTAAGAGCAGACAGGAGGGAGTCTGTGCAAACCCCTCCAAACAGAGAGAGGCTTATAGGGAGCAAATCAAAGGGCAGCTTGCTGGGACAGCCCTATTATAAAGAGCTGCTCAGCAGAGCAGTTGGGTCCAACCTGACCAGAAAAGGGGAAGGACTGGTTGTCTGGGAGAAGCATTTTAGGAAGTGCAGTGCTGAGCAGGCTTGAGGCAACTATAAGCTGCCCTGGTATAAGTTGGTTCCACATGAATGTAGTTGATTCATTTAGGAACTGTTCTGTTATAAGTCCTCCTATTCCCTGATCTTCCATTGCTCAAAAATCATCGCTCAAACAAGTCAGCCGCTTGAACACAAATCAAAGAAAGCAGCCAACTCGCATGCTGCACAGATGCAGAGGAATACTTGCGCCAAGCATTGACACTCTCTGTCTTCATTGTGTGGAGTCATGTTTGTGCTAAGATACCGCATGCCCACTGTGTCATCCTTTACAGTACATTTCATTTCTGATTGATATGTACAGTATTGTGATACTGTATGTTGCACAACCCTTCCAAAGCCTAAGGAAATTGCAATGTTTTTAAAAATAAAGTTGGTGAATGTAAGAGGCATCACATTAGTGTTAGTCAGGATGTGAACTTGGATGTATTAGACCGTAAAAGGAAGGGTGAATGGTGTGCCGATACTGTGTCTCCAACACCCATACGCACAATTAAGAATTGTGAAAAAATTTTGAGACATCAACACTTGTGACACAGCATGCTTGACTTACCCCTTGACAATGAAAGCATCCCTTACTTTCCTGTGAAGCCTTCTCTTGAGGCTTCACAGATAGCCTCCGCTCATGAGCTCATGCTCAGTGAAGCACTGCCTGCCTGTTGAGGCCTTGTATGGATAGGGCTGGTAGGTGTCCAGTATTGACCCGGATGGTCTGATATTTTTTCCTCCTGTCCAGTAAAAAAAATCAGAAAATACCGGACACCTAAAATGTTCGGTATTTTCTGCTTTTTTCCCCACTTGCAATGAGGCGAAAATACCAGACACCTGGCAACCCTACCACATTCAGCATCCGCTCCCCCCTCCCCCCAGGTTCCCCTCAGACCCTCCGAACTCCCCCTCCTCCCTGCTTACCTAGTTCCACTTGGAAGCTCTCTTCCCACACAGAGTAAGACGACAAGATGGCCGCCAGCAAAAAACCCCTCCAAAGGCTTTAAAGGGGCCATGCTGGGTTTTTTTTTTTTTTTTTTGGCTTAATAACTGTCTGGGTCTTTTTTTCCCCCCCCCCCCTCGACAGCTTTTGTTTTTCTCAACAGTGTTTATTTGGGGGGTTTTTTTTGGGGGGGGGGAGGAGGTTTCGGTATTTTTGATTAAACCATCTGGCAACCCTATGTATGGGGGGACTGCTCTCCAATTTGCATCTGATTGAGGCTTCATTGCCTTTTTCAAGAGGTGTTTTCTGAGTTTCAGTTTCTGATCCTCACAAGCTCATTGTGGGGTAGGGGAGGAGATTGGCAGATGCTGCACTTGGAAGAAATGTAAGCTTCTTAAGGAAGTACTGATGTTTCTCTCTAACAGAAAATAAGTAAGGCCAGGAAACAGTTTTTGAACCCTGGGGTCCTGGACATAATTCCAGACTTCTTGGGGGGGGGGAAATCCCCAGGAGAAGAGAAAATACTATCTATGCTATAAAAAGTACTATAAATGAAACTATAACCAATTCTCTTAAAGTAATGGCATAATAAAAAGGAACTAAGGACACTGACGATACCAACTCAGACCATGTGACAGTGAGAAGGAACTGGAGAAGTGTTGGCCTGCACTGCCCTTTATAGCCTAGGTTCAGCACAAGGAGAGCTATGGTGTATGGAGGGGCAAATGGATACTGCTTGCAAGAAATTCCAGAAGGTGTGGATGCATATCCCATGTGTGGAATACAGATAGGGACCATCACTCGAAAAAGAAATTAATCCATCTGAAAGCTTCCATGCATTACAATAAAGTACATTTTTGTAAAGACTTATTATGATAAGGTATAAATCAACTTAATTGGCAAAAGTGCTGTTTGATTTAGCCTAGCTCTCAACAAGTCTTCCTCAGTAGGATTCTCTATTAGTATGCAACAGATGTTAGGATAAGAGTTGGCTTGGGAGGCTTCTCCAGAGCCAATCATTTCAACCTAAAGCTGCAAAATCAAGTGTGCTGTATCTTTCCTCACACCTGCTCCAATTCCCTCTGCTATATCAGATGGCATGTGCAGAGGTTGGACGTTAATACGTAGCATGTCCAGAACTGATGTATTTATGGAGGGACATATAGGGATAGAAGCTGGATCTTTTCCATTAAACAGAAAAAGGAAGCAATTCTGAGAGACTAGCAAATGCCCTCCACAGCTCTCGGTTGGAATGAAACCACTCACACCCCATGTCAAGAAGCAAAGGAGCAGAAAACTTCATCATGCTGGCATTTCAGCATGTCCCTAGTGTGGGAGAAGGGGGCTCCTATGATTTGAGGCCCTTGGTGGATCAGACATTTTTGCCCAAACTAAAGACTGGCTTCTCTTGGAACTGGGGTGGGGAACCTTTTTTGGGTCACTGACCTACAGAAAATTCAGTCAGGCGTGGAGCAGCGGGGGCAAGAGTGCCAGTACATGCTTCCCAATGCTGGGGAGGAGGAGCCCTGAGCCCTAGGGGCTGGATCCAGGCAAGCTAGGGACCAAATCTGGCACCTGGGTGATCCCCACTCCTGTCTTAGAACATGACTACTTTTAAAAAAATATTAAAAATATACACTGTTACATTATTCCTACTTGGAACCCTTGCTGTGGAATGTAAGTGAGCAGTCGAATTCTCAACTACGCGATAACCATAACCTTATTGGGTATTCAACTGGAGCACTCAACTACTCACTCCTCCCCCCCACCTTGTTTCCTCTGTATGAAAGGCAGTAGTGGGCGGGGGGGGGAGGGAATAGGAGCCAGTTCTGAGGAGAACTGGCTTAAAAGCCGGTTCCCCCTAGCACTGTCTCCACAGTGCTGTCTCCCCCCCCCCCCCACCAGCCTCTATCACAGGAAATGGGGGTAGAATAGGGGAGGCTGCTATGAAGTAATCTCTACCCACAGCAGGCCGAAGGTTGCCACGTGCACAGGCTGCGCCGGCAGCAGCCCCTCTCTGCAGCCAGCTTGGACTGCTTCAAACAGGGGCTGCTGGACCCAGCTCACGCTGGCTCTGGATCACTGTGGCTCTTCATTTTAAATGTAGTAAGAACCGCTGGGCTATATTTAAAATGCAGAGCGACACCATGGGTAGCTCTAGACCACTATGGCTCTGCATTTTAAATGTAGTAAGGGCCCAGAAGCTCTTAATACATTTAAATTGTGGAGCCACAGTGGTCCAGAGTCAATGCAAGCCAAGACTACTCAGTCCCAGCTCGAGGTGGCTGCAGGAGCTACCCCTGCTGCAGCTTTGCCAAGTGTCCCTTATTAACTAATCGTGTAGTCCAGTGGTAAGCAACATTTTTTCAACCGCAACCAGGCAGCATGGCACTTAGATCCGGGCAGCCAAGAGGTGCAGCAACCCCCCAGGAAGATATCCGTGACCCCCTTGGGGGTCGCAACCCAAAGGCTGTGCACCACTGGTGTAGCTTATACAAACTGTATTAACAATACAATTAGCCAAATAACTGTTCTTTAACATCCTTAGTTCTAAGCACTGAAGCTTATACTATTTGGCATGTTTTTAAACTGGTATAAGTTTATTAATACTGATATAAAAGGAACCTTGTATGGAATCAGATTTTTGAGGGTTTAGGGTTTTTGTTTTGTTTTTATTTTAGTTTATATAAGGCATTATTCAGAGAACAAGATCTAGTGAAATAAATTCCCTAAACTATATAAAATTTGCTGCCACAGTCACCTACCTAAACAGCATCCTCATTTAGCAAGGACCACGTATTAGTTAAAAGTACATGTTCAGATATTTGAGGAAGTAGGTCTGATGATAACTGTAAAGGTCCTGCTTTATAATCCTGGGTACAAAAAGAATTAGAGATGGGGACAAATCACAACCCTGGATCCAGCCATCTCACAGTTTAGGACAAGTCTCAATCCAGACAAAAGCTTTCCATCTTGACCTTTATCTGTACACATCACCATAGTGATGTGCAGCCATTTCATAAAACAATAGGTAAAGCACTGAATACAGGAGGAAATGAAGCACAGATCCCACCAACACAGAGGGAGCATAAATCTAAAAAAGGACTATATGCTGAATGTGATAAGCCTGAATCACATTACTGCTTCCTGCTTTCCCACCGCTGAACTTCCTAGCATCCTGTTTGGAGAAAGAGGTCTTTGTCCTCCACTGTAAATTGCTCAAGTCAAGACTGCATGAAGAGTACTACCACTCCAGTGTTCATTGTACTACAGGTGGCCAAGTGGTGCAATCAGAACAATAGATTAATAGTCTGTTCACTATATTCCAACACAAATTATTCTGTTAGGAGTTGAGTCACGTGAGATGGCAGAGCCCTTCACTGCTGTGGACTGGGGTGGGATCCAAAGGCCCTCTGCATGTCTTCACAGCAAAAGGGCTAGTATGGTCAATTTTAAAGTGGCCTCATGTGTCCACAAAGTGAGGCTGATGTATCCACAACCCAACCAAAACAAACACAAATAACTGAATTTGTTAAAAGACAGAGACATACAGAAAACAAAAACATCACCCTGATTCCCCAGAAGTTTAGACATACCCAAAGCCCTGCCTCCATTGAAAAAACATCTATCTCATGCTGCCATGCCCTTCAAGTTCTAACTCTCCTGAATCAAAGGAAGGCAGGGGAGTAATTAATCAGTTCAAGATGGCTGATAATCCCAGAGTACGGATGGAAGAATGGGCTGGGTATTTAAGAGAAGAGCCAAATGAATTTGTCTCCATAGGTGGAGGACAACAGCCATGAATAAAAGAGAAGTGGTTGAAAATAAATCTGAGGAAGATCTCACTGCAAAAAGTTGTTAAAAGGCTATGAGAGAAATCTTACAAATCAATACTTGAGCTCTGTTGACACTTCTCACAATTCTATCACATATCTAGTAATACCTAGCATTTTTCTTATGAGGCCTAGCTTCTAGAATCATATTATTATATGAAAACTATACAAGGATCTCAGTTTTCATGTTGTTTCCTGTCCTCGCAGTTGATGAGAAATCAGAAAAAACGGTTGAAAAAAATTAGATACTTAAAAGCTCAAACCAAAAAGGCAAATAAAATAGTTACTTATTTTTAAAATTCTCTTCATTTTTGGGACCAGACTCATGATTCTTGAACGCTTAGCATTGGTAATGTTCTGAGAGAGGACAGGTATCAGTTAAGGGACAGTACTTTGGCCACTATTTTGAACAAAAAAATGCCAACAGCTTATTAATGTTTCAATAAACATATTGCAGCAGCATTCTACAAGTGCCGTTCTGTTTTCTTCAGCAATAATCCAATGCTTATAACTCGCAGCCCAGTGTTTCCCAAACTATGGGCCACGACCCACTACCGGACAACAGGAAAAAAATATCGGGCCTCAGCACGGCTGCCGGGAGGGGAGCAGAGCAGGGCGGGCTGGGAGGAGGGGGAGAGGAACCGGCCGCCAGGAAGCAGTGCTGGGGGTAGCGGGCTGTCTTGGTGGAGATCCAGGCGGGCAGGCGGCCAAAGCAGGGCTGGGAGCGGCGGGGCTGTCCCGCAGAGATCTGGGCAGGCGGGCAGCGGAATCAGGGCTAGGGGCAGCGGGGCTGTCCCGGTGGAGATCCAGACAGGCGGGCAGGCAGGCGGGTGGCCAAAGCAGGGCTGGGAACGGTGGATCTGTCCCACAGAGATCCGGGTAGGCGGCCGGCCGGCGAAAGCAGGGCTGGGAGCAGCGGGGCTGTCCCGCGCAGATGTGGGCAGCGAAAGCAAGACTGCGGGAGTGGGGCTGTTGTGCGCAGATCCGGGCATGTGGGCGGGCGGCAGAAACAGGATTGGGGACAGCGGGGCTGTCCGGCGGTGGAGATCGGAGAGGGCAAGCGGCGGAACCAGGACTGCACTGGGGGAAGGGGAGCTGGCCGGGGGAGATCAGGAGGAGGAGGACAGGAGAATCAGCTGCCAGAAGCAGAGCTGGACGGGGGCAGCGGGGCTGAGGGGGAAATTGGTGGGGGGCAGGGGGAACCGACCGCTGGAAGCAGGGCTGGATGGGGGCAGCAGGGCTGGACTGGGGAGATTGGGAAGAGAAAAGGGGGGGAGCGGGACTGACCTGGACACATGCAGACCCTGGCAGATGAGTGAGTCTGACCAGGGATTCCATTTCCCCCACACACACACACCCCCTCCCTGGAGTAGTTGCGAACTGCCTGGCAGGTAGACACACTCAGACAGCGTGAGCACATCTACCAGACAGGCAGCTAAGGACTGATACACCTAACTATAATAAAACGTACCTAATTAGAAAATACCAGGCATTTTATATGTCTGGTAATTTCTCAATTTCTTTCCCAGACAAAACCTTCAAATACTGGACTGTCCGGTACAAAACTGGACATCTGGCCATCCTACCCTTCCTTGCACCCTCCCTCTTAGCCAGATACCCTACCCCCAATCTGCTCCTGCTCCCACTCCTGCCTCCTGAAGTGCTCATGTTGCGCCAGGTCCCCCAAGCCCTGGCCCAGGCTGGGTGGAGGATGCAGCCAGGTGAAACACTGAAAATGTATTCATTTTTCATTCTTTTTTTTAATATGTGTTTATATTTTTGGGCTGCAAAAGACAGTACTAAAAAAAAAACGGGTTCCAACTAAAGTAAAAAGATTGGGAAACCCTGATCTAGCCAGCTTTCTATCCATCTTACAGTCCATTTATCCAATCCATATTCCCGTAACTAGCTGGCAAGAATATTGTGGGTGACTGTATCAAAAGCTATGCTAACGCTGGCACTGGGGGCTTTGGGAGGACCAGAAACAATTTATTTGAATATTCATCATTTGCTTATTGAATATGCAAATGAATGTTACCAGTCCTCCAAAAGTTCGTGAATGGATTTACTGGTCCCTGTATCAAAAAGTTTGGGAACACCTGTCGTAGCCCATCTACTTAGGAATCTGCTGATATTTTAATTAATGCATCATTTTTCATAGACAAAATGTGACAAGCCTACTGAGTAAAATTCATCCCTATCTTAACTTCTCTGTGCTCAACATTGTTACATCAGGGAAGATCGCTGTCCATAAGTCCTATAAATTTAGGGTTGCCAGATAGTTTCAACAAAAATACCAGACACACTTAACATTACATCACAATCGACATTACGTCTTATTTAGAAAATACCAGATATTTATATTTTCTCATTTATATTTTCTCAATTTGGTTCCTGAACAGAAAGCTCTAATACTGGACTGTTCAGTTCAAAACTGGACACCTGGCAATGCTATATAAATTAATTGCAGCCATGACCACAGTAAATTTTACATCAAAAGAATTTATGGGCACATTAAGCAGTCTCTCTCTTTTTTTTTTTTTTTTTTTGGAAATGGACAAGGGCAAATTTTTCAAAAATGACTAAGGCTAAGACACTTTTGAAAATTTTGCCTTTAATTCAGTCCATCGTAACATTGTCCAACTATGTCAAGAGAGAGACAGGAGACAATCAATTTTTCCACTATTTTTTTCCATCTATGTACAGAATCAGTTTTGCTATGTTCTCTGAGGCATGTGTGAATGTGCATCACCAGGAGAAATGCCAGCTGTGGGTGCTATGCTAATCAGCTAGGCAGCATATGAATCTTTCCCATGTGTCCGCCCAAGCGCACAGCTTACAGGAAACACTAGAAACAATGGATGTTGTTTACTTGGCTGCAACTTTATTCTTGTAATACATCTAAAAGAACACCGCAACAAATTGTACAGTATAGGTCATCCTTCCCTTAATCAAATCCCCAGTCTGGCTGAAACGCACCATTCCCCCACTGTAGGAGGCATAAAAGGCTAGAAAAGGAGGTCAGCTCTTTGTGGTACCAGATGGAGTCAACAACCCCCTTTTCTAAGCTCCCTTTCAAAGGGGGAGTTAGAAATAAAGGGATTGTTATTTTAATTAGATATTTACTGATGATTTTTCATTTACAAAATGGATATAAAAAAGTGTACAAACTAAATGTCTTATCCAGTGTTCCCTCTAAGCTGTGCCACAGCACAGCTTCACAGGTGATTAATCAGCCCCACCCAGTCAGTCAGCTCCATGCTGGGGGCCCTGAGCCTCTGACTGGGAGGGACTGATTAATCACTTGTAAAGCTGGGCTGTTTCCTAGCTTAAGAGGGAACACTGATCTTATCTACTCTTGCTCCTATTCATGTTCCCACTGGATCTATTGAGTCCAAGCACAGGAGCAGTAGAAAGGCTGAAAGACTATTTTCTAGAAACTATCACTCCCACTAAGAACTCCCTCCCACCATGAAGGATTATACATTTTCCATTCAGAATTAAGGAATCTAACAAAACAAGTATGCAAATTAAAGGGAGGATGGAAAGAGAAAACAGACTATTAGAGCCATACTGGGTCAGACCAATGTTCTATCCAATCCAATATTTTCTTTTCCAACAGCGACCAATGTCAGAGGTATCTCTAGTCATCCAGTTCCAGCTTCTAGAAGTTTTTCCACTGTTTATACTAGTCTGTGGCACTTTCTGGTATTGCTGTAGCTAGCCACTGCAAAAGGCTGCCTACTTGAATCTCCTTACATACACATAAGGAAACACTGTCCCCTGAATCAGCAAAGTACTCCTTTCGCAAGCCAGTTGCTTTGCATGCTCAGCAAAGTTATTTCACCAAAAACATAAATAGCATTTCCTCATCATGAATATTGTATGTGCAGCAGAACTCACCTGAATAATCTGAGGTCAAGAACACTTAAAAAAAGTTGCTAATAGATCTCAACCAGATATAGTTGTTGCCATCTAAAGTCCCATAACTTAATGTGTTCCCCACGCAGGTACCCTACATAACAAAAATCAGCATTTCAAGAGCTGAATTGAAGCAGTACTCTGAAATTCAATCAGTTACAACAGGGCTCTCTTTTTCTAACGATTTTTTTCCCTCAAATATTGCTAATAGGTGCTGAATCAAAATAATCACTTTATGAATTAGTGAGAAGTACTGGATATGTAGAATATCCACAAAAGGAGCTTGCAGATGCTAATGACCAGCACCTCTTAACTCTTTAGGACTTGTTCCAGTTTTCTATGTGCTAAGCCTGGAAATACAATAGGTTGTTTTGCCAGGTTTTTTGGATTCAGAGGAAGGGAGATGTAAGACAGACTGTTATTTACATTTCTGTAGCGGTCAGTAATGTTTTTTACCTTATGTGGTGTCCATACTTCCATATCAGGTCAAAACTCTGAAAATAGGGCCAGTGAAAGCAATTACGCTTTGTTTTCTAACCTGGGATACTTCAGCTACAACAGGAGTTTTATTAATACCTCAGTGCAACAGGACATTAATCAGACGGTAAAACAAAACGCTCTTTTGCCGTTCTTCAGATGCAGACAGGCAACACCAATTCTAGATAGTGATGGGGAAAAGGAAAACTTGGCATCTTAATAATGAAATAAGTACAGTCACATCTCTGAAATCTGGCACAACATTTATTGTCTCAGAATGTTGTTTCTCAACATATGCAAAATGTAAGCCTGCTATAAAGTACCCCCCTATTGACCTCCATAAACATGACTAGAGATGTTAATTTTCATTTAATCAGTTAAACGAGTAGTCTATGGAATTTTCATCAATTACTCAATTAGTCAATAAGGGGGGAAACTGCAGAGTTGCCGGGAGCTTAATCCTGCTGTGCCTCTGCCTTTTAAATGTAGTAAGAGCCACATGTCTCTTCACTGGTTCCCCTTTGCTGACCTGCAGACACAGTGCTGGAGGAACCAGCTATTAAGCTGGTTCCCCCAAGCACTGGCTCCTGCTACCCGCCCTTGCTGCCTCTGATAAAAGCAGCAAAGGTCGGGGAAGCGACTAGTCGAGTAGTCACTCGACTACCCGATAAGCATATACTTATCAGGTAGTCAACTACTTGGCTAGTCACTTACATTCCTATACATGACTAATTGTAAATTAGTCCCTTTAAAGTGGATATACTCTGAACCGATAAACCTTTCCCTGATGCCACTTGTGGCAACCCTCCAGACAGCAAGAACATATTACATACTTCCCTTACAAAAAAAAAAAAAAAAAAAGAGTCCTCCTATCTAATTTCATAGGGACGGAACCAAAGTGGTCCTATAGACTTTAATAGAAAATTAGATCTCTTTCATCCTATCCCAGGAAAATCATTCTCTATAAGTCTTTTCCTTAAGGGCTTGCTTATCAGATCTTACTTTTAAAGAAATTGGGCCAAATCATCCCTGCTGTAACTTCAATGACGTCAATTGAGTTACAGGAGGGAGGAAAGTGGGCCATTATTTTTATGTCCATGAATTACGTGCCCACTAAGAACAAAATCAGGTTAAGTGAGTGTATCTAAAACCTATCCTGCGGAGACAAATTAACATCTATACGTAGAATGTATTTTCCCCCATTCGTTTTTGCTACTGAACATTTAGAGCCATATACATTTTAAGTCAAATTTGACTGCTGTAGCGCTGAGCTACAATGCCAGATTAAAGTGAAAAGCAGCATTCAGACTTTATATCCTGTTTTGATAAAGAAAAGTACCAAGAACATTTTTTACTAGGAAAAGGCCTTTTAAGAAAACTGCAAATGTCAAACAAAAGCAACAACAACAAAAAGAAATGACATAAAGAATTGCCAATAATTGTTACTCACTCTGAAGAGACAAGATAAGTGAAGTAGTATCTTTTATTGGATCACTTCTGTTGCTGGAAAAGAAGGACTCGGTGTAGCTCAAAATTGTGTACTTTCCACAAAGAGAAGCTGGCCTCAGAAAATATATTACCCGACGTACCTTGCCTCTTTCATATCCTGGGACCAATTCAGAGAAATATGCAGTGTTGTAGCCAGCATAAACATCACACTCTGCATATCAGCCTGTAATAAAGCCCTATAGCCTTGTTGTGATCCTTTGTCTCTTAGTAAATCTCAATAGGATTAAATATAAATATCAAAAACTAACTACACAAAATGGTAGTTTAAACACCAGCAATATTTTCCTGTGAATACCCATAACTAGCAAGTCTCAAATGCCGACACAGACGGAGAGACAAAAACAAGAGAGGGATGAAAGAGGCATTTAGCTGGATAACAAACATGAAAATAATGGCTCCAGCACCAGAGAATTTACATCTACTAGTAAAAAGCAGCATAGGTTTTCCAAACACAAAATCACACCGTTCTCATATAGAGCATTCCCCTCTCTCCCAGCCCCGCCTCCCACCACATTCTCTACAGCAGTGTTTCCCAAATGGTGACCTGCGGAACCCAGGGGTTCCTCAAAGTGAACATAAGAATTCCATGAGAAAATTCCATTACAATAACATTTTATGATTTAAAAAATAATATTTTTGTGTACATTAAATGTGATTTTTTTTAAATTATGTGCAATTAAATTAATTGTAGATCTCATGACCTTGTTTAGCAATTGTTTATTATTATCCTTACTTATTTGTGGTCTACTTTTTCAGCTCCATATCTAAGACTGTTATTAGGGGTTCCGCAAAATTATTTTGAGTTTAAAAGGGTTCCGAGGCCAAATGAAACTGGGAAACACTGCTTTACAGCATGAGATACTAATCACCACCTAAGGTAGAATACTGGACTAAATGGACCACAGGATGTGTCATACCTAATAAGATCTATGGCCAAAGTTTTCCAAAATTTTAGAGCCAAAGGTCTAATTGGCACACATTAAAGCACTTGAGAAAATTTACTTCTATGGTAGTGCCATTACCATCCTGGTTAGAGAGTTACTCACGTGCTAACTATTTGCAGAATTGTGTCCTTACGCTCTTAAGGACAGCTTGCTTTTCAGAAGCATTCATAAATTTCAGTGAGGTCAGCAGGAACTGTAGGTGCTCTACACCTCTGGAAAAATCAGGTTACTTTTCTTCAGGTGTCTAACTTAGAATATTTATAGTCTTCTCTTCCAGATGAAGCTCTGGTCAGAAAGGGATGGTCTTTTTTCCATTGTTTTTAAATAAATAAATAATAAAAAATAACAATAATAATAATAATCGTATTTTCCCAACTTCAAACCAGAACTGATCCCTTTAATTTTCACTCTTCAGCCTAGGAATCAACATAACTTGAGCTGGAAAACATGCAGTCTCCCCAAGCCTTTTTTACAATATCGAAAGGATATGGCCAACTGCTGCAGCTAGAATGGGAATGGAAGAAGAGAGCATGAAATGAATCTGTGTAAAGAGTGGGATCAGAGAACCCAATCCTGTGCTCAGACCCCCATGGGGTATTCTTTTATGACCACTGAACCCCACTGAAATCATAAGGGCTTTGTGTGTGCATCTCTGATTACAAAACTGGGGCCTGATGTGCTTTTTGAGGGGGCTGTTTGTTGGCTTTGTTATTGTTAACTGCAAAAGAGAGGTGCAAAAGTCTCTTTTCACTTTCTTAAATGTTAGATTGTAATGAGTTCTATAATTACCTCACTCTCCAAACACAAATATGACAAATGTGCAAAAAACAACACCCCATTCTTAAACAAAATTAATAATAGAAACTCGCCAAAAATTACCAAATGCGAGTAAAAGAAGTACACAAATGAACAAAGTTCACATCTAGAGAGAGTTACACTAGTAACAGGAAACTACCGACAGTTGATGTTGTGGTTAGAACCACACCAGTGTCGTCAGCTCTTTCCTCCTCATTACACTGGGTGTCCAAATAGCGTCTCATCATGCATAGTGCTTTTACTGCAACAATGAAAAGGGGGAGGGGGGAAAGTTACACATGCCCTTATTTCCATTAGAGAGTTAAAAAATTTCAGTGCTGGCTGAAGTCAGTCTTATAAAGAGAGGCATCCTGTACCTGACTACTCACCTCTGCTGAGAACCAATACCATATCGGATTCCATTGTCCAATAATCCATCCCCCTTACCACAAGTTATCCACACTTACATCTCTTCTATTAGTGACTTCTTTCTTCTCTCCCATTATTGTAACTCAAAAGCTTCTGTGCTAACACACAACACCTTTAAACCCTTTTAAAATTGCAATTCTCTCCTATCTCACTCAGTTGCATCTCTGCAGAATCCAGTTCCATCTACTGGAGAGTGGCTGTCAGCCAGCTCTCTGAAGTACTATCACCTTGATCAAACTCTCCTCATAAAGTGGCTTGCAATACTTCATATAAAGGATTCTACATAAAAATAGATTGCGTTGCATTGATCTGTTCATCCTCCATCTTCTAAGGTGGCCAACAATTCTCGTGCTACGGGTGACTCTCATACAACTTTCCTCACACCACTTAACTGTAAAACAGCCCTGGTTTACTGCCACATAGAGACCCAGGGTGCTACAAAGGAATGCTTGCTGCAGGATTGGTTTGGGAATCCAACTCAGCTGTGCTCACCTGCCGTGCTGGGGGCTTAGGGCAACAGCGCAGGCCAAAAAAATGGCAGTACGGGCTGGGAAAGGGGACATAGCCAGGAAAAATAGCTAGGGAGGAGCTAGAGATGTGACTAGTCGAGTGTCTATTCGACTAGTCAGTTCCCCCCCCCTCCACTGTCTCTATCAGGGGGAGGCAGGAGAGGCAGAGGTGCAGTAGGGGACTGGGCGTGAGCCAGGAATCAGCTGATTCCCACCTCATGGCCAGTCCCAGACTCTGCGCCTCTGCTTTAAAAGCATCTGGGACCGGGCATGAACTGGGACAACTTAGTCATGGCTTGTGCCCAGTCCCCCTGCTGCGCCTCTGCCTTTTAAATGTAATAAGAGCCAGGCAGCTCTGCAGTGTCCCCCCCTTATCGACTACTCATTTAGCTGATGAAGTGAAATTTAACATCCCTAAGAGGAGCCAATTCAGATATCATTTATACTTCCCTAATCAGCACAGTACTATACATTGTTGTTTTAAGACATGTGAATTGCCTAGATAGGGCACTGCCTCCCCTAGCTCTAATTAGTCCTTTCTACCTGCCCCATCGCTTAATGCCTGCTGCCCCTTCTCGCATAACCCCCCACTGGTCTGTCTCTCCTCCATACTCCCTTCCGTTGCTCCAAATCTCCAGCTGCCTTTCCACCCCATGGTGAGAAAGGCAGAGACTAACTGACATGAGTGTGAGGAGGAGAACATTTGCATTTCCTCTTTTCCAAAGCTTAGGAAAGGTTGGAAAGGCAGTAAAAAAATTCTCCTCCTCAGAACAGGAAGGATCAGGGGAACAGGTTAAAATCAACAAATGGTCAGGTAGCACTTTATAGACAAACAAAACATGCAGATGGTATCATGAGCTTTCGTGGGCACAGCCCACTTCTTCAGATGACCGGAGTTATGAGTAGGGGATATGAAAACTCGAAATAAATAGGAGAGGGGAAGGGGAGGGAGGAGAGAAAGAAAAAGGGAGGGGGTGAGAGACAGAGCATTATTAAGTATCTGGAGAATGGGTACTAAAACCTAAGCAGATAAAAATCAAAGTCAATAGATGGATTCCTAAGACAGGCAGGATACCAGTCATAGAGCTGTTAGTACCTTCAATGGTTATTAAGTAGGTAGTGTCATAGCCAGCCTATATCACCATTGAGTCCATTAACACAGTGATCTCCAACCTTTTTACACCCAAGATCACTTTTTAAGTCTCAGAACAGGAGAAGATCTACCGCCCCGCCCCTTCCTTGAAGCCCCACCCCTTCCTTGAAGCCCCATCCTCTCTATTCTCCTGTCCATAACTTGCTATCCCCAGCCTTTATACACTGTGTTAAACAGTTTATTTTTAAATTATGCAATATATAAAATTAAAATCACATGTTTATAGTTATGAAATAAATGGTCTGTTTTTAATTCATGTTATTTAAATGTCAAATGAAGCATTTACAATTATACATTTTGTTCTCTGCTATTTTGTAAATCTAAAATCAAGTATTGATAATTATATATTTTTTTCTTCCAATAACAAAGTCTCAGTGTGACACCTGTGACTGAACAGTATCTGCCAGTGTCTTGAAGTCTGGCTTGTAGTCTGAGATTGCTAGTCGTATACAGTCCATCAGATGGGCATCTGTGATCCTGCGCTCAGTCTGGAAAGCTTGCTCCAGCACAGCTGGAGCTAGACGCAGCCTCCCTGGGCTGAGCGCAGAGCAGCCGGGCTGGAGGGAAGAGAAGTGGCTGCCCGGCCAGCTGGCCATGACGCTCAGCCAGGGTGCACCAACTCCACATGGGCAAGCGCAGAGGAGAAGCCACCGATCAGCTGGAGCATGGGTCTCTTTCAGCTGAAAGCCACAGTCAGCTGGCTGGGGTGTTTCAGCCCTCCCGACCTCCCAGCTCCCACCATTCCTCGCAGCTACTCACTGTGTTGTTGCTCGGTGAGTAGCTGCTCCTCAAATGAGGAAATCTAATGTAAATGTACTGCGCAGGAGTGCAGTTCAGAGAGGGCTCAAGAGCTACTCTTAGAGCCCCTGAGATCTACCGGTAGATCGTGATCTACTGGTTGGTGACCACAGCATTAAATTGAATTTGCAGATGAACTGTGATTCCAGGGCCTCCCTGTGGATCTGGCTTGTGGAGCTGGTTTGTGACAAGACCGCTACTTGCAAGTCTGTCAGACTGTGGTTTGGCAGGCTGAAATGCTCACCAAAAGGCTTCTGTATGTTCCCTTTACGTATATCCAATTAGGTCACCGTTGCAGCAGGCACTGTGTAGTAGCAATCTCTGCTCCTGGCTGGTTTCTTCCAACCTCTATGAGGGTATGTCTATACTAGCCCCTAGTTCAAACTAGGGAGGCTGATATAGGCATTCGAAGTTGCAAGTGAAGCCTGGGATTTAAATATCCTTGGTTTTATTTGCATATTCCCATCCGGTCACCATTTTTAAATTCCACTAGTCCGAAGTAACTGCCCACGGCTACACGCAGCACTGAAACAGTAATTCGAACTAAGTCCTTAGTTTGAATTAACTGTTACTCCTCATGGAATATGGAATGAGGTGTAACAGTTAATTCGAACTAAGGACTTAGTTTGAACTACCGTTTCAGTGCCGCATGTAGCCACGGGCAGTTACTTCGGACTAGTAGAATTTAAAAATGGCAACCGGACGGGAAGACGCAAATAAAACCCAGGATATTTAAATCCCAGGCTTCACTTGCAACTTCGAATGCCTATATTAGCCTCCCTAGTTCGAACTAGGGGGCTAGTGTAGACATACCCTGAGATGCTTCAGGCCCATCACAGGTCCTAGAAGCACCACATATGGCCCTTGAGTATTGTACACCCACAGGGCTGGCTCTGTCCTTGTGAATCAGACCCAGTTCTTGTCTTTTAACTATAATGCCCCCATGGATGTAGGATGGGATTTCTCCCAGGTGCTAATCCTCTAAGGTGTTGAGAGCAGTGGGAGTGAAAGACTTTCAACACCTCACGAGACCAGCCTTAAGGGAACTCCTTTATCCCCTATTTTCTGCTCCCCCCCCCCCATATTATTTGCTCTATTTAGCAATCTGGTCACTAGTCCATCAGGGACTGAACAGCAGCAGTCTAGCAGAGGGACAATGGCAGAGCACCATATGAAAATTACTCAGCGGCTGTATCCAACAGCTCCTACTTCTGACCAGTGCCATTAAGATCTTTGTTTTCATGAGTGCCCCATTCACCACCAAATTTTAAAGCCAATTTTATTTTTGTGTACATAACCTGCCAAGCCATAGACATTACTCGCTCCTTTCAGCTTCCCAATGAACTGCACTGTGCGGCTTCATTTCACTGTGCATAAAAGTAGCATTTCCTCGCTCTCTGAGTAACTGATTGTGTCTGTTTTACAGAGAAACACTCAGCCCTCTTGATACATTAATCCCTTCAGGAGAGTGAAAGGAATGAGGCTAAGTCCACAGGGTAAAGTTAAACCTGAAAGCGGGAGGAGACTGAATTTGCCTTCCTTTGCTCGTTACTAGATTACACAACACAATCCCCTGCATTTCGCAGCCCAGAGAGGAGCAAATGAGTAGGAACTAAAGGTCCGTCTAGACTACATGCCTCTGTCGCCAGAGGCATGTAGATTAGGCTACCAGGCATAGGAAAATGAAGCAGCGATTTAAATAATCGCCGCTTCATTTAAATTTACATGGCTGCCGCGCTGAGCTGATCAGCTGTTTGTCAGCTCAGCGCGGTAGTCTGGACACGCGGGTGTCGACATCAAAGGCAGCTGTCGACCACCCAGGTAAAACTCATCCCAGGAGGCATACCTGGGTGGTCGACAAATGCCTTTGATGTCGACACCCGCGCGTCCAGACTACCGCGCTGAGCCGACAAACAGCTGATCAGCTCAGCGTGGCAGCCATGTAAATTTAAATGAAGCGGCGATTATTTAAATCGCTGCTTCATTTTCCTATGCCTGGTAGCCTAATCTACATGCCTCTGGCGACAGAGGCATGTAGTCTAGAAGTACCCCAAGACAAAAGGTGCCTTGAACCCATGGGAAGTACAAGCAGAACCAACATAGCCTGTTCCTGCCCTTCCTCTAAACAACTGGCAGTCCCTATATGTCTCTAACACACAGTAGAGGCTCAAAGGAGGCCCTACTTAGGAACCCATGGACAGGAGTGAAAACCTGTGCGGCTAAGGGCATTAACTCTGCTGTTAAGCTGCTAACAGTGGCATTTATGTCCAGAGAAACCTGTCCATGGCTCCTATGCATAACTGCAATAGGGAGGGAGACTCCAATGGCTGCATGTCTCCCTCAAGAGACAAGGGGATCCCAGAAAGACACAAACCTTCTGCAGAGTGAGGAACGGTAACCATGCCAGGACCTTGGCCCCACAGACTTTATGGGGAATATCAGGAGGAGATGCTCCAAGGTGAATCCTGATGAATTACTTGGGCTCACTGTCCCTCTCGGGTGTTACACTAATATAATACTAAGGGTAACACATAGCCCTTCACCTTCACTCACTTCTGTTTACGGCACCAAATGCTAGTTCAAGGCCCGATTATGCTTTCCTTCACAACTATGAACATTCAGAATAACTACATTGCCCAGGGAAAGCAACTTGTATGCCTCAGCCTTGATACTCTCCCAGCCATACTTGTCCATCCTGTGCTTGCAGCTGCTTCCGAACTGAAGGTAAGCAGTCTTGAATTTTAGTCTACTACAGCAGAATACAAGGTTGCAGCACTCAGACATCATTCCAAAGGAAAATACTGACTGGGAAACACGGACATTTTGGGACTATATGTTAATGGAGTTCAGGTGAAATGGAATAACAGAAGTGGGAAAATACAACAGATCCAAACAGCACTTAGAAATAGTCAAAAAAGTATGCTGAGGTCACACCTACTTTCAAGCTGGGGAATGCCTGTTTATTTGCTAGTACCATAGGGAATTTTAGAAATATGAGTCAGGACTGAAAAATTAACGTGAAGGACATTTAATAAATATCACTAAATATTTAAAATAAACATTAAAGGAACACTTTATGTTTATACTTCAAATGTATCATGCCATTACAAAAAAAAATATCCTGACACCTTCAATTATTCCAAAAGAAAAAACCCTCCAACTTCTTACCATTTTACTGTTTTGGGGAGGAAAGAAAGGGGGGGGAGGGAGGGAATTGCATTTTTGTCAGCTTGGAAAATGAACATGAGCTGGTCAATTTCTATTTGCTTTCTGGATTAGATGCACTAGAACAATACTACAGTACCAAACATTGCCCGGTTTAAATTAAAAACAAAATGCTTACATTCACTGATTTTTCTTAAAGGAAAATGATTAATATATTTATATGATTTTTTTTTCAGTATATACAGTCCAAATTTGGAAGCGTCCATTTAATGAATCCACTTTACAAAATTCAGAGAGCTCTTTTTCACAGAGCAGAAACAAAAGCACACTTACACTCAACAAAACTTTTAGTCAAAAAGAGAATTATAACCAGAAAACACACACATTAATTCAGCACAAGACAATCTACTCCAGAGAGTCCTAGGCATGGAGTCTAACCCTCCCAAAGGTTACCAAGACAGCTACTCTTTGAACTTCTGCTATATAGCCCTTCCTCTGAGCACCTGCCAAAGGGGAACCTGAACTGGGGTTAACCCTTTGCTCCCCAGAAATAGCTGCCATTCTCTATAGTAGTGTATGAATTATTCTTTTTAATATAAAGAGAAATATATTTCAGTGGAACTGTGAGAACATACCTTACATATGAAATCTCTCTTGATGCTTCTGAATTCAGGAGGGAGTCAATGCAGCAGTGCTGACATACAATGTCACTGTTGGTCAACATATGTCAACATCCTAGAGAAAATACAGAACAATGTACTTAATAACCATGCCGCTGGGAAATTAACAGCAAGAGTGAAGTTATGCCATGCTAATAACTCCTGTACAAACAACATGAAGCTATAACCTTTTATAATTGTACATCATATTTCTCTGCAGACATCCCTCCACTATGTTAGAAATTCAATAAGTGATAGTAGGCGGTAACAAGCACCTTAGGGATTTCAGCTCATTCCAAGCCATGAGTCATTGTAATCTCTAACTCATGGAAATTTAAAATAAGAAAAAAAAAATATTGTACTGACCACTATCATGTGCTTTCTTCGCATAAGATAATCATAATCCTCCATGCAAGGTTACCAATTCATGCAGGATGCCGAATGATGTAAGTGAACAGATATTTAGTATAGATGTTGCTGAAGAAGAAATTCACGTTGCAGCAACCTAGTAAACAGTTCCCCTGAGATGAGGCAGGACCCTTCGCTTTAGGAGTGGGAAGAGAGACAGAAATGCCTTTATAGAAGCTCTTCACTTCCACAGGCAAGGGAGGAGTAAAAACAAGCAGCACCGCCCAATACCACTAGAGAGAGATGATTCTTTTTCTCACCTACTGCAAAAGAAACAGCACTGTAAGGGGAGAGGGTTGCGCTACCAGGGAAAGTGAGAGTTTTAGCATCTCAAACCATGTAGATGTCAGCTCTCCTCCTGTACTAGGGCAGAGATAGAGAATTTATGAGACACAGCCCCTTCTAGCTCTGTGCCTCAGACTATATGGGCAATCCTGGCCCTTCAGGCTGCCTGTGCTAAGAGAGTGGAGAGACGTCTACAAAGAAAATAATAGAACAATTATATCCTAAGTAGCTTGTGCAGTTTGCTTAATTATGGCAAGTGGCTATTACCTTTTTAAAGAGATTCCTTTGGTTGGCTCTCAGCATTACTTTTAACTACTGCAGATCATTTTTAATGCACATTTTAGAGTGCCTGATCAGTACATCAGGTCTCTCACACAAAACCCTCCCCAGTCCCTCCAAGCCTCACTCCACTGGCTTCTTACCCCTTCCCACACTAATGTCAAGTTTACTCTATGTCTCTTCAAAGCCTTTCAAACCCACACCTTTGCTCAGGGACACCTTCTTTTGTCCCTTTCTCCCAGAAGCAGCCAGCACAGACCCTGTCAAAAGCTCCCAGCAGCAGACAGTCCAGACAGGTGCTGGAATACAGAAATGACTCCAGGCATCTGTCTTTGCCAGAAGGTTCACAGCCAACAGGAGCACATCCTCAGAGGTGGGTGTGGCCATGAGATGGTTATCTAGGCTTCTCAAGGGAGTGTGATGCACCAATTCAGGGCAGCCCCATGATGGCCCCCTATCAACTGGTCTCCTATTAAAGATACCTTACAGCACCTGACCCTCCAAGAGAGCAATGGAAATATTGTCTCTTTGAGATTGAGAGGTATCCACCCACTACTCTTTCCCGCACTGGAGTATTGTGCCAGGCTGGCCCCCAGTCATTATAAGCAGGTCCTGTCCTGGACACTAAGACCCTGTGTTACACAGCAGGAAAAAAACATTTCATGGCAATGCAAGAGTTTTCCCAACATACATGCTTGCAGCAGAGATATGTGGTTGCCAATACACACACCCCTTTTCCCAAAGACTCCTTAGGTCAAGCATAAAGTAGAACTATCTTAAAAAGTGCTACCTTGGAAAACGCGCCTACTAGAACCGACCCCACACGGCACATCATCTTTATTACTGGAACATAGATTACAAGCCAGAAGTGGAATCACTACACTGTGCACTACTTAGCTGACCTGCCAAGGTTAATAGGCTTGTGATTTAAACCTTATCAAAATAAATTTTAATTGCAGTTTGCTCTTTTATTTTCATACAAACTATTTAACATGCTTGCATGGGTCAGAGTCACACTGGAGAAAGAGCAAGCATGAGCAATGTTTCAGGCCCATTAGTCTCACAGCCCTCACAGAGAGCAAACAGCTAGACAGCTTAAAATATATTTTTTCCTCAAATGCCTATTAACATCATCTGTCGATTCACAGCTCAGCCGGTCGCATGGAGCCCAAACACCACTTCTGCTCTTCCAGCACAGATAAAAATGCTACAGCAGTTTGACAGCAAGTTATTTAACCCATATAAAAACCTTTAGTAATGTGACTACTATTAATGGATGCAATTTGGCTTAGAAATTGAGCTGCAACTCTGGTAACACGGCAGAGTAGTCAGATAACAGGACCAGTAGTCAGGCAGTCCTAAATGCTAACCCTAGTGCCTAAAGAAAATCTCTATTGATAGATTTCAGCTCCAGGCTTGCAAGAATCTGATAAGAGACACAAGTTAAGAGGAATTACCTCCTACCCTCATTGGTGAGGCTTGACTGAAATTAAAGTGATTCAAATAGCAAACAGGAAACCTTGATTTAAATATTAATTTTGTTTTGTATTTGTATATTGTCCAAAAGAAAGGTTTGTTTTTCTTGGCTGTCATGATCATTTAAATATGTTGATTTGCAATGCAAATATGGCATTTAAACCAAACACTGGTACTTTTTTGCTAATCAAATTTACACTATATCTACATACATCTATTTAAGGATATATCTTACTTAAATACATTTGTTCAGATTCTTAATGTATACATTTTTATCATGTTAAAAATGTGTTATTCACCATTTTCTATTTACATGATAAGATGGTAATTATTTTACTTGTGATTTCTTTCACACTTACATTAGAATGAAAATTTGAATTACATTAAAAATACACAAAAGCAGTATTGAAAACTTATTTTTATGAGTTAAATAAAACTACCTTAAATGTGCTACATACATAAAAACATTTATCAAATTATGCCTTGCATTTTAAACTAATGTATTTATTAAACTAAGGAAGTATCATCTAAAGTTAATGAACTGACTAGCTCGTTTCTGGTCATCATGGGTCAGATTTTCAAAAGCTTTACGTTCCCGAAACAGATTAGGTGCCTAACCCCCACAGGAGACATTTTTTGAAAATTGTATTAGGTGCCTAACTGCTTAAGTACCATTGAAAATCTGGTACCATATCCTTCATATTTTTAGAATTAGTAGACTTCATTCTCTCCATCCTAGTTTTTTTATTCATAGATTGGATGAGGAAAATGAGCATTCCTGCTTTTTAAACTCCCTAACAGTTCTTTAAATTAACTAGTTCAAATCAAGAAGATATTCTCTCTGAATCTGTCAATTATAATGAAACCAAAAGACTTTAAGGTAAAAACTTTTTTGCATAACAAAAACACAGTATTTATACTGCAAAACTGTAAATACCAGAATTCCCTCCATCATAAAGACTGAAAATAACAAAGATACTTATTTAACACAGTACAAAACGTTGTGACATAGCTTGAATTTACCTCAAAAGTTAAGATTTTTCCACCTTATCTTGTATATAATTTTAAAAGCAGCCCCTTTATTTAAATTTTGGAAAAAAATGAATTAATTAGTTTATTATATGACTTTTAGGCCTTTACATAGGGTGTCATAATTTCATTTTTTATTTTAAATAGGCTTATTTTTAAAAAGATAAACAGTATTTAATTTAAAATTTTTAAAAAATCCTAATCCTTCAATAAGAAAATGTTGTAACTTAATATAATAATAAATTGACTTTTATTCACCATATGTTCATTAAAAAGACATACCATGATAATATTGGCTCTAAATTTTTTCTTTCTGCAATCCTGAAGCCTTTAGTGGAGTTGCACCAGAGGCACGCTTGGACCAAGGTAGCTCACGTGACAAAAAGAAGGAAATTTTAATGCATGATAGCATATTTACTGACCACCAATAAGGAGCCTGATTCTGAATGGTACTAATCAATCCCAATTTTCTCAGACTTCCATGGGAGTGGAAGTTCCTCAGAATCTCTTAAGACAGACAGACAGACACACACACACTAAATTCAAAAGCATCATGTAACTGCAAAAAAGCCGATCAAAGCAGCAATAGCTATAAGTAGACAGATTCATATGTAAATATATTTTGCAGTTAAAATGAGGTGCCACCCAGCAGGTGGTGAGTTGCTCATTTTTAGCAAAAATGTTGAAAACTCAGCACTACACTAATAGAATTGGCATTTATCTTGCCATGGAAGCAGACTAATTATAACATTCTTTTGGCTGGCTTCTGAAGGCCAGTCTACTTAACTGATACGTTGTGCTTCAGCTCTTAGTTGTTCCCCCTCAGAGATAACATAAATGTCACACACAAGTATTTTTTACTGGGGAATGGGTGGCATTCTCACCCTAAACAGAACAAATACAACAGGGTATAGTTGAGGTCCTCAAGCTTTCCAGACTACTGTATCCCTTTCAGATGTCAGATTTGTCTTGCATGCCCCAAAGTTTCACCTCACTTAAAAAAAATTAGCCAAAAAAATATGAGAGAGGCACAGCACACTATTACTGAAAACTTGCTAACTTTCTTGTTTTTACTAGATAATTATAAAATACATTGATTGAAATATAAACACTGTACTTACATTTCAGTCTATAGTATACACAGTAGTATAAGCAAGTCAGTGTCTGCATCAAATTTCAGTTTGTACCAACTTTGCTAGTGTTTTTTATGAAGCCTGTTGTAAAACTAGACCAATATCTAGATGAGTTAATGTACCCCCTAGAAGACCTCTTCATACACCTGCTTGAGAGTCACTGAAGTATACCATGGGCCAAATATTTATTTGGGTTATGGTAGCACTTACAGTCCCAAGCCAATATCAGGGCTCCACATAGTACAGACTTGGGATGTTAAATATCGGTTAATTGAATAGTCTAGTAACCTTATGAATTCGTATCAATTAGTTGACTATTCTGTAGCTCCCAGGAGCAGGGCTGGCAGCCAGCGCGCTCCGACCCCAATCCCAAGGAGCCCCGTGCCACTGGTGCCAGGCGGGAGCTGGTCTGCAAGGGGGGCAGTTTAAAAATCAGCTCTCATTGGGTACTAGATGCCTGTTGCCCAACACTGCTGCCTTGGAGTGGCAGCAGCTCTTATATGGGTGAGGGCTGAGCTCCCAGGCCTGCTGCAAGCCAGAACAGAGCTGGGCTGCTGGCCAGCCTGCTAAAAAATGTACTGGCAAGGGGCAAGGAGAGAAACGCGTGTAGTCTATAGCAATAACCTATACACTTTTGCTTATCGGTTAATCAACTACACTATTACAACCTTAGTACAGACACACAGCAAGAGACACAGTTCCTGCTTCAAGAAGCTGATAACCTAAACAGAGAAGACAAAGGGTAGGAGGGGAAACAGAATGGAGAGAGGAAGTGACTTGCCATTGTCAGGCAGCAGATAAGTGGCACAGCCTGGAACTTAACCAAAGACTCCCAAAGAGCCTGGAACATAACCAGCATAACCAAAATTCCCATTCTGGTGCCCTATGCAAAACACTACACTGAATTCCCAGGTTGGTCCCCACCTGGCATTTGGCTTTATCATTAGTTGAAACAAACCACAATACATCCTTGACCCTATGCTTAGCTATTCCTAGGGTTTCAATGCAGAAGACTCAGTGTTCCAGATCCTAGTTCCCTGTGCCTAAAAGAGCGACAAGGAGTCCTGTTGCAGATCCAGACTAACACGGCTACCCTACTGATACTTGTGTCTTCAAGGTCATTTTTACGTTCCTTTTAACCCAACAGAACTAACAAACCACACCTGCTATAATCAGTCAGCAGCTTTAGGCAGGGATCTAACCTGTGATAACCAGGTGGATCAAAAAAAGAGCACTGATGCACTGCTCTGAGAAAGGAATAGGGAGAGTGGAAGAAAGATCCTTCTTCTGTTTCTGCATAGCTGTACAAGTGGACACAGTGCAATTTTCCATGAGTAACGAAGCACTGAAATAGTTCCAACCAGTGCAATTGTTATATCCTAGCCTAATGATTTTGTACAATCTATAGTAATAATGTTAGATCCTCCCAGAGATCAGCTGCTGCCTAATATTGTACATGCATAATTTGAAAGTGACATCTGATTGGCCATTCACAATAGCGGCCTAGCCTGAAGTGAAAGGGTTTTCCCCTGTCTTATCAGACTTTTAACAGGTCCTAATGGCAGAGGTAAAAATAAACAGGTGCACCCTGGTGCGCAGCTCTGGCAACAGCTGGCTGAGCTCCAGCAAAAGCCAGTAGGGAGCTATTTAAAAGCTGGCAGGCACCCAACTTTGTGATAGGACAGTGTGTCAGAAATTTTAAAGTTACTTTCACTGCTGCCTATTGGTGCCATACCTGCCTGTAATTAGTTAAAGCTGCTGTCAGCACTTTGGCTTTTTGTTTAAAAAAGGAATAATTAAATCCCCAACCAAAAAGCACCCAGGATTCAGACAAGACAGGCAACAGAACATGCTGGGGAACAGGTGCAGTTTATAATAAGAAAGCTAAATCTGGCAATTTACAAATAAATAATATGAAGTGAACACAAAGGGATGGTCTCAGCTCTTCTCTCCCCAATGTCAGTTGCATCTGGATTCTTTACCATGCTGCTACAGTTCCACTCTTTAAGGAACAGAGAGATGCTTCTGGTTTCACACACAAAGGGCCTGAACCAGGAGCACATATTTCCAGGCTTGAGGAAAATACCAGGTCTGGGAGACTCAAGGCTGATCCATCCAAAGGAAAGGATGTGAAATTGCTCAAGGCCTAAAAGTGAAACAGGGATGGGATGTAGAATGATAAAACAGATCGGGGAAGGGAGGAAGAGTAAACCTAGTCAAGTGCCTCACTTCTCTGCAAGGCAATCCCACACAGTATGTCTATACTTGCACCCTCTTTCTAGAGAGGGATGCAAATGTAGACATTCAAAATTGCAAATGAAGCCGGGATTTAAATATTCTATATTTGCCTCATGGCGCTATTTCAAAATAGCGCTGTTTCAAAAAAAGAAACACTGTGTAGATACAGTTATTTTGAAAGAAAACTCTTCTTCAGAAATAACTCTTATTCCTCCTTTGAGGTTTACCAGTTATTTCGAAAGAAGGGTTTTCTTTCGAAATAACAGCATCTACACAGCGTTTCTTTTTTCAAAATAGCGCTACTTTGAAATAGCGCCATAATGCAAATATTCAAATGAAGCGCAGGATATTTAAATCCCAACCTCATTTGCAATTTTGAATGTCTACATTTGCATCCCTCTCTTGAAAGGGGGTGCAAGTGTAGATATACCCATATGCTGGACCTCTTCACCCAACTACAGCTATGGAGCCCAAGTGAGTTACGGCATACCTGGGGATGAAGTAACACCCTGTGTATTGCCCTCAGAGAGTGTGCTCCCCATGATAAATCTGTTTACCCAATTAGGAGGAGGTGTAATTATTCAGGCTTCCTCCTCACCCAGGCAGAGATCTTCACCCTAATATCTTCACATGGGTTTTCCCCATCACTTTGTTTGGGGAAGGAAGCAGCTGTGTGGGATGAGCTCTCTCGTTGGCTAAGCTCCAGGACAGCCAGAGATGTCACCCAAGGACAGTTCTTTGGGCTGTACAATGCCTGCAATGATGCTCAACATGCATGTGGCATTTTCATTTTCAAAGCTCCTTGCAAACAGTAACCACCAGTTCAGTACCCAGGCAAGGTAGGCACATGGTTATCCTATTTTGCTGAGGGGAAAATGGAGGCCAAAAAATTAGCAATGGGCCCAAGGTCAGTGATGGAGTTTGTCAGATCAGGGATCAGAACCACCTTCCCCCTCAGGCCTGGTGATCTCATTATCATAGAATCACAGAACTGGAAGGGACCTCAAGAGGCCATCAAGTCCAGACCCTTGCCCTCACCACAGGACCAAGAACCATCTAGACCTGTGTTTCTCAACCTTTTTTTAATAAAGTACCCCTTTTTCAAAAAAAAAATTATAAGTACCCCAAGTACCCACAGTTTTCAGACACAAAATTTTTTTCTACCATTGCAACACATTTGTTTAAACAACTTAATTGTAGCTGGACGAGCAATAACATTTTTGGGTATAAAAAAGTACAAAAATAATAAAACGCTGTAAAACTTAACTGAAATTTGGAAAAAACTTAATTTTTGTTTTGTGTTGAGTACCCCCCAGACTTCTCTCAAGTACCCCGAAGGGTACTCGTACCACTGGTTGAGAAACATTCATCTAGACCGTCCCTGACAAATGTCTGTCTAACCTGCTCTTAAATATCTCCAGTGATGAAGATTCCACAACCCTCCTAAGCAATTTGTTCCAGTTTTTAACCACCCTGACAGTTTGGAAGTTTTTTCTAACTTCAGGGTGGTTAAATACTGGAATAAATAAATAAATTACAGCAGGAAGAATTTGTATTTAATATTATGAGAGCCTGCTGTATACTGCAGCCAGTCAGTCTGTTCAGAACCCCAACTTCCAAAATAAACAATGGCCTTTGCCGCAGAAGCCATGCAACTAAGAACAATAGCAACTGCTCCACACAGGCCTGGTAAGAAGGTTAGTTAAGAGTCTTAGGCCCTAGACAGGATCTACCACAGCTGTCTGTCTAACGCTAGTTTAGGAACTATCACAAAAGGGTGGAAAAAATCCTCTCAAGAGGGAGCATCCTCAATAGAGGTTGCAGACTCAAATTCTTAAAGGGTTTACATGAGCTAAGCAATTCAGGAAGCTGCTTTCTGCTGGATGAGGGCTCAGTATTCTTATTGAGGGAACCTTATGTTTTATGCATGAAAACGTTATCACCCCTAGTATACATTTCTAAAAGACCTGCTCTAGCTGCTATATGCAGTTTCTTTGCAAGGAGGCTTTTTATTTATTTAAAATTTATTTTAATCTGCTGATTTTTTAGCTATTTTATGACCACTCTCTCTAGCTGTATATGTTTAAAACAATGAACTCCTCGACAGCTCCAGCCCCTGCTTGTTTCTATACATCTGTGGCAATTAAAGCAGAAGTGGTAACTACTGCACAATATTTCAGCTGAAATGAGAACTCTAAAAAAAAGAAAACCCCCATAACCACATTTGATCAAGACATGACAAAGAGGAAATAAAAACTGCCTGGCTTTAAATAACATGCTAAGATGAAGAAGGCTTTTCCATCATATTCTACAAATGGATTTTATACTCCCATAGAGATGAAACCCACACTCCACAATAAGAATCAGGCTTTCACCTTTATTCCCTGTTTTATCAGAGCTCATCTGCTGATCACTCATGAGCTCCATGGAATAGCACTTCACATTTCAGTGTCAACACAGAAGTGCCATGGTAATGATCGAAAATATTTACATATTGCCTCACTGATCGGTTCTTTTGACCATCTGGCTAGTCTGCATTTTAAAAAGGCTTTCAAAATACTGTACATATTATTTTTTAGTGGATTCTTGCACACTTAGGTCCAGCTACAGCACCACACGAGTCCATCCCTGCTGCAATTCTTAATCCTAAATATTAAAAAAATTGAACATTTACAAATTTCATCCCAATTTTAGCTGAAATAATAATTTACTTATTTACTTCACTGAAAAAGGGTGTCCAACTACCAGAATGAATTAATGTGCCCTCTTAGCAACAATGTCTCATTTTTAATGAGGCAAATTGTTTCATCTTTTTGACAACTGAGTGAAATGAAAACATGTCATCTAAGTTTGGCACAACTTGCTCACTTTCATTATTTTACACATTAAGAAATATTTTATAAAAAGGTTTTTTTCAAGCTGCAAGAGCTTGTAGGCAGCTCAAGAAAACTGGGCCCCAATGTTGCTATTTGTATATCAATAGCATCTCATCTAAAGGCACCCCCTGAAATGTAAGTCTCTTTGTACAAACACCTGAGACACATAAGAGCTCACAATCTAAACAAACAAGACAGACAAAAAGTCTCAGAGAGGTAACCACCTTATACAGTGTGATGATCTTTTGTGGGTAGGACCCACTTATCAGATGACCTTTTTATCTCATGCATCATCAAGATATTTTTAAAGACACAGAAAGGAAGCATTTGCTCTCATTTTGCAGTTGGGGGATGGGAGCACAGAGAAATCAAAAATTAAAACCTAAAAGTAAAATAAAGGCTACTGTCCTGAGACACAATAACTTTCTATTTGCTATGACTGAGGGAAGTCAGCTTTCCAGCATATTGTACAATGCTTCGGATTTCCTTTCCCTCGTTGCCCCTATATTTCCTTAGACCAGTGGTCTCCAATCTTTTTGCACCTAAGATCACTTTTTAAATCTCAGGGCAAGCCAAGATCTACCCCATCCCTTCCCCAAGACCTCACTCTTTCCTTGAGGCCCTGCCCTCACCATTCCCCTCATCTCCATCATTTGCTGTCCCAAGCCCTTATTTACTCTTACTGGGTTGAGACAGGAGGTGCGGGCTCTGGGGTGGGAATGAGGGATTTGGGTGTGGGAAGGGTAAGAGGTGCAAGCTCTGGGAGGGAATTTGGGTGCAGGAGGAGATGCTGGCTTGGGGAGGGAGCTCCAGGCTGGAAAGTGTTGGGATCAGGTGGAGGGTTGGGGTTCTGAGCATGCTGCAATGTGGATGTGAGAGTGCAGGAATTTGGGTTGGGGAAATGAGGGGCTCAGGGCATTGGGGGTTGGGTGTATGATGGGCTCGAGACACAAGTTTGCAGTATGCGGATGGTGCAGGAGAGTTGTGGTGGAAGACTGGGGATGTAAGGGGGCAGGAGTTAGGGGATGTGAGGAGCTCAGGGCAGAGGGTTCAGATGTATGAGGGGCTCAGGGCTGGCCTCTATGTAGGGTACAGGAGTGTTATGATTCAGCGGCCAGATGGGGGCTTGGCTCCAATTGGGGGCTTGTTGGCCAGGCTTCATTTAAAATAAAATATTATTTCCAGTGTCAGCATTGTCTTTATTATGGGAGGGATCGAGAACCTGTTTTGGGTCAGAATCACTGACTCACAGAAAAATCAGTCGGGGACCACACAAGTGAGATGCAAAAAACGACCCTTCCAAAACTCCCCAAGCCTCACTAATGTGGCCCCAATTGAAACACCTCACTCCCCAGGTACTCCAGCCCCATGGGGGGAGGGTAAGGTAGGTAGGACTGAGGATCAAGGCCTCAAGCCAGATTAACACTTCTGGGGTTCCAAAGTTAGTGGAATGTGTGGGGACCCTCTACGCTCTGAGGTGGAGCCAAAAATGAGGGATCCAATGCATAGGACAGGTCTGCCAGTGAGTGGGATAGGGATGGAAGTGCAGAATCTGAGTGGAAAGTAGGGTACAGGAGCAAGTTGGGGGTAGGCGTCTGGCCAGAAGAGAGGGGGCAGGAGCGGGGTGCTGGTGGGGTTTGGCCGGGGGAGGGGCCAAGGCACTGGTGAAGGTCTGGCCAGGGGGAGTAGGAGCAGTTCAGCTGGTACCAGGGGTCTCCAGGAACGAGGATCTCTGGGGCAGGATCTGCAGGCAGCATTGGAAGAAGCATACATGTGGCTTTTTAAAGAAATCCAGCTGCTCCGGGTTCTGCGCCGCCATCTTAAACTGCCTCCTGGCGAGCACAGGGAAGGAAGTGAAGACAAGAAAGCACACGTGCTGTTGTGAGCAGGGGAAGAGCGCGCGCTTTCTTCTTCCTTCCTTCCCTGTGCTATCTGCCTTCCTTCCTGCAGCGTGTGGGGGGAAGAGGCGGGGGAGAAGACGTTCTGAGTCTGTGCGCCAGATCTCAGGAAGCATGCTTTTCAGGAATATGCGCTGCTCCTCCCCTCCCCACAATAGCATGCACTCTTCCTGAGAGGCTGGCTCTGTCACAGAGCCGCAGGACCTCCCCCTCATGCCACAGGAAGCCGGAGCTAGCTCCACTTTTACGGGAGGCTGTACTGCCAATGTGGGCTCCTTGTTGGGGGTGGAGGGAACAACAAGGGGTCTGAGAACACTGCCTCGCAATTGACTGGCTGTACCCGCAGTCAATTGCGATTGACTGGTTGGTGACCACAGCCTTAGATCCTGTATTAGACACGCAAGAGATGTTGAACTTGTGTTTTTCAGGCAGGGTTAGCAGTGATCTCAGCTACATTTCTTCCCTCTCCCAGATATAGTAGTAGCAGATAGCAACAATTTAGGAGTCAGTCCAGCTAGCCTTCAGTCACCAAAAGTGACTAAAGTAGGAACAATATCAGACCTTAGGAAGCTGGCTTTAAATTGGAATTATCCCTGAAAACAAACAGCTTTGGTAGGATTTGCATCAGAGTTTTAATCATATAAAAAGCTGAATGTTTTGCTACTTAAATCTTTGCTAAAAAAGCTTTAAATATTTACTCCACTCATAGCCAGTCAGATTAACATGCGATGGCTGAATAACAGGTTGCCAATTCAGCGACTTGATTCTGGAAAAAAAGCATCTCACACATCCCCTTTCTATCCCAAGTTTGTGGTTTAACTTCAGTCTGTTATTCAGGTATGTGATTCTACTGTACAACTTTCAGTAGTCTTATGTGCAACGTTAACATCTGCCTTACAGATACTACAGTAAAGGGTGTAGAATAAGAACCTGATTACAGTACATTGAGAAATAAATGAACAGACCTAGGTCATGGCTCCTTTTGACACAAAGTTTTAAAGAGTTTAAATCATTTATGGTAGGTTTCATGAAGGATTTCATAACAGTATAACCAAGTTATGCACAAAATGTTAATTATAAATCTACTACAAGACCTCTTTCAAGTACTTAGTAGAAATACTAAAATGCTGTTCTCTGAAAAGCAGCTATAAAACTGACACGATGGGGTTTCAAGATTATTCTCTGGTTGACTCCAGCTAGGTCAGTTTACAACCCAGGAGAAGTATTTTCTAATTGCTGCTGCTGCACACTCAACTTGAGATCTAAAAGCCAAGATCCACCTCAGATCATCAGCAGTAAAAAAACTGCTAACACCACTTACATGAAAACGTTATTGATAATGCATAAGATAAAAAAGAATCCTGACCTTTCAGCTCTACGGTGCTAGCAAGGAGTCAAAAAAGAGTATTGTCACTAATGCAATCAGGTATGGCTCAAAGACAAGCAGGTACTGGTAGAAACATGCTTTTTTTTTTTCTTTTTCTTTTTCTTTTTTTCATACAGCCACATTGCTCACTATAAAAAACCATTGACTCTTGCAATTTTAATATTATTCCTGTAAAGCATGTGTTAGGATTTGTAACCCCATTTTGAAAATCAGAAACTCTCCATAGCTTTTCTCTGAAAAAGAACCCGCAACACAGAACAACTCCAGTGCCTTACATAGGGCACATTCTGCTCTCAGAGTTACATGTCAGCAGCTCTACCGAAATCAATAGGGTTACATGTTTGTAACTGAGGGAAGGACTTGGAATGCTTGCGGAAAGGAATGCCTTGACTGCAAGAGAGGTAAGCACAAGTTCTGGCATGATCGTCTTTTGAAATAAACTACTGCTCCTAACAATGGGCCATATCATCCTCTAATGCAGAGAAAGCAGCACAAGGAAGCTGATTCCACGGGAAACTTTACCTTGAAGAAATCTCCTCCTGTGACTGTTCACTATGGAGAGACAGGGTTCCCCCTCCATAAACGTCCAGGCATCCAGACATCTATGCTGAACACAGAGCCCAATGCTTCTATTCCCATGGACTCTCCCGTGACAGCTGCCAGAAACTCCCCTCCAGAGCATATCATATCATGCTGCGTAAGATGATGCTGGTGGTATTAATGTTATTTTATGCAAGAGAATCTCCATGGGGATGGAGGAAGAGGGATATGCCCTCACCAGTCATGGAGCTCAAACCCTTTGACATGCCTACAGAAGAAGCTTCCATAGGGTCAAGGGGAAGGAGAAGCATGTAACAGAATTAATGAATCTCTGTGGTGAAGTCCATTGAGTATGGCACTTACCTCAGAATGGGAAGCAATGTTCAAAACATATTGAGCAGTTTTCCTTACAGCACGGTTAAAGATCAGCCCCCCTAATTTAATGCAGCTTTTTCTTCTCCAAGCAGTAATGATGCATTGCCAGTTCCCTGGTTCAAATATTATCATTATATCAGTCTCTGGCCAAGGAGCCTGTCAAACCAAGCTAGCAAAGTATGCAGAGTTAAAAACTCACCCTGTAAACAAACAAAATGACAAAATATACGTGAAGCTAGAACAGAGGCTTGCTACATAAGAGCTGCAGTGGAAAGGTTAATGCTTCAATTAGATTTGTTCTAATATGTATTTCTACCTGGCAGTTGTTGTGTGTTAAATAAATTCTGTCATTGAAAAGCCTATTTAGGGGAGTTTACAGAAGAGATGGTGCGCTTTAAGTGTCATTCTAGCTTCACAAAATAGCTAGAGCATATCATAGCCATGCTAAATGCTTATGTGGGTACCATTTTTTTAAGTATTACTTTATAATAGATGCAATTAAAAACTACACAAGAGTTTACTTTCTCTGTGATAGCTAAATTTGCTGCACTATTTCAAAGTCTAAGAAGGAGAAAAACAGCAGTAGATTCAAATACAGTCTTAACATCATTGTAAATGTGGCATTTAACACATACATACTTCTCTGAAACAACCCACACAGCATAGTGCCTGTTGTGCTGTTCATATGGGACAACAAAATGCACAGGATTGAGGCCCAAATGCGCGATCTGCCAGAAATGCTCAACAGTTGCTGCCTCTATAGGAGGGAACAGGAGCCAGAGATGGGGGGTGCCAATGTGGGGGGAGTCAGTGTGCAGGGAGAGCGGGGAGCCAGACAGGGCGGGTTACCACGAACAGGGGCTGCTGGACTCAGCATGAGCTGGGACAGAGCAGTCATTCAACATGCTTCCTTTTCCTAAAAAGGGGCTTCTTAAATTACCTAGAACTACTGAATTTAAAATAATGCAACAGAAATTCCCATTTAGAAGAAAAAATAAAAATACAATTTATTAAAGTCCAAACTTACAGTAATTTTTTGTAAGCAGATGTAGCCCCTAAGCATAAACTCACATAGAAGGGCAGGCATGCTATTCTTTACTTCTGAGATGGCGACAGTCCTGCCAGCTTTCCCAAGAAGTAAATTAACCCACTGACTTCAACTCCAAAACAGCAGTCAAGATTGTGACTCATTGAACCAGCCCTAAATCAGGTTCCTGGTGACTAACTAATTCAAGCCACATTGGGTAAGCTTAACAGAAGTTACCCAGAGCTGTACTATAAAGACTACAATCCTCCCATATCCTTTTAAAGCACTTAATAGAATTAAATCCTCATGATACCTCCAAAATCTTGCAAGGACCTGACTCTTCCCATACATCTTAGGATAATGAGGCCCTTCTAGTGGTTCTCTACAGTGAAGTGCTTAGGTGTGCCAAGGTCTTCCATATGGTTGTACTGTTACATATGTCCACTTTCTAAGCAGGGCATTGCACTGTTGGAAAAGATGCCTTGCAAGGACATAGTAGTATGGGTTAAATCAGATAATATGCTTGAACTAGTAGCTAAGGATTAGTTATGTAAGCAGCAGTAATCCAAACAAATTATACTCAGCTTTCCTATCCATGAAATTAATTGCACTCACTATGACAAAATTAAAAACTTTAAACCATTAACTCTTTATTATCTTTTATAACCTCTCCTGATGTACAAGAATGCTGGGATGCGCCTTTCTAGATTGCTATGGCACACCATTTAGGACATTAACCAATTCTCTGTCCTTTTCTTCTACGGTCACTAGGCTTATAAATTGGCTATAAAAATTCACTTTGAGCAGGAATCTGATGTAGATGATCTCAATTATGGAGCTAAACTGCTAAGTCACTCAGTGGGGGGGGGGGGAGAGATAGCAATGAGTCATTGCTTATATTATTCAAGGTCTCTCTCCAAGCTGCCTAAGTGCTGTTCCTTCCCTGTGGACATAACAGTTATAAAGTCTCCTCCTGTTAGTACTCTCAAGACACTGAGCACAGCTATCTAAATACTGTACAAGGCCAAATGGAATTTCTGTAACTCTTCCAAAACTACCCAGGATACCTGACTCTTTCCCTCTCCCTCCTCCGCTCCCCCACTTCTTCCATCTTCCTCTCTGGGTGAAATCTGTCATTGTGCAGATCACAAGGATTCCAAACCATTTAATTCTGTAGCTCTTTGTGCCCTGCAGAATGGAAAGGTTTTACTTCTGGCCACCGGAAGCCAAAATCATTCACGATAAGACCCAGTGTATTTTCACACTATTTACCAGTTCTCTCAGTGTAACTCACTGAAGAGCCACTATTCAGATAAATGCACATATTAACCTCAGTGCCCATGTTACTGATAAGTAGACATTTCAGGAGTCCTCTGCACTGTCTATTGGGTAAAACTCCTATTGACTTTCAAAGGAGCAAAGCAAGGCTGATGCTGAATGTATTGAAAATCCCACTTACATTATTAAAATTGAAATAATTTTAACAAAAATTACTGTTTGCTGTTTATGTTGTTTGTATACAACTAGCACCATACTTAACTTAGACCAGTGGTCCCCAATGCAGTGCCCGTGGGCACCATGGCGTCCACCAGGCCATTTATGTGCGCTCACGGAACTATCTGGGCTGGCCCCACCCCCGAGCATGTGACACATGCCGGTGCCCGCCCCAGGCGCATGGGCAGCCCCTGCCCCGGGGTCACAGCATGTGCCAGTGCCAACCCCGGCGGCACAGCGCGGCACATGCCGGTACCGGGCCCGGGCAGCCCCTGCCTGGGGTCACAGCACATGCCGGTGCTGCCCACAGGCGCACGGCGCATGCATGGCCCCACCCCATGAGCGGCCCTGCCCCCGGACATGCGGCACGTGAGCAGCCCCACCCCGGCACGTGAGCAGCCCCACCAAAAGGTTGGGGACCACTGACTTAGACACTGAACCTAGACTCGTCAGATACAATTTCAGATTCTCCTGCCCTCATGCAATGTTGTTGCACTTGAATTCCCAACACTGCCTGGGAAAAGTTATAAACAAATGCAAATTTTATTTTATTTTATTCACTCCAGCTCCCTGCCCAGTTTTATGACTATATTTCTATTCATGTTGGGATTTTCAAAATACTTGTTTACAAAAGCTAAAATCTGGGATGGAAAAACACTTTTACTAATTTTTGTTTTTTAATTAGAAACAATGATTGAACTCCTCTACAGCTTTCAAATTTAGAAAAGGAAAATTATTTTTAGTCATAAGAGAAATTAGAGAAAATGCATAGCTTAGGCCAGAATCATCCATGCTAAGACCTGGGTCTTTTTCAAATAAGAACTATGCATTTTGGATAGAAAACTTAAAACGAAGAACTAATACCTCTCCACAAGCTGAAGATACTTCTGCAAAGGAGGGGGAGGTTAAAAAGAAAAATGAGAGGTTAAGAAATATCTCCCTCTGGATTGTACTGGTCCTAGAACAAATCATTGCATTCTCACAAATTCACAGTAATAGTCATGCTAGATTCCGAAAAAAAAAACCCAGCTACCACACTGTACTATAAAGAGCATCTCTTGAATCAGGTCCTCCCATACTGCTTAAGTGTCACATACATGTTAACAAACTGCTAAGTAGCTATAAGATTATGTCAATATAACTATAAATAAGGCAGATTTTTTTTTTTTTACTAGAGTCTGTAAATTGCACCAAATATCTCTCTGGGACCAGTTCAGTGGGCCTTTTTAAAAAATGAGACTACAGGCAGTCCCCGGGTTACATGGATCCGACTTACATCGGATCCCTACTTACAAACGGGGTGAGGCAACCTCGCACTAGCTGCTTCCCCCCAGCAGACCAGGGAGACGCGAAGCTAGCGACCCCCCCCCCCAGCAGACCAGGGAGACGCGGAGCGGCTTTTTTCAGCAGACACCTCAGTTTGAGAATAAAGGACTGAGGGAAGTGAGGTGTGGGAGAATAAAACTGAGCTCTGGAGAAATGTTTGGCTAGAGTTTCCCCTACAATATGTACCAGTTCCGACTTACATACAAATTCAACTTAAGAACAAACCTACAGTCCCTATCTTGTATGTAACCTGGGGACTGCCTGTATATGGAATATGTGATTCTATTTGAGAGAGAAACTCTCAGAAACAATACAGATTTCACATTAAAAAGACAAATCAACAACATTTTTAAATACAAAAACATCCCCCAGTCACTTGCAATTTTTTAGCATTTCTCAAGAGGTTAAAACACAGTCTTTCTAAATTGGTTGTTGTTAACTAAAATTAGCAATCGCATATAACTCCCACATACCAGATGGCAAATCACAATAAACGTTTGAGCTGTTCAATGCACAACACTTGAAGACATTCAAGCTGTCCAAAGAAAATCCAAAATAACGCAGATATTATATCAGAAATTATTGTTTTGGTGAAAGATGCCCATTAAATTAACTATAATCCAAAAATCATTCAGAAGTCTTCATTCAGCTCTCAGTAACTCAAAGTCATTAGAATTACTCCAGTGCAAAAATTACTGTAAATAAGAGATTTAGAATCAAAGTGTATTAAGACTGAACAATCCACCCCTACTCAGCAAAACAATTTAGTATGTGCTTAATTTCCAATGGATTAAGTGAGACATAGGTAGGCACATGCATAAAATGTTTTATTCAACTGGATTCCAACAACTAGCTCAAAGCCTAATGAAATCAACAAAAAGGCTCCCACTAATGTCAACTGGCTTTGGATCAGGTCCTAAATTAGGCAACATTTTCTCAAACACACACCTCAACATAATTTATCCAGTTTTTATGTTCCAAGTTACTTAAAAAAATTAATTATACCAGGTAGATGTTTATTTACATAATTCTTGTTTCTTGAACACAGATGCAAAAAAGCTATATTAAAAAGATGAACAGCTGCTACCATATGCTGTTTAAAATGCCACAAAAAGCATCTAATGGCCACAAAGGAAATAGTAAGGAAATTTAACATTTTAGTCATGCAGATGTCCTAGAATACTTTCATTAAGGTGGTATCAATTGTACTTTCATTAAAAGTTAGCTATAGAAACTAAAATAAAATGAATGCATATTCACATCTTAAGACTGTGCTCTATCGAATGTAAGACACATTTCAAGCCAGATTTTTAAACCCAAAGTCTCAATCATTAGCTTACATCGCTTTTTCTGGCTTTGTCTACACTTAAAACTTTATAAAGCTTAGTCACATCAGCACTTTAGCACAGCAGCATGGTCACAGCAGGAGCACTCAGAGAGACCTCTCACAGCGATCTAAGTAAACCACCTTCGCAAGGGGAATAGCTAATTGCATTGTGAGCGCAGCTCCGAAAGCACTGTAGCCCAGTTTACATTGACACTTTAAGCACTGTAACTTGCTGCACTGGGAGTGTGGTGTGTTTTTTCACACTCCTGAGCCAGAAAGCTGCAGCATAGTAAAGTGCCAGTGAGATCTTTGAGATGCTATCATGATCAGAACATATCAACAGTATTGTAGAATAGCAAGAGGGGACTGGTCTGCAGTCATTCTTCTGTAATGCTCAGCTATTCACTTCGTATTTCATTCTGAGGTTTCTCAGATACCCAGCAACTCAAGGACAAGCCGGTGAACTGTTCAACCATTAAAATAACTAGCCATACATATCTATTGAATACTTCAGGCACAAGATCTGTGAAAGGACAGAATGGTGCATTTCCCAAAGCGGCAGTCTGCTATTCAAGAGTGGAAAAAAATCACTTAGAAGCTAGTGTTATGTTTTGTAACACAATCAATCTTCTTCTATTACTGAGGAGCACAAACAAGACACAGCAGAAATAAACATGATAAAAATATTGCAGAGGATCAAAGATGTTGGGTGGAAATTGCGCTATTAGCAATTAAGGAAGGAGGAATTTTATGAACCCACATTACCCTAATATGAAATCAAGTCAGTGCATATTAATTACTAAGCCTGGGTGCTTACAAAGACTGCACAGTCCTACTGACTTTAATAGGACTATTCACATACTTGGAGTGGAGCACATGCATACATTCTGTTACAAGATCAAGACTCTACAGAGATGGAAGCAGCGAACAGGATCTTTTTTTTAATGTAGCTATTATATATGTATAATGTTAACATTAAAAAGTCATGAAAAAGCCAAAGTAGAATGAAATAAAATCAGTCCATCTACAGGAGGCAGCATGAGTCTCTGGAGAGGGCACTGAACTAGGAGACTAGAGAACTGAGTACTATTCCCAAGTCTGCCATGGATGTGGGGCATAATCTTGAACAAGTCAGTTCTCTTCGGTCTTCCCATCTATGGATAGTAATGCCTTAGCCTCTTTTGTGAGCAATGGATAAACAATACTCTAAAGCAGGGTAAGGCAAAATGAGACCTGGGGCCTAGACTGCCTAACACTTTGACCCTGCCCAGGAACTGCATCTCGCCTCTTTCTATTTATATCCTGCTGCCTGTGCTACTCAATTTGCAGGTGGTAGCTCAGGCAGAAGGATCCTATTTAAATGGCTCAGGAAGGGGCTGGAGCCACAAGCCCTTTAAATAGCGGAAGCAACCTGGGTGGCTGCCAGGCAACGCAGTAACAGCAGAGACGGAGCCATGAGCCCTTTTATATGTTTTTAATTCAAAACCTCTGGCCTTAGACAGCTTCGGTGGTAGGCTAGACCCCAACCATGCCCCTTCCATCCCATGCTACGCTTCCCCTGAGGTGGAGCAAGTCCATGACCACATACCAAAATTCATTATGTGCTCTCCCCCCCCAAGGAAATTTATTGCCCACCCCTGCTCTAATGCATTGTTATTGATGAGAACTCGCCAATACTAGAAATTCATTCCTCATAATCCTTGTAAGGTATAGAGAAACAGCCAGCATTGCTCTTTCGAGCCCTTTTGCAAATTGTTGCATAGAGGGAATTTCCCTCTCCTTCCATGTAGAGGCTCCAACAGCCAAATAACTAGATAACCATGTCCCTGAAGGAAAAGCTCCTTCCACCTCCCTTCCCAGAGGGGAAGTCAAGTCAGATTGCAGAGGGAATGGTTTAGAAGAAAACTGCTTAAATTACAGAAAGGATGATTTTAGGTTAGATGTTAGGAAAAACTTATGGAGCACCTATCGAGTTTATGGAACACTGGAACTCCTTTGGAGTTTATGTATTCTTTTGTCATTGAAGGTTTTTAAAGAAGGCTAAACAAACAAGTGCCAGAAAGATATAGATAATACATATTTCATACAATATTTCATACACATCAAGTACATGAACTACCTGAAAACTTCCATTTGCTCGTTTGAATGAAGAGACAAGTATGCCTGCTACCTTGTATTTACAAACACAAACATCTCCTCAGATAATATATTCAAATTCAAGGCTAAAAATGAAGAGGAAAACCACTGTACACAAGTTGCCTGCATATAAGAAAAAATATCTCTATTATGAATTATTTGAGATCATGAAATGTTCATCCTTTCTGTAAAACCATGTTGTTATTGCTGCAGCACTTAAATTTGTTTAACAGTCAACCTTCCTACCATGCCGCCTCATTTGCATAGAAAACTTTTGAGAGCAAAACACCCTATGCGGGGGGTGGGGGGGGCTTAACACAGAATAGTTCTAGCAATGCTCAGTCGGAAACAGCAAGCGACTTGTATTATGGTTACAGCTTGCTTTTGTGCATTTACAGCACAGCCCCTTGTGTTGCTAACGATAGCACCAGAAGAAATCCATTTTAGAAAGGCTGTCAATGCAAATAAAACAATGTTCCGTCTCCAGGACAGAACCGTACGTGCGTCAAGTACATTTTTAAAAGAAACAACCTCCCTCCCGTCTCTCTGAAAGGTTTATTTGTAGCAATAACAACAAGCCGAGACTTGGATCTGTGGGCACAGAAGTCACCATTAGTGCCTGTGCAGCAGGCTGAAAAGGTGGTTTCTTAGCAACACATGGGGTAAGAAGCTCCCGCACCCACTATTTGGTCAGGCTAATAAAACAGAACTGACCAGCTGGAGAAAGAGAAGTAAATCGTATCCTCCCTCTCCCAAACAGCTGGTGAAAGTCGCGCCCTGCAGGGACCCACACTAAAGCCCGTGCAACTGAGTGGAGGGAGGGACACTCTTGTCCCCAACCCCGGGATTGGGTTTGGGACTGGCGCCTGGAGGACACACGCTATTTCCCCCTGGGGGCCATGCACAGCTGGGGGCCTATCTAGCCACCTGCTGCCCCCTCTGCCCGACTCCCCCCCCCCCCGTCCCGTGGTCCCGCTGGGGGGGATGAGCCTACAACGCCCCGTGGGGACCCAGCCCCGAGCTGCGCCACACGCCCCTCAGCCAGCCCGGCCCCCGCGCCCCCCGGGGCCGGCCGCCCCGTCCGGCTCCCGCGGCCTAGGCCAGCCCCCGCGCCTCCCCCGGTGCCCCCTGCAGCCGGGATGGGGGCCCCGCGCGCAGCAGCGCCCGCCCTCAGGGCGGCTTCTTCCCGCCACGCACCGGCTGCGGCGGTCCCCGGCTACCAGGGCGCGCTGCCGACCTGCCCGCCTCCCGCGCGCATAATCCCGGCGAGGGCGCGCAGGGCAGCGGCGGCTGCCGGTCTCCTCAGCGCCGCTGGCCAGCGGGAAGCCGCCGCCGCCGCGATCCCCGGGCTCCTGGCGCGGCCGCCTCGCGGGGCTCCTGCAGCGCCTGTGGGGGGGGGCGGCGGCGCGCCCCGGCTCTCCCCCTGCCCCGCAGCAGCGACGGCGACCCGGCCGGCAGCCTCGTCTCCCAGCGCGAGCTGGCCCGCTGCTGCAGCGCGCGGCCACTTCCTTCCCCGGCTCGCAGGCATTCCCTCACTCGGGCAGCGGAGCACGCGGGAAAGCCGGGCGGGCGGCGCCCCCCTCAGGTCCCGCTCAGGTACGGCAGCGCGGCTGGGCAGGAGCCACCTGAGAGCTGCTGAGCCCCAGTAGCCGAGCTGCCTCTCGCCCTCGGGGCCTGGGTGAGGCTGGCGGGGAAACCCCTGCTTCAGCTGACTGGTGCGTGATAGAGGTAGGGAGACAGGGAGAGACATCTCTCCCTTCCAACCTAGCTGCTTCCTTCGGGATAAACTCAAAAACTGTCCTGTCCTGACCCCAGAGGATGAAGGCAGGTGCAATGTTCTGGGAATAGTCTAAGGAAAGGATCTAGGCCACATGAGTAGCCCTCCTTCAGCTCAGTGGACCACAAGATTGTTGAAAGCAAGATGATCAGCCAGGATATGGTAGTTTTGCTAACTGTGTTTGCATACCTAGAATTTGCAAGGTGTAGGGAGTGAACAGCAGATTGGATGCCGAGGGAATGCATGACTTTCACTTTTTGTTTGCAACCAGCACACACCTTACTGCATGTGCCATTGTTTTACATGCATATCATTTTAGTAGTACTGGCAGGGGAAAAAACGATGTGGCTGGAAACCAATGGAATCTGGCACCCCTTCAGTGTGGGCAAGGATAAACAATATGTCTTGTGGGCCATGCACAAAACCAATGGATTGAACATAGATTAAGCCACAGGTTGACCACCACTTTGCCTAAAGAATATTACTACACTTACTCCACAGTGTCCAGGGTTAGATCTCCATCTGCTTTACCAAGGTATGTCAGCATCTTTTCCCCATTTCTCAGATGCAAAACTGAGGCATCAAGAAGTCAACTGACTTTGCCAAGAACTCAAAGTGCATTAATGAAAGAGTCTGGAATAGGTCTGTGGACCACCTCTAACTCTCAAATCCATAAATGGATATGGCACAATAGCCCTGCTTCTGGTGCCATTAAGCACATCATGCTAGTGCATTTGGGGACATAGGAAACACGTTTCTTACTGCTATTCTCATTGCTGGGATCAGTGATTTTAGGGCCATCAGTAAATGCAAAGCAGAATGCACTGAGGGCTGGATGGTAGGGGAAGCAGCTACAAGGTTTGGGGTTTCCCATCCATACTGAAATCAGGTCAGCTGACTCAAGTGAAAGACCTCATACATTGCAACCATTTAGCACAACAAATACTTGTAAAATTCCTCAGATGATTGCTGTGTGTGGGTGCAAGACACCACCAGTCATTGCCACTAGATAAAGGAGGAAGGTAGGGTTTCAGTATGCCATGTGATCTCTGTCTCAAAATTGTTCATTCATTTCCTAGGCCAGGAAAGAGTCTGTGAGTGGCTTTTCTGGAAGGTCACGAATTATTGTTTTCAGGCTGGTTTAATCATGCTTGCCCATATCATTTCCATCCCATAACAACAGGGCTGTTTAAAGTGAATTTGAAATAATTACAGTAAACTGATAAGCTGCAGCCTATTAGATCCCCTGATTTCTCTTTCATATTACCTTCTCATGTGCCAGAGTTGGAACTCAGTGGCTGGAATTAGGAGGACTAACATTTTCATTTAATGTGACCTTCCACCAGAACCACTCTCTTTAAAGTATCAGTACCCCAGCCCTGGTACAATTGTAACACTATGGTTGGTTCTGAAATACAAAGCAGGACTAGAGCAGCACAGAGACTACCCTTGCACCTTTGCTCATTGGATAAAATCAAGAAAAATATAATGACCTGTGCTGGTCTTAAGTCTGACAAGTCATCAGATTCCTAACATTTTAAAAATAACACACATAATTATTTACTGTAATTGGTTATTTAAAATATGTCATGTGATTATTTCTTATCACACCATACTCAATAGCCAATTGGCAGACCTACAAGACCTAGAACAGTGTTTTTCAACCTTTTTTTAATAAAGTACCCCTTTTAAAAAAATAACTACCCTCAGTACCTTACAGTTTTCAGACACACATTTTTTTCTACCATTGCAACACATTTGTTTAAACAACTTAATTGTAGCCAGGTGAGTGATGAAATTTTTGGGTGTACAAAGTATAAAAATAATAAAGCACTGTAAAACTTAAAACAAACATTCACTTTTCTCCAAATTTTAGTTGTGTTGATGTACCCCCCAGACTTCGCTTGAGTACCCCTAAGGTTACTCGTACTACTGGTGGAGAAACACTGACCTAGAAGGAATCCCCATTGTTAATTCATTAACCTCATCCATAGAACTGCACTATCAACACACTGAACTTTCTTCTTTATTGCAGCATATTCAGGATCCTTGTCCTCAGCTACAAAGCCTTCTTACATATGATATAACTCATCACTGCTCTCTTATCCTCCCAACTTTCATTCCCTACTAACATTCCTTTCCTTTCTTCTTCTTGCTTTGTTCATCTTTTACATTAAAACTGGTCTCCTACACAGCTGTAAAAATTTCCCAATTCTTGTCCAGTGCCCCTCATCTCCTCCTTAAAATCTATTCCCCCAAGCCTCACCGCCATGGTGTTCATCTGCTGCATTCTTATGCCTGAACAGTTGCCGTGTTTTATTTGTTGGATTATAAGAACTTGAAAGCAAGAGCCTAGAGTTCTTTGAGGGGGTAAAAAAAAATGTGGACAAGAAGGATCCAGTGGATATAGTGTATTTAGATTTCCAGAAAAGCCATTGACAAGGTCCCTCACCAAAGGCTCTTTAAGTGTAAAGTAAGTTGTCATGGAATAAGAGGGATTGTCCTTTCATTGACTGATGACTGGTTAAGAACATAAGAACAGCAATACAGGGTCAGACCAAAGGTCCATCTAGCCCAGTATCCTGTCTGCTGACAGTGGCCAATACCAGATGCCCCAGAGGGAAGGATCACATTAGGTAATCCTCACGTGATCCCTTCCGTCACCCACCTCCAGAGAAACAGAAGCTAGGGACACCATTCCTATCCAGCCTGGCTAATAGCCATTGATGGACCTAATCTCCATAATCTATCTAGCTCTTTTTTGAACCCTGTCAAATTTCTAGCCTTCACCACATACTCTGGCAATGAGTTCCACAGGCTGACTATGCTCTGAGTGAAAACAAAATCTTGGAGTCACTGTGGATAGTTCTCTGAAAACATCCACTCAATGTGCAGCAGCAGTCAAAAAAGCAAATAGAATGTTATTCAAATAGAGTGTTATCCACACTTCCATGGACGCTCTTGCGCAAAAGCAAATGGCAGTGTGGATGTGCTCTTGTGCAAGACCTTTTGTGCATGAACTCTTGCACAAAACAGTTCTTGCACAAGAAGCCTGCAGTGAAGACATAGCGCAAGGGTATATCTACACAGCAGCATTATTTCAGAATAACTGATGTTATTCCAAAATAACATCTACACTACATGCGTTTATTTCTAAATAATGTCAAGCTGGAAGATTTCTTACTCTGATTCATGGTAACCCTCATTTTACAAGGAATAAGGGAAGTCAAAGGATTTGGCTCAGTCCTGCCCCGTCCTATGTTCAGGCCCATGTACCAACACCCAGTGGTCCTCTTTAAGCTCAGGCTGTAAGTATGGGAAAGGCCAGACAAACAAATAGTTGTCCACAGTCTAAGGAAACTCAGGCCGTGGTGCAGGGTGGGGCAGACAAACAAATAGTAGTTCACAGTGTAGGCAGGCCCTAATGCAGGCCAGACAAACAAATAGTTCAGCAGTTAGTAAGTCCAGGCCCTGGTGCAGGGTGGGCAGGTAAACAAACCCAGTTCAACAGTTAAAAAGCCCAGGCCCAGGATGGGGGCAGTAAATGAATGCAGTTCAAGTGGGCCCAGGCCCTGTTGCCGGGCGGGACAGACAAACAGCATTTCATTCTTCAAGTAAGCCGAGGCCCTAGTGCAGGGCAGGTTAGGCAAACACGCAGAACACTGTCAAGAGAGGGGGAGACTGCCACCTAGTATATGGGGTGATGAGGAACGCGGGTCCTCTCTATTCCACCGTGTCCTGGCCCAGGGCCCTAGCAGTGACCTACTGCTCACCTCACTATACTACTATTAACCTGCTTTTTGGCTCCCAGTGGACCTATGGCCTTTCTGTACCAAGGGCCGGCCTTGTCTCTTTGCTTTTCAAAGTGTCCATCCTGGTTACACTATCCACTGCTATATAAATAACTGAAACCAGCTAAGTGCAACATACTTCAATAGCAACTTCTTAAGTAATAAAACTTTTCATCAAATGGTCAGGAAATTATATTAACAATTTACATGACTCTGGACCTGGTATTTTTGTTTAAAAATTTCTGTTTATTTTTCAGCAAATCTCAGTGATTTATTTCAGAAAATAATCTTCCTTAACTATACTTCCCAGAGCAGGAATGTTAGTCAGCTGGTCTGGAGCTAACCTAACTAATCTGTCCCTTTCTCCACTTTACATGATGCTGTAATTTGAGCACCACAAGATCCAGGAATGGAATAGAATTACATAGAGAGCTACCTACGAGAAAACTAAGAGAAAAAAAATGACACACCCAAAAGGAGTGATTCTTGTTTAATTCCCCATCCCTGCAAGTCAAAGAAGTGCCATAGGAACAGGAGGAATTGCACAGGGAAAGGAACCTATTTGTAAAGATCATAAATATGTTCTACCCTTTTGAAAATCTCTCTCTATATATACAAAAAATTTTCCTGTGGGATGACAGAGTGATGTAATCTGTGACTCTGCATCACCCCCATCACTTTGCATTGCCACCCTCCCCCGCCTCTGCAGAGTCAGAAGGGAAACGGCAGACATGGCTCAGGTTCTCCTCAGCCCCTCCTCTGGGGGTGCTTTGTAATCTGGGAAGGAATTATAGTGGAATTTAGTTAGGTAAGGCTTGCCAATCTGATCAGAGATTCTAAATTTGTCCTCTCTATCCCAGGTTACAAGTGGGTGGAACCATAAGATTGTGAGGGTCTGCAGGCACCGGTCGACAGTCATACTTCAAATTAGGAAATGCAATCAAAATTATTTGTATTGCCATGGGAATAACGATTACAAAAACCACAACAAATATGTCACTAAGCACACAGATTAATTGAATTTCTTCTGTAGATGGCATTAACAAAATCAAACTAGACTTATTTAAGAATACAGATTCTAATTACCTAACAACATTTCATACTCACAGGATCTTAGTCTCCCCAAAAGCTGGGCAGGGAAGGATCAGCCTCCCTTTGCCTGAAAGGCCTTGGTGCAGGTGGAGTATGAGATACTTAGAAGCAAGATTTAAACAACATAAATTAAGCAAGATAGAAATATAAAGATAGAATAGAGATAAGTACTTGGTTTCTGACCTCGAGAAAAGACAGGTTGCACTCCGGAGTGGGCTCTGCCATTGACAGCCTCAGCAGCCTCGACTTCCCTAATCCATGGGCCTATATTCCCCTTTTGGTGATAAAATGTCCTGGATGTCCAACCCCTTACCCAAAGTTGGATCTGATACCCTAAGATTTCTGTGGGTACCTACAACTGATGGGACAAAATATTGGGGGAGTTTATGCATATACATAAAAAAAATGACCTTTTCTTGGGCTGACTCCCAGAACGGAGGGGAAAACAGGAAGCATTGTGGTTAGGTGCAGGAAATCTGGACACCTTGTTTCTGTTAGAATGGTCAAGTCAGTTGGATACATTTTTCAGATTCTGCTTTTGTGGTTCTGGTCAAGATTGAGTAATGGTCTCCCCAATATCTGTCAAACTAACTGCAGAGGTCTTTCATAGTCTTGACTCGATACGTATCTTGGAAAATAACAAGAAATAAATCTTAACTTATCATCAAACTACCACATTTCTGCTAAACCTGAGACATACAGAGAATTTAATTCTGTAGGCACCTTGAACTGCTAACATGCTATATATATATATATCTATATATAAAGAATAGGATAGAAAAAATTTCTCTTAGCAGGCTACACCCTGGACACCCTACTGGCACCCAGCTCCTCTGCAGGAGGGCTCGGGGGTGGCAGCAGCAGCCACTTTTTGACCCGGTTCTACTTCTGTGGCTGGGGCCCAATGCTCCATGACTCAGCAGGGAAGAGGAGGTTATTCACCTCAACAGAAACTGATGTTCTTTGAGATGCGTGTCCCTGTGGGTGTTCCACATTAGTTTGGGTGCACCACCACCGAGCCATTAATCGGAGATTTTAGAGAGTGTCCCTGGGGGGGCAGGCTTTGCACATGCGTGAGCCCCCAGTTCCTTTGGTACCCTAGAACGATGCCCATGAAGAGGCCAGAATTCTGAGGGAAACGGGGAGGAAAGGGAGGGTAGTGGAGCACCCACAGAGACACTCATCTTGAAAAATGTCAGTTACTGTTGACATAAGTAACTTCCCTTTTGAGAGAGAGATGTCCCTGTGGATGCTCTACATTATGTGACTACAAAGCTATTCAGAATTAGAGAAGTAGGGATTTCAGATCTGGCAGAAATGCAGTGGAAAGGACCGCCTTAGCAAATTTCAGGTTGGAGAGAGGTCCCTGCATAAGTGCATAGTGCTTTGCAAATGTGTGGTCTGACGACCATGTAGCAGCTGCACAAATGTCTCTTACGGGTACCTTGTGGAGGAATGCTGTTGAGGTAAACATGGCTCTTGTAGAATGTACCCTTATGTTGTCTGGAGGGACAACTTCTAAATGGGAATAACAGAGCTTAATGCAATCTGAAATCCAGTGGGAGAGTCTTTGTGATGATATGGCCTGGCCCTTATTGTGGTTCACTATTGACATGAACAGTCTCAGAGATGCTAAAAAAGGTCTAGTTTGTTGCAGGTAGAAAGAGAGCGCTCTGTGAAGGTCAAGGGTGTGCATTTTCATTTTAAAGGAGTTAGAGTGCAATTTGGGGAACAAGGTGGGAAGGTATATTGTCTTATTTAGGTGGAAGGATGAGTGTACCTTGGGGAGGAATTTGGGGTGGATAGGTAAAGTGATCTTGTCTTTAAAAAAGGTGATATATGGGGGATCCGCCATTAGGGCTGTGATCTCTCCCACCCATCTTGCCAAGATAATGGCTACAAGAAAGACAGTCTTCATGGATAACTGCAGGAGAGAGGTAGTAGCCATTGGTTCAAAGGGTGACCAAGTTAAAGCGCTCAGTACGAGATATAGGTCCCCCAGTTGTGTAGGTGAGGTGATATCAGGATAAAGTGCTTAAAGACCCTTTAAAAACCTCTTAGTGAGGTGGTATCCAAATATCGATAAGACATCTATCTTAAGGATGAAGGTAGTAATAGCAGCAAGGTAAACTTTAATGGAACTTATTGCAAGGTCTGCTTGTTTAAGGTGGAGAAGATAATAGAGGACGGCAGGTAAGGAGGACGTTGAGGATGCTACCTGGTGGTGTACGCACCACATGTTGAATCTTTTCCATTTCTGAAGGTAAGTCTTATGGGTGCTCTGCGCCCTACTGTTTAGGAGGAGTTTGTACTTGTTGAGAGCAAGTCAGTTCTAATTCAGAGAATCATCAAGGTGCCACGCCTTCAGGTGTAGTGAGTCAAGGTTCAGTTGGATGACGTGGGATTCTGGGGGAAGAAGGAGATCATGGCTGCATGGTAAGTGGATCGGTGGTACATGGGACATCCTCATTAGAAAGGGAAACCATGGTTGAGGTGGCCATGATGGAGCTAGAAGAATTAGGTGTGCTTTGTCTCTCCTTGCCTTGTGGACCACCCTGTTCATCAGGGGTATGGGAGGAAACACACACAGGAGATGGGATGACCAGCTGATGAGGAAGGCATCTCCCATGAACCCTCTGCCGATGCCTGCCCTAGAGCAGAATAAGTGGCATTTTCTTTTGGATTGTATGGCAAATAGGTCTATGGTGGTGTGACCCCACAATCAAAAAATGTGTGACAATATATTTGGGTTTATTTGCCACTTGTGCTTGGTCAGGAGGGCTCTGCTGAGTGCATCTGTCATTGTGTTTAAGGTGCCTGTAAGGTGCACCTTGGTAATGTTTATGATGTATTTGAAGCACTAGTTCCAAAGTGCTATGGCTTCTGTGCAAAATGCTTGAGGTCGGGCCCTGCCATGACAATTTTTATAAAACATTGCCACAATATTGTCCATGTACAGTCTGACATGTTTTTGACAATGAACGGGAGGAATTTCACGCAAGCATTCCTAACTGCACACAGTTCTAGGACATGTATATGTCAGTTTTTGTTGCTGCTGGACCACAGACCCTGGGCCTTGTGATGTTATAGATGAGTGCCCCATCCTGTAAGAGATGTATCTGTCGTCATGGAGATGGACGTTTCTGATATATGGAAGGGGACTCCGGAACAAAGGTTTTGTGAACTTTTGTCCACCATTGCAGGGATTTCTTTACCAGTATTGATAGGAAGAGGGATTTGGCCAGTGGGTGGATATTGGGCCTGTAGACCTGTCCCAGCCATCCCTGTAAACATTTTACACAGAGGAGGCGAGTATTGCCAAGAACAAAATTGCACACCACCATGTGTCCCAGGAACTGAAGGCATTTGTATATTGTTGCTCGGGGACTGGACTGTAATGTGTTTATCAAGGCCACAATAGTTTGGAAACGGTCCATATGATGAAGGGATGCAGTGGCCTTGTTGAGTCAAGAGCTGCTCCTATAAATGAATCTTTTGTGTGGAAGATAGAGTTGATTTGGCTTTGTTTATTTGCAGGCCGAGGTGTTGGAATAAGTGTCTTATGATTGACGGTGAACAGCAGGAATCATTGTGTGAGTGCACCTTCAAAAGGCAGTCGTCCAGGTAAGAGAATATGATGATGCTTTGCTTCCTTGGGTTTGCTGTGATGACCACCAGAAACTTTGAGAAGACTCTCAGGGCTGTAGAAAGTCCAAAGGGTTTGGACCAATACAATACTTTGTATTGGTAGTGTTGTGAACCTACAACAAATCAGAGAAAATGTCTATGAGCTGGATGGATGGAGAATATGAATCTTGCAAGTCGAGGGATGAGAACCAATCATCCTGTTCCAATGCTGGTATAATAGTGGCAAGCGTCACCATCTTGAATTTCTGTTTCTGAACAAATTTGTTGAGTGCTCGCAGTGTCAGCCGACGGTCAGGGCAGTGTGTATGTGCTATATACCCGAGACCGGGGTCCCTTGCAGCAGGCAACCTGGAGGAGGCTGACGGGTGCCCAATAAGTGTACAGGGAGAGCTTATTACACTTCAGATTTTAGCTGCTAGAATCTGTGATTCCTTCGCAGCGGGCAGCCTGGGGGAGGCTGAGAAGTGCCCCAACGGATCTGCCTCCTGGGAGTGACACAAATCCAAACGCCCAAGCTCTCCCTATATCTGTCCCTTAAGACCGGCTGAAGTTCTTTTAAATTGTCCCTGGTTCTGTTACAGCAACTGAAGGAGTCAGGTTAAAGCTTAAACAGTTACAGGTTTATTGAGGAAGCTTATAAATCATATGGTTGCAATGGCTATTGTTCTATTTCTTAACTGCTAGCAAAATATAAAAAAATGATTTGTAAAAAAATGATTACAAAGAAGATAAAGATAGGAAAACAGAAATAATAGTACCAAGTAACAGCTTAATCTTTAAAGAGCTCTAAGTCTGTGTACACTTAAGACAGAGGACCACATCCAGGTACAATTTTTACCCCCTTCTGTGCCTCTCGACTCCAGCGTGTCAGGCCAGGGCCGGTCCCTCAATTCCTCGGAAAGACGAAAATACGAGGTGGGCGTCCCCATAGAACCTCAGGAGGTCAAACACCTAACCCGACCAGCAGGTAGAGGATAGAATGACACTCAAAAATGAGTGCGCTGCTGTACCCACCTTTATACCCATGGGGTCACGTATTTCTCTTTCTTGTCTGTCATTCCAAATGGTGCTGGTCTGTCTTTTGTGAGACCAGTTCTTACAAGGGAGTTGTGAACTTAATTTACACTTGTAAGAGAGATAACTAAATTGGAAGTACTGAGCATTCTTTTCTCAATGGGAAATTCCTCTTCCAGGGACTGTGTGTGTTCGAATCAACATGGGTGCCAGCTGGGCACACTCACATATCCTGATCTCGCATCAAAGCAGATCAAAGCTTAATGGCTATGCTGATTTTCTTATTGTTCCTTCTCTGTCCTGTATACAGACATCTCAGAGGGCAAGCAAGATGGATGAAACGGGGGGCTGTCTGGCTACACGCAGGTGTAAGATGGGTCTCCAACTTCCTGACTGTTTTTCTGTCAGGAAGTAATTAGAGTAAAATCCTTTTTCCCGAAATTGTGCAGGTTTTCAGTCATCTCTATGTGCAAAAAGTGGTCTACCTCTTGTTGAAACAGATTCTTGTGAGAGTGGTCTCTGGAGAGGGACTAGAATGAGGAATGGTAAGAGGGTAGAGACACAAAGGCTGTGTCTAGACTGGCAAGATTTTCCGCAAAAGCAGCTGCTTTTGCGGAAAAACTTGCCAGCTGTCTACACTGGCCGCTTGAATTTCCGCAAGAACAGTGGCGATCTCATGTAAGAAATCAGTGCTTCTTGCAGAAATACTATGCTGCTCCCATTCAGGCAAAAGTCCTTTTGCGCAAAAGGGCCAGTGTAGACAGCTCAGATTTGTTTTGAGCAAAAAAGCCCCGGTCGCAAAAAAGTGCTTTTGCGGAAAAGCATCCGTGCCAATCTAGACGCTCTTTTCCGCAAATGCTTTTAATGGAAAACTTTTCCTTTAAAAGCATTTGCGGAAAATCATGCCAGTCTAGACGTAGCCAAAGGGAATAAGATAGCCTTTTTCAATTACCTGGAGTACCCATCTGTCAGGTTATACACTGCCAATTATTAAAAGAATGGTAGCAGAAGGTGGTGAAAAAAATTTAGCTTGTGCAATTAGCATTAGAACAGGTAAGAGGCTCTCACGACCCTGGACCTGATGTCCAAATTTGCTTACTGGATTGCTGTGACTGTGTGAGGTAGTAGAGGGGGGGGTGTTGCCTCTGGTTTCTGCCTCTACCCCTCTTCTGTTGCTGTTGGTCTTGTCTGTGGTAATGTTGAGTATACAGAGGGTATCGAGGCCTAGTGTGGAGCTAATACCTGTATTGTCTCCTTGTAGGTGTCGGGTGGTGTATCCGTATAGAGCAGAGCATTGCTCTGGAGTCCTTCATCAAATGAAGAATTTCATTGGTATTGGTTGCAGACGGTTTCTGGCTGTCAAACAGAAGATCTTCCACCATAACTTAAATTTCTCTAGGAAAGAGAGGAGAGTTAAATCATGAAGCCCTTCTCATCGCTACTGCTATTGCTGTAGATCATGCAGCTGTATCAGCAGCATCTAAGGCAGCCTGCAAGGCTGTTCTGGCAATCAGGTGACCCTCTGTTATCAGGGCTTTGAACTGATGTCTTTTTGCCTCAGAAATATCTGCAATAAAATCATTGAGCTTGGTATAATTTCTGTGGTCATATTTACTCAATAGAGCAGCATAATTGGAGATATGAAACCGTAAGGTAGAAGACATGTAAAATTTTATATCCAAATAAATAAAGTCTCTTGCCATCATGGTCCAATGGTGTGACCCAAATTGTTGCTGCTTGCTTTTCTGGTGTGCAGCTTCCACCACGAAAGAGCTAGGTATTGTGTGACTGAAAAACAAACCCAGAGCCCTTGAGTGGAATGTAATATTTTTTGTTTGCTCTCAGAGGTAGGGGAGGTTGATGCAGGCATTTGCCACACCATCTTTGCAGGTTCCATTATTGCTGGATTAATCAGCAGTACTATTTTAGAAGAGGTTACTGAGTGCAACATGTCCATTAATTTATGTTGGTTTTCAATGACCTCCTAGAGAGGAATGTTTAATTTAGTTGCCACATGTTTAAAAAGGTCTTGAAAATGTGCAGAGTCATCTGAAGTAGCTGGAATTGGAGGTACAGCTGCTTCCTCTACCAGGGCAGGTTCATTTGGCTCAAGGGATACATCTGCAAGTTATTTGGGAGGGGTGTCCACTTCCTGTTCTTGCTTTGTAGGTAGGGAAGGTGATGAAGGGAAATATTGCACTGAATGTCGTTTCCAGCCATGCTGGTGTTTCTGGTGAGATTGCAAGTTGTTCCAATATTGCCAGTGTGGATATGGCATAGGTGGAGGTACCCAGGGATTACCATACCATGGAGACATGTTCCCATATTTAGAGTATGATCTGAAAGAGTAAATAGATTTATCTGTGTGGGGAGAGTTTTCTGCAGAAAACCTCACCTCAAGATCATTTTCAGATTTGGATGACAATCTTTCATGAGACCATGTCATTTGTGATGTTGGCATAGCAGGAGAATGATCTGTACTGAGAAACGGTAACTGAACACAGAGGAGACTAATAAGTCTCCATGTTGCATGTATTGCTGAGCTGGCGTTGACGGTGCTGTCATAGGTTGCACCAATGCTATTTGAGGCGTTGGATTATGCCTCAGTGCTGATTGGAGTCGAGACGCACTAGGTGCTATTGTGGCAGAGGTGTCAGTGCTGGGAATTATGGGAGGCGCTGCGTTCTCATTCTGCGTCATCAAGATAGTTTCAGTGCTGGATGTTATTGCAGCTGATGAGGCAGGCAGCTAAAGACCTCACGCCTTGGAACAGGAGTTTGAGCAGCCTACTTTGCTAAATTGTTCCAGCAGCCCCAGAGACACCCAAAGTATCATAGGTGCTTAGACATGGTGCCACAGCTGCTCTTGGCACTGGCCATGAGGGAGACGGTTGCTTGGATGCTGGTGTCTCCTGAGGTAAAGGTGAGGCTCACTTTTTGGTTGGCTTTTTACCTCCATGTTGTTTGTGTTCATCAGGTGTTGAGCTGGGTCTGATGCAGGTCTCAGTGAGTTTTCAGGTAACATTAACATGAAATGCAGATCTCTGTCCCGTCACACCCTCGATTTCAGTTTTGCACAATGCAGACATTTTTGAGAAACGAGTGCCTCTCCAGGGCAGCAGATACATTGTGTGTGCCTGTCAGAAACGGGGTATATGATCTTTGCAGGTGGAATAGCACCTATAAGCCAGTGAGCCGGGCATGGTGAGGAGTAACTCTCTAACTACAGGAAGGGAATAAACTGGGAGAAAAAACGTATTCTATTCTAGGGTGTATTTTTTAAAAAAAAAACAACTAGACTAAAATAGCAACAACTGACTAACTTGGGAGAAAAAACTTGGCTCTAAAGGAGGATTACTTATCTAAAACATGAAAAAAGGTAGGGAGCAATGCTCAGCTCTGTTTCCATCCAGAGGCAGTAGAGAAGGAACTAGGGAAGGAGGCTCACGCATGCATGATGACTGCCACCTAGGAGCGTGCGATGGTAGATGAGCATGTGCGTGGCCCCAGGGACTCTGCTCTAAAATCTCCGATCAGTGGTTTGGTGGCAGCGCACCGACCTAATAGGGAATATTAGGGGTCCATGGGGACATCTCTCAAAGAACTGTCACTGCCATCTGCCTTAGGCTGCCATCTGCCTGGCACTCCAGCCTCATGCCTGCCTCCCTCCCCCAAGATTAGAGCACCAGCGCTGGCTTCCTGTGGTGTGGGGGGGAGGGAGAACAACACAACAGTGCAAATGTTTTCCCACGAGCTGGATCAGATACGGAGCATCTGGGCTTTCGCCCCTCCCCTCGCACAGGAATTAAGTAATTAAATAATTAATTTTAAAAATTTTGCAGGGTGGGGGCATGAGGGTGGAGCACCAGCCAGGCAGGTGAGGCAGGTGGCAGTTTTTTGCTGGGTCATCGATCGTTGGGCCCCGGACCCAGAAGTAGAGAGGGGCTACACATGGCTTCCGCATTGGAACAAGAAAAGCCTGGGAGCGGTGAAAGGTAGTGCCCCACCAACCCCTCATGTCCAGATCCTGAACCTGCAGTGCCTCCGCACTGCCCCCCCCCCACCCCGACCCACCTCTCTGGCCAAACCCCCTCCCTCCAGCCCACTCTTGCTCCCTTCTCCCCCAGCCAACCCCCCTGCCTCCAGCCTGCTCCTGTCCCCTCTCTCTAGCCAAACCTCCTGCCCCCACCAGCCTGCTCCTAACCCCTCCTCCCAGCCAGACACCCTGCCCAATTGGGGCCCAGCCCCCATCTGGCCAGTGTCCTGACTCCGGCCTGATTCTAGGGCAGGTACCATGGTCTAGCCCCCATCTGACCACAGGAAGGGCTGGTGGCAGCCCCCCTATCTACTGCAGCATGGTTAGGAAGGGAGGCCAAGATTTAGCTGTAGCAGACAGATGGGGGTTGCAGAGCATAGCGAGCAGGGGTGCAGCCTCTTGTATAATTTTATCATCAGCACAGAAGGATTTAAATCTGTGTTAAAGGAAAGCCATATTAAAATTGTACATTTAAAAATCTCATTTAAAGAGACACCATTCAGAAATGTCAGATGCAATAATAGACAATTTCAAAAGCAGCCACTGAATTTGGGTCTGCCTATTACTCAGTATCCATCTTAAGATACTCTGGGCCTCATTTTCAGAAGAGTTGAGCACCTAGATTTCTCACTGACTTAATTTGGAGATGCAAGTTCTCAGCACTTCTGAAAATCAGGCAAGAAGTGTCTTAAGCAAGGCACCCAAAATCAGTGAAAATTTTTGAAAATGCTGGCCAAACAGGCAGGAGGAGTTTTTCTCCGCAGCATGAGAACACAAACAGAAGTAGCTCAGAAAGCCTGAGCTAATGGAAGGTTACTTTCAGACAGAAATGATATAAACTCACTTTAATGATTCTTCTTTCCTGATGTTAACAAATGACAGTAATAAAAAGGGAATGGCACCAGAGAGTGTAGGATGGAAGTAAATTTAGGTCTAAAATGAAGGTAGTGGAGTGAAAATGGAATAGATGAAATTGGTGACCAGTAGGTATATTAATTATCCAAGGAACATTAGTTCTTCTGATAACTGAGAACAGATTTGAAAACAAGAAAAAAAAATCACTTAAAACAACATAAAGACTGAAGTTCTATCTTATTTCCCAAATTTTAAACTTATCCAGTAATGGACTCCTTGGGAGAAGGCTTCCAGGCTGAATTATACATTTGAAGGAATTAGCAAGCATACTGTGATCATTCAAAATCATGACAACACCATTTTTGGCGATTGGTATGGCAGCTGCTAGGAGATTGAGATTTTTGTTCTCTAGATATTTTGAACTCAATAGAGGCATGTAGATTAGGCTACCTGGCATAGAAAAATAATCGCCGCTTCATTTAAATTTAAATGCCTGCCATGCTGAGCCGATCAGCTGTTTGTCGGCTCAGTGTGGTAGTCTGGACGCTCCGTGGTCGACATCAAAGGCATTTATCGATCTCCCAGGTATGCCTCCTGGGATCAGGTTTACCTGGGAGGTCCACAAATGCCTTTGATGTCACCGCAGAGCGTCCAGACTACCACACTGAGCCGACAAACAGCTGATCAGCTCAGCGTGGCAGGCATTTAAATGTAAATGAAGCGGTGATTATTTAAATCGCTGCTTCATCTTCCTATGCCGGGTAGCCTAATCTACATGCCTCTGTCGCCAGAGGCATGTAGTCTAGAGGTACCCTTAGATCACAGCAAGTGTATTCTACCTCCTAAGCTCCCCCTCACAGACATTTTCTGGTCCCATCCTACCCTTCCACTGCCAAAATTGAGATTACAGCATACATGCTTTCTTTCTTTCTCTCTCTCCCCCGCTTTTGGAATGTCTGTGTACAGGAGCACATAGGGAAGTTTTTTCAGTAAATGCTTTAAAACCTAGCTCTCTAATGTTAGACTCAAACTTGCACAGACTTTCTTCATGTCAATGACCCTGCTCTTTCTGCTGCAAAGTAATCATATTGTTGATAGCTTGAACCATGACAGAATTTGAAATAAATGATATGGGTAATACCTATATTATCAATGATGTAATATTCCTAAACCTAATATAACTCTTGGGCATCAGAAGCAGATGTTACTAAATATTTAATTTAAAAATTCAAAAATTAGGAATGCATCTTTGTAATTCAGTAATGTCCCACGTAACAAATACATACAGATTTTGTTGTAAGTGTAAAAGGCAAATTTTATTTTTTAAATGTGTGAACATAACTTTTATTAGAACAGAGACAGCCTGATGATTAGTAACAGAGTTTAAAGAGAAGCTAGATAATTTCATGGAGGTCAGGTCCATAAAAGGCTATTAGCCAGGGGGTAGAAGTGGAGTCCCTGGCCTCTGTTTGTCAGAGGCTGGAGAAGGATGGCACGAGACAAATCGCTTGATCATTGTCTTCGGTCCACCCCCTCTGGGGCACCTGGTGCTTGCCACTGACAGCAGACAGGCTAATAGGCTAGATGGACCTTTGGTCTGACCCAGGATGGCCATTCTTATGTTCTGGGTATATTTAAAAAACAAAAACAATTGTGGTTAGATTTCCATGGTCCTGGAGTGTCATGGAGAGAAACTTGGTTAGCACTCAGTGTAATCCATTGTGTCTGAACTTTATACAGTAGAGTTGTTGAGACATAGCAACAATGCTAGAAATGATCTGGTAACACAGGCCAAGAGTAAGCAAGCTAAAAAAGAATATAATAATATACAGTCACCCAGACATAATGCAGTATTGCTTCTAATTGCTAAAACTATATAAAGAAATCACTGGTTACAAAAGTACTGAAGCAAAATCTGAAACTAGAATGATAAATTATACAGAAACACCTAAAAGCCAAAGTGAAACAGAACTCAACTCTTTCGCTCAAATACACTGTACTTCCTGAAGCATAGTACAGAATACATTTCTATGTCAAGTATTATAGTCATTATACGTCCCTTCATTTTGTGTGTGTGAATTTTATCAAGACAAAGTAGAAACATTAAGTACACAATTACTACAGCAAAATGTTTCCTCAAGGGAAAATAGCTGTGAGATATTTGAGTGATTACACTGATTGTTACTTTTAATTACTCATAATGATTACAAATAGAGGAAACAGAGAACAGCAACTCCTCTCCCAAAAGGCTAGGAGGGAAGAAATATAAGGCACTCTTCAAGTATCTAGAGCGGGGTGGGGAGAGGGAACCTACAGCCTGGATTCAGGTGTTCCAGCCCCATGTCCTCCTGCTAGGCAAGCATACCCCTCCATCATCCAGACCCCATACCTCCCACCACACTCCTGCACACTACCTCCCACTCAGCCCTCTCGCCCCAGCCCAATCCTGTACCTCCCTCCTCTTCTGCACCCTCCCTTCTGACCCAAACCCCACGCCTATTTCCCAGCAGCCCTCTCCCATACGCTGAACCCGTCATTTTGGCCCCACCCCGGTCCTAGGCAGGCTCACAAAACGTATTAGCTATCCCTCCTCCCCCAGCTCTGGTGTGCAAGGGTACTGTGGGAAGTCGGATTTTCTGCTTCTCAGCTGGGGGCCACATCAGTGAAGGGTTTTTGTTTTGTTTTTGCTTCTGACTTTTGTGCAGCCCTTGACTGATTTTTCAGTGTGTCAATGGCCCCCAGCCCAAAAAGGGTTCCCCACCTGAGTGAGGCCTTTATTTCAGACTGTGAGGGGCATGAAAAGGATATCTATACATAAAAGGCCCTCTACTGATGCTGCCATGCACATAGTTCTGCAGTGCTCTGTATCTTCACACTATATGCAGACTGTGTTCAACACTCAACCCTCTTGTAACTTGAAAACTCCTTTTCAACATTAATTTAGGTTCATAATGGGAAGATGTTCCTCATAAGCTGCGATAAAGGTTTTACTGTTTGTGCAACCTCTAGACACTTGAAGAGCTTCCTATACTTTTTGTTCTCTAAGCCTCTTGGGAAAGGAGTCTTATTTAACAACATTGAGATATCTGAGGACAAGACCAGATGGCATGAAACAAAATTTAGCCCTGAATAGTTTGACCAGGATTCTAAATAAATTAGTGTCAATGATAAAGAAAAAAATTAACTCATGTGGCTCTGTCATACCTTAACTCCATCACACAAGAAATATAATTTTGAAAAAAATTCAGTTTGTATAGTTACTTGCATTTATACAGATGGATACTTAAAAGAATTCCACATTGCAGATATGCATTTATTTAAGATGTGTCACAACAACAAATTAAAAAGCAAGCCATGATATTTTAAATAAAAGGTATTTACCATAAAAGGTATTTACCATAAGCTTGTAGTTATGAACACCACAGAAGCTTCGTGTTGCTTTCTGCACAATATAAAAGTTCAAAATGTCACAGTACCTATTATTTACAATGTAGATACTAATCTCTATAAAATGGTGAGCAAAATGAACAGCAAAGGAATTACAACATGATTCTGTTCAGAAAACAAGCTGCCTCAGTTTACTTCCTTATAAACAGAATTCTTATACACTATTTAAAAATAATTCACTTTTTTAAAAATAGTAAAATACACAACAGATTGATTTCTCAAGTGTAAGAAAATATGCTTAAATATATGTGCCTATTTGAAGTACAAAATATTGCTGTGTGTAAAGGATAATGGCTGTAAAACTGCTATTGAGGGTTTACAAAAATACGAAACAATTTGCATTTGTGTGTGCATAATTATACATTAGTGCAAACAAAAGCATATCTGAATTTAATGGATACAGGTCTCAAAGATTTGCAGAGGTACGTAAAACATGAAATCTTTTCAGTGTCATACGGATTGAGCCCAAGTCTCTATTAATCCTTTCCAAGCGATCTTCCAGAGCTTCCTAAAGAAAACAATTTGGAAAAGATAATACATTCAATACCATACAGTTACAAGTAGTGGTACTTCTCAAATTAATATTTTGGTACTGTCCTCATTTTCCAGTAAGGTCTTTTCTGAAGTATTAACAGCTTTTCACTAGCACCCGGATACTTGTCTACTTGAGTGGGTACTCAGGCAGCTAGTCTGCACTGACATCTGTGCTGCCACATCTTCATTGCTATTGTTCTTTGTGCTAGCTAAAATAAAGCTAGTAAGTGTGGGCCTACCAGAAGTATGCAATGTGGCAGCAGCATAAGCACACAAAAAGCAAATATAGTACTGTACTCAGTTAAACTACTAAAAAGGAGGGGAGCAGCATTTTTGTTCTGCATAGTAAAGCTTCAAAGCTATGTTAGTTCAGTTGTAAGCTTTTGAAAGAATACGTATAATGCCTTATTCAGAGTTTTGAACAATCTCCATTCCAGATGTGTTTGTAAGTCTTAAGGTTCTTCTATACTCTTAACTCAATGGTTTACAAACTGGGGTCCATGGACTGCGTCAAAAAGGGTCTGCAAAAGGTTGTTGTTGCCATAGAACAGCGGTTTTCAACCTGTGGTCCATAGATGTGTGAGAGTCTGAAGACCATGTCTAAGATTTTTCAGAGATACTCACCTCCAATTGCGCATGGAGCTCTCCTGCTCTAACTTACATCTTTATATATCAGTTAGTTTAAATGATTCTGACTGAGAATTTAAGTGTGCTTGCATGTGCATGCAAAATATGTGCAAATATATGCAAATAGCATCTTTCACACTGATGGGCATGAATACAAAGATTAAGGCAAGACAACACAACATGCAGGCCCCATTTAGGTCAGTTCTGCTGATATTAATAAAGTGCAATATTTACCCGATTTCCACCCACATGACAGCACTTTTAATGAGCAATGACAGTCCAGGAATTTAATTACTAAAATGCATAGCAGCAGAAGAACTTTATATTGACTATTTTTTGTTTTGGCTACCACCAGCGGGCTGCGTGTTGAGCTCCACATGTGGCCCATGGGCCAGGTGTTGAGTAGCCCTGGTGTAGAGTGTAATGGAAAAACTACTGCTACAAGTAGAGATGTTAAAACGCAAACAAATTATTAACCACGTAACTAATAGAATTTCTACTGGCTACACAGATACTCACAGCTCCCTGCTCCCTCCTGCCATGGCTCCCGGGGCTGTTACAGCTCCCGGAGCTGTTACAGCTCCCGGAGTTGTGGGGTTCCCAGGCCTGCTGCAGCTTTTGGAGCTGCCATGACAGCCAGTCCTGCGGTGCCATTGGGGCTGCTGCGGCTCCCAGGGATGCTGGGGCTCCCGGCAGCCCTATGATGAGTGTAACCAATGCCATTAACTGATAAGCATCAGTTTACTGGTTACCTGGTTACATTCTTACACCCCTAGTTACAATCCACTAAACCATATCCTGTTCAATAGCAAAGTAGAGAATATAAACTGGACTTCCAGTATTGGGAAATTAACTGAAAAATAGTCAGACACACAGAAATAAGTGTTTTCACCTGGTTTAATCTTGCTTGTAAGGTCATTCTTCCCCCACTACAAGGTATTCGACTTAATGCAGCCTCAATCTAGTAACACACAAAATACTGCAGCTGTAAATTCAAGAGCCAGCATAAACCTGCCTAATCTTTAATCTGCAAGAAAGTCAGGGACAGGTTAGCAATATATGTGCAGTGAGGTGCTTAGATATTGTATAGCTATATAATGTATCCTATACTACAGCATTTCTCAAACTGTGGGTTGTGACCCACTTACGGGGGGGGGGGGGTCGCAGCTGGATCCAAGGGGTTTTTTTTGAAAAATTTTGTCTCCCTCTGTAGGCTCTGTCTGGTTTAAAAAAAAAAAAAAAAAAAAAAAAAAAGAGAGAGACAAATACCAGACGGAAGCCTGGCGGGGACAATTTTCCCCTGCCACGTCTGGCAGGGGATGGGGAGTGAGGAGCGCCACAGAGTCTAGTGAAGGGGGGAGGGGCAGAAGGGGGCAGTTGTCGGGTGCCACGCTAGGGGGGCACCGGAGCGTGCTCTGCTCTGACCAACGTGAGCAGCAGAGAACAGCTGCTGGCCATGTGATACTGCCCCTACATGCTGTGAGCTGAGGTAGCCGGGCTGCAGGAGAAGCAACTTTAAAAGTAAGAGTTTCCTCTGTGCCTGGCTCTGCGGGGGGAGGGGGGAGATTGGATTGGAACGGGCTCCCGATGCTGAGGATGCCTGCCTCAGGGGGAGGGGAGCGTACACTGGGATGGGGGGAGCACTGGGGGACCTGCGTCAGGGGGAGGAGGGAATGCACTGGGATTGGTGAGGTTCTAGGGGAGCCTGCCTCATGGGGAGGAGAGAGTGCACTGGGATGGGGGGAGGTATTGAGGGGGCATAGCTCTGAGGCAGGGATGAGTGCATTAGGATGTGGAGACTAGGGGGGGCCTGGCTCAGGGGGAGGGGTGGGTGCAGTCCCAAACTGGACAAAGTGGTGCAACTTTTGCTTAACAACTCTGGATCCCCTCCATCTACCCCCCTTTTTTTTTTGCTTAACAACTTTGGTGAGGGTGGGAGGGGGTCACACAAATTCATTTAGCATTGTAGGGGGTCGCAGTATCAGAAAGTTTGAGAACACCTGCTATACTATACAATTAATATACTCTTGACCACTCGCACAAATATCCCTTTGAAGAATAGAGAACTCTAATTTGGTGCTAGAATGGTTTAATGCACAAGCCTTTCATCTTTGAAAAGCTAGTTTAAATCTCAGCTTGTCACAAAACAGATTCACCTCAGACCCTCTCTGTCTCCATTTGTCTGCATCTCAGTTGTAGAATATGACTTTGCTCAGAAGAGTCAAAGGACTGCAATATCAGAAGTTTAGTATGCAAGGAAGACTGCTCTGTCAGAACAATGCTAGGAACTTTGCATTGGTTTGAGTCCAGGCATAGTGCAGCTATATGGCAGTCTACTAGCTTCCCTTTTACATAAATGCATTCATTCACCAATTTAGAAGAAAAATGGTTTTTACCTGTTGCTTTTCTTGTGTGAGTTCATCAAAAAGTCTTTCAGTTTCAGCTAATGTCTTAGTTCTTGATGTATACTTGAAATCAGCATCATATACTGATGGAGAAACACTTTTTTCATTTTTGTGTGGTATATTCCTCTCTTCCCAACCAGATCTCTCAGTTTCTTTCTTCATTCCAGTGTGCAAAGATTCAGTGCAAGAACTGTGTTTAACATAGCTGTCAATACCTTTACCTGAAAGCTGTCTTCCTATGAAAAGATGAAAGTAGGAAAAATAAAAAAAATATTGTTTATTTTTTAAAATTTTCCATAATATATAACAGTAGATGCAGGACACAAACTGACAAACCTACTACTGTGTTTATTTATGCCTCGTGGTATTAACAGAATTCTCTCAAAATTATGGGATTAGTTTCTGTTGATGACTGGAGACATTGCTAATCTCAATACTACAATATTAATTTGGTGGTATTTATTTAAATATTTAATGTAAATAATGACAAACATTTCACTGTAGCCTCTAAGTATTCTATATTATTGTTAAAGAATTAAAACACAATTGACTATAAAATATTACATTTAAAATTAATATAAATGATATACAGTAAAACTCCAATTGTCCGGCATCCAGTGGTCCGGCACTCCCGATAGTTCAGCACCAACTGGAACCTGGAACTGCTCTGGCCAGCCGGACAATTGGAACTGCTGTGAGCCCTATGGGCGTTCGTGGATGGTAAAGGGAAGGGGAGAAGCGGGGAAGGGGATTATACCCCTGTGACAGGTCTGCTGGGACCCGCAGTGTGTCCGGCTGGGGGGTGGGCGGGGAACAGCGCAGCGAGGGGCGAACCCTCCACCATTTTGCAGGAAGGTGGGGGAAGCCCCACACCTCTGCCAAGAGTTTCCAGGAGGGGAGCGGGCTCCCTACCCCCCAGACTGTAGTAGTTATCGCCAAGCAGGAGAGTGAGGGACAGTGCTGTGGGACCAACCCGGCAGCACCCCAGCTGCTCTGCTCTGCTGCGTATCCGCCGCTCGTCAGTTTCAGCAGCAGCAGCGGCAGATGTGGGGAAGTGGCAGAGCAGGGCAGCTGGGATGCTGCTGGGTTGGTCCCGCAGCGCTGCTCCTTGCCCCCTGCTTGGTGCCTGGCAGCACCCCCGCTACTCTGCTCCGCCGCTTCCCCAAGTCCGCCGCTGCCGAAACTGATGAGCGGCGGACATGTGGTGGAGCAGAGCAGCTGGGGTACTGCCAGGGTTGGTCCCACAGCACCACCCCTGATCCCCCTGCTCAGCAATAACTACTGCAGTCTAGGGGATGGGGAGCCCGCTCCCCTCCCGGAAATTCTTGGCGGCAGTGTGGAGCTTCCCCTGCCTTCCTGCAAAACGGCGGAGGGTTCACCCCTCACCACACCATTCCCTGCCCACTCCCCAGATGCTGTGCAGGTCCCGGAAGACCTGTCACAGCCCCCCTGCCGGAGTACCACCCGATACTCTGGCATATCTGATAAACCACCTAGGTACCAAACGTGCCGAATTATCGGAAGTCTACTATACATTCAACATGTATAAAAGATAAATATACATTCAGTAGTTTAATATAAATGTGGTTAAAATAAGATTTGCATCCATCAATTTAAAAACTAATTAAATAACTTTATTATTATAATTACCCTTCACTATTTGCATGCAATACTTACTAATAGAATATTTATTAAAGATACTGAATACACATATTGATATGGCTCCTCATAATATATATATTACTTAACTAAATTAGAATTTAGGACACTTATTTCCTTTCTTCTTATTTTTCAGTTGAATTATTTATATTCTATTGTATATGCACATGTATAAAAATCAAATATTTATTCTATTATTGTAATTACATTTAGTTATTGTAAAATACAGACTAAGCTTTATTAGAAAAAAATTGTCATGATTCCTCTTATCTAACTCAGTGGAAACTATGCAGAGGAAAAAGGTCACTTTAGAACAGGGGTGGAGTACCTCACACCTGGTGCCTAGATCTGGTCCCTACGCCTCAGGGCCCCTCAGCATTGAGGAGTCTGTGCAAGTACTCCAGTTCACTCTCCCTGCCCGCTGCCCCACCGTGGGACTGGAGCACACAAAATCTACTAGTCTGGGCTCCACCTAGCCTCTGGTGTGGGAGGGAAATGTGGGGAGTGTCTTTCTCCTTCTCAGTCGGGAGCCATTTTATTGAGGGTTTTTTTGTTTTTACTTCTCACTTGCATTGTGTGCGGCTTCCAATTGATTTTTCTGTGGGTCAGTGGCCCCAACCCAAAAAAAAGGTTCCTCACCCCTGCTTTAGGAGGAAAAAATGAAATTAAAAAATAATCATAATTATGCCCATTCTGACAAATTACCTTCTGTATCATCTAGCGAAAGAAACTGGAGTCGTTTTCTTGGATTGCTATGTTGCAGTGTAGACGTAGGAGCAATTTCCAAATCATCCAGAAGTATATTGAATCTACAGAATGATGAGGGGCGAGTGGTGGAAGAAGAGTGTACTTGTTAGAAAAAACTATTATAAAATAATTTCTATCTTTTTATATTTTGATTTATTAAAAACAATTTCCTCTTCAATGAAAAATGCAATCCCCTGGATTCTCCTAATTACAATCAATTACATTTCTCCTAATTACAATCAAATAATGCCCTCAGATTCTTTTGTTTCCATATATCAAAGATCTTGCTTCATGCAACCTGCTTCTTTCTAAAGAAGGAGGCCAGACTTCCATTCTCAAGAGAGTGAGTACTTCAATGTTACACTTAAAAGTGATGTTGAACTTCCCTTTTCCTCCTTCTTATACATGCCTACTCTGTAGTCCACCTCCAGGTTCAGAATGCTATCTCTGCTGCTCTGGCAAACTCTGCTAAGCAGGATATCCAGTGTACTATAAAGAGAATCCTTTGTTTTAGTAGTAAGGTTAGTCTCCACACAATTTTTTATGGGGAGTGAAAAAGAGTTCTAAATGCTTACTTTCTTTTACACTTTTTTAAAGCAGGTGTCACTTGTATCCCGGCATACTGACCCAGAATTTCAAAAAGCAAACTTAACTTTAGATATATGTCCCAGTTATGCATACCCTTACTTAAGTGATCAGACCTCTTTCTCATATGAATATTTCACATTTACTGTGATTTACTAGATGATTGAGCTATAAAAGGAGCAATCAAGGACGATAAAACCATTGCCGAGAAACTAAATGATTTCTTTGCTTCATTCAGTCTTCACGGCTGAGGACGTTGGGGAGATTCCTGAATCTGCACCTTCCTTTGTGGGTGATGAATCTGAGGAACTGTCCCGGATTGAAGTGTCATTAGAGGAGGTTTTGGAACAAATAGAAAAACTTAATGTTAACAAATCTCCGGGACAGGATGGCATTCATCCAAGGGTTCTAAAAGAACTTAAATGGGAAACTGCTGAGCTATTATCTGTGGTTTGTAACCTATCCTTTAAATCGGCTTCCGTACCTAATGACTGGAAGGTAGCCAACGTGACACCAATATTTTAAAAGGGCTCTAGAGGCGATCCTGGCAATTACAGACCGGTAAGTCTAACTTCAGTACCGGGCAAATTAGTCGAAACAATAGTAAAGAATAAAATTGTGAAGCATGTAGAAGAACATAATTTGTTGGACAAATGTCAACATGGTTTCTGTAAAGGGAAATCCTGTCTTACTAATCTATTAGAGTTCTGTGAAGGGGTTAACAAACATGCGGACAAGGGGGATCCAGTAGATATAGTATACTTGGATTTTCAGAAAGCCTTTGACAAGGTCCCTCACCAAAGGCTCTTGTGTAAATTACATGGCCATGGGATAAGAGGGAAGGTCCTTTCTTGGATTAAGAACTGGTTAAAAGACAGGAAACAAAGGGTAGGAATAAATGGTAAATTTTCAGATTGGAGAGGGGTAACTAGTGGTGTCCCCCAAGGGTCAGTCCTGGGACCAATTCTTTTCAACTTATTCATAAATGATCTGGAGAAAGGGGTAAGCAGTGAGGTAGTAAAGTTTGCAGATGATACCAAACTGTTTAGGATAGTCAAGACAGAAGCAGACTGTGAGGGACTCCAAGAAGATCTCACCAAACCGAGTGATTGGGCAACAAAATGGCAAATGAAATTTAATGTGGATAAGTGTAAAGTAATGCACATCGGAAAAAATAACCCCAACTATACGTACAGTATGATGGGGGCTAATTTGGCTACGACAAATCAGGAAAGAGATCTTGGAGTTATCGTGGACAGTTCTCTGAAAACTTCCACACAGAGTGCAGCGGCGGTCAAAAAGGCAAATAGGATGCTAGGAATTATTAGGAAAGGGATAGAAAATAAGACCCAGAATATCTTACTGCCCCTGTATAAAACTATGGTACGCCCACATCTTGAATACTGTGTACAGATGTGGTCTCCTCACCTCAAAAAAGATATTTTGGCCTTGGAAAGGGTTCAGAAAAGGGCAACTAAAATGATTAGGGGTTTGGAACGGGTCCCATATGAGGAGAGGTTAAAGAGACTGGGACTTTTCAGTTTAGAAAAGAGGAGACTGAGGGGGGATATGATAGAGGTCTATAAAATCATGAGTGGTGTGGAGAGGGCTGATAAAGAAAAGTTATTTATTAGTTCCCATAATAGAAGAACTAGAGGACACCAAATGAAATTAATGGGTAGCAGGTTTAAAACTAATAAAAGGAAGTTCTTCTTCACACAGCGTGTCGTCAACCTGTGGAACTCCTTGCCAGAGGAGGCTGTAAAGGCTAGGACTATAATAGAGTTTAAAGAGAAGCTAATTTCATGGAGGTCAGGTCCATAAAAGGCTATTAGCCAGGGGGTAGAAGTGGAGTCCCTGGCCTCTGTTTGTCAGAGGCTGGAGAGGGATGGTAGGAGACAAATCGCTTGATCATTGTCTTCGGTCCACACTCTCTGGGGCACCTGGTGCTGGCCACTGTCGGTAGACAGGATACTGGGCTAGATGGACCTTTGGTCTGACCCAGTACGGCCGTTCTTATGTTCTTATGATAAGATTATTGCCATGAGTAGGAACTATTCACAAAAGTATGAGTATGCTGGATTAAGTCCATAAATTGTATAATTACTACCAGAAAATAAGCCTTGCCCTAAAATTAGTAAATACAAAAATGTGTACCTCGTCATTGTGTTTTCATTTTTGCCAAGCAAGTGGCTAAATCCTGGAGACAGGTTCTCTCTTGGAGATCGTTTTGGACTGTATGTCACAGACACAGGTGCCAGCATTATCTCTCTTCTTGCTACATAGGACAAAAGATTTAAGTATCTAAATTTTTCCTATGTAAAGAGCTTTTCTTAATGTACTTTGATCCAGGATCCAAAGTCTTAAAGAATGATTTTCAAAGGTCTTCATGAAGTATTCACCATTCAAATCCTATAAAGTATGAGACACACTCACAAATGACAGTAAGGTTACAGCTTTCACATATTCTGTATCTAATGTATGCAACATTTTTTTCAGAAAATTCATGATAAAAGGGTGAGAATCTTATCTTTTAAATGTCCTATCTTCAGCTGTTTATAGCACCACTTTCCGTTATTTAAATACATTTCATTTTGAAGTAACAACACAACACCTGTACACAAAAATGCTTACTTGGTGTGTTTGTCTTCCTGTTTGAAGGTGGGAGGGATGATGACCTCTGCCCACTAGGTGAGCTATATCTTTTTGGTCTTTGTTGATCTTTGCATTTCTCTGGAGACCGATGGGCACTGAAAGTGCTTTCATCAAATCCAACTGTATGACGTCGATTTGATGTCTCTGTAACAAAACAAACATATTCAAATTAAAATTTACATTTATATTACACAGTATATCAAGGATTCTCCTTCAGTCAGTGCCCATATAACCTACTGTACTCAAAACTGTAATTGTTCCATCTCAGCTGTTTCCCTATCAGTATGCTTGTGTTGTACTAACCAGTTATACATGCTTAAGTCCTGATCCCACTAGAAATTGAGCAGTATTTGAGATTCACTGAAGTAAGATGTTAACCTGACCTATGAGAAGAGCTGTTCTGAAGCACAAGTATAGTAGAGAAGATCTGAATTTACAATGAGGTTTAACAGGACAAATCTGAGCAAGTGAGAAATAGCACAGGCTTAATAGAAACATGAGACAGAAAGCATAAGTATCTTGAGAGACAGGGGACACAGGAGTTAGGACAGATCCTAAATTTTCAAACCTAGATGTATGAATTTAGGCTCCATATTTTTGGCTTCTGAGTAAAGCCTAATGTAAAGAGGTAATTAATACATACCACTCCAGCATCACTGCAGAAGAGATTAAGTCTGTTCAATCATACAGTACACACAAGATTTCATTGCAACATTTAGACATTACACTACAAAAATCACACGTGGGTACAAAGATCATAGGAATTTAGTTAAAACCCAGTGTATATAAATTTTAGCTAGACAAAAGGCACTGAAATAATTTAACTAACATGATATCACAGAGAAATTCTTGCATTTCTACTATTTTAAACAAGTCATTAAGCTTTACTTTTTCAGGTTTTGTTAGGAAACTCAAAGGCTCTTTGCAAAGCTACAAATTTTACTCTGTTACCTGAGCCAGACTAATTCCAATCCTTTGAAATAAAGGAAGGAAAAATAACAAAAAATATGAGATTTAGATTATACAAATCAAGATAAATCCAAGAATATAAATAAATTTACTAGTTGAAGTGTCTTCTTTTTCTGTCTGTGTTCCCCAACTTTTAAATGCTTTTCCTTCAAGTTCTTTAAGGGCTCTCATAATTGGTGTGTCCGGTGCTTCATTTTCTTTTTTTTCAATTACATATGTTGTAGTGTCTTCTTGTGAAGAGTCCTTTTCTGGAGGAGAATGGTCCCTTAAATAATATATGAAAGCTACATGAGGAACCAAAATTGCAGTATAAAGTAGACTATCCAAACATCAGCCGAGTTAGAGTTAATACTTTAGAGTTTGCTAGTACAAAGTATTGTGTCACCTTACAAAAATCAAAACGGAAATTCTTATAATATTCTTTATTTCATCCTAAAAAATCTGACATTTAAATATTAATTATAGGGAGAAAAGAGCTTCCAAATCCAAGCAATGGTGGAAATGAGTGAAGTTTGGTGAGCTAGAGCTATCCAAACATCAACTCTGTAAAATCTTAAAATGAAATATATGCTTACAGAACTGAGACATTTACAAGGAACAAGAGAAACTACTAAAAAGACAGAGTGCCATCTTCATCAAAACTGATGTCTGCAAAACCAGCAGAGTGGCCAACTACCATGCCTGTGCATTTCTGATAGAGAACTCCTTTGCTGAAGTGGAACTCATCAGAGGGTAGAAAGGCAATGGCAGTTTGTCCGTGAACAAGACATACCTATCAGGTCTCTTCAAGGTCCAAAAGACCTTTGAGTCCTAGGAAAGTCCCTGCTTGTTTCACAGTAGATTAGTTGGTTCCTTCAAAACATGCACAGCACTTTAAGCAATGGATAAATACTTTAGAACTTTGGTAAATAAATGCAAACATAAAACTGAAGAATAATCATTCTTAGAGAAAATTATTAAAATTATTTCTAAAATCAGAAATTGCACAGATATTTCTTAGATCACGACGGCTTTGATTCTCCACTATGTTAGAGTGGAGGATGGTGGTTACAGGAAGCTATATTACCTAGAAGGAATGTAGGTTTCCTCCAGTCTGTTATCCATATTGCATTCTTGATTTTCTAATGGTTGGCCTGTGAAGATTGAATACTCTGCTCCTGATATCAACCACTTCCGTCTATTTACATCAGAAGCTGTCAGCTTGCTATTGGAGTGAAAAGCATCAGGATTATTAAATGCTCAAAATTTTGGTTTTGAAATAAAAAAAAAACTAATAATACTTATACTAGCCAATGAAAATACAAATCTTAAATTCCAACACACAATTACAAATTTGTAAATATTTGGAGAAAAAAAATGTACTTTTTCCCACAGATCTATACTGCTGTACAAAAACACTTGCTTTTCTCATGTAAAGTGCCAGATACCAAGTTAGCTTCTTCTCAAAAATTTTGAATGAATTTTACAAAACTAAGATACAATAGCACCTGAGGTGAATCTGCTGGTTTAAAGCCTACAACTCTTTTCTTTTGTTTCATCTTACCTATTTCTTAAAAAGAAAAAACACAACTAATAATACAGAGGAGTGATGAATAAAGAGGCCACCAACTATTTTAAACTGAAAAATTTCTGATTAGAAATACCAAAAAGTTATTTTATATATAGATTCACTAAAAAGGCACACAAAAATGAGACCAGTATATTATTCACATAATACCAAGAATAATAATTATATTTCTTTAAATCTATCCTGCTGGGTTTTTTTAATAGTATGATGCTCTAAGTTTGCTATCAGTTGCTAAGGCCTGATTTCATCCCCAGTTTAACACTGACTTCACTAAATTGCAACTCTTCCCTACACCAGTGGGGGCAAATCTGTCCCAAAATGTTTAACTCTACATTTTTTCCATTTTGGAGGAATCCCATTTTTATATCTATTCAACAAGTCCTCAATAGAAATTGTCCCTCTGAGTTGCTAACAGGTAAATTTCTTAAGCTCCATAAGAAAAAAATTGAGATTCAAGAAAATACTGCTATTATAGATCACATTGGCTCTCTAAAGTACTTCTATATCAGAATGTACATAACAATGGATACTCCCAAAATGTATGCATTAGATAAACAGGCAATGCACACCACAGCACTAATTAAAAGTATTATAGTAAAACTCCAATTGTCAGGCATCCAGTGGTCCAGCACTCCTGATAGTCCAGCACCAACTGGAACATGGAAGTGCTCTGGAGCTGCTCTGCCCCCAGCTTCCCCAAGTCCACTGCTGGTCAGTTTCAGCAGCGGCTAACTTGGGGAAGTTGGGGGCAGAACAGTTGGGGTGCTGCCGGTTGGTCCCGCAGCGCCGCCCTCTCCCATGCTGCGCAGTTCCCTGCCAACCCCCACCCCAGTCCCCTCATAGCCCCCCTTCTAGTACTCCGGCATAGCTGATAATCTGGCACCCCCTGGGTCCTAAAGGTGCCAGATTATCAGAAGTTTACTGTACATTGAAACAAAACAGTAAGCAATGATCTAATATTTCTATAATTTAAAAGGAATTTTGATTATGGTAAAACTTTTCAGGCTCTCTTTATATATCAAAGGAGCAAAGCATGCCCATCCCAGTTTTGCCCCTCTTCTAGAAAAGTTTGCCCTCTAGTTTTCACATAAATCTAAATTACACTTGTAACATTTTATTTAAAAATTTTTAAAAATTCACATCTACTCTTGATTCAAAGTACTAAAGGTACAATAACACTGAGCCTGTATAGTTCAATTGCAGGTTCAGATCTTATACTTTCTACTGTTTACCTTTACTCACAAGGATAATCCCCAAGTACTAAGTAATATCAGTCAAGTAACTGAAATCACTTATAAGAGTAAGGATTGTACAGGTAAAGCTTGCAAAACTGGATGCCCATATTATTTTATCTTTTAATCATTTTCCAGTGTATAATATGGTGGATTACATATTGTGTCTTCCAATTGCTACTGTCCAACATTAAATAATCCGTTTTTGCCAAAACAGGCAAACTGCTTAATAAAACACATCACCCATTTTTTCACGTGATAAAATATTCACTTACTTGGCATGACTTGTTTTTGAATGACTTTCAGTAATATGGCGGAGTTTCAACATATTTTCATGTTCTACCTGCTTGATCTGAGCTTCAAGTTTTGAAATTGTTCTAATGTAGAAGTAATGAAGACATATTACCAAGAGATTTAAAAGAAGTTTAAGATAATGTTATTAGATTTTAAATAGCATTAAAATATAAGGATTTTTAATATATATCCTTGGTGGAACTTAGGTAGAAGTAGCATAAACAGTATATAAAAATTCTTCACTATACATGATCCCAAGCTCTGTCAATTCAAAGATTAAACAACATGAATGGAGGACAAGAAAAAAAAACATTACTGTGGAATAATTCCAACCAAGTGTAAAACCATTTAAAATACCAATAATATTACATGGGTTCTATCTGAATGAAATCTATTTTTTTACATTAGCTCCACCCTAAAGAAAAAATAAACAAACCCTTTCTCCATCTCAGAAAGGTGGTTTTCTGTAAAGGACGTCTCTGTTCTGGATTTAATGGGTTGCTCCTCGTTTTACGTGTCATTCAGATAATTTGCCCTATCTACTCCTTAGACTTTTCATAGACTTTTCATATCATATCTCTCTCCTTCCCCCCTCTCCCCCACAGTAGCCCACACCTTCAATTAACCAAACCTTAAGAAAAATTCTGTTAGGCCTGCATTCAGAGTTAAAGTGAAAAACTCCCAACCTTACAGGATTCTAGATTGGTGGACTGTGATACAGATATGCCCAGGCATTCCCAGACAGGTATACTGCCTCTGTGTCCAACCATTTCTCAATATTTCACCAAAGAGGCTGTAAGTGATCTCTGTTTAAAACTAAGAATTAGCATGATGTCATGATGAACATCATGATTATGAGATGTAAAGGAATTAAGAGAGACATAAAATGCAGAATATGAGCGTTCAAAACTATGTATCTGAAGTGACATGGGAGAATCATGAAATGAGGTGTACCGCTTCCACAGAGGCAGTGGATTGGTGTAGTTTACAGGTGTCCAACTGATAAAAGATGAGACACTCAAGTGTATCTAAGTGGGGTGTGTGAAATTCCTAACCTGAATTGGAAGGCTTGTAGAGTACTGAGGAAGTAAGGATGTTAAATTTTGTTTCAAAGGAGCAGCACCGAGGAGCCTGGAGTCAGATGGGGACTTCCCAGCTGACCTTGGGTTCCGTGCCGCATTTTCCCAGAACTTGGGGTCAACTGGGGACGCCCCAGCTGATCTAAGGTTCCACTGAAACACCGCACAGAGCCCAGGTCCCCAGCTGACCTTAGGCTCCACAGTGCTGCCCCTTTGAATGCCAATTTCACGTTTCAAAGGGGCAGTGCCACACAGCTGATCCCCAGCTCAACTGTACGGCGCTGCCTCCTTGAATACCCCTTCTTCCCCCGTCCCGCTTTGCTGACTATCTAATAGAGGCAGCAAGGGGGCGAAGGGTAATGACTAGTCAATTGTCTATCCAATAAGCATTTGCTTATCATATAGTCGACTACTAGTCAACTAGTCTTTAACATCCCTAGTACAGAGCCAACAGCCAATAGCTGGGGAAGCTTTCCTAGAGAGTAGGAGGCAAAGACAAGGGTTTCTTAAGCTGTAACGAGGTGGTACTGATCCACTTTATGTATCACTGAAAAATTTCACTTGGATCCCATAATAGAAGTATAACTTTCAGACAGGAAAACAAAATCTACTTTCCTATTAAGGATGCCCCAATCTGGAGTAATCTATGTCCCAGCAGTTCTTAGAACCAGATGAGAGAAATAGACAATGCAAAAGGAACGCTAGACTGAACTGACCCTGACTCCTGTTCTCAAAACACAGCATACAAAGAGAGCAAAGGCACCACAATCTTCACAACAATACCTAAAAAATATTGTAGATAGATGTCAAGTAAATGACCAGTAAATTTATTTTAAACAGGTGGATACCATGCCAGCTTGGGATGTCTCTACACATTTTCTCATCTTAAAACTCTCAAATGCTTAATGAAAATGTTCTTAATTGAGGAATGAATTCAAAGACCAAGCAGGAGACTTTCTCCTCCTCCTTTTTCCCCACTTTTTTTATGACCCACAAAAAAATAAAGAAGAATTTTGACTTCCTAAAAACCTGTGATTTATACAAATTTATAAAAGGGCTATGACAACATTTTAAATTGTCATAAATTCTCTCTCTTTGGCTAGACTGGCTTCAGACAATCCAATGTAAAGTTAATGGCTTAGCAGAAATGAAATCTAGAATTGATTGGGAGATGAAACTGGTAACCATCCTAAGAGTTGTGAAAAACAAACAAAATGTACATGAAAAATTGTAATTTCCCCATCTCTCCTGATCTTTCTGACTTGAAATGTTCAGGTGAACATGGGAGGGAAAGAATGAATGACAGCATCTACCCATACAAGAGAAACATAGTGAGTCATCTTCCAAAAAAAAAAAAAAAAAAAATCAGCTCAAAGAGATCCTGTGAGAGCCATATCAGAGCTTTCCCAGATTAAAACCCCTTTTCCCATGCCCCCGTGGGCATCCCTGAATTCTCTGTTTAACAGGCTTGCAAGGGAACAAGTGAGCAATCTGCGATGAAAACTTTCAGCAGTCTGTAGCCATGAACAATACTGGCTGGACTTTGGCCCTAACATTTCTCTCTTGATGGTCATGTTTCCTGCCTATCCAGAAAGTGCAAATTCAATGGACTGCAGTTCTATCAGCCAGGAAGGAGAGAGGTTCAGACAGCAGGAGGGACAGACATAGGAGGTATTTCTTCTGATCTATACATGGAATACCTTCCTGACCTTTATTCATGCCTAGATTAAACAAATTACTGTCAGCATCCACATTCTTGAAAACCAGAACAAAGACAAGCAGAAGACAAAGGCTTTTGAGGAAAAAACTGTAGCATGGAAAGCTTGACCAATGGGTTGGCTGAACTGAATGACAACGGAATGGAGATGAGCCCATTCATTCCAGATTGGGAGGAGGTTCTGATGAGGAAAAATGTTTATAAAATTTTGTAAATTAAGGCTCTTATACTCTGTGCAATGTAATGTAAAATAATTCAATATCTGTAGAAAGGTGCTTCATTAATTTTTACAAACAGCGAACAGATCTAACAGAGAACAAATCTAAAGATCAGCAGTACATTTTATTATCAAGTAGTAAATGTTTAATGCATTATAACCTAGATTCACATTATTAAGATAGTACTAAAATGCTTTCACATTTTACCTTTTCAAATCAGAAATCTGGGTGTTTGCATCAAGCAATTTATTTTCAGTTGCATTCAATGTATCCTATAAAATACACAAAAGGAAAAAGTGAATAGTACAGACCCTTTATGCCCTAGTCTACACTAGGACCGCAGTCCGAAATAAACATCTCCCCACCCCAAATTCCAATTAATAAGTCGTGCATCCACACTACAAAGCCTGTTATTTCATAATACCCGGCCACGGAATTCGAATTCTGTAATCCTACTTTTCATCAGGAATAATGCTAATTCCAAACTTGTAATTTTGAAATAACATTAGTTAGATGCTCCAGTGTCGCTAATTGGCCTCTGGGAGGCCTCCCACAGCTCCCAAAGGTGTTTCGTGGGGCTCTGAGTCTGAGGTAGTGTGTCCACATTAATGGAGCCTGCCTCAGACTAATTTCAATGCTTCCCCATAATGAGAACATGCCATTTCGAATTTGTTAAATTGGGAATTCATAAGTCAAATTTAGTAATTTAATAATAATTTCCTAGTGTGTACATGGCCTACAGGAAAAAATACATTATTTCATCTATATTGAAAAATTATAATGTATGTCACCTTTTTATTTGAAAGGGAGCTAAATGCTTAGATTTCAATTTGTCTTTGCAATACCCTTGTTGTCTAGGATTAGAATATCATATAAGCAAAAATATTTCCTTTTTCATCTGATACACTGTAAACTCTATGTTCTTCCTCCTTGTATGACACTGAAAACATAGTATGAACCCATTCATTAAAATCCTTTTTAAATAAATACTTAAATATTTAATTAATATGTATTTCTGTGCCATCATGATACATTTGGGCCTAACACTGGCTGTTCAAAACTTTTCCCCTCCTTCGGTTCTCTTGATTCAAATATTATCCTCTCACTTATCAATGGATAGCTGATGAGTCCAATATTGTCACACGTAAAAATTTCAATAACTTTGAAATAAAATTCACTAATACTTACCTTTACTCTTTCATGTTCTTTTCCAAGGGATTCGTATTCTCCAAGAAGCTAAAAGAAAAAAAACTGCAAGTATTAAAATTAAAATATCATGGAAAACTAAACTCATAAAAATGTAGCATATTTGCTTCCTTACACGAGGCTAAGGCTAGACTATGTATTTCTAATTGTAAATGTAGGATGCAGATACAGGAGAGAATTGTGACTTAGGAGAGTTACATTTCTCTCCTTGGCTCGCTGTTTGGTCTACATTCATAGCAGACTACGAATAAAAAGTTGCCACTGAGCAGGACACTTTCAAGAACATCTACATTATTTAAGACATATTTAAGCCCTTAGATGCACTGCTTTGGTGAGTCTTTAAGAAAGGGTTTGAAAGTGGTCTTTCACCGTAGAAGGGTATTATTGAATAATATGAAGAAATAATTTTTTGGGAGTTGTTCTTAACAAATTCAGGTTTATTGATCAATAGAATTGTCTCTATTCAAGAGTTAGCCCTTTTTATTGCTCACTGCTGTTTTGGTTTTAAATCCACTTTTTTTCTTTCTATTCCCAATGGCAGGCATATTTTTAAATATTCAGGGTATATATAAGAATACACAAACTGGGTAAGTCCAGAAAGTTAGATTTTTGCTAATAGGTTTTATTCCTAAAATACTGGCAGTCCCTTTTGCTTGCATGAATAATGTTAACAATTTGTTGATTTGTGTATTAATCCTTGTGTGCTTTAGCATTTACTCCTGGAGGAATTCTGTGCCACTGAGTATTGCAGAATGTGCATAGAAGTTAATTCTGTGTGTGCAGAATTTCTTTTTTCCCCCTCCACAGAAATGGGATTCAGAGTTGCTGGCCACCACTAGGAGCCTCTGCACTCAGTAAAGACCAGCTCCAAAAATACAAGGGGGCAGGAGGAGGAGATGGGTTCCTGGCAGCTGTAGTTCTCAGTATATCCTGAAGGATAGAAGTGGCATGCAGAAAACTCCATACAATCAGGGGAATGAGCATAAGGCTCTTCCTCTCTCTGGATCCCTGGGTTCAGGGGGAGAAGGAGTGCGGGTATCTGGGTTGGATGACACTCTGCAGCTGGGCTGTAAGGGAAGGGGGCAGAGAAACAAGAACTCAATTGTTGTAAGGGATTCTTTAACTCTATTCCTGGGAGGAGATTTTCTATATATCTGAATTGTTATCATTGCTAACAGGTAGTTTGAAATAAATATCCAAAATAACTGAAACTGTAGTTATTATGTAGTGTTATTTTGACTAATAATAATGTGCAGAATTTTTAATTTTTAGCTCAGAATTTCCTCAGGTATACAACATTACCCTGTTTGCAGGTCATTAGATTTTTCTTAAATGAATGTTATTAAAGCATACAAAAGATATAAAAAGCTTCCTATAAATGACATGTCAAGAAAGTAATCTTTCTTGTTAATGTAAGATGCAGGCACTGCTGAAGAGATAAAAGGAAACAAAATAACTTCCCCACCAAAGATGAGATTTTCAAAGGTGCTCAATTCTAACTCTGCTCTGCTCCCAGTGAACTCAATGGTCAAATTTCCCATTGACTTTAAAAGGAAAGATTTTGACCAATACAGAACACTTCTGAGAATCCATCCTAAAAAAGGTGCTAAAGTTCCCAATAGTTTTTCACTGCTATTATCATTCTCTAAAGACAGATTAACTTTAATATAAAGCAATAATGAAAAGCCAAAAGTTTGATCTGCAATAAAACAGAAAATCAGAACAAACCACAAAGAGTTACAATGAAGAACTTCAGCCCAATCCCAGTGAATTAAAAAAAAATAAAATCAATGAACTATTCTAAAATTAGTTCAGAAAATGTTACTTTACCAGACACACAGATGGTAAGCTAAACTAGCACTGCTATTTGACTGCTGGAGACAGAAAAGAAACTGAGTAGGCAGAGTCTTTAAAGATCTGTCTCCCTGCTGTTGCAAAACAACACCTAGCCATCTGGACTTAAAGGGTATAAATAATACTTCATTTCTCTATAATGTCAGTAAAATGATCTAATAGTTTAAAAAGTAATAAAAATAAAAGATGAGCTATACTATATATATTCTTTTGTTTTAGTATGTACAATTATAACAAAATACAATAAAATCTGCACTAATGACCAATTTGAATAAACAATTTGATCTCAAACAACAACAGGTTGAACCTCTTAAATCTGGGACTCTGGTCTGGCAACATTCGTGGTCTGGAAGGATCACAGATATTGCTGGACCAGAGAGCCCTGGCACCCAAGAATGCGAGCCAGTCAACAAGTTCAGTGGAGGGGAGCCTCACCATTAGATGGGTGAGCCATATCCCTGGAGAACCCTGGCCCAGGCAGGGCAGCAGCAAGACCAAAAAGTCCCATTCGTGCAGAGTCCTGTCTTGGTGCGGCAGCAGCAAGGCAGCCGCAGAGCCTTATCACCTGTGAGCTCTGGGTAGAACAGCAGTGGGACTGGCAAACTCCATCTCTGTGGAGCCCTATTCTGGCATGGGAGAAGCAGGGAAGCTGGGGAGCCCCATTCCAGGGCAGTCCTAGCAGGATATGGCAGCAGTGAGGCCACCAGCAGCTGAGGAGCTCCATCCTTGGGAAACCCTGGCAGAATGCAGGAGCAGCACGGCAGCCAGAGTCCCCTGGAACCCACAGGCAGAACAGAAGCAGGGCAGCCATGGAGCCCTGTCCCCAAGAAGCCTTGGCTAGGTGGGGCAGAAGCAAAGCCACAGCAGCTGGAGAGCTCTGTCACTGGAGAGCCCCATATGACAGTTTGCTGAGCCCAAGCCCTGTAGCAGCAGGGGTGGAGCCCAGTGGCAGTGGGGCTGAAGCAGAGCCAGCCAGAGGGAGGGGCAATATCCTGAGAAACTAGTGGCAAGAGACCTCTCCTGATCAACAAATTCCAACATTCAGGACCAGTCAGGTCTCAGGGGTTCCAGACCAGGGAGGTCCAACCTGTATTTCTAAGATAATCTTGTTCAACATTTATTCAACTATCACTTCCAGATGACTGAATTTTCCTTGTCCATTGGCTGGTCATGTTAGACAGATTTTGCTGCAGTAAATTTTGATGGCTATTCCAAAAACATCTAAGACTTTTACAGTTCAAGGCGCACTGTACAGTTGTAAACCATTATTACTTATTTTCTCACTTACGTCTTGAAACATTTTATTTTCTTCCTTTAACCTAGCATCTTTATTATCTGACAACTTGTAAGCCTTTTCAAATGCTTCTTCTAGATCCTTAAGCCTAGATTTTAGACGGCTGATTGTGTTATCCTTCTCTTTATGACTTGTGCGCATTTCTTCAATACGCTCTTGCAAAACTTTGGAAGTATTACTAACTGCATAGAAGCGTTCTCTCCAATCTGTCTAAAAAACGAAAACATGGTTCATTAAAAACAGGTACATAACAGATTTTGTCTCTAAATATTAAAGTTATAATCTTAAATCTTACACGGATAGAAAGCAGAAGTAAATTTTTTGAAATGCCCAGAGACTGAAAAAAAGTTTAAGCTACATTCTTTAATGCAATGCACTAAAACTAAGATTCAAGACAAGGCACCGAAGTTCTATCATATATAAACATTTCCTGTTCATTAGCAAGTTTTCTGGATAGCAATTTGCTGAAGAGCAGTGGGCAACCTGCGGCTCAAGGGCCATATATGGCCCATCAGGGTTCTATGTGTGACCCGCAAGACATTTTGTTTTCCATTGCCTAAGCACAGGATTGCCAGAGTCCACTGGTTTCCATCCACATTGTTTTTTTAATACCAGTATTACTAACGTGACTTCCAGGTAAAGCAAAGGCACATGAAGTGAGGTACATGCTGACTGCACACATTTACAGCAAGAACCACGCACTCCCTCTGCATCCAATCAAAGAGCTGTTACAGTTCAATTGGTCCACCTCACAAATTTGAGGTCTGAATGTGCAGTTAGCAAGATTACCCTATCCTGAGAAACCGTCTTGCAGCATTGAGATGAGTAAGGGCCACTCAAGCAACCCATTCACTAGCCAAGGTTGCCCATTGTTGCTGTATAGCCATGAATAAAATGGCTTAGGCATACCCAGGAAAGCTGAGTCATAAAAGGAGGATTCATATATTTTGACCCAGCTGGGGTTTTACAATCTAAAGTAGAATAGTAATAGAGATGTAGCCATGTTAGTCTGGTCTTCCCGAAACAAAAAACAGGACTATGCAGCACTTTGAAGACTAACAAGATGATTTATTAGGTGATGAGTTTTTGTGGGTGTGGCCCACGAAAGCTCATCACCTAATAAACAACCTAAAGTAGGATAAACAGGGCTCGACAAATAATGTAATCTACTCGCCTGTGTCGAGTAGATTACAACCCGGAAGAGCATGCACAGAGCGCAGAACTGCGCGACTAGCGAGCGGGGCTCGCCGCCGCTTGGCGAGCCCTGAGGATAAATATAGGTAAAGGGCTAGTTCTTTTTGCCTCACTGCACATGTAATGTGCCTTATCATCCATGTGTGAAATAAGAAAAGAAAGTTAGCCTTTTTCCCTCCTCCCAACCCCCTTTTTTGAGAGAGATATCAGAAACACATCTTTAATATTCTATTGGCGAACTTTAGTTCTTGCTGAAGGAAGATGGGGGAATAGGGTGTACAACTGTCATGGTTCTCATCAAACCCTGAACAGAAAAGTTAACAAGAGTAAGAAAATCACATCTGTAGATGCGCAGTTTGCTCATCAAGCACTGGGAAGGGTGTGTGGGAATAAAATGGCAAAGAGAACTCACATGATGCTATAATATTTTTGCATGGGAAAGGGCACTGGTTAGAGTGGAATGAAACTAAAAAATGGGGATTTTGTAGATCAAGAGGTTCTCAAGGTAAAGAACTTATTATCTATGCAAATATGATCTGGATGTTCACAATACGTACTGATCAGGATAGACCAACATAAAAATATAAATTAGATGAACAGTTAACTGTTGTTCACTTTTACCTTCTCACTTAAACAACTGTAATCTGTTACCCACAATATATACTTACAACTTGCATTTCTAGCTTATTGTTCTTATTTTCAAGGGTTCTCATGCGAGTATTAGCTTCATTGAGAGCAGCATCTAACTGGCCACACCTAGAGGCATAAATTTTTTTTAATTTAACAAAGAATGTATAAAATAAAACCTTTTCCCTTCTAAATTAACATAATAATTTTATATATGTGTACACCTTTTATCCAAAGACACTTCAAAGCCCTATAAAAACGGATACAGTATGCAAAATAGATACAGGAATTATTTCATTTACCCTGGAGAGCAACCATCTCTAAAAATGAAAATACGGTTCTCATTTTATAACACTATAAAACAGATTATGGCAGGAAGCAAAAGAACTCTCTCCTGCAACTGAAACTACGTGAGAACTTGAATAGGTAAAAAATAATTAACCAAGTTACAATTTAGCCAGGTTTCTAGAACTGACATCCTCTCTCTTATGAAAAGAGCAGAGACTTTTTAATGATGACAAATGACCTTAGTTTTATTATTACACAAATAAAGCACCATCAAAAAGTCACTCGTCCCTAATACAATGCTGGGTCATTGTTTCCACACTGACTCAGAGGGAATACTGCCAACTGCTGAATCTTAAATGCCACCTCTTGCAGTAGTTAGGTGTTCCTGAGTTAGAGTGCAGATTCACCTCAACCATATTTTGCTTGTTATATCTGACAGAATCATAGTATTATGGGATATGGCTGCAGTTATTGTCTGTAAGTGATATTCAAAGATAAACCTTCTAAACAGTTGGACTCCAATAATATATTTCAATCAAAAATGCCAAACCCTATTTAAAAAGAACATTATTGAAGTTCCAAAATCAAGCATGCAAAAGTTAGGAAATGCCAGAATTAAGGTTGTATATGCAACCTTAATTAATTCTACTTGTGCCTATGCATTGGTACAGTCTTTAATTACAATCATATACTATTTTGCCTCATACTCTGAGTAGGATGGATGATGCTGACTTAACAAGCAACTCTTCAAATATTTTATACCTTATCTAATAAATGCAATTCAATACTCCCTCTGACAACACACTTATTAATTTTCTCATGGGATTTTAGCCTGTGGATAAAATAGTTTGTCCTGTGGATAAAATGGTTGTCATCATAATGCAAAACTGTATTATAACAACAGTAAAGATCAATGTATCATGTGTAGGAGCTCTGACAGGATGGTACAAGCACAGTACAGTCATACATTTGAGTTGTGAGTTAAAGGTTGGGGCATGCTCAATAACTCTGTAAAGATGGCTCATGAGCAGTCAGGTCAGCACAAGAGATATGAGCACTGAGCATAAAACCTTTGGAGATTTTACCTGATAAAATTGAGGAAGTCTCTATCAATCATGTGCAAACTACATTTTTAAAGAGGCTTTCAACTTGGCCAAATCTGAGCAGAATTTCCCTGGGGCAGCAAAAAGAACAATCCTGAAAACAGCCACTTTTCTGCCACACTCCTGCTCCAAAACATAGTGATGGGTAGAACTGTTCATAGAAAAGGTTGCCAGATTTTTAAAAACATAGATAAAACAACATATTTGTCCATAGCTTCATTCTGGAAAGGGCTGAACTGTTTTGCTTAAAAAAAACAAACAATAAATGGTCCTGCAGCACCTTAGAGACTAATGAAAAATGTAGATATGAGCTTTTGTGGCACTTCTTCAGATGTTTTGCCTGAAATTTTCAAAACAATTTAGCCTTAGGCGGACACCAGACGTAAAATATAAGTCCAAACACTTAAAGTTTGGCAATTTTATAACCAATTGAAAATAGAGTCTTATAATGGGACATGTCAGGCAAATTAATAGTAGGCAGCACTATTGACCTCCCCTATAATATAATGAATATTATGATATGCATTGTAGTCACTCTTATCTCTGAAATTGGAACACAAGTTATTTGTAGGAATGAACAAACTGAGTGCTAAGCAACCCATTGATGCTGGAAGATGAAGAGAAAAACTTGTTCCTGTCATTAATACATTATTCCAATCACTTTTGAAAGGTATAAAAACAGTTAAAATACACTAAACAATTTACAGTACATGTCTTGATTGGTGATGTTGATATATAGAAACTCAATCTGACTCAATGTGAAAAATATTCAAATTATGCTGAAGAGAGCATTTATATAAAGTTGACTGTAATATCAGACAGAGTACTAGTTGGCAGAAACATCTGAGAAACATTTATGAAGAATGTTGTAGATTCAAAAGGGGCAATTCAGGTTAAACCTTTCTGGTCCGGGATTCTCTGGTCCGGCGACATCCATAGTCTCGCATCATCAAGGACCTGGGGGTGCTTTGGAGTACTCATGTGGGAAAACTGCGTTGCAGGATCATGGATGTCATCAGACCAGAGATCTGGGACAAACCTTTTGATCATTTCAGTTTATTAGGCTACAACTTGGGACACAAAGGACATGTCTATGCTATGAAATAATTTCAAAGTAAGTAAAACTGAAAAAATAACTCGCAAAATAAAATCAAAATACCTCAGAAATATTTTGAAATAGTGTGTCCACACTGATTGGAGCCTGCATCGGATTTAAAGCCTTAGGGAGGGCACCAGGAGGGCAAATACTTCCTGTGGCTGCTTGCTGAAGCTAGCTGAGACACATGCTTACAGGGGCTCCTCTCTCGCATGTCCCACCTGCCACTTCTACTGCCTACCTCCTTGCAGGACACCAAACTCATGCTGTGTGCTCTGGTGGCTCTTGCGGATGCCAGTGCTGACATCATGCAGCCAGAGCTGCTGCAAAGCAGTGCCAGGCTCATGGGCCTCATGCTGCACCTCATGGCGCAGTTCATCCAAACTGCCCACATGCTGCTTCAGCACAAGGAGCAGCTCTTCACCCAGGTCCTACTGCTGCAAATGACCCTCAATTCCCTGAATACTGTGGCAGGAGACCAGTTAGGAGTCCTCAGTTTGGTGGGACCGCATCATCCTGCAGCGATGGGACAACAAGTAGTGGCTCCAGAACTTCCGAATGCAGAAGGCTACCTTCCTTGACCTCTGTGAGTGACTCGCCCCTGCCCTCAGATGACAGGACACCCAACTGTGACCCACCAACCTCCTGCAGAAGTGTGTCACCATCACACTCTAGAACAGTGGTTCCCAAACTTTTTGACATCACGCCACCTTTTTGATTTTTGAGAAACCCTCACACCCTCCCTCCCAAAAAAATAGCAGCAAAACTTGGGGTGGGATTGATGGGGCGGGGGTGTGGCTGGGTCTCCTTGCGCCCCCTCTGGAATTTCTTCATGCCCTGCCAGGGGGGCACATCCCCAAGTTTGGGAACCCATGCTCTAGAAGCTAAGGATGTTAAAATGTGGGTAATTAACTAATCGAGTAGTCAATAGAATTTTTATTGACTACTCAAATTAGTCGATAGGCAGCTCAGCTCAGTTCCAGCTTACGCTGGGTGCGGGACCAAATCCTGATGCAGCACCGCAATTTAAAAAGCAGCAGGAGCTGGACAGCCCGACCCCCTGGCTCCAACTGCATTTTAAATTGCAGCGCAACAGCGTGTTTTGTCCTGCATCAGGCATGAACTGAAACTAAGCCAGGCTGCCTGCCCTGCCAGCAGTAGCCCCTGTGCACATGGATCCCAGCGGGGTTTTGGGATCTTCTCCACACAGTAACTGCTGCTGCGAAGCATCCCCTGCCCTCCGGTGGGTCATCATTCACAGGGGCTGCTGTAGCAAAACAGCCCCTGTGGGCACGAGGGTCCCAACTTCCTGCTGGAACTCCTCATGCACAGGGACTGCTGCCGCAAAGCAGCCCCTGCTCACCCCCCTGCCTCTGATAGAGGCAGCAGCAATGGTAAGGAGGACAGGCAGCACCGCAGAGAAAGTGCTGGGGGGAACCAACTTTTAAACTGGCTCCCCCCAGCATTGGCTCCTGCTTCCCACCCCTTTGCTTGATGGACAACAAGGGATGGTTCACATACATTAACGTCGGCTGGAAGGGGAAGGCGCATGATGCCTGCATCTTCCAGAACTTCTGCTTGTTCCAGAAGATGCACGCCATCACTTTTTTTCCAGACTGCACCATCAGGGTTGGTGACATGGACATGCTGATCTGCATCCTGGGCAACACAGCCTACTCTTGTTCCCCTGGCTGAGGAAGCCTACTTGGACAGCCCAGACCCCACCAAGGAGAACTTCATAGTTGTGGAATGTGCCTTTGACCAACTAAAGAGGAGGTTCAGGAGTCTCTTCACTCACCTAGACCTCAGCAAGTACAACATCCCCTATGTGGTAGCGGCCTACTGTGTGCACCACAACCTATGTGAGAGCTAGGGGGAAACTTTCCTGCCAGGTTGTGGGGGGGAAAGGCCAAATGGTTGACCAGGGCTAATGAGCAGCTGGATACCAGTGCCATTCAATGAGCACATAAAGGGGCAGTGCTTATCCAGGAGGCTTTCAGGGTGAGTTTCAGCCAAAGCCACTTGTGAGACTCTCCCCTGTGCCTCTTCACAAGGGGCCCTTGCATTCTCTCTGTGTGCCTTTCCCCTTTTCACCTTCCCTGCAGAGCAAATAAAGAAGAGGTTTTTTTTTTGAAAGAACAACTCTGTTTATTTGAGGGGGAGGGGGCATACAGTAGGGAAGGGACCAGGGAAAGAACCTGGAATGGGAGAGGGGGAGAGCAGAAGAGAAGGGCCTCAGGGATGATGCTGGGACTGGTGCCTGTCTTGGGTAGCGAGGGAGGGTTTGGCTGCCTGAGATGTGCCACTGCCACATGTTCGAGGGCCTAGGAAGGGAAACCAAGGAGGGATGGGACGAGGTTGGCGGAATGGGGGCGAAGAGTTGGTGGACAAGGAGGTGGCTGGAAGCCCAGTCCATGCACACAGCCATGTGCTCAATCAGAGGAGAGGGAAGAGCATATGACCCTGTGCTGGTGCATCAGCTGGTCCCAGACTGCCTTCCTCTGCTCCTTGTCAGCCCAGTGCTCCTCCTGGTCAGTAGCCCACTCCCAGCACTCTTCATCAAGCCCCCAGATGAGGGACTGGAGGCAGGCCATCTGGTCCTGTATCAGGTGTTCCCAGGCTCGCTTCCTCTGGTGGATCCCGCGGAGTCAGGAAGATGGTATGGGAGATGGTGGACACGCCATGCTCACAGCTGTGAAGAAAAGCTATAATGGCAGTCATCTCGGGAGACACTGTGTATGAAGCCAAGCCCTAATCACTGTGCCGACTCCAAAGGTCTCAGTTCAGATTATGGCGACATGCTTTGAGCAAGCCCATCTATTGCCTAGACAACAGGCACTTTCCTGCAGGGGCATGGCTATTCAAAGGGAGCCTCGCAATACCCATGGCCTAGGAACAAGAAGGCCTGGGTAAGGTGCAGGCGGGAAGGAGAAGACGGTGCGGCTCAGCTGCCTTGGTGTTTACATGACCCCAGCCTCTTTAGTGGTGGCTTGTCTTAGGAAGGTGTCCCGCCATGGAGGCCAGAGTAAGACAGGCCTCTCCAGGAACCTTGTGAGAAGGACCAGGGGGCTCCTATATCACAGCGTCATGGATCTGAGTGCTCTAGACTGGTGCTCCATTCCAGTGGTTTGGCAGGCCAAGTAAGCCAAGTGAGGAGCACGTAGACCAGACCTGGACAAAAATACGGCCCAGATTTGGGGGCCAGATCTGGCCTGCCAAACCACCGGATCCAACTCATGGAACTGCCTCCTCCCAGGACCCTCAGGCTCATAGATGCTGCAGTTTAAAACCCAGTCCCTGCGTCTCTCTGCTGTGCAGGGAAGGAGAGGTTTCATGCAATCTCCCCATCCCCAACCCAATCCTCAGCTCTTATTGGCTGGAAACAGCCGTCCAATCAGAGCTGAAAGATTGGTCTGAGTGACAGGGGCAATAAAAGTCTTTTCCCCCATGCTGAGTTGAGAGCCATATGGAGGGAGGAGGCTGCATTTTCCAGTGGGCTGGGGCTGCAGCAGACAAGAAGCCCAGCCTGGCACGGGGGTACTGCAGCCTGCTGGCCAGGAGACACCTAGGTAAACTCCTCCCAGCCAGTGCCTGCCTCTGGCACCCCAACCCCTCCTGCACCCCAACTCCCTCCCCTTGGTCACCATCCAAACCCACTGCATCCCCCTGCCCCAGGTCACAACTCCCTCCCAGACCTGTATCCCCTCTAAAACCCTTTTCCCAGGCCAGAATCCTCTCCTGCACCCATACTCCCTCCCTGACCCTACATTCCAATCCTGACCCAGGTCACAACCCCCTCCTCCACCCAAACACCCTCTCAGACCCCACACCATCTCCTGCACCACGGTCCCTTACCCCATGCACCCTTCTGTACCCAACCTTGACCCCACACCTCCTCCACAAAAAAGTGCAGCCTTTGACCACTTACTAAAATCTTCTGCCCACCCAGACGTAGCCCCTGGTAGCCCACCACCTGCCCTCACATGTGTATAGGGAAAGTTATAGAATTCACCTGAAGTACCTTCGCTGGGATCATCTGAGGCCTAAGAGACATCCTGGGAAGGGAGAACTGGTTCCAGGATGAGTTGCTCCTGGATGGCAGTCATGGTAGCTTGACTGGCCTGGTCCTCCTCCTCCGCAATCCCTCCCTCCTGAAGGCTGACACCAGCATGTCCTGGCCATACTCGAAAACAATGGGGGATGGGAAAGGTGACTAGTCCCCTCTCATAGGATGGCATTGAGCTGCTTGTAATAGCTGCAGGTGTGAGGAGCCATCCCAGAGCATCCTCGCTGCTCCATGGCCTTGCTGTACCAAAGCTCCTTGATTTTCATGTGGACCTGGCTGAGGGTCCACATGTGTTCCTTCTATAGCCAGATGACTGGGTTGCCCGGCCAAGATGTCGGCATTTCTCCTCCTGGTGCAGAGATCCTAGAAGATGGTATCCTTGCCCCAGACTTAGATGAGGTCCAGGATCTCCTCACAGGTCCAGGCTTGTGTCTTCTTTCGTCCCTGGCCAAGGGCTGCCAAGGTGGGCTCATAGAGAGTGCTGGGGTCTGACATAGTTCCTGGAATGGTTGCTATATGGCGTGGGACTGTGAAAGGTACACATGTGCTACAAGCTCTTTTCCTTCAGCCTGCTGCTTTAAGTTCCGCAGGAGAAGGAGAGCAGTGAAGATGCAGTTTTGGCCACTCTGGCCACACCTGACAATTGAGAGAGGCCTCTGGAGGCCAATTATTTCAAAATAGCAGCAGCTGAGCTTCCACACTCACGTTCTTCCTCATGGAAAGCAGGAGTTATTATTTCAAAATAACCAGCCCATTATATTGAAAGAACGGGATTGGTAATGTGACTGTTACACTTGTTATTTTGAAATAAGGAGAGTTACTTCGAAATAACTCCCTATTGTAAACCAGGGAAAAAGAGAACTGGTTCACTGTCCAACAATACGTTTTATATTCATGCTACATGCAGGTTTTACTTAATTACAGATTTTTGTTTTACACACACACACACAAAAGTAAATATTACCTGTCAACAAGATTTTGATTGATTTTCTTCAGCTCTTCAGATGAAGCAGTTTTATAGCTTGCTTCAAGTTCCTGTTTTAAGCTCTGGATTTCTGAGTCATAATAAGCTCGTAGATCAGCAATGTGTCGAGCATGTTTTTTCCTCAAGTTTTGCCTAATCCTGATTTTAAAATTAAGAGCAAATATTATGTTTTTTCCACATTACTGAATGGAAATTTTACTCTAGTCCACACTACCATCCACTGGCAACCTAACATTAAAACACTGCCATATTTATTACTACATTGACTTCTCTCACAAAGGACTAGCTACAGCTCCTCTTGAGGTCATTTATTGATGCATGATCTAATAACGTGTTGGAACAGAGCTATATTACCTAAAAAACTTCATTAAGAGACATTCTATTGGCATTTTTTTGAGCTACTCCAACTTCTCCCTATATTTTTGCTGATTTTTGTATAATTGGGGGGAGGACTATTTACATAAGCTAAAAGCAAAAAAATGCTTACTTTGACAACATCATTGGATCTTCAAAGGATGTCACTGAAATACTATATTCTGGTGAACTGTTATCAGCACATGGAACCTGGGACTGGATGATTGAAGATGGAGTTAATGTTAAACTTTCTTCATCCTCAATTTTCATTAACAGATCATTACTAGTATCAGCATGTGCCATCGGAAAAGAACAGCCAACCTTGCTTTCATTTTGGAATGGATTATTTTCCCAGGGGTCCAAATGTAAAACTTTAGTACTGGAAGTATATTTTGGAGAACCGCATAGTTGAGATGAAGTAATATTGCTTATATGTGAAAATGAATCAGTGTCCGAATGACTTGAAAAAGTGGGATCCGCCATAGAGTCTGGAGAAAAGGGAGTCTTCTCATCGAGAGTACTGACAAAACAATGTCCTGGAATTTGCTCACTGGGTTTCATGTGCAGTGTTGGATCTAGTGTTAAGACCTATAAAATAAATAATTACAATACTAATAAATTATGACTGGATTTTATGAATGAAAAAGCATTAAACGCATGACAAGGAGATACTATTTATTGCAGAAATTATCAAAGGGAGTATTACAACTGTTTTTGGTAGCAATAAACATAGGTAGAACTGAGTGGACTTGCAGCTGTTTAGTAAGCTGGTACTTTTTTCTGGTGGCTGATATCTGTGTTCCTGATTTTCAAATTTTTTTTAAAAGAGCGATCTCTAGCATTTGTAGTAGTGAAGAAAACTTTTAGATTGCGAGCCAATTGAAATTGAATGTTATACAGTGATATCTGCCCAACATTGCAGAGAACATGAGACAGTAACTAGAAGAAAGGTCCCAAATCATTTCAAGGCATTTTGGTTCTGAAACTTAACAAGATTGACTCTTAATCATGAACTATTTCCTTGATGATTCAAGAAAGAAGAGGAAAAATCAGATATCATGGAGTTTGATACAAGTAGCTAAGGTCATGAAGATCTGCCCAGCCTACATCTTAGCTTTGTTTCAAGATGTAGAAACCTTGTTTGTGAATAAAAAATGAGAGCAGACCACCAATCTGAAACCTCATAATATGCCAAATGTTTCTGTTCAAACGTGAGGCACTCATGTTCAAATAAATGTTACCTCTGGTGGATGAGTTGGCTGGGATGGAGAAATGAGATTCCATTCTGACAGCTGCTTGCCTTCCCTTTGTTTTTTATGATAAATATCCTTCAATGATGGCTTCATCTCATCACCAGAAGATGACTTAAACAAAATAACAAAATTGTTAATTGTTTCCCTGATTAAAACAATCGTGATATTTAAGCAATCTTCATCTAATAAATTTAATTTAAAATGGAGAAGTTAAGAGGGGCTTGTTCAAAGCACCCAAGTAAAACCACTGAGCTTTCAATGAAATATATAAATCGTTAGTAAACAATAAGTCAGTGAAGTCACATTAATGTTCATTCTCTCTCTCTCTCTCTCTCTCCTCTCCCTCCTCCCCCTCCAGCTATAGCCATGTTAAACACAATTAGTTTCCAGGAGACACCATGAGACCGAAGATAAAGAGGAGCTCAATAAAACAATTATTCTGCATGCTTTTCATTTAAAATAATAATTGCTACATATTTAGGAGAGGCAATCCCATAGTGAATGGTTGAAGAGCAGCACTTCTGCTTTTTCCTCAGTTTTACTACAATTTCTCCACCTGACAGCCCCACAGGACCCCAACACAGCAGTTCGTCAGATGCAAGTGAACAAAAAAGCAGCAAAATTTGAGAGTTGGAGTTAGTAGCACTTCTTTGATAGAGTTAAATAATAGAAGCTCACCGCTCAATCCAAATGAAAACGAAGCATCTGAAGAAGCACTGCTATGGTAAATTCATAATTATCTATTTATCTTTTCATCATTCCTTTAGGTACCAAAGCATACACAATACTGGCTAAGTAAACATAACATTGGAAATCACTGGAGTGACAAGACTTTTATGCTACCAGAGTTTAAAGACATTTAATTAGTAATGACATTTATATGCAATTGTTTGGGAAGCGTGTCAGTTATTTTTAAGCTGTAGGCAAATGTAAAACATAATGATATGTACAAACCTTACAAAATAACCTATTAATTACATCTGTTCCCCACACACCTAACACGTCAGGATTAAGGGGATGTTAAAATGCAGTTAATTGACTAGTTGATAGGCACTTCCACATTCCTCTTTTGAAATGTACAAGAGCCCCTGTTGCACTTGCTTATCGGATAGTCTTTGACTAATCAATTAGTCGATATCCCTCCCTTGCTGCCTCTATGATATGAGGTGCTCTGCGGTGCTGCCGCTTTGAAACCCTAAGATGGCGTTTCAAAGGGACAGCCGCTGTATAACTGATCCGCGAATCAGCTGTGTCATGGCTGCCTCTTTAAAACAATACCTCTGTGTTTCAAAGGGGCAACCATGGGGCCCAGGGTCATAGAATCACAGAATAATAGGACTGGAAGGGACCTCGAGAGGTCATCGAGTCCAGCCCCCCACCCTCAAGGCAGGACCAAGCTCCGTCTACACCATCCCTGACAGATGTCTATCTAACTTGTTATTAAATATCTCCAGAGAGGGAGATTCTACCACCTCCCTTGGCACTTTATTCCAATATTTGACCACCCTGACAGTTTGACGCGGATCAGTCAGGTGGGGAGTCCCAGCTGATCCTGGGTTCCCCTCGGCATTTCCCAAAAACCCAGACTCCCCAGCTGATCCCAGGTTCTGGGGAAATTCCGCAGGGAACCTGGGGTCAGCTGGGAGTCCTCAGCTGACCCCAGGCTCTACAGCAGCTGCCCCTTTGAAACACACTGGGGCAGTGTTTTAAAGGGGCAGCCGCATCGATCCACGGATCAGCTCTGAGGCGGATGCCTCTTTGAATCGCCGCCTCCACACAATTATTCTGCATGCTTAGAATAATTGGGGGCAGTGGAGCCTGGGGTCATCTGGGAACTCCCTAGCTAATCCCAGGCTCCATGCGGTACTTCCCCAGAATCCAGGGGTCAGCTGGGGAATCCTCAGCTGAACCCGGGCTCCACAACTGCTGCTCTGAAATGCAGAGGCAGTGTTTTAAAGAGGCAGCCGCCGCACAGCTGATCCGTGGATCAGATATGCAAAGGCTGTCCCTCTGAAATGCCACTTTGGGGTTCCAAAGAGGCAGCGCCGCACTATCTGATAAAGGCAGCAAGGGGGGGGATATCGACTAGTCAAAAGACTATCCGATAAGCAAATGTTTATTGGATAGTTGACTAGTCTTTAACATCCCTAGTCAGGATTATCAATTACTAATCTCTTTTCCTCACTTAGACCCTTCTCAAAAATCTGGTGAATGGAGGTCTTCCAGCATATCTGAAGGAGAGGAACAGGCTTGGAGCATGCTTCCCAGTCTGAGTAAACAGAGATATCCAAGCTCTGCTTGAGCTAGTGCATTAAAAAGCAGCATGGATATTGCAACAGAGACAGAGGTATGTGTGAGCCACTGAAATACAGATCCAGACAGTTGGATCGGTTTCTACGGCTAGCTTAAGCAGACATAGTCCATGCTGGCAGGCATGCACCCAGCTGCAGCTAAAAGATCAACAGATTCCAGTGCTGTCTTATTAAGAATGAGAAAGGAGGAGTTCCAGATTTCAGCCCCCTCTATCCTCTTCTCTTTAACTAGAGGGCTGCTATTGACAAATTGGGCACCTGTTGACCTCAACATCCACAGGATCACAAAAGAAAGAGGAAGTTACTCACCTTGTGCAGTAATGACGGTTCTTCGAGGTGTGTCCTCTCCACTCTATGTGTGTCAGGCTCGTCCCAGCGCTGCAGGTCAGAGACTTGTCAGCCATGGTTCAGCTGGACTGCACATGCGCGGCGGTGTCGCATTCCTTTTGCACTGTTTGTGAGTCTGTGCGCAGTCCGGCTCCCACCATTTCCTCCTAATCGAGTCACTCCTGAAAGACATAAAGAAGAGACTCCGAAGCGGGGAGGAGGGCGGGTTGTGGAGCACCCCCAGGGACACACACTTCGAAGAACCGTCGTTACTGCACAAGGTGAGTAACTTCCTCTTCTTCGGGTAGTGTCCCTGTGGGTGCTCCACTCCAGGTGAGTACAGAGCAGTAGCCTGGTCTATGGAAGTGGGATTGGAATTATGATCTCTGTGCCACGGAGAGCACTGTGGATGCCAGTGCTGAGTCACGAATGAGAGCGCTGATAGCATAATGTTTTGCAAACATTATGTCAGAGGACCAGGTTGCCGCGTGGTGGATATCCTGCAACGGGACTCCTTTGAGGAAAGCCATCGATGTAGCTGTCGCTCTGGTGGAGTGAGCCTTCACTGAAGTTGGTATGGGCTTATTGCGTAATGAGTAGCATCGTGCAATGCATTTCATAATTAGTTTAGAAATATGCTGCGAAGTTAAGGGTACTCTTTTAGTTCTTTCATCTGTGCATAGCAACAGACGTTGTGACTGTCGGAAAGGATATGTTCTCTCAAGGTAGAAAGCCAATGCTCTATGCACGTCCAAGGTATGTAGTCAGGCTTCATGGCGAGAGGCATGTGGTTTGGGATAAAAGGTTGGGAGTATTATGGGCTCGTTGACATGGAATTCAGAGTTCACTTTTGGTAAGAAGTTAGGGTAGTATTGTAGTATTACTCCATGGTTGGTAAACAGAGTGTAAGGTGGAGTGGCCGAGAGAGCAGTCAACTCACCCACCCAGCGTGCCGACGTGATAGCTAGCAAGATGACGACTTTCATTGTGAGTGTAGCCATGTCACAGGTGGCTAGTGATTCAAAAAGTGGGTATGTGTGAGTGTCCAAAGACTAGCTCCAAGTCCCATAGCTCCGGGAGTTTTCTGCACAGAGAGTATAGGTTCATGAGACCTTTTAAAAGTCGTTTGGTTGTAGGGTGAGCAAATATTGAGTAACCCTCTATTGGTTGTCTGAAGGCAGGGATCGCCGACAAATTAACTCTGATGGTCGGTAACGCCAGGCCCGAGAGCTGAAGGTGTAGTACGTAGCCCAGTACATGATGAATAGGGATGGAAAGTGCATCAAGGTTATTGGCAGTACACCAGGTGTAGAATTGACACCACTTATAAAGGTAAGTTGTTCACGTGGAATTGCATCTACTGTATATTAGCACATGCTTCACCTCTTGAGAACAGATGACTTCTGCTTGGTGGAACCAGCTAGCAGCCACGCTGTGAGATCTAGCTGATCAATTTGAGGGTGCTTCATGGTCAGCCCTCATTGCGTGAGAAGGTCGGCTCGTTCTGGCAAGTGGTATGGAGGTCATAGGGATATTTGCAGAAGAAGGGGAAACCACATCTGCCTGGGATAAAACAGGGCTATAAGTGTGACTGTGGCTCTGTCCATGGCTATCTTCTCCAGTACTTTTTGAAGAAGTGGAATTGGCAGAAAGGCGTAGAGAAGGTGGCGACTCCAATCCAGTCCTGAGGGACTTTGGTCCCAGTCCTGCTCTGGAGCAGTATTTCGGGCACTTCACATTGAGATGTGTCGCAAGTAGGTCTATAATGGGGTACCCCCATCGCAGGAAGAGAAAGTACGTTAAGTCTTGGTTGAGTTCCCGCTCATGCTGAAGAAAGAAGTGCCTGCTGAGGATGTCAGCAATTATATTGTCCTTGCCCAGTAGGTATGTACCAATGATGTTGATGCCATGGCGAATGCACCAGTTCCATAGCCATGTGGCTTCTGCGCAGAGGGATTTGGATCTGGCTCTACCCTGACGGTTGATATAGTAAACTGTGGTTGTGTTGTTGGTAAGGACTTCAATAGTATAACCACGAACTGTGGGTAGGAATATTTTGCATGCACTGAATACTACCCTGAGCTCTAGAAGATTGATATGTTGAAGAGCTTCTCGTGCAGTCGATTGACCTTGAGCATGATCTCCCGCATAGTGGGCTCCCCAACCTAGAAGAGACGCATCCGTCGTAATCTATATTGTGGGTTGTGGCTGGTAAACTGGAATGGCCAAGAGCATGTTGGTAGAAGAAGCCCACCATGTCAGGGAGTGTCGCACTATCGGGGGGTACCGCCACTAGTCTGTGAACGTCCTGGTTGCCTGGGCGATAGACTAACGCTATCCAATGTTGGAGGCATCTGAGATGCAGCCTTGCGTGTTGCACCATGTAAGCCGTGGCCACCATATGCCCCATGAGTTGCAAGCAAGTAAGTATGGGGACTTTGGGGCTGATGGAAAGAGTGTGCACGAGGCTTTGTATTTTGTGGAATCTGTCCAGAAGAAGATAGGCCCTGGCTGTTGTAGAATCTAACTGTGCCCCAATGAACTCGAAAGACCTGTGTGGTGTGAAGGAGGACTTCAGGATATTGATTATGAGGCCCAGAGCTGTGAATAACTTTCTTGTGATCTCGGTGGCATGATCATAAGTAGGTGCTTTGATTAGGCAATTGTCCAGCTATGGAAATATCATGATACCTTGGCGGTATAGATACATGGTGACTACCGATAGTGTCTTCAAGAAGACCCTGGGCGCAGACAATAGGCCGAATGGAAGGACTCTGTATTGAAAGTGTTCCATGCCTATGACAAATCTGAGGAAGCGTCTGTGTGCTGGATGTATTGTCACATGGAAATAGGCATCCTGCAAGTTGAGGGACGTAAACCAATCTCCCATGTTGAGCACTGGAATGATAGAAGCTAATGTTACCATCTTGAACCTGTGTTTTTGTAGGTATCTGTAAAAGCAGGCTCTTTTCTGGCCAGGCCTCGTGCGCATAGCCTTCCTAGCCCAAGATTACCTTCCCCTCAAACCAAAAATCCTGCACTATGTGACTTAAGATCAGTAAAAACCAGGAGTAAGACACCAGGCAGGTAAGGGTCATGCAAAGTTCGCGCCAGTCAAGGGCCATCTCACCCCCTTCCCTTCCCCCTCAGCCTGTCACTAGGCAGATAGAATCTGTTAAGCCTATCACAACTAAGCGTGGGAAAGCTCTTGCTCTCTCTATAAAGCAGCTACCCCTCCTGCATCCAGTTGAGGGTTCCTGAAAATTTGGAAGGCAGAACACGAGCCAGGTTCTGAGGGCTGATCACCCGAGGACCCCCTCCCGCTCACCAAATCAACCAAATATTCCGCAGAGCGTAACGAATAACGAATATGCTGTTGTCTCTGTTGTCCCTTGTATGTCTGAAAAGTGTGAGTATTGCTGTGTAAAGTTAGTTAAAAGTTTGATAAATAATAGTGTTAAGAGTAAGTTAGTTAGAAGTTTGTTAAATAGTATAGTTAGTAGTTTAGATAGATGTCAGACCTTATGAGTAAAATTAATGTAAATATAACTGATAAAAATCCCTGAGGTGCTATTGATAATTATTGGGACTTGGAAAAACCTCAAGGTATTTTCCTCTATTGTATTGCAGTTTGTTTATTGTTACTGTTAATAGCTATCTGGCGCCCACACATGTAAAAAGCTGATAAATAAAAAGTTATAGTTAAAAGCATTTTAATAAAAGTTAAAAGATATTTAGAACATGGTTGCCTGTTTCTGCACCTCTCTGGGGCTGGCCACATTCTCGGACCTTCCATTTTACCTCCACAGTATCAATTGAGCCGTCAAAGATCCAGGATAGGCCTCCATCCCTGATTTTTTCTCTGTGAGAAAGTAACAAGAATAAAATCCTTTGCCCTGCAATTGCTCGGGCATTCTCTCCATGGCCCCAATATGTATAAGGCGTACAGCCTCCTGCATTAGGATGGCCTCATGAGATGGGTCCCCGAAGAGGGACGAGGATGTGGGAAAAATAGGGGGAAGAGAGAGAAGTGGTATCGGATAGCCGGATGTTATTAGCTCTCGGACCCAACCGTTGGTGGTGATAGCAAACCACCTGTGTTGGTACAGTCGTAGACTATGGTGAAACAACTTCTGTGATTCCGGGTGGCATTTCAGGGGTATAGTCTGCAGTCCCTCGACCAGACCATCAAACTGGCTGCCTGTTATTTTGGGGGTTGGGTGTCCTAACCCTCTGAGGACGACATTTCTGTTGGCTTGGTTTCCCCCACTGTTGTGGTTCATACTGCCTGTATCTGGGTATATGTCACCAAGATAAAGGAGACTGTGCTACGAGACTTCCTTTTTGCTGATGACTGCGCCCTGAATGCTGGATCAGAGCAGGACATGCAAGCCAGCATGGACAAATTCGCAGCAGCATGCGACAACTTCGGCCTTCTCATCAACACAAAGAAAACCGAAGTGATGCACTAGCCAGCTCCGAAAGCCCAACATCAAGAGCTCACCATCACAGTGAATGGACAAAATCTGCAAGCAGTGGATCAATTTACATACCTTGGCAGCACCCTCTCCCGCGCAGTGACAATTGACATCGAGGTCACCTGCAGAATCGCAAAGGCAAGCTCTGCATTCGGCAGACTGCTGACCAAAGTGTGGGACCGCTGTGGAATAAGCCTTGCTACAAAGCTTAAAGTCTATCGAGCAGTAGTGTTAACTACCCTGATGTATGCCAGTGAGACTTAGACTGTATACAGGAGGCATGCTAGGCAACTGAACCACTTCCACACGATTTGCCTCCGCAAACTTCTGAGGATCCGGTGGCAGGATAAGGTGCCAGACACAGAAGTCCTTTTTAGAGCAGGACTGCCGTCACTTCACACCCTGCTGATGAAAGCCCAGACACGCTGGGCTGGCCATGTTGCAAGGATGCCAGACCATCGCATCCCTAAACAGCTCTTCTATGGTGAGCTGTCTCAAGGAAAGTGATCACACCGGGGACAAAAGAAGAGATACAAAGACACGCTTAAAGCCTCTCTCAAGTCCCTGGAAATCGACACCACCTCCTGGGAGACCCTGGCACAAGACCGATCGACATGGCACATGCTGATCCACCAAGGCTGTCAAACATCTGAAGCCAGAAGGACAACCATAGCACAAGAGAAGCGAGCACTCCGTAAAGCCAGAGTTGGAAACGCTGCAACAGTGGTGCCTACACATGTCTGCCCAACATGTGGCAGAACATTTCGTGCCCGCATTGGCCTTATCAGCCATCTGCAGACACACCGTGGACAGCCCACAACTCGTTAGATGTCAAGGTCCTCTTTGAATACAATGGACGAACTTCATCATCTGGGTATGGAGTATGAGAAAGGCCTTTGCTTATAATACAGCATGTAGCATTTGCTGCGGTACTGTGGTGTGTACATGCCGAGAGTCGTCCTTGAATCCTTGCCTGAGTGGAGGACTTGATCAGTCTTTTCAGCAAACAGACTCTGCCTATGGCACAGAAAATCCTCTACCTTTGCTTGTAGTTTTTTGGACACCAATGCCAACTGGAGCCAAGATGATCTTTGCATTACCACCGATGTTGCTGTGGTACAAGCCACTGTGTCCGCGATGTTGAGGGAAATTTGTAAGGCAGCCCTTGAGGCAATATAGTCCACCTGGACTACTGATATTAATATCTGATGCTTGTCCTCGGGGAAGTGTTCTAGGAACATCACTAACTTTGATAATTACACAAAGTTATGATTGGAGAGGAGGGCAGCATAATTCGCCATTCTCAGGGTTAGCGTGGCGGATGAATAAACTTTCCTTCTGAAGAGGTCTAAACGTTTAGCCTCTTTATCGAGGCAGCATTTTTGAATTGCGGGGTCTTGATTCTTTGTTGATCAGCATCAACAACCAATGAATTAGGTTGTGGGTGCATGAATAAGAATTCCATCCCTTTAGAGGGAATAAAATACTTTTTGTCTGCCCTCTTATGCATGAGTTGGGAGGAAGCTAGTGTCTGCCAAATTTTGTTTGCGATTTCCAAGATTGCGTAGTCTAATGGTAACACCATTCAAGACTTTTGCAATGGTTGCAGATTCTTCAGGAGACAGTATTGCTTCTGTTGTACTTTACTCAGTTGCACCTCTTGTGTCTCAGCCACTCTTTTAAACAGATCATGGAATTGCCAAATATCATCTGTGGGGGAAGAGTCTCCAAGAAAGACAGCATGGTCCAGAGAGGAAGAAGACTGATCAGTTGGGGACTCCGCCTGGAATTGGGTGCAGTCCAGCGTTGGTATCTCTTCTGCCTCTGGTTGTCATACTGAAACACGTGCATCTCCTGAAGGAGTAGGAGGTCTTGAAGCCAGAAGGACAACCATAGCACAAGAGAAGCGAGCACTCCGCGGGTGGTTTAGGTGTTGGTAACCTGACACTATGTGAACGCCGCTGATGGTAATGAGGGGACGTAGAACAAGAGTCGTCTAACGAATAGCAGTGTCGATGGTGGTAGTCACGATGTCGATGGTATTGGTAGTAGTAATACCTCCTTGCGGAATACTCAGGCAAGTACCTTCTTTGAGACACTTGACGATATCTGGAACATGAGGATCGTGTGGGTGATCTAGGTGAGCGAAATCTACCCCTTGCGTATGATGGGAGTGTGAGCACCTGTGGTATCGCTGTGGTGATGATGAATATTATGGTGAGCACCTGTGTTGCTGGCTAGTTAATGTGGTGCGGCTCTCATGCTGTGATAGTACTGAGAAACGGGAGGCTGGCGAATGAGGCTGTGGAGAGAAGACAGCCAGTACCAGGCTAGGAAAGGGTGTAATTATCCTCCTAGACTTATGCTTGACTTTCCCCGATGCCGGAGAAGGCCATCTTCGGCGCTCTGGTACATCTTGTACCAGTTCTGAAGATGCAGGTGGAAGCGGCACTGTTGTTTGAGGTGGCGGTGCATTGAGTGAGCTCAGTGCCGTTGGGCTCGGTGCTGCAATGGTGATCGGTGCCGAGCTTGATGTCGATGAGGCACTCAGTGATGGTGCCGCGGGTAGTGCCAGAGCACTTGGTGCCGCCGGACTCCGTTCTCTTATTGATAGTATCAGCTCCGGTGACATGGTCAGTTCCAACGCCTGTTGTGATGCCGGTGCCACCAGTGCCGTCCTGATTGGTTCCACTGTCTTTTGCTTTGTCGGCACTGGTGCCAAATCAGCTCTTGGAATTGCGGCTAGTGCCGGTACCGATTCCCTATGTAGGGTTGGACTCGGCTCTGATATGCTGCGCTTGTCTTATGCCTTTGAGCATGGCAGCCAAAGGCCAATCCGGATGTCCCCGGCTTATCACCCACACTTCTCAGAGCTGAGGATGAGTGTCAGGCAGATGACTTTTTGCCTGTAGGTGTACTTGGGGACACCGGCGATCTGGACAGCTCGCTCTGAGTAGGCTGCAAGGCCTTACCGAATAAGAGCATTTTCAATTGCATCTCGCGATCACATGTGGGCTGAGCCGTCAGCTTGGAACAGTGAGGGCATTTCTGAGGTATACGACCCTCGCCCAAGCACTTAATGCAGGTTGAGTGCCCATCAGATGCCAGCATTATGTTGCGGCATGTTGTGCATTTTTTGAAACTGGGGGTCCCTGGCATTTCGAGTGATGGTTAGGAGGAAATGGCGGGAATCAGACCACGTGCAAATTCACAAACGGCGTGAAGAGCACACGATGCCGCCGCGCATGAATGGTCCGGCTGAACCACGGCCGACAAGTCTCCGACAGGTGGTGCTGGGACGAGCCGGACACCTAGAGTGGAGCACCCATGGGGACACTACCCGAAGAAGAATTAGATAACTCCCGTAGCAGGTAGATTGTAGAGACTGACACTTTTGCAGAATGTAAAAAACAAATAGGAAACAATGAATAATTACAGAATTTTCAAAATACCTGATCTGATGACACTTTTGTGGAAAAAATATGAGAAAATTCATTTTGGAAATTTTCAGGCAAAGAGTGATACATATCCTTTTCATCTAGTTTCCAGTATGTAAGTCCTAAGAAGCAAAAAAAAAAAAAAAAAAAAAAATCAGAATTTTTTACTTAATTTCTACGTAACAAAAGCAATTAAATCTGTTATGCAGCTGTTATTTTCATGCCTACTGTATTAAATACTAGTGTCTATTTAAACATTTTACTTCAAATCTTTGGCAGCAGCAAATGTTGTTTTGCATCAAGAGATTTTAATGAAAGTATACTAGGTTATTACACTATACCATTCCAGAAACTTAGTGCCAATAAATTTGTGAAATTTGAACTTACTCCCTGGACTCCAGCAGAGATCCTCCACTAATGTATATTGTCATAGATTTACTAAAATCAGTTGAGCTATGAGAATGTATGCTAGAGCTGAGAATCTAGCCCAAAACATAATTCTGAACTGCCTACTTCTTAATTTGGATCAACACTCTGGAGTAGGCTGCTAAAGTCCTCCAGAAGACCAGCATCAATGGGATAAACAATGGGATCAGCAAACTGCCCTGAGTCCAAACTGCTGCCTTAAATTCAAGTTCTATGTTAGTGGGTTATAAAATTTTCAGCGGTTACATGTTTACATGCAGAGGGGAGGTGGCTCCTGCAGAACTGCCCTCTCCCCTCCGTTACCTCTGATACAAATGCAGCAGCCCAGGGGGGACGAGGAACAGGAAGCTCTGTGTGAGCTGGTGCTCAGCTGCCTCCATCCCTGCGCTGCTGCCTCTGATACAGAGGCAGCAACACAGGGCTGGGGGGAAACCTACGTGTAACTATGAAGGTTAACTAATGAGCCCAGGCTCATTAGTTAACCATTTACACAACCATATCTTTAATCAACATATCTTAAGTCAAGCTTCAACTCCATCCTCACAGAGGCAGGTGAATGGAAGAAACGCTCCCGTCAGCTTCCCTTACTCCTTAGGAGGAGGAGTTCCGATGTCTTTACAAAACCCACTAAAGTCATAGGTTCCCAAAATGGGGGGCATGAAGAAATTCCGGGGGGGGAGGGGCACGAGGGGTCCCAGATTCCCCCCCCCCCCACCCCAAATCACCCTCCCAAGAAAGAGCCCAATCCATCCAATAAAAAAATTCAGAAAATACCAGACATGTGAAATGTCCGGTATTTTTTGTTTTTCCTGGCTTGGGCGTCCACTGGAACATGCACAGCTTGGGCTGGCTGGGGTAGGCGGAGGATGGAGCACCCCGGGCAGACTTCAAAATGGCTGCCCTACAAAGGCAACCTGGGGGGGGGGGCAGTCAATAAATTTTCCCCTGGAATACCAGCACCTTTTTTTTTTTTTTGGTCATGGGAATTAAAGGGGCTGCGACTGTTTTTCGGCCCCTCAGTCCCCCTTCCCTCCCCCCACTCAACAAGTTTTGCTCTTATTTTTGAGTTTTTTGTTGGGGGGGGGGGGTGAGGGTTTCTCCAAAATAAAAAAGGGGGCGTGATGCCAAAAAGTTTCGGAACCACTGCACTAAATCAAACTCCAAAAGCTTGACTGCCGCAGCATTGATCTTCTTGGAAGTGAAGACATGGCCTCAGTAGGGTTTGAAATATTGCCATAGATCTGTGGTGTCCACCAGTCCTAGTCACGCTCAACTGGCCAAATAGCCACAATTGGATAGTGGCTAGCATGTTGGACACCATAGCCCTAGATCCTTTGATTTACGGCCTAGCTCTTGTTGTAGTAAAATACTGGCTGCCAAAAGAAATCACAGGTTTGAAGTGGCAGACTAGCAAGAAGATAATCAGAATTATGTGTTTATAAAAGATTCAACAGCCTACCAATACTAGAAACAATCCTAGAGCAAATAATTAACAGAAGAAATTGTTAAATCACTGAATTCTATATATCGAGAATCCAAAAGAAAAAAGAATGTCATCCTTTACTAGTAATAAACTATAGTTAACTATACCTGAAGCTTCAGATGCTAAGGAATTTGGACTTTCATTTGGTTGGCTGAGGTAAAAAGTGTAAGATGGTGAAGCAGCAGCAGTAACACTAGTCTAAAATTCCAAAGGGAAAAGAACATAGATTATGAACTATAAAAAAAAAGCAGAAAAGAATGAATACAGGGGCACTAGTTCAAAACACTGCATTAAAACATTTTTTGCTAAACATTGAGTTGAAAATTTAGTCTAAATACATGATTCATAGACATTCAACTGAATGGATATTGAGACCCATAAATTTTGGGTCCAATATACTGCAGGCAACACAAACAGTTTATGATAATTGTTAAAAAAAAACAACACCACCACAAAACTCCCAGAATTTACACACACATTTGGGAACCCACTTCTAGTTGAATGTATTTTCCTGAAATTTCACAAAACTAAGAGCTCCCTTATTATTGACTTGACATTCAGATGAACTTTTGCTCAATAAAAGGTGCAATAATAGAGATGACTTACTTACTGATAAATGTGTTATTCTCTCTCCCCATCCTAAGATTGGAATTTCTTACATTCAGCTGTTATGACTCCACCTACCAGGAATCAGGAGGTAAATACTGTCTATCATCTTAACTTTATAATGCAGTACCAACAGTTCTCTTTGTCATCATTCAAGTTATCTAATCAATCATCCCAATAAAATACAAAGTGATACAAAACCTCAAAAGAGGTGGGAAGTAGTATGGAGAAAACTGCAGAAAATAATTTCAGTTTTCAATTTATTATAACTCTCTCCTCTTCCCTAATCAAAGAAATATATTTCACTAAGCTGATATATAGGATAGTTAAACTAGGTTGAGGGTTTACCTTAAAACAGCTACCTGCAGCATTCTTCTGATAAAAATAAAGCATCCATAGGAAAAAGCTGTTCTATCTTTTAAGAAGGTACAGCAAAATATGGCAAATGAACCAGTAGGGCTCTATACAAATGTGGTTTATTGATGCTTTCATCATCTCCACCTATCTTTTACTAGAGCTGTCAAAACTCTAGTAAAATGACCTTTTTTGTGTATTGATAATATAGTCTAGATTATTTCAAATTTAATTGCATCATCTTTAAAGTCAACAATACAGCAGAGTGCTTGAAGCTTTCTGCCCCTATTTAAGAGCCTGGAATCAAACAGAGCAAGGCTTGGGAGTCTTAAAACTCCTTAGTCCAACCTAGGGGAAACATCAAAAATTGTTTTACATTCAGTGAATGAAAACAGCTTTTGTAATGAAGAAACACTGCTAAAACAGAACACTAAATACATAAATAGGGACTTCATCCAAAGAAGTGACAAGTACTGCAACTCTCACTGAAGACCATCTCTGCAAGACCTCTGATAATATTCACTCATTTGATGGCAAAATTCAAGATGGAAGTCAGAAATAAACACTATTTCTAATTTACAACTCTTCCTTCAACATTAAAAAAAGAAAGTTTTGGAAGGATTATTAAACATTGTACTTCAGAGCCCCATCCCATCTATAGAGTTTCCTTGAATTTTCTGCTAGAACAACTGGTACTAGCCAGTGTCAGAAGAGACAGGATCTTTGATTAGTATTTCCTGTGTTCTTTGAAAATGCAGAACTTGCACTCTTAATAACTCAAAGGTATTTTCTTGTAGTCAAACTTAGCACATATGTAGTCGTCACTGCAAAATACAACCTTTCCTAAATTCCAATATATTTGATACTGATTAGGTTGTTTTCTGAAAAGTAGTTCCTGTATATGTGCGGTATGCTACTTTCCTCAATAACCTGAACACATAATGACATAAAACCAAGTTTTAACATTGCAGATATCGCATCATTTGCAAGTGATTACAAGCAATTTCTTATGGGGGTGGAAAATACACAGTGGCTTCAACTTCAAATTTTTTACTTTCTAAGAATTATATCACACAATCCATTAATCCCCTCTCCTCCTTTCAGAATATACAAAACTGGATTTTACATTCAGACTCTCCAACAGAAAAAACAGCTAAGCTCCCTCCAATACTATATAAAAAGTATAGCTCCTGATTCTTGCTATACATGGGCTTTTTTCAGGAAAAAGCACCAAACCATAAAGGAGTAGAGAATGGGAAGGAATACTCAAGAAAGGCTACTAAGCAGGGCTGAGGAAAAGAATGAAGAAACACATGATCAAGATGAAACATTATCCCCTACAGGTCATTGAAATTTATTCAAAAGTGTACTAGGACATTCCAGTCAACTGGCTAGACCCTTGCTTTTGGCATACTGATGATGCTCAACCCAAATACAGGAAACCCTTGGTGCTCAAGGATTATGCTGCTTGGCAGAACTGAAAAGCTCAGTATGGCTCAAGGTTGAACAAGGGGAGGATTTGCTAAATAGGAAAATAAGAACAAAAACCAAAACCTAGGAGAAAAGCCTTCTCAAATCATTAGATACATGTTCTCTCTCTCCCCATAACATTTTTATTCTAATTTCTTAACTTCACTTTTTAAATTTCCTTCTTATGCTCTTATGTCAGAGGCACAACAGTGAAAAAATGAAGAGGTCTTAACTGAGTGCTTCTGGAGCAGCAGAGACTAAAAGGCTAGAGAACAGGCAGCATCTTATAAAGCCAGGTTATTAATCTTCAAAGCTGCTACTTCCTAGCAGGTGGAGTCATTAAACAGCTGTGTAGGAATTTCTGCCTTTAGATGGTGTACGGCAAGAGATGCTTGACAATTATTATACAATTACCATCACTCTAAAGCTTCACAGTTAGATGTCTGACCAGATTCTGAGATTTGACATAAATTATTATGCTGCATATTGCTCTTTTAAAGTTGAAAGTTTCATGCCAATTGGCACTTGTATAAAAGTGGGTGGCAGTACAAGAGTGAATGCATTCTGGACAGACAGCATAAAGAACATTAAAAGAAAAGGCAACATTTTAACTTTTGAGCTACAGCACAAAAACATAAAGTCCATAATAATTAGGTACAAAGTTGTTTTGAACATCTAACCCAAAAATCTCTCATAGGTAGGGTTAGCACTTTATACTGTAGGATTCATGGGGCAGTTTATTTTAGTGATGCCATTTATGGGCATTGACACAGTTTCTTTTGCTTGTATCAACCAATACTTGAAAACAGAAAAACTGCCATGAGTTTTATTATAAAAAGCCAATAAAAATGGTTGGTTGTTCCCAGCTGCTAAAAGACCTAATATGAAAGGAAGGGTGTACAGTGGCTCCTAGGAAATGCTAAGTGTCCTCAGCTCTGTAGAACTTCACCTCACATTAGGCCCTATGTTTTCAGGAAGAGATTTTTGGGTATAATACAATACAAACATTGGTAAAGTACAAGATCACTCACAAAAAGTACACATTGAATAAAGTAACTCCTACTTAAAGGTTTTATTGACCATCCAAATAGAAACATTCTGGGAAGGAACAGAATATCACCTTACATTCTCAAATGTTAATTTCTTTGCTTGTTCATTTCCTTGCACAGAATGCATGTACCCTCCTTCTTCCATATTTGTTCTTTTCGGTTGGTTTTGTTTCAGCTTTTGTGCCCATGATGTTAGATATTTACTGCATGAAAAGGAGGGAAGGGGAAAACCTCACAAAATTATTCCATTTACAACAATATAAAAATAATTTCTATTGAAATTCATTTCTTGCTAAACCCTTCAATGTAGAAACACAAATATCAAAGTTTCATTCTCCTTGAGAAAGAGAAATCTGACACCAAATTGATTTTCTGTGTTTTCACTTCCAGCAAAAGCACTGATAAAGAAAGTCATTGGTCCCACAAGCCTAGAATCAAAAACTTGTTATATTATTTTAACAAATCACAATTAAAGTCTTATTTATAACAATGGCACTACACATACTTAGACAACCACCATGTTCTCTGATCAGTTCAAGTATCCACACTGTGGATTACAATGAACTAACTGAATGCTATGTTAATTTACAAAACTACTTTAACATTGGCACACTGGCTACAGTCTGAAATTGATTAGAACCATGGAGTCCTATATATAGACACTCCCCAAGCAACAAACATCCAACTTAAGAACATCCATACATATAAGTAAAAGCTCCCCTGCAACCTCAGGCAGGGACTTTCTTAGGAATTATGGAGTACTATTAAGCAGTACTATTAAACTGGTGTCCTTATATCTATAATGGCAGCCTGGGGAGGATGGAATTGATGATTTTTTTAGAGATATGATTTTATAATGTTCAGCAATACTCTAATGGAATATTTTTAAAGCAAATTTTAAGCTAAGGTCCTGAAGACTAAAGCACTAAATTCAGAAACTGAAAGTATATATCTGGGGTTGGCAAATGCCTATTAAATGGTTTTATTACTATTTGAATAGCTATTTCCCAGGTTCAATGTTTTGCTAATAAGTCTGGCAGGTTCTCTCACTTTTAAGTTAACTAGATCATGGAGGACGCAGAGCTGCAGAATAGGGATAAGAAGGGTTGGGTGGACATTAAGACCCAGTGGTGCACCAACTTTTCAGATGTCCTATGCAGCTGTGTATTCTGCATATGGGTAAGGACTGTCCTGGCCTCAGGAAACAAGCAAGAGACACAGGTGGTAGCAAATAGCACAAGTTGGAGGACTGGCTGGAGGACTCCAGAGGTACAGGAGTGGTTGCACAGTCAGCAGCTGGAGAGAAGCAGTGCTTTGAAAAGGAAACTGCCACTTCTCTCCAGTCATAAGCTGCACAGCTGCCCCTTGCTCCTCGCCCATGCCACTTGCCACCTATTCTTGAGTGGGGACTGGGTGCAGCTCGTGAAAAGGGGCAACTGGCCAGAGGAGCTGGTGCAGAGCCCAGTCACAGGGGTAGGTGAATGGCAGCCAAGGGTAGGTGAATGGGCAGGGGATGCCCAGAAGTCCTCTTCCGAATCTCCACCTACCATCTCATCCTTCTCTCATTAAACCTTCCTCTCCTCAAGCACCAGCATTCAAACTTAAAAAAAAAAACTATTTCTACTATTTTTCATTGCAAATATACAGTATTAGCTGGACTTACCCAGTGTTGTTCGGGAAACAGGAGGAAGAAAATTCAGAAAATGTAGGAAAGGAGGGGACCCTGAGCCAGGGGACCCCCCAGAGCCACAGACCCTGGGGCCTGATGGCTCCTGGCCCACAACTGACCCTATGAGAGCAGCAAGAGCCTCCTCCCCGAAGGACCGAGCAGCCAGCCCCCAGGAGGACAGTACACAGTCTTGCGGCTAGTAGCAAGGGGATTTCTCTTTGCAAAGTTGGCTCAAGGATCTACTTGCCCTGCCTTGGCAAGAAAAGCTCACATCTAACACATCTAACATGGCTGGAACTAGGCACAGAAGAGCCCCACTCACAGTAGCCAGCTAGCTTCACAGCAGTGTGACGCATTGAGGGTTTAACCCGGCCCCTCCATCCTGCACTGCAGCAGGCACATGGATTCCTTCTGCTTGGATAAGCCCAGCGAGCTGAGCAGAAAGGCTGGCCGGCTTTAGTTTTGGTTTCCGGAGGGAGGGGGGTGGCAGGTGGGAAGTGAACCCAGGTGGAGGGGAGGTTAAACACGGGAGGGGTGCCCCAGCTTGTGCCCAGGGCTTCAGGTGCCGCAGGGGGCAGAGCGGGTGCCTGAGCCGTTGTGCGCATGGGGGTGAGGGCACTGCGTGCCAGCAGGTGGGGGAGGGGAAAGAGGGTCGGTTATGTAACCTCGTGGGTGGGAGAGGGCGAGTCCCAGGAGGCTACACTTGGGAGAGGTGCCCCAGCTTGCGCCCGGAGCCAAAGGTGCCGCGAGGGGCAGGGCAGGACCCCAATCAGGTCCAAGAGTACCTTAAAACCTTCTCCAGGATGGAAGGTTATCCCATGCAAAGATGGTTGCAGTAGCTCTTATAGTGTCCAAGTTATTAACGCACAAACTTACAAACATTCCCCTTTATATATTCAATAGGGTGGTACTTGGACAGATGTGGGGAAGAAAATCAGATTGTCTGTGTGGGCCACAGGCTGGCAGTTAGGGAAGGAGGGGTAGCAGTGTGCAAAAGAGCCGACCCAGCTTTCCCTTCCTCCTTCTCTCTCCCCCTCCCTTGTGTCTGGACCAGCGCTGGTTTTAACCGTCAGCGCCCTTTTCCACACCAGAGTCCCTGCTCTCCCCTGGTCCACCTGCCTATTGGTTTGCACTCCAGCTGAGGTGCGCCTGTGCCATGAGGGCGGTCCTCCACACACTGCCTCTGCACAAGCGCCACAGGCCCAGAATAACAGCGGCCTGGGAGCGCATTGCCGCCGGCGGAGGTAGTGCTGGGGGAGGAGGGGGACCCTTGTCACACCCTCCCACAGTACCTTAAAATCTTCTCCTGGAGGAAAGGTTACCCCCATGAAAAGTTTGGTTGCGGTAGGTCTTATAATGTCCAAGTTATTAGAGCACAAACTTACAAACATTCTCCTTTATATATTAGATTTGGCTACATTCTGGGTTAAATAGGTTTTTGTGGGCTAGCCTGGGAACCAACTACCATTTATAACATTGTTTCTCTGGGAATGTGTGTTCCAAGTTCCAAACTTACAAACTTTTGGAATATAATCCATTTGTAAATTGGGGACTTTCTGTAGTTCCATAAATGAAGTGTTTCAGTGCAGGCTGTGTGTTACCAGTCTGATTATGGAAAGAAAAAAAAAAAGAACAGCCAAATGAAAAACAGTAATTTGATTGAATAACAATTAATCAAACAGATACACAAAGAAAAGTTAGATAGACAGACAGATATCTTTACTCATCATGAAGAGTATTCTACGAGAGCCACAATAACTTCATTGGGACCACTCACGGATCTAAGATGCTATTAATCAACAAGGTTATCAGAATCTACCACAATGAAAGAAGCATGAGAGAGAAAAACACAGAGGAGATAAATATGGAACAGATATCACATATTCCCACTTCCACACTCTGAAAAAGAAGGGACAGACATATACTGTATTATATGCTGGCAACCAGCCAACTTAAACATTTTCACATTCATTTCGGTTTATTGATGCTGAAAAGTCTTCTTACCCGTTGTTATTTGCAGTTCATGACAATCCAACCTATACAATAATGTAGGGGTGAGCAATAAACAGCTCATGGGCCAGGAACAGTTCACCAGAGAGTTAGTCCTTGGTGGTCCAACAGACACTTTATTTACCTGCACGCCCACAGGTATGACCACTCGCAGATCCCATTGGCTGCAGTTTCCTGTTCCTGGCCAATGGGAGCTGTGGGAAGAACTGCAGGCTGGGCCACTACTTCTCACAGCACCCATTTGCTGGGAACAGCAAATCATGGCCAACAGAAGCTACGAGCATGTTCTCAGTAAATAAAGCGTCTGACTGCTCACCCGGGGCTAACCTTGGCAAATCACATCCAGACCACAGGCCAATTATTGCCCACTCCTATTATCATGCATGCACATAATGAATTATGACTAGGCTGCCATTGCACAAGATACCAGCATACAAATCACATATAGGCAGACATTCATTAAATATATGAAACATGCAATATATAAAATGAAAACACTGCCTAACTTATATTTCTGATTACAAAAATGAGCTAAAACATAGATCACTGTATTTGTTCCCCCATATCAATAACAGACAAGCATTTCAACTATCAAAAAAGGCAAGAAATGTATCATACATAAAAAGCTCAGATAATTGAACTTTACCATATGCCAAGCAGCAGACCACACTTACACATGCTAGAAGTCTCATTGCATTACATTGGATTACTTATGTGCATAAAGTCAAGCATGGGTGTTTGCTGGATTGTGGTCACACTATACTAAATTTTCTGATTATAAAGTTTGTCACTTACCAGTTTGTTTTTCCACATTGACCTTCAGTAACTTGATGCTCAGATTCAGCAGGAAAAACTGAAATACCATCTTTTTGTGATGGACAATATTTCTCAGTTTTTTGTATAAGTTCTCTTTTAGTTTGTACATTGGTTACAACTGAATCCTTCTGTGTCACTGGTGCATCACCCTGTCCTTTTAAAATCTTCTCTGTATAGCCCATGCACTTCTTAATGTCTTTTGATTTCCTAGCATTCAGTTCTGATGCAGAAAGGGTACCATACCCACTGCTCATTGAAATACTATTTAAACACTCCTGATGCTCTGCAGATGCTTTTGGCAGATTTTCAGCTTCATTAGATTTAAGATGATTGACAACGCATCCAGTTTCTTCAAAGGTTTCAGAACACAACCCCATTTGACTTTCTAATGAAGAGAAATTGTTTGCAAGTTTGGCAGGAGAACTTTTGCTGTTGAAGAAATCCCATGAAGCATTACTGTTCTGCAACTTCACTAAATGTCTTATCTCATTCTGTATACACTAAAAAAAGAAAAGATGGATAGATAAAATGTTTTTACTATACAACTGTTCCACAAGTCCCGTTAGTATTTTGATGCATCTTACAATAATTCATAACAAAGGTAATGAACTTATTTGAAGTAATTCTTAGTTAAGAGTTTTCAATATATAGATATGCCTAAAGTAAAAATGGGTGTCCTATGTATTGAAAATATCTTAGTCTGAAGCAGTGAACAACTATCTTTAGCAGTTACAGGCAGTCCCCGGGTTACGTACAAAATAGGGACTGTAGGTTTGTTCTTAAGTTGAATCTGTATGTAAGTCGGAACTGGCATCCAGATTCAGCCGCTGCTGAAACTGACCAGCAGCTGATTCCAGGAAGCCCGGGGCAGAGCAACTCTGCCTCCAGCTTCCTGTAGTCAGCTGGTAGTTTCAGCAGCGGCTGACTTGGGGACGCCTGGGGCAGAGCAGCTTGGGTGCTGCTGAGTTGCTCCAGTAGCGCCACTCCTCGGCGCTACTGGACCAACCCAGCAGCACCCAAGCTGCTCTGCCCCAGGCGTCCTGATTCAGCCGCTGCTGAAACTGACCAGCAGCGGCTGAATCAGGACGCCTGGGGCAGAGCAGCTGGGGTGCTGCCGAGTTGGTCCAGTAGCGCTCAGAGCGGTGCTACAAGACCAACCGGCGTCCGGAGCAAAGCCGCGGAGCACATGGGCAGCGGACAGCCCAGACGCGCCGCGGTTGTCCCGCTGCCGGCGTCCTCAGAGGCTTTGCTTCCCGTCTCCCTGGTCTGCTTGTCTTCAGCAGACCAGGGAGACGGGCAGCAAACCCCGTTCGTAACTGCGGATCCAACATAAGTCGGATCCGCGTAACTCGGGGACTGCCTGTACTTATAAATATAAAAACATGTATATGTGTATCCTATATGCCTCCAGAATTATCATGACATATCAGATAAATACAAAATTATGAATTATGTAATCATATATTTTAAAATAGGCAAACAATGTGTCTTAGGACAAAGAAGATGTTAGCTAAATTTAGGTCCAAAAGAAATTTATATCCAAGTTATACAGAGGGAGGGCTTTGACTGAAGTGAAAACTGCAATTCACCTTAAAATACAATAGGAATATTGTCCCTCTGTAAGATTATTTTCTATGGACTCTTTGCTTTAAAATATCCCCTTTATGTAATAAGCTAATATTATGCAGATCCTTTTGACACAAAGGTTTACATTTTGTATTGTTGCCTTATGATTGTACAGTACAACATTCTGTCACAGATATCAACACTAACTAGATTATCTATATGAATGTGTTAGAATTAGCAGAGTAGGAATTAAACATTTAATTTAGAAATGTTCATCTTGGCCTCTGGGGATAGAACAAAAAGCAATGGGCTTAAACTGCAGCAAGGGAGGTTTAGATTGGACATTAGGAAAAAGTTCCTAACTGTCAGGGTAGTCAGACACTGGAATAAATTGCCCAGGGAGGTTGTGGAATCTCCATCTGTGGAGATATTTAAGAGTAGGTTAGATAAATGTCTATCAGGGATGGTCTAGACAGTATTTGGTCCTGCCATGAGGGCAGGGGACTGGACTCGATGACCTCTCGAGGTCCCTTCCAGTCCTAGTATTCTATTAATTTTTAGTCTGGCTTGTATCCAAAAGAGCTGTTTCAGTTTGCTGATAAACAATACACCATTTACAATTGTTTTATAATTGCTGAGATACTGAGGCAGTTCCAAAAAGTAATCAAATGTTTTTGTCAAGTTCTGTGTTAGTACCTATTGACAGAATTCTTCAATGATTCATGAAAGATCCCCTACACTACTCCATTGAAGTCTGTGAGATTCTAAAGGCACACAAGGGTCCTCCATGCATGCAAAACAAGATCAGGGTTTACAGTTGTTTTCCAGAAAGATAACATACTAATCTCCCTGGGATACACATATCTCCCATACACTTTAATAAGTTTTCTGTGCACAGGAGTTAAATCTCCTTTAACGTTTCTTGACAAAACGACATGAGGTCAATTATGTATGAATACCAAAAAGAGAGCACAAATTAAAATATAAAACTAAAACTAGGGCTGTCAATTGAATTGCATTAACACCTGTGATTAACACAGGACAGGATTAACATGTTTTTTTAACTTGTTAATAGCAGGAGTTAATGCTGTGCTGCCCCTCTGAAGTGCTTTAAAGGGGCAATGCATTAGGAGCCTGGGATCAGCTGGGGACTCCAGCTGATCCCCAGTTCTGCTGTGAGGGGCACTTCAAAGGGACTTTGCAACACAGTTGCAAATGACTCCACATCAACCAAAGTAATGGAAACTATTACATAATATTCAGATACTGGATTACCTTTTGGAAATGTGTGGACTTACAGTAAATATATATTTTCTGGGTTTTTCAAAGAGTTTAGTGGGTCACACTATCTGAAAGACACTCTGGGAGATTCACAGATGGTGTAAAACAAAACTATGACAATTTACACCTACAGAGAATCTGCCCCATTGAAATCCATACCGAATTTATGATCTTTATCCCTTCAGTTAAAATGTCACTGACAGCACAGCATATCAAATATCTCCAAGTGGTACTAAATATCAAAGAAGCATGTATAGGGATGTAAAAATCCCATTTAATTAGTCAACCAGTTAAACATTATGCTTAACTAGATAACCTATTAAACAGAGGTGACCAGAGGAGCAGCTCCAGCTCGCCTGGGCTGGAGCAATTCCCCACCCCTCCACCCCCACGCACACCCAAAGCAAGCTGCACCAGCTTCCAATGGTTGAACATTCACATCCCTACTTGCCATACTATAATTTGTCTCCTTGTTAAAAATGTGTATTTTCTCCATATTTTTCCACTATACTAAAATCTGTTCTCAGTTAACCAGTACAAATCTTGTGTAACTTCATCTGTTGCATGATGGATTTAATTGATTTATTCCTAATTCAGAATGGTATAAATTGAGAAAACCATTAGGGTTCATTGCTTTTATATCCAAGTGTGGTCATTCACACAGATAGCCTCTGCTAATAACCACAAAGTGCAGAGTTAGACCCTCCTATCAGTAAAAGAAAGGCTGGCAAAGCCAACACAGTGTACTAGTCAATGACAGCAAGGGCAACAATTATAATTAATCTCTACAACATGAAGAAGGAAATACAAGAGTAGTGGACATGGGTGGGACAAAAGTATTCAGACTCAAAAAATAAAAAATTAGGGAGATAATAGGAGAAAGGATAGAAGAAAAGGACAGTACCTCTTGTTAATTTTATCACTTCAGGAACTGTTGCTTACTAATAGAGTAGAGGGCATCAGGAAAGGGAAGGGGAAAAACATTAATCAAAATGAAGATATTTTATATGTATTTAAAAATATTCTCACATGCATACACATGTATTGCTTTCTAGTCCAATTTTACTGAAAAATAAGAATGAGGGAGAACTGTAATCTTGACATCTTCAATAATTTTTCACTGTTAGAAAGGAAGGTTTTCCAAGTCACTTATTAGAATATAACAATGAATGTTGTATTATGAGCAAAACTCCACATAACTAAGACAATCATCTTTCATATTATGTTTTTTGATAAAGAGCAAATAATATTATTTTAAAATAAGAAAAGATGTATTTTAACATATAATGGCAGTTCTCTGTAAAAATCTAACTTGTAGTGTATTTGGTCAAAATATGTTGATTTGAGTTCTTTCCCATAAAAAGAGCTGCTTTGTTTTTCCCCTTCTAAAATATACGCTATTAAAGAAACATGTGGTGAGGAACTGAAGATGTGTATATTACAATATCAGCAATCCAATCATCTCCCCATGTATGTAAATGCAACTTCCATTGACTAAATTTACCCATAGGAATTAACCCATAAGAAATGTATTCACAGAACAGATTCAGCAGTAGTAGATGATACAGCACTCTACAACTTCATAAATATATGAAAAAAAAAATCAAAATGTTAAAAAGCAGTCAACTTAAAACTGCTGTATGAACAAAAATTTGCTTACTTGGATTTGATGATGGAACTGCTCTTGCTGGGCAACTATCTGTTCTTGACACTGTTTCTCCACCAGTTTGAATAACTGTATCCAGCTAGTCTATTAAACCATAAAGTGCAATAATTAAAAATAATATTGCTTTCTTATTAACTTTTACTCTACCAACACAACAGGACCACAATCTCAGTTGAGGGCCCTAGTTATAGCTGTAATACACATAATAAATAATAATAGCTGCTAGTAAAACAACTATACCAAAGGAAAAGAAGAGACTCAAAGCAAACACATACTCCAAATAAAAAATAAGACAACTCTTCTAGTTAATATTACATATCTAGGTTTTATTTAAAAAAATAAATGAAAAAATATTCACAACAAAATTAGATCATGTTACTCCCCTCTTTACATCTCTCCAATGTCTCCCCCTTTTCTATTATATCAAATATAGTCTTCACTTTCAATATATTTATTCATTCATACATTCTTCTGTAGGACAGTGAGGGGCAACACAGGCTACTGAGTGGGCTGTAAGACTGTTGTAACAAAGATGGTCTCCCCAAATTGGGAAGTTTTGCTAATCAATGCTTAAGTACAGGCAGTCCCCGGGTTACATGGATCCGACTTACATCGGATCCCTACGTACAAACGGGGTGAGGCAACCCCGCACTAGCTGCTTCCCCCAGTAGACCAGGGAGACGCGAAGCTAGCGCCCCCCCAGCAGACCAGGGAAACGCAGAGCGGCTTTTCTCAGCAGACATCTCAGCTTGAGAATAAAGGACTGAGGGAAGTAAGGTGTGGGAGAATAAAACTGAGCTCTGAAGAAATGTTTGGCTAGAGTTTCCCCTACAATATGTACCAGTTCCAACTTACATACAAATTCAACTTAAGAACAAACCTACAGTCCCTATCTTGTACGTAACCCGGGGACTGCCTGTACCTAAAATGTGTGGGACGTGCGGAATGAACTAGAGCAGTGCTTTGATTGGATGCAGAGGGAGTGAATGACTCTCATAATGTGTGCTATCAGCACACACCTCAATTCATGTGTACTTGCTTTAAGCGTGTCATTTTTGTAATACCTGTAAGAGAAAAAACTACATAGACAAAAACCAAAAGAATGTGGCACCCTGTGCATGAGCAAAAATTAACAAATGGCTTGATGGGTCACAGAAATCTGATGGTCTGCATGCAGCCTCTGGGCCATTTGTTGTCCATCACTGCAGTGGGGTGTACACTTTGGATCACTTATTTCCAAAGAGCATACTCTCTTGCCAAGAATGAAGCCTGTTTTACACTAAGACTGAGACAAGCAATGTCAGAAACCATGACATCACTCCAATGTATACAAGGCTTTCCTCAAGGTCTTCTACATCCAGCTTTTGCTGGATTAAATGCAAAAAGTTGGTGGGCTGGTACGTGCTGCAGCATATCAAGGACATGTCTAAGTCATCTGAGCCATTGTTGAGTCACTTGGGAAGATATTAGCAACTGGTTAGTCCAACTCCCGATAGAGTCATTCATAGTATGATGAAACCACCATCTCTCTTTAATACATCATTGCTATTTCAAGTAAAAAACATCCAGCTGACACATTTGCATCTCTATAAACTGGCCCATTATAGAGTCAGATGGAAAGACAGAAAATACTGCTGCTTGATAGATGCATTGTCACTGATGCCACAGAATATTCCAAAGAGAGTGTGTAACATTCATAATCTTGGATGTTTCTCGTCAGCAAAGCAACCTCCCTCCTTGGTGACAACAGAACTAAGATACTCAAATGAACTGATGAATTCAACTTCTTGTCCATTGATTATGGGGGCCAGAGGCAGAGATACATCACACACTTGCATAATTTTGGTTGTCTTCCCATTGACTAAAAGATCAAATTTACCTACTCATTCTGTAAATACATACAGGGCACTGGTGGGATTAAATTCATGAGAATGCAAGTACAGAATGTCATCTGCATATTCCAGGTCTATTATGCTGAAGTCACACAGTACCACCCCTCCATATGAAACTAGTGATGGCCTCCATCATTAAGAGATGCCTCTGTGGTATGCAAACAGTGTTCATTTTGATGGGTGGATGGATGGAGAGGATCTGACAGTCACACCACCATCTTGCAGGCAGAGACAAAGAAAGCAATGATCAAGAGAGTTAAAAGAATCTTTAATATTAATAAAAGCTATAGATCTCATCATTCCCATACTAAAACTCTGTCTTAATCACTTGTCTAACAGTAAAAATTGGTTCTGTTGTTATTAAGTCAGGCATAAACCTGGCTTGCTGTAGAGGGCACAGATTCCTTATGTGGGGCTTAACATGCTCAAGTAGAACCAGCATGAACAGTTTGCTTGCAGTGGAATACAAAGTTTTTACCACAATGAGCAGAATACACCAGACAATCACCTCTCCCTTTCCAAAATGGAAGAATAATTCCACAGTCCCAGTCATCATGTAGTTTCTCGTGAATCCATAAATTGTTGATAATATGTGTCAGCCACTCTAAGACGGAATCCCAAGCATGCTTGATCAACTACATCACAAATACCAGCAGCACAGTCATCCTTGGATTTACAGGCTTCACTTCAAACCTCCTTGATAACAGCAACTTCTATATGGCGGGGCAGTCACTCTTTGCATCTTCCTGAAGCTGCACATCCACAGTTCTAAGGGGGGTGGTGATTCAGAAGCTCATTAATGTGTTCTTTTCATCTACTCAAACATTCTGCCTTGGTATTCAGTACATTATCATATTCATCCTTAACAAATGAGGCTTTGTTCTGTGGACCAGCTTTTAAGGTGCACAATTCTTTATAGACATTCCTCAGTCGTTTTGGGCCAATGCAGCTTCCATCAATTGAGTCTCATTTGCCCAAAACATTTCATGGTCCTGATTTGAAGTTGAGTTATGCAAGGCACTGAGTATTCTTGGCAGTTCCCATTTAAGTGAGCACATGTTGTTTTCCTATGATGTCCTGGCTCTGTTGATGGATTTATTAATGTTTAGGGCTGGCATACCTTTTCCTCTACACTTTGTAGGATCATCAGTAATGGAAGGCTGGAAACAGTCCCATAAATTGTGGATTTCCATATATTCAAGGTTTTCATTTATAAGGATTAGAGTGTCAAATCATTTGCAGATTTCAACCTGGTATTTCAGGGTGAGTATGTTCCGAACAGCAAACATACATTTTATATGCAATCCCAAAATCCTGAGCCCTATCATTTGATGAGAGGGTTGGTTCCAGTTAGATTATTATTCATCTAAAGTTCATACCATCAAAAACTTTTTCAAAGCCCTTTACCATATATACTTACGCTGGCTACTCTCTCATATTCACTATCAAGATATTGACTTCTGCTTAATGGTCTTTGGGAATTTATGATAAAAAGTCCAGTAATAAAACTCTGAAAACTTTTCAAAAAAGCTACCTTTTTTGTAAAGCATTAATAGTACAATAGACTTCCGATAATCCGAAACCTCTGGGACCTAAGTGGTGCCAGATTATCAAATATACCGGACTATCAGGAGGTACTATAAAATGGTTATATATATATATATATATATATATATATATATATATATATATATATATATACTGTATACAGTATATACTGTATATAAACTGTTTTTAACCCTTTTTATTGTACATACTGTATACAGTATACTGTAATGTTTTAGTTTTTTTAACCTTCTTTACCCTTTTCGCTGAGTTCAGCTGCTGCCACTGCTGCCTTGTGACTCGTTTTTTGCCGAAGCTCACTTACTAGGCTCTTGCCATTTTGATGCCGGACTATCAGGAGTGCCGTACAATTGGATGCCGGACTATTGGAGGTTTACTATATTTCAAAACATGTCCACCACTATGTCAGTAACATTATTACAGATTTTAAAAGACCAAAATAAATGCAAGTTAATAAAATGATGTAAAAATCTTTTAAAACATTAAGTGACTTCAAATTTTTAAATAGCACAGGTAAATTTGGTTTTGTTTACTCTATCTTACTTTTACACTGACATTTTAACCTAGAATGAATTAAAATGCCCTGGCACATACTGAAGAATGTAATCCATACTGATGCCGCAATTCAAACACATTAATCATTTCTTGAAAATAAAACTAATGATTCATTCTAGTACTTTTCTGAGACTTTGGTTCTGACTCTGATTTCACAGGTCCTTACAGTACAAGTAACTCTGATATCTTCAGTGCAATTACATTGGTATAAGGCTTCATGTAGCATTTCAATGCTTTTAAAGTTTTAAAAATTAGACTCAAAATTATTGCAACTTTTTAAAAATGTCTATTACATTTCAAAACTATTTATGTCTTATTTTATATGTACAGGACATACAAGCTAAGTTAGGATTGCAATAAGACATACCCACGTAACTGATGACACCAGAATATATTACATTCTGTTGTGTCACAACAGTTCCCTAAATAAGTGTGAATATACAAAATATCATTTCATTTCTAAATTATAACACCATTAGACCTGTCCTCCATACTGCAATCTTTTTTATATTAATACAATCTTTAAAAATAGCAATGTGCATCAGATACCTCACAGTTCTTCAAAATTTCTGAGTCTGTCCTTCCACTCTTTTGTATATCTTGCATAAAGGAAGCCAGTACTTCAACAGAACCAGGACTTAAGGAGGGGCTGATCTTCCCTGAGAAATTGGAAACTCCATTCGGGTTGGATAAGGGACTATTTCTGTTGAAACATGAAGAAAAACCATTTGAATTATTTATTGTGCCAAATGTTGTTCAACACAGTACTCAAAATAATACCCTAGTAATACAAAAGCCTTTCATATTGAATTCTCATTCTGAAACCCAATATACTGAAAATATACTGTTCTGATCGCATGAATAAAATTATTTAAGAGAATTTAAGATTATTCATCTTAAACATGTTGTAATAACTTATAGAATCTGTCTTTGTATATTTTATTAATTCTATTTGAAATTATGAACTTTATGCATATTTAAGTACCTATGACTATGATCTTTGCTATATTCTTGCTTCATATTCCTTATTCGAAGGAGAAACAGAGAGTTGACTTAGCTTCTGTCTCTGAGGGTATATCTACACAGCAGAGTTATTTCAGAATAACATCCATTATTCCAAAATAACATTATGCGCTGTCTACACAAGAAGTCCGTTATATCAAAATAAATTAGAAATAACAGGCTTCTTACTCTGATTTCCTGTAAACTTCAATGTATGAGGATTAAAGCAATCAGCAGAATAGCAATTTATTTCAAAATAAGTGCTGTTTAGACAGCGCCAAATTTCAAAATAAGCTATTTCGAAATAAGCTAAGCAATTTATGTAGCTCAAATTGTGTAGCTTATTTCAAAGTCACGCTACTGTGTAGACATACTCAGAGAGGACAGTGATTAAAGACCATCAACAAAAGCAAACAGAACAATGAAATGACTGCATCCTAGGTGAAACCAGTTTTCTCCTGCTTGTCTGCAGAGAGTAAGGGTTTTAAGGAGTGGAAATTCCCTACTAGGGAACAGAGACAAAGATGTCAGAGCAGGGGTTAAAAACAAAAATGGAGAACCTGGAATGATTCAAAGGGGCAGGTTTCTGATCAGACAATGCTAAGAGAAGTAGCTGCCAGGACAGAAAGAAAATTAAGAAGAAAAGCCTGACCTAAAGGAGAAAACTCCCAGATATGGGACTTGAGTCCCTGAAAGGATACTGCAAAAACAAGTAGGAGTTCTGTGGCACCTTAAAGATTAACAGGTATATTTGGATATACACTTTTGTAGGCAAAGACCCACTTCATTACATGGTCTGGGACAAGTGGGTCTTTGCCCACAAAAGCTTATGCCCTAATAAATTTGTGTCTTTAAGGTGCCGCAGACTCCTTGTTTTGTTTCATCACAATCCTTGATTTTATTAACTATTTGCTAGATTCACTGACCCAGATTCAGCTTCCCAGCACAATGGAGTTGTCTGTTTAAGTGGACAGCTTTCTTGTAATTTGCACTGTACTGTTGCAGTACAGTTGTCCTGAAGAATCCTATTTTTTTATCAGGATGTTTACAATTCCTTTTCTTTGCTATGATGAATGTAAAGAAAAAGAAAATAACTAGTGCCTCCTTCTGCATTGATAGATATTATCAGAGAACATCATGATTACAGAATTTTTCATTTTTCCTTCTTGTCTATGTAAAGATGTATCTAGAAATAGAAAAAGAATTAGCAACAGTCAACAGGTGTGTTTTTATAGCTTTATTTAATAACACGCTATTGAGATAAATTGGTGTTCTTGGATCAACCTTTATTGTTTCACATCTTTGGCATTTGTAACTGATAGTACTTGAGTGACAAAATAAAAGGGTGTTTAGTTTTAATCTAATGACCACTCCATCTTCTGAAGAAATGAGATTTTGTGGCTTTCAATAGTAATACTCCTACCACAATACACTAAAGAAATGGAATTAACTCTATTCATTTCTCAATTTCAGAAAACACATTTGTATTACAAAAGGCTGTTCAAGGTCACAATTGTTGTTCACACTACACTGATGATACCAAATGATCCTGGATTGAATGGACCTAATCCAAATCCCATGGAAGTCAATGGAAACAGTCACATTGACTTCACTGGGCTTTTAAAAAGCCCAAAGCACACAAGAGGAAAGTTCAACTCTGAAAAGCAGATAGAGACAAGTGGGAAAGACAAGAAAGATGCATAATAATAATAATAAATAAATGCAAACTATGATGCTTCCTCCTACATAGCAGTATAAGTTTAGGTAGATGAATAAAATTAATATTTTAAGAAAATTTTCTATTAACAGTGGTCTTATATTAATTCCATTTGACATATGAAAGAAGAAATTGCCTACAATATTATATCTGAATAGAAGTAGTCTATATACCTGTTTACATACAGATTTAATAATACAGCAGTGTTCTCCAGAGATTAAAAATAATAAGTACCACAACTACTGAGGTGGTATTTCACACTTGTACTCTGGACTTTTGTCACCTTTTTTATTGTCCCAACAGAAGCTAACAAAACCACATGATAATTTACAGTTTCCTGAAGTGAAACAAGACAGTCACTTCAAATGAGATGAGGCACTATCCAAACAGAAGGAGACAAAACAGAGCTATACTTCAACACGTATTGCCTATTTTTAAAATTATAGATCTGCTTATACTTTACATTGTTACCTGTTAGTATTCAAGTTACAGCCAGAGTTGTAGGAACTTCTGATATCAGATTCTATAGAAGACTGGGAGACTTCTTGCACAGCTTTCACCAAGTCCAAATTTTCCATATTTTATCCCCAAGAAAGATATTGTTGTTATCCTTTGAAAATATATAATCATCATACTCTCATTTCAAAAAATTTTTATTTTGTTGTCTGATGAAACAATCTGATTGATCTTTAGATGTTCATCATCTAAGCACATTTTCAGTCATAACATTCATACGCATGAACATCCTAAGAAAGCTCCAATACAGATTCTGAAAAAATAAGTTCTCATTCATACTTCAAAGCCACTAGGTGTAAATGTTTTCACAATTGACTCAACTAGAATTTAACAAAATATAGTCTAAAAACAAATCTACATTATCAGCAAGGCAGTGGTGAAAACTGCTAAATAATCATATGGAAAGTTATGATCAAGTCTTCAGATCTACTCAAGCCATGCTCAGCACAGGACCATAGGGGAGTTGAGCACAAAGATGGCTCTAAGACATCTTTACATATTCCCTGGCACTGAAAACAGTTGAGGATGGATGTGGTCCCTAGTGCAAGTTAAGGCATTCTTGAAACTAACTTCTGCTGACTGGTCAAAGTCCCCAAAAAGCAGATTCACCAGCACTCCAATATAGTACATTTGTCCTGGCGTAACCCCAATGCCAGAAGTTGCAAGGAAGCTATGGTTCAGCCAGAAACATATTCACAGAGGAATTCTCGGATGATCAATTAGGAACCGTACTAGACCATACTAGGGACCAGAGTTTGGAAGTGTTCTACAGTAGCACCTCAGAGTTACAGACACCTCAGGAATGGAGACTGACTCTGAAATGTTTATTACTCTGAACAAAGGATAGTTCAAGCTCCAGATGCAGCAGCTGACACTCCATGGCATGATTCATCAGCAGTGCAGTTCCCTATTCAGCACAGGCATGAGTCTGCAAGTTTGTTCCCCACCAGGCAGGAGTATGTGTATGTGTGTTAAAACAATGTGTTCCCCAGCCAGGGTGCGACAGAAGTGGTAAAAAGCAGCACATCTCCCTCCTGGCCAGAGAAGGTAAAAACAGCACATCGCCCTCCCAGCTGGAGACAGGGGGAAAAACTGCACAGACCCCTGCCTGTTCTTTGGGCTGGCAACCCGAGGGTCTGGCTGTAAGTGACTGTCCCATAAGTGGAGGTGGGTACAAGTAGCTCAGATGTGCCTACCTTTAAGATGCAACATAGCCACAGTGCAGTACTTGCTTCTTTTTTTTCCTGTCTCAACTGCTGCCTGATTGGTTACTTCCAGTTTCACATGTCAGGTTGACCAGTCAATCTGTATTTCTGGTGTTCATGTCTCTGAGATTCTACTGTAGTTAGATTAATGCTGACAAAACCCTATCCCTGTACAATAGTTAATGTAATGGTTTTGCTTGTATTCATTTTCCAATTATTCCCACAAAATATTTTAAAATATTCTTTGAATATTGTATAGTGATTCACTCAAAAAGTATTCAATATTTTCAACAAGATTTCTAAGTACAAAATGTATCCAAACATGAATTTAACATTGCAGCTAATTAAAAGTATATTTTTAAATATTATATGACAATAAAATCAGATTGTATATGACACTACAAAAATAAAACTCTAAATCCAGCATGATTTTAATTTAGCATGGGAATGGCCAAGTTTTCCATGGTCCCATAAAGTTTGTTTATGGTCACCAGTCCTGGTTCTCAGTGTTCTGTGCTGTTATTAAGCTCTAAATTACCCCAAATGTCTTCTAACAGCCCAGGAAACAGTGGAAGCGTTGTTAATGTTGCTAGGACAGTGTTTTCCAAATGGTGTTCCATGGAACCCTGGGGTTCCGCGAAGTGAAAATAAGGGTTTTGCAAGAAAATTCCATTACAATAACATTTTAGGATTAAAAAATAATATTTAAACATTTATTAATTTTATTGAAAACAATTGTCATTTGTGTTTGCCACAATGAGTGTCCATGTACAATGCCAGCTTAGCCAAAGAATGGGAATGATGATGTCACTACTCAGCAATGTGCTGTGACTGATACGATTGCCTGTTATATACCATTGTAAATCCCAGTACTCACTCTCAGGGAGTATGGATCACGTGAGTGACTGAATGCAAACATACTATCACCACATCAGTCAAAGTCTACTTTTTCAGCTCCATATATAAGACTGTTATTAGGGGTTCTGCAAAATTCTTACAAGTTTAAAAGGGTTCCGTGGCCAAATAAAATGGAAAAACATTGTGCTAGACAATACTGACCTCCTATGGTCCTGCAAAATCTCTGGTTCGGCACCAGTCAAGTAACGAAGGTGTTAGATCAGAGACGTGCAACCGGTAGTACTATACTAGTTACAATACAATGGTATTCAAAAATCAGTTGTCAAGCACAATTTTGCTTTGCATAGATAAGACCTTTATCCTTTCTATACTACAAAAACAACTGAATCACTTAACTTAGTTACAGCATGATTAAACCATATAGTATGGAAGGGATGAAACTGAGATATAAGAGGACTGTCTACGGTTGGGCATCTGATCATTCCAAAAATAACTGATCAGTTGATTAGTCAAATAATGTAAAAATTGTCCAGTATTGTGAAACACTAATTAGAACATTAACAATGGTAACAAAAAAAAAGAAGTCTGACTTTAGTGTCCAGTAGATTTTAGATACTTACACCCAAGTATAAAAAAAAATACTAAACTGAGTTATTTTAACTCAGAAAAATACAAAACAATTAAGTTCTGAAAAAAATGACAGCACAATTATCTTTTACAACAATATGAGGTTCACATTTAAATATAAACATTACTCAGGTCTTAAATGGTACAAAAGAAGAAAACCATGAAACTAAACAAAAATACCCCACATAAATATAAAAGAAAAAAGCAAATTTTAAATGCACTCATACAAGGCAGGCAGCAGGCCAACTCTTCAAGCAGCTTAATGTCTGTGCATCAGTTTTGTGTTAAGAGAGAAGGTTTAATTACTCTCACTTCTGAGTTAGTATATTTGTCTAGTTAGTTTATATACTAAGAACTTCAGGACACGGGGACATATCTTTTAATTTGTTTAATGTGCTTTGTAAACTGCCATGTACACTGATAGTATGTATATTATTGTATTTTAGACTAAGGATGTTCAGGACTAGTTGACTAATCAACCGTCCAATAAGCCAATGCTTATCAGATAGTCGGTCAACTAGTTGACTAGTCAATTCCCCCCCCCCATCTATCAGATAGAGGCAGTAAAGGGGGGGAGGAGAAGAGGTACTTCAAAGTGGAAGCACAACACAGCTGAGCCGGGGATCAGCTGTGCAGAGCTGCCACTTTGAAACCCCAAGGCAGCATTCAAAGAGGCAGCCACTGCACAGCTGATCCACAGCTCAGCTGCGTGGGGCTGCCCCTTTAAAACAGGGAAGAACTGTGGAGCCTAGGGTCAGCTGGGGACTCTACAGCTAACCCTGAGTTCCGAGCAGCATTTCCCCAAAACCCGGGGTCAGCTGGGGACTCCACATCTGATCCCGGGTTCCACTGAAATGGAAATTCCATCGACTACTCAACTAGTCAATTAACTGCTAGTTAACATCCTTAATACATACAGCTGTCTATATATTTTAGAAATGTGCATCTATCTGTCCATGAGTCCATTTGTTCAAGAATTCCTCCTAAATGGAAGAGCTAGATCCACCAAATTTGGTCTGCAGCTTCCTCTTATCCTCACTTAAAGGAAGATCAGGGTTTGGTTGTTCCAGGAAAACAGGATGTGCCTGGAATCCAATTGTTCTCCGTAACATGGAAAGAGAGGAGGTTGATAGGAAGGACAGTCATACTGCAGAGTGACCATTGGGAGCAGCAAGCATGGGGATCAGCTAAAACTGCAGAGTGACCACAGGGGGGTGGCCGAAACAGAAACAGAGTGGTGAGCTGTGCACATTGCTGACCATGGATAAGTGGCTCCCTTGGTCCAAACCCCAGCCCTCAGCCATGTCACCCAATAGAAGGATGGTCCTCCTGACCACTGGCCCAACCACCACAGCCCCTCCAGAACATCCCCATAACCAGGCAGCACAGCCCCACCCCTCCAAGGATCCACCAGAGGGATGAAGCTGTCCAGCCCACCCAACTCCCCAAGGATCTGCTGGGGGGCCAGGCAGCCCAGCCTCGGTCCCCCCCAACAAGGACCTGCCAGACAGGTCTCCGCAGGAATCACCTGCCGGAGGAGCTGGGTAGCGCAGCTCCGGACCTTCAGGAGCCGCCAGCTTTTTCCCACCTTCCCCCAAAGGAGCCGGCAGCACAATGCAACCCCAACTCTCTAGGAGGCGTTGCCTCTGGAGCACCACTACCCTTGCTGCAACATGCAGCCCCGGTAAGCATCCCTGACCTCTCAGCCCCCTGCTATGAGCCCCTGTGGCCTGCATCCTGCACATGCCCCAATCTGATCCCCCCTAAGCCACTTCCTTGAATCCTGCCCCCTGATCCCTTGCCCTGAGTCCCACTCTCCCCTCCAACCTACAGATGGCTAACTGGTTAAATATACTGCTTGTTAGCTAATTAAAGGGCGGTGAGCATGGGGGCTACTCCTACATCCCAGTCAATGTAGCACCTGCCTGTGGTGCACCTTGGCCTGATACAGACAAAGGCTGCTCCGGCCCAGAGCTCAGACAGTGAGCTGCTCCAACCCTACCATTTAACCTTAACCAGTAAGCCTCATCTCTTCCCGAGTCCTGTATCTCCCATCCCCTTTCCCTGAGTGCTTACCCCCACACACCTCTTAGCCCCCTGCCTTTAGTGCTGCACCCCTTTACTCCCTACCCTGAGCCCCACAAGAACCTGGGCAACACAGGGTAAATCCTCTAGCACAGTGGTTACCAACATTTTGATATTGGAGACCGGCAAACCCACTCACAAACTTTTGGTGGACCAGTAACTTTTATTTGCATATTTGCATATTCATTACAAAAATGACAAATATGCAAAGAAAACATTACCAGTCTGCCAAAATCCCAGCCCCCAGTGCCAGCACCCACCAGTCCACTACCCCCCCAGCGCCAGCCACTGACCCCAGAGTCCCCTGCACCCAACCCCCCAGTCCCAGCTTCCCGCCCTCAGAGCCACCCAGTGCTAGCCCCTCCAAACGCCTCAGTATCTGTCCCCAGCTCCTTATCACTCACCATCACCAGACTCCCAATACTTCCTGTTTCTAGAGCCCCAATGCACCCAATCCCCCCACAGACTCCCCCAGTACCAGCCCACAATATTAGCCCCATCCCCAGATCTCCCCAGTGTCAGCCCTGTCCCCACACACACTACTATCTCAGCCTCCAGAGCCCCCCAACACTAGCCCTGCCCCTGGAGCCCCCAATGTCTACCCTACTCCCCTCCCCTAGTCCTGCACTGCAACCCACACTGCTGTCTGCATCTGGCCCAGAAGCCAGAGGACTACGGCCTGCCTGGGAACCTCTGCTCTAGTATATAGAGACATAGAATATGATCTCACCCAGTCAATCAGTTCACCTCCTCCCTGCCCCCCCTGGAACAGGTAGTATTAAGAGGTAGAATCATAGAATCATAGGACTGGAAGGGACCTCGAGAGGTCATCGAGTCCAGCCCCCCGCCCTCAAGGCAGGATCAAGCTCCGTCTACACCATCCCTGACAGATGTCTATCTAACCTGTTCTTAAATATCTCCAGAGAGGGAGATTCCACCACCTTCCTTGGCAATTTATTCCAATATTTGACCACCCTGACAGTTAGGAATTTTTTCCTAATGTCCAATCTAAACCTCCCCTGCCGCACTTTAAGCCCATTACTCCTTGTCCTGTCCTCAGAAACCAAGAGGAACAAATTTTCGCCTTCCTCCTTGTGACACCCTTTTAGATATTTGAAAACCGCTATCATGTCCCCCCTTAATCTTCTTTTTTCCAAACTAAACAAGCCCAGTTCATGAAGCCTGGCTTCATAGGTCATGTTCTCTAAACCTTTAATCATTAGTAAATTGGTAGTAAATTGAATGACCAACTCATTTAAAGAGGGCTTGCTAATAGACAGCACTATGCTGCAATCAAAAAGTAAGCTGCTGTCCAGTTCTGGGCCTTCTTAAGAGAATATTTGTTGACAATATTTGATCTTGGTTAAATAATAGTCAACTAGCCAGTCAACTGATCAGCTTGGCAAAGCACCATCTTCTTGTCCACAACGCAGATGTTAACATATTTAATATTGTTATCAGGGCTCAACAAATAGTGTAATCTACTCGCCTGGGGCTGTAGAGCCGGCGTGGATTGATCTGCTCATGCGCAGAACCACACGGCTGGTGAGTGGGGCTCGCTGGCGCTCGGCTACCCCTGATTATTATAATGTATAATATAATAAAAGAATCAGGCAATAACTCAGCTAACATAGGGTACACTATTTTGGTTGTTTCTGTAGTATAGATCAGCTCTTAAGAGTCCCCAAATACTGATCTTCCATTCAGTGTAGAAACACTAAATTAGATTAATCAGCAACATTAGCCCTTCTGTGTTTTCCCTCATATGGACTCTTGCAAGTTTTTTTAATACAAGTTAAATACCTATGAGAGTAAAAATATGGAGAAATGCACTGCATCTAAATTATTCTTTGACCTTTCAGTATACAAGACCTATATACACATTAGACCTTGGCTTTTTAAAGATCCTTCTTAAAGAAGTACTAGGCCATAACAGAGACACAATTGATCACTGAACTTCATTTGGGAGAATTAAACCACTTCAGCTATGCCAGTGCTTAAGAATGTAATCAGAAACTTCCAAACTTTTTCAGTTTTAGGCTAGTCTCAATTTTAATTAAATAGAAAGATGGCAGGAAACACTCCTGGACTCTATTTTTACAGGCCAAGGTACAGCCCAGAATAAATGATAGACCCAAATAAAAAAAAAAAAAAGAACTAAAACATGTATGCTGGTGAGTTACCACACTAACACCAGCACGTTTACAGTTGGGATTACCCCCTCATATGAGCCAACATCTAGAGCCCTTTGGCCTCCAGTATTTTACTCTCCCTTCAAGCCCTTCCTCTTTCCACTGCTTCTTCTCTTTCAGGCCTCCAGCTGCCTCCCATCCTACCCTGCCACTGGGCCACCCCCCAAGATTTCTAACCCCTCCCCACTGGCTCCTCCCATTGCCTCCAGCCTCTTCCCCCCCACGCTCCCAGCGATCTCCTCAGCCACCTGCTTGTCACCCCTGCTCTCCACTCCCTCCCCCCGTCTCTCTTCTCCCCTACTAGCCCTCCGCCCCTCCTCCCTCCGTTCCAATTTCCCAGTTCAGGCTCCGCCCCTCTTCTCTCATTGGGCGGCTACCCTGTTGACAGAGCTGCCGCCCGACGATTGGCCAGCAAGAGCTGGCTGTTGGGGGCGGGGTGGAAACTATAAAGGAGAACGTCTCGGATAACGAGGGGGCGAAAGCCGTTATATGGTCACATCCCTTGTCACTGGGCGCCTTCTAGGCCAGGCCCCGTGTCTGGGAACGCTGAGCCCTCACCTGCATCGCTGCGTGTCCGGAGGGAGGGGTGTCCTGGTTTCAGCACAGCTTTCCTCCGGCGACCGTTAGGCAGTAAACAAGCGGCAGCCGCACTCTCCTGCCTCGCGATTGGCGGCTGGGATTCGAACGTTGGGGGGAGCAGAGGGCACGAGAGACGGAAGGGGGGACCCCTCGCGATGATTGGTTGTTCTAGCCGCGCGCCAGACGCAATCGCGCGACATTATTGGCTGAGGTGCGGGAAGTGTGCTAAAGGTCCAGCCCCGCGTGCCGATTGGCAGGTGCGGCTGCGCGCCGCACGAATACCCGGCACACGATTGGCGGCGGAGAAGAAGCGACCTTAGGCCCGCCCGCGGCCCAGGGATTGGCTCCTGCATAGCGTGTGGGAGGCCCGGCATGCCACGCCGCTGCGCTGCCCACGCATGCTCACTGACGGATTGTGAGGGCTCTCTTGCGGACGGTAAGTGCGCAGAACGCTCACGCAGCCGGAAAAGTCTTGCGCGTGCGCCGGGGCGCATGCGCACAACTGCCGCTAGGGGTACTGTTGCGGGGCTGGTGCTCACCCTGACGCGCCCGTAAGTAAGAAGGGCCCCGCCTGGCTCTTGGCGGCGACTGGGCGCGCGCCTGACCCCGAGCCCCCTGGTACCGGGCCGGCCCTCACGCTCCAGCTCTTCGCCCGGAGGGCGGGGTATCAGGCGGCAGGCAGGGGCCTAGCTGGGCACGTAACGCAGGAGTCTCCCCTCCCCCCCTCTCTGCCCGCCTCGCTCCAGCCTCCCCCTAGCTGGGCACGTAACCCGGGCCCCGGCTCGGCTCCTAGCAGGGGGGCGGGAACCCAACAGTCCAGGCCCCTGTCTCCGCCCCTGCCGCTCTAGCGCTCCCTCCCCCGTTCCCGCAGCTGGGAGAGAGCCCAGGGACCGCACCCCCCCGTCGCCTCCCTCCGCGCTCCCGCAGCTGGAGAGAGACACCTCAGAGGCCCGCTCCCAGCCCCCCACCCCTTTCCTAGCCGCCCCGGTACAAAAGCGCTTCCAGAATTCAGCCCGTTTCTCATGGGCTGCAGAACTTCACTTACGGCCTTGATGGATCCCCAGAGATATGCCTGATAGGAGGCAGTATGGGGGCTCAGCCCGCTGGGCAGTGTGCATCCACAGCACGGAGCATCCTGCTTTGTCCAGCTGCAGACGCCCTGTTGGTATCTCTACTAAGAGAAGGCCATCTGTCTCACTCCCATACACTGGAAACCCAGGTGTCCAATCATACAGCAAGGTGTTCAAACGTGTTATTTATTCCTTTAATTTTGCCTTTCAACTATTTTTTTCCTGTTTTCCCCACACTCTAGCACAGTGATTCCCAAACTTTTTAGTATCATGCCCCCTTTTTGATTTTTGAGAAACCCTCACACACGCCCCTCCCTCCCCCCCATAGCAGCAAATCTTGTTGAGCAAAAAAAAGGGGAGGGGGGAACTGACTGGGGGTTAAAAACAAAAATAGCAGTGAAACTTAGAGGGCAGATTGACGGGGGGGGGGGCAGGGCTGGGTCGCCTGGCACCCCCCTCTGGAATTTCTTCATGCCCCCCCACTTTGGGAACCCATGCTCTAGCAGTACCCTAACAAGTGTCCGCATGTGTGTAAAGAAATGGAAGCAGATTTGCATGAACCATAGTTTGAGATTGCCTGAAACTTACCTAATTTTCACTGCTAAACCTAGTCACTGTACTTAAGTGGATAGTACTTTTCTTAAGAAATAGATGCAAGCTATTGCAAGTAATATTTGTATTTCAAAATAAACACTAATGTTTTGGACCAGTTCTTAGTTGCCCCTTCAGACCAACTATTAAGTACATAGTATATGTGAAAAAAGATACCAGTTGCTTTAGAGACCAATCTGAAGATAAGGTGCCAGCTCCAAAGATATTGTAATGGGGGTGGGGGAATCTCATATATATATATATATATATATATATATATATATATATATATATATATATATGTGCCATAATTACTTACCATGATGAATAATTTCCAGTGTGTGTTAATCAGATCTTGGCCCCTGACAAACCTCTTCTTAGCTGATCCTGCAGCAAAATCATGATGTAGTGCTTTTACTACCACAATGATTTCCTTGACAACTGATATTGTAAGTACTGGATTGTGACTTCACTGCAGGATGAAGCAAAAGGTGAAAACCATCAGTGAAAACACATCTTAAGTCACACAGGAAGTAAGCATTTTTTAATGGATAAGATGACTTGAAAATCAGTAAAATGCTGACTTATGCTCCTCACTTATGAGGCACCTTAACGCAGGTATTACATGTTTTAGAGATGGATGAAATAACCTATAGATAAAAGACTTGTTTAAGATCATACAGTGGGTTATGGTAGAAGAAGGAATACACATGTCCAAATATGCAAGTTGACCACTTTTCTCTCTACTAAGTGAAACTCTTGCTTTTGGGGATATGTGGTGAATGCTGCAGTTAGGAAGACTAATAGGAGAATATTCAGCATATTAGTTTAATATTAAAGAATTAAAATGGAAGGATATTAAAATATTGACTGTTCTTCCCAACCTGACTGCTAGGGCCACCTGCTAAAATTGATAGTTTTGTCAGATTGAGTTGCAGGATATATTTAACCAAGAGACATCATGACTTCTGAATAGTTAGAAGCCTTTAATCAAAATGGAGTGATACTTCTGTGTGTTAAGTGTGTGTGGAGACTTCAATAATTAAAATCCCCTGTGTGCTGCTGGATGCTATAAATAGGGTATAATAATTGCAGAGCTTTCAAACTGCATAAGTCTCCTGATCTAAGGAATTCAGATAGACTTGACATTTCTAGGACTCTATTAAAAAAAACCTGGGATTATACTGTTTTTATAGACCAAGATATTTCCCCTCATTAAGCTACTTTAAGGGTAGCAAGGCACCTCCCATACTGACTAGGACTAAGGTTCATCATTTTCTCTTTCACGTGTATTAAACTTAACAGCTGTGTTTTGGTTTTGGTTTTTAAAATTATGTTGTGTGTAAAGTGATATCCTGGTAGGTCAGTCTTATTTACATATTTGTTTTTATAGCAAAACATCAAGTGAATTCACATTAGTCTGTAAGCATTAAGGCACTCCCCAAATATTCTCTATTCACATGTGTTGAGTAGCTCAGATAGATAATCTTTTTCAGGTGATTTGTGGGTAGTCAAGTTAGTTTGTTACAGGAAAAAAAAAACCAGCAAGCAAATGGTCAAGGTAGCACTTTATAGGTTAACAAAACATGTAGATGGTATCATGAGCTTTTGTGGGCACAGCCCACTTCTTCAGATGACTGGAGTTGTGATTAGAGGGTAAGGAAACTCGAAATAAATAGGGGGAGGGAGGAGAAAGATGTTCTGTCACCCACTCCCCTTCCTCTATGCATAAATTACACATGCATACTTTATGCATAGAGGAAGGGGAGTGGGTGACAGAACATCTCCCCCCCCCTTCTCCTATTTATTTCGAGTTTCCTTACCCTCTAATCATAACTCCGGTCATCTGAAGAAGTGGGCTGTGCCCACAAAAGCTCATGATACCATCTATATGTTTTGTTAACCTATAAAGTGCTACCTGACCATTTGCTTGCTGTTTTTTTTCCAGGTGAGGTTACTTAAGCAACCAGTTACTGACAGTAGTAACTGAGCTGAAGGAAGGGGACATTTGTTCATGTAATTCATTGCTGCTATGCTTTGAAGAATTAAGAACATAAGAATGGCCATACATAGATAAAATGTCCATGTATCCTGTCTTCTGACAGTGGCCAATGCCAGATGCTCTGCAGGTACATCTGGGGAAATTCTGCTGCACTGCAAATGCACAGAATTCATACTCCCCATAGAAAAATCCCTTTCTGACAGGGAAGCAAAAGGAAGCCACAAGAGCAGCCATGTGCCGCTCCCCACCAATGTTGGTGCATTGTTTCAAGCATCTGGAGCAGCTAGTAGAGGGTAAATCACTGGGGGAGCAGGGCTACGGATATCTCAGTGAGTGGCTCCTACCCTGGGCTGGGTACACCTACAAACCCTGGCTGAGTTGGGAAGAATGGGACTTCCTCTTCCTCTACAAGGAGAGGCAAGAGCTGACCCAACCCCAGAAACCTCTTTAGCTGCAGGAAGGGCCATGTCCTCCAACCCTTTCTTGCCCCCATAACTCCTCAGCTGGGGCAGGAGGGAATCAGTGAAGCTGCTTGCTTCTCTCGCCACCCCCAATCCCTCCATCTGCCCAGCCTCTCTGCATCCAGACCTACCTTCTCTACCCAGATTGCACCATTAAGCCTCACCCCTTGCATCCAGAAGCCCCCCCCCATACTAACCTACCTGAACCCACACATTGATAAGCCTAATCCTCTGCACCCAGACCTCTCTGCTGAGCCCCTCCTGTTTGCATCTGGACCCCACTCCTGCACCCAGACTGCCCCCTGCACTCAAACCTCCACTACAACAAGTCCCACCGCACCTGCCTTTGGATCACCCTGACTAGCCCTTTGCCCCAAGATTCCCACACCGAGTTAGCACCTGTCCCTCCATTGAGCCCTCTACACCCAATCATCCTACTGAGTCCCAGTGTGTCTGCACCTAGAACTCACCCATAAACCTTTGTTCATCTAAATTTCTCTTGCACCTGCACCCCCTCAAGCTGCCTGCACCCAGATTGCCCCACACACAACTCTGTCATCCCACATCTAGATCTTCCTACACTAGGCCCTTCCATACTTGGATGCTGCAGGGCTGAGTTTGCCTGCCCCTAGTGTGCTTGGCATGGAGGGGTGGGGCCCTAGAGTATTTCTGGGAGAGTCCTGGTCAGGTGTAACTTTACCACCAAATTCATGTCTAGGGAAGGGGGATGCAGGATGAGCTCTGAGCTCTGTGCAGTCAGTAGTCTTTACTCCCCACTGCTATGCTGGAGCCTCCCTATTTATTTACTGACAATTTGCATAATTTTAAAATAAGTGTGCTGATGGTAATGTTTGTGTTGTCAAGAGTATAATAAGGGAATCAAGTGATCCATTCCCAGCTTCTGGTAAATAAGACTAGGGACACCATTTTTGCCCATCCTGGCTAATAGTTATTGATGGATCTATACTCCATGAACTTATCTAGTTGGGGGGACGGGTTGCAGGTTTTTTATTGCAGAAAGCATAAAGAGTTGCTTTATTATTGTTTCTGTAATGAAACATCACATTCCCATTATTTAGTTTTTAGTGCCACCAAGTGGCCAGTTTGACTTTCTCATTAAAACCACTTGAAACTATTTGTTTTTCTCCCTTCATCCTACCTGGGTCGATTTATTGCTAGTTGAATGTTAACTTTTATCAACTGCATTCAGGACATACCATTCACTTATTCAAGCAATCATTCATTTGAGCCAAATAAGTAAATATTTAAAGCAAAACAAATACATGTTTATCATCTTAACATAATGCCCAAATGAACAATGTTATTTGATAACACTAGAAATCTGAAGTCATTTATGTATAGATTAGGAAATTCAGGCCTATAAAGATCAAAACCATGACCAGGAGGGATGACCTCTAGGGGGTCAAGCATTGTGTTGCATAACCTATTTGCTCCTTGACTTGCTATTTTAAACTGTTACTCTCTATTTTGATGTGAAAACACTTGTGATGGGTGAAATGGTTGGGGGTAGACACAAAAATCAACTAATGGCATTACAAAGGTTTGATGTCAGGAGCAACTTCTGGCAAACAGCAGACCACAAAAGAATTCAAAATCAAGTGGATCAAGTTAATAAACTGATAAATTCAGTCAAGTCACTGCACCATGAAGTATCAGCAAAAAAGAAAATGTTTCTTCCATTACTTTAAACATTAGAATGGGAACCAAGGATAAAAGTCTCAAAACTATAGGAGCTATTAAGATAATGCTTAGAAGTTTCACAGTAGAGAATAAAACCTGTCTGAATCAAAGTGATCTGGTAACATAAATTACTCTTGTTCATTGATCATGCTGATGATACGTTTTTAATTCCTAGCAGCTTGTTTTTGCTTAGTCTGAATTTAGATATTTAAAGACTGACAATGTTATTTTTTATCCCAAGATGTTTTACATAAAACTGATATTCCCATCCTCCCTCATAGGGTTATTAAAATCCAGCAGTGAAATGCTGCCATCTCTAGGCTGGAATAGGGCAGATGTTTAGCACCGCACAGTAGAACAGGAAGCGAAGATTAATTGTAGTTTCACTCAAAAAAGGTAAAAGGCAGGATATATATTCTTTTGTTAGATATTGGCCAAAACATGTTATCACCCAGAGGATTGTGAAGTTGTGTGGGGGTGTCCTTAAGATAGAAGCCACTCAGCTGGATGAGGCCTTGACACCACAACAGAGTATTGATTTTGTACAGATTTCAGTAAAGCGAATCACGAGCAACTATCACTTTCTGTAGCCTCTAGATGTTGCTTCGTCTCCCAGACAGCTATAGAAAATGCATTATTTTCTAGCCAAAAAAAAAATCTTCTCAAGCATAGGTTCATTGCTGTAGCTTCACTAATTTGAAATATTACTCATTAGCTAAGCTTCCTGTTGTCTGCAAAAAAAAAAAAAAAAAAAAAAACACACATTCGGACTCTCTGGGTTACCTTTGATATCGTAACTCCAACTTTCTTATGGGAGCCAATCTAATTTTCCTAAGTGATCCTTAATATGCAGAACCTGTGGAACATTTCCTGCCCTCTTTGGGGTTCTAAAGATACTAGAAACTACTCCAGCTTTGGTTTCATATATCCCACTTCTAGAATCATTGCAGTTCTTAGGGCAGATTTATCCTCTTGTTTGTGCTAGCTTGGTGAGGAGAGACTGTGGGGGGGAGATGAAGTGTCTGCAGTCTCACTTCATTACAGAGCCAGGGCAGTTGAGGAAGTTGCTAGCAGTGGGTGGAGAGAGGGATGGTCAGAGCAATGGGGGATGTACTGATTCCTCCACTAGCAGAGTTATATGCCTTTGTCCTAATTTAGGACTGCCTCCACTCACTAGAATCTCCACAGGAGGAATTGCCTGTATCTATAATTGACCCCCTTCAGCATGAATCCCTGTAGGGCTGAGAGAGAAGTGAATTACATTTCCCTTTGTTAGCAAGACTGAATCAGGACTCAATGAGCGTTCTTCCTGAGTAAGGATTTCCAAAGAAGTCACTTATGTAGCCAGGTGCATAGCCTTCTCTTTCCATTAGATCTTTACCTCCTTTTCTAATACACTTGAACGTCTTTAATCCAGCAAATCCTGGGAAAAAGGATATGATGTATTAAAGAATTTTCTGGGCCAGAAAGGGTGCTGAAGGGTCTGGACATGAGGATGATGGGGATGGAGCACTTACCTAGTACCCCCTCCCAGGGATACACCTAGCTCCACAGCCCATGGTGCTCCCAGGCACTGCCACCTACTGCTATGGGAGCAGTGGAGGTAAGCCTCAGGAGAAGCACCTCTGCACTGCCATTCCCCCACTGGGGGAAAGCGGAAGCAGTAGTGCCTAGAGCCACTTCCTCCTCCCCCTACCAAGGTCCATACTACAAGTGTTCTCAGATTAGGGACACCCCTAATATAGAGGTTGAGATATATATGGGATAATATTCAGATAATTGATTTGTTATGCCAGGATTTCACCCACAGTCATAATCCAAAACTATTTCCCTATGTGAATGGTGTTTGAACGATTATTTACATTAGATTTCTAAGTCAAAGTGAACTCAAAAGAATGACGTGCGCCATAAGTTATTTCACAAAGTTAATTGCATCATCATCGCCCTTTACGCCCACTGGCATATGGGCAGCTACTACTAAGGTCCTCCACTTCTGTTTGTCACTGGCCAGCAGAAGGCTGTCACACACAGTTGAGAAGGAATTCTTTTTTGTTGTGTCCGTAATAAAAGGCTTTTTCTAGGTCAGGGTTTTGAGCCCTGAGCCAAACTCCCAATCCTGGAGGATCGGGTGCATGCTTAGCCTGGCTCCTCCCCCCTTGACCTTTTCGGTTTGGCTGAACCTACCAAAAGCACTAAGCTCCCGCCAGCATAGCTCCTGGGATCATAACACACAAGCTGCCCCACCTTGACAAGGCACGTGCACATAGGGCAGTAATTGCATCCTAATACTCATATTTAGAATGTGAGGATTCTTTGTGTTATTGTGTTCAAGTGCCACTTAACAGCTTGATTTTGAAAATTAAATAGTCACTAAGTTAAAGCAGAAAAACTAAATAGATGCCTTACAGACAAAATAACTTTGACTACTGTAAACACGTTTGTTGCAACTTCATAACATTCATTTGAAATATTTAGCATTCAAAACATGACACATCTGTGACAATGTTACATAGCTAGTTTATAACATCTTTTAAAATAGTGGGCAATATTAAGATAAACTAGATCATGTTAAAACATTTTCTATTTCAGGTTTTTGTCAAGAAGAAGTTTTGTTTCCATTTCTTTATGAATGCTTCAAGTTTGTTTCATTCTACAATAAATACATTGGCTTGGAGGCCATGGCTTTGGAGGCAACAGAAGTTTTTATCCCCCCAACTGGCTATACCTTTATTCCCAGTTGCAGGAAAGAAGAATTCTTGTGATCTTCTTGCACTAAATGAAACAGACTTAGAAGAGCAGTTTGTAAGAGGTGATGGCCCAGGAGGCCAAGCAACTAATAAGACAAGCAACTGTGTAGTTCTGAAACACATTCCATCTGGGATTGTAGTCAAGGTAATTCATTTGGTTCTATTAAATGACATTGTGCATCATCTTTACAAAGACCTTCCTATTTTGTTTTGTTTTGTTTGAAGCACCTTCTTTTCTTCCCCTTGCTGCCTCTTCCTCAGAAGCGGTGGGTGGGGGCGGGCAGGGGAGAGGGGAGGAAGCGACTAGTTAAAGTCAAGCCTGCCTACAGTGCACTATAGCAGATCATTCACTATAAAGCAGTCAAGAAGAATTCAGCAGAAGTGTTTCACCCCTTCCCCTCCCAGCCATCCCTCAGAACAAGGGATGTTAAATTTAGATGTGCAGCGCCGCACATTCAGCAGGGGAGTCCCCAGCTGATCACAGGCTCCACATGGCTTTGAAACACCATGTGCAGCCTGATAGAGGCAGCAAGGGGGGAGAAGTGACTAGTTAACTAGCCTGTCGACTAGTTGTTCACATCCGTACTCGGAGCTACCTGAAGCATGCCTCATGGGGCTCTAGTGGCAATTTAAAGGGCTTGAGGCTTTCGCCATGTTAGCAGCAGCTGGGATTTCTGGGCCCTTTTGAATTGCTGGAGCACTTGCCCTTTCCTCTCCTTCCCCCGTCAGTAGGCCTGTTCAGCAGTGCACGATTGCCATGTGCATTATAAAAAGATTCAACTTCCTCTGCAGGATTAAGTATTGGCCAGTGATAGGATATTAAATTTAGATTAATAGGCTAATCGAATAGTCTATTGCTACATTTCAAAGGTGAAAGCGCTATGGAGAACACAGGGCCAGCGGGGGACTCAAGCATTTCAAAGCCCAGCTGACCTTGGGCTCCACACAGTGCTGCCACTTTGAAGCATCCTCTTTTCTTCCCTTTGCTTCCTCTTCCTCAGAAGCGGTGGGTGGGGGCGGGCAGGAGAGAGGGGAGGAAGCGACTAGTTGTCAGTTATTTGATAAGCATTTGCTTATCTGACAGTCCAGCTAGTCTTTCACATCCCTAGCCAGTGGCAGATTTGGTGAATTAATTGAACTATGTCACTAGATGCTGTGGTTCTGACTTCAGTGTATAAGTGTTTAGAATTTAAAGAGCTAAATGATAGCATGTGTGAGATTTTGTGTCAGTTTTTGGTTTTGGGTGGGAGTTTTTGTTTGGTTTTTTTTTTTTTTTTTTTTGGTGAGGCCACACTTTCATGGTACCATTAATAGGAAAACTAGGCAAATATTCAAATATTATATTTAATTAAAAGAGTCCTGAAATTTTCCTTTTCCATGGCTGCTGTTAGCTCTGTACTTTATCATCAGTGAGCTTTTCAACATTCTCTATTGCAAGACCGGACCAGGCAAGATATAGTCTGTGGGCCGGATCTGGCCTGTCAAGTTGCTGGATCCATCCTGCAGGCTGCCCTGGCTGGACTTTCAGGAAGAGAGCGGCCAGCTTCTTTAGAGCAGCTCCATGCCCCTTTAAACGAATTTTGCTGGGGGTGGGGCAGCACATAAAGCCTGTAGAGGGCTAGAGGGTCCAGCCAGCCATTTTGAGCAGCTTGGGGCTGCATCAAGCAGGGAGTCTGCCTCAAGTTCCTGCAGGGCTGCTGGCTAGGAACTTCCTAGGTAAGCCCTTTTCTCAACTCCCTCTTCTAGGTCACCACCCACACCCTCTGCATCCCCAACTCCCAGGTCACAACTCCCTCCCAGACCCTGCACTCCCCCCTCCTACAATATCCCCCAGGCTAGAATCCTCTCCTGCACCTATATCCCCTTTTGGACACTGCAGCTCAGTCCCCTGCTTGAGATCACAACCCCCTTTTTCACTCAGACTCCCTCTGAGACCACAGCCTCTCCTGCACCCCAGTCCCTTACCTTGAGCTCCCTTCTGCACCCAACATCTGGCCCAGACTCTGCACCTCCCCATAGAACTCAGAATTCTTGGAGTGCCCCCCTCCCATCAAAAATTATTGCGTACCCCTCCTGCAAGGAAATGTCTCAATTTTGTATAGATGGTGAAATAGAGGGATAGAGCTTAATTGACATTTCTAGGGTCCTGGAGCTGATAACAGAAGTCAGGAATCCTGGCTCTTCTTTTCCTTTTACAAGTGCTAGATGAGACTACAGATCCATCAAGTGATATATACTGAGCATTCCTACTCCTCCTTGAATTACTACTGAGTAAAACTAATTTAAGCCCCTAGGCCGGCTGACTGGGCGGGGCTGATTAATCACCTGTGAAGCTGTGCTGCCCCCCAGCTTAGAGGGAATGCTGCTTGCAAGACATTTTTGTTCAGAAGTAAATCATATGAATGCAAGAGCAACCTTCAGGTCTACCAGTGAGAGAGAATTAAGACAAAAGTCAATAGGCAAAACTACAAGAACTCTTAAACAATAAATGCTATTTCAAAACACCAATATATCATTATCTACTGGCTGCCAGAAATGGTATGCTCTTTACTGCTGTAGCAGAAAAAGAGTAACTCATTTAATGTGGCTTTTAATTGAGCCACTAATTAAATTAATAAACATTGTAATTGTTGTAATCATTTCTGAATGTTACTACATAAAGAGAACACATTTCCTTTAGAAACTGTCAAGACACAAATGTGGCTTATTTCCCTGTGCACTTTCCTTTACCAATATGAATTTAAATATCGGAACTACTTTTTTTCCTAGCCAGTAGATAAATAAAATTATAGGCTAAGTATTCAACTTCTTACTCATGCAAACAGTTTTAAATTTTAGTATTAGTTTGTATTAATAAGGATTTTATAGGATGAGACTTTATAATAGTATTACATGTTTAGTAAAAGTTAAAGAAGGGAAGTGTAGAATAACCAATTAATTTACAATAAAATATCTTTTCAGTGTCATCAGACTAGATCAGTGGAGCTGAACCGACAGAGAGCCAGAGAAATCCTACAGCAGAAAGTTGACCTCTTTTACAAAGGTGAAAATAGTGACATTTTTAAAGAGAAAAGAACAGCTGAGAAGAAAAAGCAAGAAAAGAAAAGAAGAGCAAAGGAGAATCTAGAAAAGAAAATGCACATTAAAGAAATGCAAGAATCAGATTCCAAATGAGAGGAAATGATTTGGCTTGTCAGGGTAAGAAGAGAGAGTTTGTTACTACCATTGAAACACGTTAGAAGTTTTCTGACTTAATACTGTTATAAAGTTTCATAATAAAACACTGTTAAAATGTTGAATTTGTGACCGGGTATTAGTGCACAGCTCAAGCATTTAGCCCAATGTTAAGTCATATATTTCTTCATCTTCTACTATGGACATCCCAGTACTCTCAGATTCAATGTAATCAGTTCATTTGTGCCAAGTTGAGGACAGGTGTGGTAAAAAAAAAATAAGATCCATAAAACAATTAAATGGATGTTACAGGAAAATTCCTGTATAATTAATGGAGGGAAAAAAAATAAACTCAATCTCCTTTTTAAAATTACAGTAGATTGGATGAACTACAAAAAAATGACCCTGGTTTTAGGTAGGGATTGTCAATTAATTGCAGTTAATGCAAGCAATTAACACAAAAATTAACATTCTTTTTTAATGAAAATTAATCAACCTGCTCTTTTTTCACCCTCTTGATACTTACTGTACTATACTGCTTGGGGGACACTGGCACAGTTCTGTGTTCTCATGATCTGGAGTGATTAAATATCAGAAAAAGTGAATGGAGGAAAGTAGCAAGAGTTCAGGTCTTTTGAATAGGAAATTTATTTTAAAAAATCTTTCAGATGGTTTTCTGGGTAAAAAGACAGTTCTCTCTTTTGCAAGGCTGCAATCCAATACCATCAAAGTACTTCAAGTTAGCATGTATATGGTCCTGCATAATATGCTTTCACCTCCAATTCTTGTGTTAGATAGCCCATCAACAGCAAATGAATCCTGCCAGCCATGACAGTAGGCTTACAGAGTTTCAAAGAATCGCCCATAGATCAAACCAAATACAATATCTTAACCAACACTATTGCAAAGTAGATAGGTAAGGACTGCTGACCACTCACTCTGCACTATAAATGACAGAGGGCTAAGAGATGATATTTCAGTTGCATCTTCCAGTCAGTCATATCTTGCCCTCTCAGGATCATGAATCCATGACCTACATCATACAAAAATTAGAGTTGGAGCTTCTGAAAAATATTATAAGAGTTGCTTTGATTGGTGATCACTGGACATTCTTGAGCAGTTTTGGCATCATAGCATACCAAATGGATGCTGTATGTGTAATGCTAGCAGACCCTGGTTGTCATCAGGCAGAATCAAACCTGAGACCTCTGCAGCTTCTACCATATGAGGTAAAAGCCTGCTGGCTAGCAGCTAAGGCTATAGAGCTGACTCCTTATTCTTGCTGCATATAGTCTCTGCTACTAGGTGGGTGTGGGTTACATGAAGACACTGCAATCATTCGTTTTAATGGTAACATGCTGAAATGTGCCGAGCATTTCTTGGATATTGCAAAAGAATGGAATATTCAAGAAAAGGTAATATTAGTACTGACAGTGCATGTAAGAGGATAGCTGCAGTCCGTTATTGTCTTTTCAATTCATGACATGCATAGCTTAGTCTGCAGTGATTCATTAAGTGCTCAATGATGGCAGTTTTTGAAAATTGAAAAAAATTAGGGAACTTGTGGACCATTTCAAACACTAACCCAGAGTTAGAAATACAATAATCTGTAAATGGACAGAAACAACATGTTGTACAAGATACTTCAACCAGATAGAACTCCACATTGGATAGGTTTGAGTTCATGCTTTGAAATAAAGCCACTATCACAACCACATTAGCTCTTCCAAAGCACACAATCTATTAGTGTTGACAGGTAGTGATTTTGAAAACTGCAAAAGCTAGAAACACTATTTGAGCTTCGCAGATTTATGACTAAACGCTGTGGGGGGAAATTTTGTCTCCTGCTCTGTGGTTTTACCAGCACTCTCTCATATATTTAGTGTTGGGCAGTCTGCAGTGATGACCCAGCATATGTTGTTCATTTGAAGAACACTTTGACTACAGATCTGACAAAATGAAAGAAAGTACCAATATGAGATTTCTAAAGATAGATACAGCACTCCACCCAAGGTTTAAGAATTTGAAGTGCCTTCAAAAATCTGAGTGGGAAGAGGTATGGAAAATGCTGTAAGAAATCTTAAAAGAACAACACTCCAATGCAGAAATTACAGAACCCGAACCACTGAAAAAGAAAATCAACCTTTTGTTGGTGCTCTTTGACTTAGATGATGAAAATGTGAAAATGAAGGTGTGTTGGTCCGTGCTGCTTTGGATTGTTATCAAGAAACACCGGTCAAAACAAGAACCGTCATTCAAATGTTTAGCATATCTGACAATGCCAGCTACAACAGTGCCTTGCAAAAGCCTGTTCTTATTTGTCACCTGAAAGTGAGAAGTAGGCATAGTTATCTCCCTTAAATGTAAGTAAATGTTTGTCTTAGTAATTGGCTAAACAAGAAGTAGAATTGAGTGGATGTGTAGACTTTAATGTTTTACATTGTTTTGTTTTCTTGAGTGCACTTATGTAAAAAGATTCTACATTTGTAAGCTGAACTTTCAGAATGAAGAGATTGCATTACAGTATTTGTATGATGTGAACTGAAACTGTTTTTTACAGTGCAAATATCTAATAACTATAAAGGGCACTGTGCAATTCATATTCTGTGTTGTAATTGATATCAATATTTGCAAATGTCGAACATCCAAAAATCTGATGTTTGAGTGAGATTAATTCCAATTTTTTTATTATTTGAAAGTCCTAGTGTTTTTAGACCTCTTTGTCAAGGGATAAAAGATGTGATAACTAACAAAGATGTGGAAAATACTGTAGGTTGAAAGCTACTTCTGTGAGTTCATTCATCTGGACCATTGTTATACAAAGTGTCCCCTTTCCCAAATCTCTTATTATCCTCCAACATCTGTAATTTGCATGATCCATCTTCCTTTTTGGGGTTTCATTGTCCAGTTTCAGCATTCAGTTTCACTGAGTTCACCTTTCAGAATTATGCTATTGTCTGTACTATACCACAAACACTCGAATAGTTTCACCTCAGAAAGGGGCTTCATTCTGTTTTTAAACATTCCCCAACTTTATTTGAATAGGGAGCATCTACTCAGTTGTATTAAAGATGTTGATTTAAAATCACAAGGGAAAGAGGTGATCTTCCAGCTTAATGGAATGTAAAAAAAGTGTCAAATCACATCCCTTGAACTTTCCATTCCTACACATACCCACTGGCTGCTATCATAATTCCTAACCTCCAGCCATGAAGGGAGGGGAAGAGACATTTTTCAGCATGGAGTTCATAGTGTTGAGAGAACTGCCAAGCACTTTTATAAGTAGTAATGGAGCTGGCAAGTAGTAGTCTTACATGCTTCCTGCGTGACTGACTGCATCAGGTCAGCACTATGAATGAAACATCTCCAGCAGTCTGCAACCCTGTTCTCTAGTCTATTCTTGAACTTGAGGCTCCTGTCTCCTGACTACTTTTGTACTTTTATCATAAGGTTGATTAAAGTGACCGGACATAGTTTTAATACAAATTGTTAATGAAAATAAGCTTTATTACATCAAGTAATAAATACATACAAAGATGCAAATAACAATTTTAGTAATTTATCTAGAATTTTGTTTTTTGGCAAACTTACAATTGAAATCTTCAGCCTTAGGATGAAAATTAGTTATCTGGGATCTTGTTATTGTCTGTTAGGTTGCTCTATCTTCTTTATTTATAACTCATGCACTTTAAATGGACTTCAAAGCACTAACAATCATGCAAATGCTTATGCAAAAAAAAGGTTATTTCTAAGCAGGGTCTATGCTAACTGAGTACAGCTGACTAATAGGTAAAACATGCTACCTCTGCAGTTATTTTTTTTTTAATCCTTAGAGCTTATGTCAAAAGGTGAAAGATTGACCATGTCAGGTTAAGTGAATATAGTCAAAGAAATAAAAAGAATGAGACTGTGGCTGGGAAAGAAGGGAACTGAAGTATAGTCTGTGGGAGAGAAAGCACCCTTCTGCATGCAGTTTTAGTCAACCTTTCGGGAAGAATTTGGGGAGTTTAACATCTTAAAAAATGCAAAACCCTCAGTAAATTGAAAAATCTTCTCATTCTTAACTGTACATTTTCATTAGGGCAAAAAAAGGTAAAACGTTTAAAATAAAAAAAGATTTATCTGAATGTTTCAAAAGGAACAAGTGTTTTTTCTTCATAAAGAGATGGAAAGTCTTGTAACATAATTAGTAGGCTAGGATCTTGCATTCCGTTCAGTCTCAGCCAAGCATTCCCGAACTAATCCTCTGGCATGAATGATGCCTGCAAAAGAACGGTAGATTTTTGAAAGCATCAGATTAGGTAACCGTTGAAATTCATCAAAGTGGTTTAATATTTCTGTCCTAAAACATCTCTCAATGGTGCTGCAATCTACCATAGCAATATCCTTCAGCATCCAACTGCAGTTAAAGTAAGTGAGCTTGGTTCTCCGAACTGGCATCTTTTCACAGATTAACACCATCTGTGAAACTTTGTGAAACTTTACTTAAAAATGGGTCCAGACCAAAACCCCAAATCCACATGTGAATTTCAGATCCACATTCAGAGAGGGATTTAAACACTTCAATTCAGGCGTATTGTAAACTGCAAATCGTAATTTTTTAAAAGGGTCTTGCATACTTCTAATTTGAAAATTTGCTAAGAATACTATCATAAAGCCTGTCCAGCAAGTAACTTTTGCCTTAAGAGGATGTCTCTCAACTCACAGCCATAACTGTCAACATGCCCTGAAAGTCAAAGTCTAAGCTCCACCAGTGTTAATGTGAGTGTGCTAGCGAACATCAGCCACCATAAACCTTGCTCACATTTAGGTGACATGAACTAGACTTTTCCAAAGAAGCTTACTTTTCTTGAGTTTTGAAAGTCCCAGCCTTGGTACTTAAAACACAACTGGCAGATCTAGATTAGCGCTATCTAAGTTCACAGCAGGGGAGTCTGAGCTGGTGTTTGAACCAAGGGAGATTTTGGCATCACTTGCCCACTGCAGACAAGACCACAGTCTGGCACCAAGGTTTTAGGGCAAAAGAGAATAAATAGATTGGTTTCTGCTCAGAGCTTACCACTATTGCTTCTTAACTGGGTGGAGGAGTTGCTGTTGAGCAGCAGGAGGTGCTTGGCCTCATCACACTCAAGTACATTCCCTCTGAAGCACTGTTAGCCATGGGGCTTTAAGGTTACAGAGCAACAGCCAATGATTGCACCCAAAGGAATAATTTGTTTATTAAATAACAACACTTGAATATTTAGGGATACAAGGGTTTTCAAAGGGTTAAATATATGTGCACATTTGGAAATTAGTGCCTGTACATATGGTATGCAATAGGGATGCAAGTGAGTACTGTAGCCAACTATTCGCATTCCCTGGCCCTTGCTGTCTCTGTATCAAAGGGTTAAAAGTTAGTTCTGCCCAGCATGGTCTCTGCAGTGCCACCTCCCCCTCCCCAGTGCAGTACTGCCTCTGTCTACCTGTGCGCCCAGCTCCTACTACGTTTAAACTGCAGAGACGCATCAGGAGTAGCTCCTTGCACGAGCCAAGACTGAATGCTTCTTCCCTTATTGACTAAGCGTGTAGTCAAAAATTGTATCAACCACACAATTAGGAAATTACCCCCTCTTAACATCTTTAGTACGCAAAGATACAAACTCAAAGCAGCATCTTACATATTGTGGCAGGGTGCCCAGTTAATGCAGCAGAGCTACCCTAAGACAAGTAGAAAACTGAGAGTGTTAATGGATTTCAAAGTGTGGTAGGCTGTGTGGCTTCTAAACGGGTGAAGCAAGAAACAGAAGTCTCCTGCAGGAGGAATGAATACTCCATCGATCATATAACTTCCTGCTTCCATGCAGGATTTCCCAAGCCCAGTATCCCCTGTAAGCTGTGCACTGTGCAGCTGCTCACAAGAGATTCAAATGCTGCCTAGCTGAATAGCAGACTGCCCACAGCTAGGATTTATGTTTCTATTTGTGGTGCACAGTCATACATGCCTCAGTGCACATAAAATTATTATTTTTCGAGTGGTTGCTCATGTCCCTTCGAATCAGGTGTGTGCACCGCATGCACCATGTCTCCGGAATGTTTTCCCTAGCGGTACCTGTAGCGCCGGCAGGGCGCCCCCTGGAGTGGCACCGCTATGGTGGAACATAAGTACCCCTGCAGGTGCTCCCCCTCCTCAGTTCCTTCTTACCGCCCATGACGGTCGTTGGAGCGTATGTCTCTGTTAGAGTAGTTAATGGTTCCCATTTCTCTTAGTGTTGCAAACAGTTCAAATTAATTAGTTGGCAGGTTCTTTGTTTTTTCCTTCTCCCCCTTTGGGGGTGAGGAATGCCTGGGCCACAAGGCTTTAAGGCTTCCGCTGTACGCGGTAAATTCATGCCCAAGGGAGACTCTCACGATAGCTGTTTAAAGGGTTTGGGTGAGGGTCAACTAGCAGACGCCTGTAAGATCTGCAGGTTGTTCAAGCCGCGCACAAAGAGGGAGCGGGACTCTCGTTTGAAGCTTCTCCTCATGGAGGCGGCTTTACAGCCAGCACCGACTGGACATTCTATGGTGCACAGTGCGCCGGCGTCAACGCGCAACTCTCCATCCTGTGCGAGGACTTCGGTACCGAGGCCTCGGCACCGCTCTCAATCCCCGGCACCAAAGAAGTCAAGGTCTTCGCGGGGTAGGTCTCTGAGCCAGAAGTCCAGCTCCAGCCTACACTGTCACCTTGAATCCCCGGAGCAGACATCTCCGTGTGCTGCAGTGTAGCGTAAAAGAGCTGGACGACCATCAAGTCCAGATCAGCTACCCTCGCATCGTCCTTTGACGCCGGACACTTTTGAGGCGGCGCAGGACCTGATTAGCCTCACTACCTCCCCTCTGTCGTCAGTTGAGGCGGAGAGGTCGAGGTCTTCAATGCCGGGAGCCATGCTGGCACCGGCTTCTCCTCCGCACCGGTTAGATTGGTCGGCACTGGTCACATATGCAACGGGACTGTCCCCTGTGGGACCAAGTACCGCTTGCCCCTACCTCAGTGCCAGTCTCGACGTAGGCCGCCAGGCCTCACGCAGTGCCCGACTGGCCTCGACCCCCATCCGTGCTGGGACCTCTCCCAGAACTGGTCTTGGCTGCCCCGGTGCGGTATTACTCAGGCCTTGTGGCATCGTCAATGGCACCGTATTACTTAGCTTGTGGCACCATCAACAGAACTGTCAACGGCACCGGCATCAACCCTCTTGACCGGGGTGCCGCTTCAGTCTTCGGCGCCGGGCTCTTCAGCACTGCTGCAGGTACCGGCATCGGCCCCATGGGCCATGATGGTGCCGATAACGCCACTCTCTTCGATGACGACCACTACAGCTCCTGCAACTTCTGTCCTGCCTGCTGTGGTGTCCATAGGGGGCAACAACAGGGGCACTTCCTTTGGGGCAACTGGACTTGGGAGTTTCCCACCCGCAACCGGCACCGACTTCGGTACCGCAGTCCATATGCTCTGGATCGACACTGCATGCGGTACAGGGGCCTGTCTTCCCAGCACCAGCACCGTACACCCTCACTGCACGCACACGGGCAAGCCAGAATCTATGGCCAGGTTTGCCCCTCCGATGGTGGCAGGGCACTCGTCATCGGCACCACCCTGGCCTGAGTCTGAATACTCTTCAGATTCTGATGTGGGCTCTTTCAGGTCATAGTCCTCGGGAGTTTCGTCACATCATAGATCCCATTCCCAGCACTGGCGTGACCATTCACACGTGCAGCAGACTTGGCCGCCTCAGCCACATTGGCCTTTTTGGATGCCATGGGCATACCACCAGTGGCAAAAGCCTGTGCCCCCCTCTGGTGTTGAGTGTCTCCGGGCATCGGGCTCCTCCGTCGGCGTCGCTGTCACGACCCCCTCCCTCGCCTCAGAGGGCTGCTATTATCGATGTCGCTAGAGATCCGCAGGCTTCGGTGCCAGACCCGCTTCCACACGCAGTGCCGCCTGCCCACCCACCCCCTCCGTCGGGCCCTATGCTGGATCCAGTGCTGCTCCAGGAGTCGTCGTCGTCCTCATCTCCTGACGAAGCGTTAGCAGATCCCACACTGGCGATGCCGACAATAGATGCGCGGTCGCATCAAGATCTGCTCCAGCGTCTGGCTTCCAACCTGGGTGTCCCGGCCCGCTTGGCTTTGCCACTCAATAAGACTGTGGCTAAGATCACTAACGCCCTGTGGCAGACCCCAGTATCTTTAACCCCTACCTTAAAGGGAATCGAGAGACGCTATTATGTCCCACAGTCGGGGCACGAGCACCTATATTCCCAGCCTGTCCCGGGGTCCCTGGTAGTCCAAGCCGCGGCCCAGAAGGAGAGACTTCCGCAGCCGGGGCTGTCCCCGAAGGCTAGAGAGCCCAAACACCTCGACCTGATGGGGCGTAAGGTGAATGCCACTGGTGGGGTGCAGCTCCGCATTGCTAACCAACAGGCAATGCTGAGCCGATACTCCTATAACACATGGCAGGCAATGGATAAGTTTAAGGATAGGCTTCCCGCCGAGGCACGTTAGGAGTTTGCGGCTATGACCACAGAGGGTAGGACTATTGCCTGTACAGCTCTTCAGAATTCCCTGGATGCTGTTGACTCTGCAGCCCGCACCATGGCGTCAGGTGTAGTTATGTGCCGTGGTGCCTGGCTGCAGGTATCTGGAATACCTCCTGATGTCCACACTACTATTCAGGATCTCCCTTTTGATGGCAAAGCATTATTCTCGGAGCAACAGGCAGGGGGGATCCCGGTTGCCTCCCCTCTGTCGCGAGGCTTTGTGGCTGTGGGACTTGTCCACAGCACACAATATAGCTTTGCAGGCAGAGTACCTGCCGGGGTGCAAAACTTGCTGGCCAATGCTCTAAGCAGGTCCTTCGGAGCCCACGAATCGTCCCTCAAGGATTCTGCCCTTCGTCCTGTCTTCCACAGGTGGAGTTGTCCCCTACTAGACCTGTTTGCCTCGGCATACAACACCAAGTGCCAGAGTTACTGCTCCCTGTTGGGCCTGGGGGGCCTCTCCAGGGGAGATACCATGACCATGCCTTGGCCGGCGGGCATCCTCTATGCATTCCCTCCATTTCCCTTAATTCCCAGGGTTCTGACCAGGGTCAGGACCTTCAGGTCCATGGTCATCCTGATAGCCCCTCGGTAGCCCAGGCAGTTCTGGTGCCCGATCCTGATGGATATGCTCACCGAGGAGCCTATAACGCTCCCACTGGTTTGGGATCTCCTCACCCAACCTTGGGATGGGGGGCTCATGGTTCACCCGAATCTCAGCTCTCTCCACCTGACAGCCTGGTTTATCCATGCCTGACCCAACCAGAAAGGGAATGTTCCCAGGAGGTGCAGATGGTGCTCCTAGGTAGCAGGAAGCCGTCCACCAGGCAGTCCTACGCAGCCAAGTGGCAGCGGTTCTCGTCTTGGGTGTCCAGAAGGGGGGTGCACCCATCCTGTGCACCTGTCCCGTCCATTCTGGACTACCTTTTCGAGCTTAGGTTCGGTGGCCTCTCTACCTCTTCTATCAAAGTCCATGTCTCACCACTCTCCGCCTTCCATGTTGGATCGGCTGGAGTCTCTCTGTTCTCTGATCCTGTGGTCAAAAGGTTCCTTAAGGGTTTGGATAAGTTGTACCCCTCAGTTAGACCCCCTCTTCCCGCTTGGGACCTTAACCTCGTGTTGTCTAGATTTGTGTCGCCCCCCTTTGAGCCACTGGCCACGTGCTCTTTGAAGAATCTCTCTATGAAGGTTGTGTTCGTTGTAGCCATTACGTCGGCTCGCAGGGTCTCCGAGCTGAGGGCGCTAACTGTAAACCCGCCCTACCTAGTGTTCTCGGAGAATAATGTGCGGCTCCGCTCTCACCTGGCCTTTCTCCCAAAGGTGGTGTCACCGTTCCATCTGTCCCAAGAAATTTACCTACCAGTTTTCTTTCCAAAGCCCCATGCCTCTCCTAGGGAGCAAGTGCTCCACTCCCTAGATGGTAGGCGGGCATTAGCCTTCTATGTCGATAGGACGAAACTCTTTCATAAGTCCAAGCAACTGTTCGTTGCTTTCGCGGACAGAATGAAAGGACTCCCTATCTCGACCCAGAGGTTGTCCAATTGGGTCGCGGGGTGTATCAGGGAGTCTTATGTCCTGGCCTGGAAGGTCCCGCCCCAGATTACAGCACATTCCACCAGGGTGCAGGCATCCTCTGTAGCTTTTGGGGCGCAGGTTCCAATTATGGAAACTTGCAGGGCGGCCACGTGGTCATCAGTGCATACCTTTATGGCGCACTATGCGCTGACATAGCAGGCCAGGAAGGACGCAGGGTTGGGCTCTGTGGTTCTCAGCTCCGTGTTGTAAATGTGTTGTTTTTTTTCTCTGTACCATACTGCACTTTATTCAACAGTTCTCTGTGTTATGTTACTTGAATAAATATATTTTGGGTTGTTCAACTTTCGTAACTTCTCTTTCTGGGTGCTCCGACCCCTCCTCCGTAAGTGGGGTTGGCTTGGAAGTCACCTGATTCGAATGGACATGAGCAACCACTCGAAGAAGAAAAGAACGGTTACTTACTTGTAACAGTTGTTCTTTGAGATGTGTTGCTCATGTCCATTCGATTTCCCCCCCACCTCCCGTTTGTTGGAGTTTCCGGCAAGAAGGAACTGAGGTGGGGGAGCACCAGCAGGGGTACTTATGCTCCACCATAGCGGCGCCACTCCAGGGGGAGTTCTGCCGGCGCTACAGGTACCGCTAGGGAAAATGCTCCAGAAGACGCAGTGTGCATACCTGATTCGTATGGACATGAGCAACACCTCTCGAAGAACAAAAGTTACAGGTAAGCTTTATTTTCTGCAAATAAATGGAAAAAATCCTCAGATGAATAGAAAAGATGAATGGGAACATTGTCCCAGCCCCTTCTCATCATGCTACTGCATGCTCCCTCCACACAAATTTAATTCCTCTTTGTAGGAACCTCTTACAATGTTGAGTGGGTAAGGTTCTGAGTCAAAAGATGTCAGAAAAATTGGCTGATATCCATGTTGCCTATAAAAATTCACATTAACTAGTGTACAAAAGCACAACTTTAATCTAGTAATTGTTCAGGGTGGCAGACTGAACTTTTCCAGGCCTTTTCCATGTCCTTTTCATTAGCCTACTGCCATTCTTGATCTATTTTGACAGACTCAGACAGTGCAATAAAGAGACTCCTGCGACATCGATTTCAGTCCACCCCGATTCCACTTTACAACTCTTATCAGCAGAGTTTATTACATCTCTTCCAAGAACAGCTACTAATCATTTTATTGCCCTTTGTGGCAGATATATTACTCTCCCTTTAATGGCTGGGCCTTAAATACTTCTGGCTTCACCTTTGCACCACCCTATTGCTGAGCTAATCAGAGACCATTTTAGCCGTTGGCACAAGATGAAGCAGCTTGGGGAACTGCCCTGCACCTAGCTGCCCATGACCCTTATTGGTCACTTCAGCAGGTAGGATGTGGGAATCGCCAAGCCACGGCCCTGTTCCTTCAGGAATGTCCCTGATATGCCTCCTGCAGAGAATGGTGTGGGGCTGGGATACCAGCTGTAAGGCATGCAGTAATTTTCCTAATACGGAGAGGAAAGGATTTTTACTACCCTCTTTTGCTCGCAAAAAGGAACTATAGACCACTGATGAACTGGGCCCTTAGGCATTGTTCCTTCTAATTTTTTTCCATCTATATGCAGAATAACTTTTGGTATATGCACCAAGGCAAGTGCAGATGTGCACCACCCATTGAAATATGTGCTGCTGGCTATGAGCAGCTGTAGACTCTCTTCCAAACAACTGGATGGCACCTGAATCTCTCCTGGTCAGCTGCCCAAGCACTCAGCTTACAGGGAACACTGCCCTTAGGACAAGCCAATGTGGAAAATTTGATCTGAGCTAAACAATTTGAGTTATGTTAGTAGCATACCTCAAGTTGACATAGCTTAGATCTACTTACTGCAAGGTCCACATCAATCTGAGTCAATGGAAGAAACTCTTCTGATTCTGACAGAGTACCGGAGTTGATGTCCAATCGATCAGCAGTTGATTTAACGTGTCATCGCTAGACCCACTAATTCGATCCCTGGTGGATCGATTGCCACAGAATTAATCCTGGCTGTAGTGGAGACATGCATGTAGATTCTAGCAGCCCCAGGGCTCCCTTAGATCTAATTATGTCTGCTTAGTGATATAAAAGAGACCGTTTAAGCAAGTGGAATTTACAAACAAAAGGGAGCCAGGAGTAGGAATGCACATGATGGAGGAATATGTTGACAAGTACAATGTTAGACTCCTGTTGTTTTTGTTTATTTTTCCCCAGCTTCATCTTCATTGGACCCTCACATGCAAGTTTCCACAGAGTAGAATCTCTTCAAGCAAATAAACATTCCATTAAGATTAAACGGGCCAGCTGGAAAAGTGGTGTATAGGTGACAATTTGTTACATGGTTTGGTGTCCAGGGAATGTGTTTAGGGAATTCTAAGTCTTCTGGGAGCCTACACTGATGTAATGTACACAATGAGGGTACTGAAACAGGGTGCAAGCTACTCTAACCAGTACTCCTCTCTTGTGCACATGAAATACATTCAGTCATTGGCTTGTCATTTAGGAAGAAAATGGGTTATTGCTCAGCTATGTTAAACACACAACTCATAACATGCTACGTCAAGCCAGCAATAAGGGTTTCCCAATCTCTGAAATGAGGAATGTGGAGAAGTGGTTTGTAAGTAACGGATCGAAAAAACAGTCTACTCTAATTTTAAAAGTTACCTCGTTTTAACCTCTCCATGGCACTTTTACTTCCAGCATATGTAGGTCTAATTTCTTTTCCTAATTCTTCTATGATAGCTAGAAGTTCTGCATATTTGCTTTGTGGTACTTGACTGCTGCTCGTACCCTACAGTTTGAAAGAAATTAATCTGAATTATACACGGCAAAAAAAAAACCCACAGCAGATTAAAATAATCATAAAAATCAAATTTATAATGTGCCCCATTTGTTCGTGATCACTTGCACTAAATGCATCAAATTTAAAATTCTACAGGGTTTTAAACACAGGCATTAGCTCCTGCAATCAGGTATGATGAGGTGCCCTGCAGTTACAAGGATCTAACTGGGTAGACCTAACAGCAGAGTTGGAATCTTGTAACATTTCATCCAAATGTACAGGCAGTCCCCGGGTTATGTACAAGATAGGGACTGTAGGTTTGTTCTTAAGTTGAATCTGTATGTAAGTCGGAACTGGCATCCAGATTCAGCCGCTGCTGAAACTGACCAGCGGCTGACTACAGGAAGCCCGAGGCAGAGTTGCTCTGCCCCGGGCTTCCTGGAATCAGCCGCTGATCAGTTTCAACAGGCTGAATCTGGACGCCAGTTCCGACTTACATACAGATTCAACTTAAGAACCCAGGCGTCCCCAAGTCAGCTGCTGCTGAAACTGATCAGCGGCTGATTCCAGGAAGCCCGGGGCAGAGCAACTCTGCCTCGGGCTTCCTGTAGTCAGCGCTGGTCAGTTTCAGCAGCGGCTGACTTGGGGACGCCTGGGGCAGAGCAGCTTGGGTGCTGCTGGGTTGCTCCAGTAGCGCCGCTCCTCGGTGCTACTGGACCAACCCAGCAGCACCCAAGCTGCTCTGCCCCAGGCGTCCTGATTCAGCCGCTGCTGAAACTGACCAGCAGTGGCTGAATCAGGACGCCTGGGGCAGAGCAGCTGGGGTGCTGCCGGGTTGGTCCAGTAGCACCCAGAGCGGCGCTACGGGACCAACCGGCAGCGCCCCAGTTGCTGTACCACAGGCGTCCGGAGCAAAGCCGCGGAGCACGGGGGCAGCGGGACAGCCCAAACGCGCCGCGGCTGTCCTGCTGCCTGCGTGCTCCGCGGCTTTGCTCCCCGTCTCCCTGGTCTCCAGCAGACCAGCAAGACGGGGAGCAAAGCCGCGAAGCACACCGGCAGTGGGACAGCCACGGCGCGTCAGGGCTGTCCGCTGCCCGCGTGCTCCCCGGCTTTGCTCCCAGTCTCCCTGGTCTGGGGAGACGTGGAGCAAAGCCACGGGCAGCGGACAGCCCAGACGCGCCGTGGCTGTCCCGCTGTCGGCGTCCTCAGAGGCTTTGCTTCCCGTCTCCCTGGTCTGCTGGTCTTCAGCAGACCAGGAAGACGGGCAGCAAACTCCGTTCGTAACTGCGGATCCGACTGCCTGTATTGCAAATCCCTGTACTTCAGATAATTAAATAGCACACTCAAGTTCATCACTCTTACTCCCGCTATTCTTTTTAATTTTAAGTAGTAGTTTAGTCAAAAACTAACCAAAAATATTTTCAGAGTATGTTAAAACAGATGGGAAGTCAGTGAGAAAGAAAAAAAAGTACAAAAAAGCTGTCCATCTACAAAGAGAAGGCCTTCTTCTCCCTGCTAAATGGAAGCCACTACACAAAAGTTGATCAGTCAGATTCATATATCAGCCAATAGGCAAGTTTGGATCATGCATTTTATGACATTGTTTTTCTGAAGTAAATCTTAATTTAGAGTTAGAGATATAGTAAATATATTTTATATTTTAAAACGTATTTTATATTATATATTTATATTTTATATCTTTTAGATTATATATTTTAAAATATCTTTTATATTTTAAAAGTCATACTAACAGAGTCCTGTTTGTTTCATCCTTTACCATCAGATTATAAGCCTTGATCATTTTATATCTATGCCTTTATTTTCAAACATGTGTTTCGCTGGTAGCGAAGAGGTCAAGAACTCATAATTACTTATTAAATACTCTGGTTCAGCATGGGAAGATGGACTAGTCAACTTCTTAAAGTCCCTTCCAGATTTATATAGGATTCTATAACCCCCGGATAGCAGTACAGTTAGTCTAATATGAAACCAAGAGCCACGTGATGAATCTGACTAACACTTGTAATTCATTTCAAAGCAATGGAGGGTCACATCAAACTATATGCCACAACTCACATTAATGCTCAAACCTCCTCATCAACACCATTAAAAATTGTAATTTTACCTGCATCCCTTGTGTATAGCCTAGCGATGGGGGTCCATAATCATTTATAAGCTGTCTGTATTGTGCAGATGATGCCATACTTGTGGAGGGAGAGTGAACACTTCCAGCTTTTGAGAAAGAAAAAACATGAAATCAATATTTATTATCTACATATGAATTAGTCAATATACATAAGTCCATAGTAGTGAGGCTATTTTTAAATTAACATTATCCTGTCAACTTTTTTCTGCAGATCACTAAAAATTCAATAGTATACACAATTACATGTTCTGTATAGACAACAGAATTGCAGATATACTTCCAAATAAGTCTAATATGAATACTATGTAATTTTCACATTTACAGTGCAAATTGTATGGCTGGAATTTTACAATAAATATTATCACATTTGTAATGCAAATCTTCCTAAAAGCTTTTTTCAGCTAACACAACTATTTGATGTGTGACATCATCAGTGAATTTTGTTCATCACATTCATCTCTTCTGTGATGTCAAACATGTTTAACCAATAGCATTGGGCAACGCTAATAAACCAAGGGAAATATAACATTAATATAGCATCACTTTTTTGATACTAAGACTGATATCTCATGAGATCATCATATTTCAGAGAGGAGATAAACTGCACTGAAAACATTCTTATTACAAAAATATATTTACTTTTGTGTCTATCTAAATTTGATAGTCCTCTTAAGTAATTACTGACAGATCTAGGGTAATACATTTTTACATGGATTGTAACAGAAGTAATTGTCTGCTTCATGTTCCATCTTGATTATTTTAAAAATAATAAGTTCTTCAAATGATGGCTGTTGCTTCTTAATTAACCAAGAGTTACAAGACCTCATTTAATAGGTTTTGTCAATGTTATCTAAGATCTCCCCCAATAGAGAAGAATCTGAACAAATTCCTTAATCAATTTCGAACATTCAAAATTGTCGGGAAAGAAATTTCAGATAATTTCCTCCTTTTCCTAGAGGGCCACAATCAACAATTTAAGGAGAAGCACATGATGGACAGAACTAGTGTCCTGCATCATGTCAACATCACAGTCTGCTACTGGCATACATTGATCTCATCTGCACACTTGTAACAGCCCCCTTGATCATCTGCGACCAGCCATGCTTTTCAGGAAATGCACCATTCCAAATCAAAAGGCATGTAAGGGTCCCAATCCTGCTTCTTGTTTTCACAACCTTTTCGGGTGTTCTGCTCAAGTAGGGTTTGAAGAATCAGCCTCGTGGTTAGCTGTTTTTTCTTTTCTCTTCCTGCTTCCACTGTTGCTTCCCCCTTTATCCATGCTCTCCCTGCAGCCTTGCAGACACACTAGCTTCCTTCTCACCTTCCTTAACATTCCAAGGCCTCTCCCACTCCCTTCTCACCTCCACAGCCTTCATTTACCATCCCCATGGGGAATTTAAGTGAAATAAAAATGAAAAGGATTTGACATTATGGGAGTCGTTTTGTTCTGGTTAGTGTTTTACTCCCGACTCTTACTCATTTTTGCAAAGACCCCAGCACCAGCAATCACACTATAGGAATAGCTATTGAGTGCATGGTGGAATCAGCAGTCTGATCTTCCTCATTTTGGAAGGATCATTGTGCTTCAATAGCAATTACAGGGAACCCTGAGGTCTTGTCTTTACTACAGAAAACAAAGTATGTTCTTCACTTGTGTTTGCTAATGCAGGATAAAATCCAAATGTGGACAAGGCAGGCTCTAGCTTTTTCATGAATCCATAGATTAAGTTAAAGACTCATCTCCCCTTTAACCTTTAGCTCAATCTGCTAATTTGAAAAACTACACACTGCTTCGTCTTCACAGGATAGCTAACATGAGGTATGAACACACACCTTTTTCTAATGACTAATGTTCATAATTACACTCTGTACTGTGAGTTGTTGTCTCATGAGACACTTATACGTGCAATATTTTTATATCTCTGTTTTACCCAACATTTCAAAAAAATCTATGATTATGGCATCAAACAGACATCCATGAGGCCACTTGGCAGGAAGTAGCACACTTTCTCCTAGAGTCTCAATGCTTTACAACCATTAATTAGCCCAGTAAATGTAAAGTAGGGGGGATTTGGTTAAACTCATTTTACAGAAAAGGAAGCTAGGCATAGGCAGATTTCTTTCCCTAAATTCACAAAGCATGGGCCCAATCCTATAAACTCTTTGCTATCAGATGATTCTTGAAAGTGTAATTGAAATCTGTGAAAGTGCTTGCAGTTAGGGACCCCAATAGCTTCCATGGGCCTCTGGGCCAGGTGGGAGGAGGCAGTTCCACATTCCCAGAAAGGGCAGGGCCTTGGGAAGCAAGAGTGGGGCAGGGCCAGCAAGCCCTCTGTGCTGCACTCCCTCCCGCCCCTCCCTGCCCTCAGAGCTGCCCAGAGCGCTCACTGCAGCAGGCTAGGTGGCGACTTAAAGGATCTAGGAATTTGAGCACCATGCAGCAGCAACAGCAGGGAACTCCAGGCCCCGTTGAATCGGCAGGCCCTGAGGGAAGCTGCCTCCTTTTCTCGTCCCCCTCCCACCCATTAGCAGACCTGCTTGCAATAGTAAGTATACCATCTCTGAGGCGAGGCATTTACAGGACCAACCCCTGAATTGGTTTACAATGACAAGACATTCAGGGATCTAAACTCCAGTTACCTATTCTAGCAACTAGCCAGAACATTTTTCCTACTGCCTATGAAGTTAAAAAGAAAAAAAAAAGAGGTAGGAAAACAATGAAAATTTATTTATTTCAGCTGGCTGCTATTTAACAATATAGAACAGACATTCCATTTATCTCCTTAGACCAGGTTAATTTGGACTCTGTCACATTCCCAGCCTGAATAGAAGATCACAACACAAGGAGCATACAGATAAGAACAAAAACTATCAGGTGCCTGATGCAGGGAGACAAAGCAATGACTCCACACCAAGGTGCTGCATGGGAAAGTTTCACAGATCTGGACACTGACAATAATTATGGCATTGCAGCAGAGGGCAGCTGCAGATTAGGCCTGTAGCCAATAAAAGGAAAAACTATGCAACAAATAAGGAGAATTTACTAAAAGCCTGATCCTATCAGACAGCTATGGGAGAGGGGATTGGTGCTAATATTTTAATGACACCAAATGCAGTGAATTAATAAATCAGATGGATGGAATTTGTCACTGGTGCATATTGTCTTGTCTACTTTTTCCACAATATATGCAAAGCTGTGATGCAGACACGAGAGGCCATTACAGAGTAAAGAGTGTCCTGCCGAATGATAAGTAGTGGTAACCATGGTGAGTTTACCTGTTTCTTTGCAGTCTGCATCAAAAATGTAATAAGACATAATGCCATGCGCCAACCACTTTATCAGCAGCAGCAGGCACTGAGAACAAAGAAAGGGATTTAGCTTGGCTGTGATACCAGCTCTTCATGCGCTGCAAGTGCCCATGTCAGATGCCGGCCAGCCATTCCCAGAGGGCGGGTGAGGAGTGAGTGGGACTCAGCAGAATAAAATCAAATTGTTGTATTTATTTAAGATACAGTTTGTGATCATAATGAGCTCAAGTGTGGGGTTTGGGGAGGGGTAATGGATGTTGGCTTTTTCTCAGCCTATCAACTCTGCCATAAATCCCCAGCAATGGCCCTGGACCTTAGATGTTTTTACTTAATCGAAAATAAGTGTGTGTATCTAAGCATTTAATAGATTTCAAATTACATTTACTAGACCCTGTCATTATAATGAGCAAGAAAACCAGGCCAGCAAGCCCCACATCCCAAGTCATAGGAGACCAGGTCAGATGTCAAAATGCCTGTATTGCACAGAGGGAGTTTGGATGTTGTATTTCTTTGGCTTCCTGTCGGCTACCTGAGCTAATTCAAACCACTGATGAGCTTGGCACAGCACTATATGGGCGTGACGGGCAACCTGTGGCCCAAAGGCTGCATGTAACCCATTGGGATTCTACGTGTGGTCCATGAGACATTTTGTTTACTTTTGCCCACTCACAGGTTTGCCAGATTCTGTTGGTTTTCATCCACATAGTTTTTTTCCTACTGATACTACAAAAGCGACACACACATATGAAGCGAGGCACAAGACTGCACACAACATTGTCTGTGAGAGCTGTGAGCTCCCTCTGTATCCAATCCATGGGCTGCGACAGTGCAAGAGGCATGCCCCACACATTCTAGATATGCAAGTGAAATTAGCTGAACTACCCTATCTCAGGAGACTATCTTGGTTACGACAGTCTTGTAAACATTGAGATGAAGGAGGCCACTTATGCGTCCCCCTCACTAGCCTAGTTGCCCCTCTTTGATCTATGGCCTCTTCTAGGTTACCTGAGCAGCTTTTTCCTTCTGCCAGCACAAGGTATGAGGCCACCTGGAGTCTAAACTCTATAGACCTGAACTTCTGGAAGCTAGAGCAGTGTGTTCTCACTGCACAGGTAGGGGTGGCAGGGCCGGCTTTAGGCTGATTCCCCTGAATCAGGCCCCACACCTAACAGGGGGGCCCCACGCCTAAAAGGGCCCTTTCCCAGGAGCGCAGTGCATGTGCGGTGCTGCCCTTGGCGTGCGGAGTATGCGTGGTCCCGCCCCCACGAATCGGGCCCTGCACTTCCTAAAGCTGTCCCTGAGGGGTGGCAGGGTGGGACAACTTAAAGTCCTTTGGTTGATCCAACTGAGGTCCACGGCTGTTGACCACCAAATGGTGTAAGTCGGGCAGGCAAAATGCAGCCTTCAGCCTGGGTCCAGCCCACCTAGCTACCAGATTCGGTCTGCAGGCACAGCAGAGCCTCAGTCTGGTTCCCTGCCTCCTCTGCTCGCACATATTGCTCACAGCAGTTTTCTGAATACTGTGAGCCCAGGGGGCAGAGGGGGAGAAGCTCTGCATGTTGCCCCTGCCACCAGCACAAACTTGCTGCTCCCACTGGGCCTGCAAAATACCCCTCCCCCCAGGCTTTCAACATTCAGAGCAGCACACATGGCTCTTGCCTGGCTGAGGAAACTGTTGGGCTGGACTGCTGGCCAGAGTAAGAGCCTCCCAGCTAGAGCCTGCCTCTGGCACCCCAGCAGAGGCGTAGCAAGAGAGTTATACACCCAGGAGCAAAGGCAAAATTTGCGCCCGCCTTAGAGGGGCCCCAAATCTGGCACATGGCTAAGCCTGACCCTGGGAAGAAGAGGAGAGCTTGTATCACGTCTTCCCCTGCCCCCTTCAGTTTGGGCCCGGCCCCCCACACGCACTAACGTGCCAGCAGAGATGGAGGAAAGTTGGGCTGGGGGCAGAGAGGAGGCTCCAGCCGGCAGTGGCGAGCAGAGGAGGAACAGGTGAGCCGAGAGATGACAGGGGAAGTGGAGGGGGAACTAAATTGGCACCCTCCTAGTGTGGCACCCAGGAGCAACTGCCTCCCCATGCCCTTCGCTATGTCACTGCACCCCAGCACCTTGCGCACTCAAACATCTGCCCCCCCTCATGCACTCCTACCTCATGTAACTCAAACCCTCTGCACCCTTGCTCCTGCACCATATTCCCTCCCAGACCCTGCACCTCCTCTTGCACCCACTTCCAGGTCACAACCCCCACCCAGACCTTGCACCCAATCCCTTACCCCCAGTCACAATCCAAATCTCTGTACCCCCTCCTTGCACTCCTGCCCCAGGTCACAACCCCATCCTGGACACTTAACCTCCTTCTGCAACTGGGTCTGCTATCCCAGGTCACGACCAGGGGCGGACGGGCAATCAAAATAGGCCCAGAAATGGGTTGAGAACGGCCCTCCCCATGACCCCTGCGTGCCCCTCCCCCTTTTTGACATAACCCCTCTGTGCCCCTCCCCCTTTCCCTGTGTCCAGGGCTGCCTCTAGGTTTTTTGCCGCCCCAAGCAAAAGAAATTTTGCCCCCCTCTTTTTGTCTGGGGAAGGTGCACAGGCAAATGCAGCTTGTGCAGCTTGCTGGAGGGTGGGGTGCGCACTCCGGGGGGAGCCCAAACCCCAAGGCATTTTCATCTCCTAACACAAGCGTCTTCCTCTCCCACCCCTTCTCCCAATTCTTCCCCTGCCCTCCCTGGCTTCTGCCTTCCAGTTTGCGGGGCTGGAGTCTGCAATCCGGCCCCAGCTGCTTCGGGAGCTCCAGACCAGATCACATGCTAAACCTGGAGTGATTTTAAAGTCCCGAGCTGTGACGTCACACCACGCCTGGGCATCTTCCCTCTCACCTGTTGTGCGGCATTTGAACTTGCCGCGCATGCACTCCCTCAGCTCCACAGTGCCTAGTACATGGCCAGTGTGCGGCACCAAGGAATTTAAAGTGAGGGGCTGCGGTGCCCCATCACAAATCCTCCTCCTCTAGCAGCCGCCCCTTAGGCGGACGGCCCACCAGGAAATTCCTGGTATCATGCCGGACCAGTCCACCCCTGGTCATGGCCCCCTCCACCCAACTTCTTCCTGGATCCCACACCTGCACCCAAATCCCTTACCTCAAGCTCCCTTCTGCACCCAACCTCCATCCCAGACCCCACATCTCCATTAATATCATGGCTCTTGACAAATTAAATTCTTGGAGTGACTCCTGAGTCAGAAATTATTGCCCAACCCTGGTATAAGGTCTAATAGTGGTAATTCTGGGATACCCATGTGCTTAACCCTTGGCTGTAGGCCATCCATGCTGATGCAGATCACCAAGGGGAGCAAGTGCAGGGACCAGGGTGACTATGTGATAGGCACACTAATTTATCTACCTTTAGCTGTCAACAGTGCTGACCACTCTCACAGATTCATCACCGGTCTGGTGCTATTTGATGTTCTTAATGCTCCAGCTGCTGGAGGAAAGTGGTCATGTGAGAAAGCTCAGCTTGCCTGTTTTGGTTTTTTTTAACAAAGAGAAAGTTTTTAGTAGTGGTTAGAGAAGTTTAAAAAGAGAAGTTGAGCGTTTCAGTTTTTCTTGCTTGTCAGAAAAAAAACTTGACCATGTGACCCAAGTTCCCGCTGAAGGATCAGAAACCTCTGGTTAAAAAGAACTCCAAACGTTTTTTTTTTCTTCTACATCTCATGATTTTAAAGGGCACCCATGATTTTGGGGCCTGATTCATTACTTTTTTAATGCTAGCAGTTAGCAGCACTGAAGAGACAAAAGAGACTAATGCTGGAGTACTAATGTCACCAGAGCTTCTGAGGGAATGACAGATGCTAGTTGCACTCCTCAGGTTCGGACATACCATCCTTTCAAGATTCAGTGGCATTCTTGGGGCATGTCTTCACTACTGGCCAGGGCAGTGATCAATCTAGTGGGTATAAATGTGATAAATCAACTAATAATCACTCTCCCCATCGACTCCAGTACTCTAACAGAATGGAAAGAGTAAGGGGAATAGATGGGAGAGTTTATTCTGTTGATCCAGTACAGAGTGGACCCTGCAGTAAGTAGATCTAAGCTACATCCATTTGTGATATGCTATTAGTGTAACTCTATGTTGCTTAGATCCACCTCTCCCTTGCAATGACTGCCATTACATTTACTCCCACTCCTCCTCCTTAAGGCCCCCCACAACTTCCCTTCAGCTGCTCACGCTCTGCCTGATTCAGCACCCACTGAAGTTCAAGTTAATGGAAAGGTTTTCTAGATTTCAACAGGCCCAGAATCAGGCCCTATGTACCCAACCCAGCTCCTGCTCAAGGCAACAGGAACCTTTCCACTGACTTCAGTAGGAGCTAGATGGAGCACTATATCCCTCCTACCCCTGCCTTGCCTTTAACAACTCTTCCTTTCTGTAGAGCTTCTCCTGCTCTCTCTGGTTTCACCCGTTAGGCTGAGGAGAAAGTGTGTTTTTAAATCTATTGCTGTTGCCAGCAAGTGAAGTGGATGGGAAGCCAGGTTGTGCTTGGTGAGATCACAAAACCCTGCACATGCTGCAAAGTAAACTATGTTTCTATAGCCAAGTCAAGGCACTCTCATCTGATCTGCTTACAACACATCGATACATCCATGTGGTAGCAGCTTCTGTCACTACACAATCATGTGGCATGTTTATGCATCCAAAACTACTGTTTTGCTTACCTGCAGCCTTGTTTATGCACAAGAGTTAAAGTGGTACATCAACACTCCACTTACATACAGTAACAGGTGCTAATAGCAGTATAGCTATTTCTGAATAGAAAGGGGGAAAACATGCATATGTAAGGAACATTTATTCCAGTATAACTGTGTTCATCCTAGGGATCCCACAAGTATAACTATTCAGTTTGAGGTTTAATTTTACTTTTTTGCCTAAAGTATTTGTATTGGTACAAAACCTGTGACTATTTTGGTGCTTGCTGGAGAAAATCCATGCCATTATCCCATAGTGCCTGTACAGGAAGTCTGAATTTCTCCACAATGTACTTTTATCCTAAGTGTTTGTCAAGCATTTGAGAAAACACAGATATTAAAAAAAAAATACAACTTAAAGAATCAGAATATAAACCTGCTCCCCTCTCAACTGTCATTCTCATGTGATGTTAAATCCCCCTACTTTGAGTCATCCACAGAATTCTCGGACAATTAATAGGCAAGACCTGATATTTCAAAGTAGAGTAGAAAATAAAAGTTTTTTCTTAAAAACAACCCTCCCGACCATACACATCTCAGCCCTTATTTATGCATTTAGAAAGCAGCCCACCCCTGCTATGGACCTGGCCTGGCTGGAGCAGCCCACCCCCTTTAAGCAATTAACCAGTTAAACAATTTCCTGGTTCACTGATCAAATGGAATTTTGCATCCCTAGTATTGAATACATAGGCCTCATTCTACTCTCAGAACCACAAATGTGAATCAGACATTGAGCTGATTGGTGTCACAGCCATATAAACCTGATCTGACTGAGCACAAAATTAAAGACATTGGGTAAATTCCTCCATTTCCTTGTATTCTGGGCAAGCTGTTGCCTTTCCAACTGGGTGGGATTCCACAGCCCCAAACACAGGTGCAAGTGATTATACACAAGGAGAAAAATCAATGGAGCCAGGATTTCTCTGAGGATACCAAGCCCAATTTGTAGAACATGACCATTTTACAAGCACATCACATCAGTCTGAATCATGGTTTTAGTGCTCAAACTTAGAAGGAAAGAAGATGCATTCTTAAAGAGCTAAACGTTTTTGCTTAATTTATACAAAATTTCACTGCAATCTTATGGAGGACAAGTGGAGAAGGGCAAACAAACACAGTACCTATCTTTAATAAGAGGAACCAAGAATCAGTCAACCTAACTTTGATCTCAGGAAAGCTTTTGGAACATTATTACACAATCCAATTGTTAGCACCTAGAAGATAACAGGGTTATAAGTCATAGCCAACATGAATTTGTCAAGTATGAATAACACCACATCAACCTAATTTCCTTCTTTGACATGGTGACTATCTTAGTGGAAGGGGAAAAGGTGTAGATGTGATGTATCTTGGTTTTAGCAAGGCTTTTGACAGTCCCATATAGTGTTTTCATATGTTTTCCATGTTGTATCAGAGGTAGCAGCACAGGAGGACAGGTAACTCCCCAGAAGCCAGTGCTCACAGGGAGCCTGCTTAAAAGTTGGCTCCTCATGTGCTCTGGCTCCGTCTTACTGCTTGTCCCTCCCTCACCCCATGCTGCTGCCTTGGATACAGAGGTAGCACTGCAGGGAAGGGGGAAGGGCTTACATGTAACCATGAAGGTTAACCGATGAGCTCAGGCTCATCAGTTAACCGTTTAAGCTTTTAAACTATCACATCCCTACCTAGATATTCCTCTATAACAGCCAAAGAACCTCTTTTAAGCTTTAATATTTTATCCATAGACAATGGAAATTCATATTAGGTTTTATAAATGCCAAACACACTTTTTTGCTCAAAACAATAAAAAATACCTGTACGTATTCCCCAGCCATCATCTTTTTTTTTTTTTAAATGGGGGGCAGGAAGCAATCATTTGATAAAGGACCAGGTGAGTTATATTTGGAAAAAGTTAACTATTCAGCATGTTTAGATCATTTCTTTTCAGGCTATCTTTGATAAGATCACTGAATAGTGAGCAAGCACTGTATTAAATGTTAGCAAATTGAATTACAGTCATAAAAACAATGCCACTACAAATCTTTCAAACAGTAAATCCAAGATGAGATTTGTTTTACTAATGTAAATCTGGAAAACAAATGTTAAAGCGCTTATAAATGCCTACAAATTACTCTTTGTGTCTAGCAGAGTTTAGTATGTAACAGCTTCCACAAACAGATATCTTAACAGAGTAGTTCATTTTCTGTAGTGCCATCAAAACAAGAGACTCCCCACTTCATAAAATCTGAAAAAGGACAACAGGCTCATGTCTAATATAATTACATAAAGAACATTAAGGAAGCAGTTTGTTCATTGTGCTGAGTCAGAAACTTAATGTTATTAATTTAACATATCATTGGGTATATTGTAATAAACTAGTGTGCATATGTTCCAGTGCCCTCTACTGGCTGGACTCAGAATGCTCAGATATATTGTTTCATAGCCCCTATTCTGTTGCCAGATAACAGAGATTTTCTTTTTGACCAAGTAACAGAAGGTACCTGTGTTTTGGAGCAGGAGAACCTCAGGCACTCTAAAGTTTTGGATGGAGAACCTCAGGCACTCTATAAAGTTTTGGATGGAGACACTGAAGTGAGAACTATGAAAATGCTTGGTAATGATATTTTTTTGTTTTGTTTAAAGGCTGCTGTTAAACAATGTGGATCCAGGATGCAGCCTACTACTTCAACATTGGTATAAACTGCTGGAACTTGATTTTACACATGAGCGTTTTAAAACTTCACTCTAGTCTTAGCATTTTGGGGAGGAGAGGTTAAGCCTCATTGCTATAGGACCAGGCTCAGAACAACAACATGAAAAAGATTAGTACAATATGCACCTTACAAATACTACTCCCAGAGCCATGCATATTCCAGCTGACATTATTAAAGATGCTGAGGGACAAACAAAATACAGTCATCATGGCTCCACTGCACTTAAATAGAGAAAAAAAAGAGTGAGATAATAAAGAGAACACTAAAAAATAGAGGGCTTTGTGCTTGAAATTAAAAATACTTCTGCCAGCGACTGGTTTAGAAACACAGGACTGGCACCAAATGTTGCATCTTTCAGGCTCCAACGTGAAAAGTCCCATGGGAAGAGCACCTGGAAAAACACTGCAAGTATAATCACACAGGGCTTAAGCCCCTCTGTCCCAAGCTTTACATCATCACTCACACCTGTGAGGCACAGTGAGTTCAGCACCAGTGTGATTTGGTAGAAAATTACTCTTTGAATTTGTGTAAATGACAAAAGCTGCCACAGTGGAGAATCAATCCCCTGGAGCACCCTGACATAGCTGGGGAGTAGGCAGCTTGTGGAGTAGGCAGACTTTTCTTACACAGCCATTCTGAGATCTGCAGGGGATAACCCCACAGATTTCCCATTAACCCTCTATAGCCCTCCCTGCCCTATGGCAACTCTCCTCTCTCTCAGGGCTTGCCTGCACAAGTAACTTGGTTTATAACCTGATCATTGTCCCTAATTCAAGACCCATCCACACACAAAAATCCCATAGCCAGAGGGTGGTGGACCTGCCTGTCTGTATAATCTGCAGCTCAAGTTAGCACAACTCATCAGCTGCTCACACAACAACTTTGGGTAGCTCCTGTTATTTTGCAGTGTGGCCACTCTTGCTGGAGCTAGACTAAGTGGAATTAACCAGAGTGTAGATAACACAAGTGAGCTCTGCAGTGAAGACACAGACTTCAGAAGCATGTCACCACAGTCTCTATAGTCCCACTTGCACCAGAAACCCTGCAGCACAGATTATCAGCACTATTAGGGACTCCAAGTTGGCCACCTCCCCTTGAAAAACTTGACTCCTGATCACTCCAAGTTCCGATAGAGCAGCTTCTGCAGAGGTGATTTTGGGCCAAAGGGACAGATGTCCTGCTTTTTCAGCCTCTCCACAGAATACAAAGGAAAGGGAGACCCAAGTTTGGAAGCAAACCCAGGATTTGCACTTCTAGCTGAGCTGGTGGTATTTCATTAAAACACAATAGAGAAGGATCCTCTTGAAACTCAGTTTAGGGTCCAGCAAGAAAGGAAGGAAGCCATTTGCAGTCACATCATTCTCAATGCAATGTGTGCCCCTGCAAGGACTGCTTTGTCTAACTCCCTTGGCCTCAGGCCATCATGCTGGCATTGCCACTAGCTAGAGGAAGGGCTGGTGAAGGAGGGATAATGGCAGGAGACAGAGAGAAAGAGAGAGTCCATTTTGGATAACGATTCCGATATTTTTCATTTCAAAGCATCTCTGGGCAGTAAAGCTGACAATTAAGCAAGCACAAGTTAGACAGGGATAACAGGAGCACAACACTGGACTGCTGAAAAGCCACTAAGGAGGACTAATCAAATGAAAGAATTTAAAGCTTGAATCGTGTCACGGTTCATCAGAAATCATATAGACAGAACGAGAACAACAAAAATACAGAAAAAACTTCCCAAGTTACTTAAACTAATGGTCTCAGTAACCTATTTGCCATGGTCTTAGCCGTTTCTTTCATATGAAGTGCAGTTAGCCTTGTGTTTTCCCCTCACTCCATGACGTAAGCCAAAAATCAAAACAAAAAGCTTAGTGTCCCTGCTCTTGTATGGAGGTATTTTAGAGAATGAGACAGATTGTAGTGAGAGACAAAAAGGAACAGTTCCAATGCTTGGGTTTTTTTTTTTTTTTTTTTTTTTTAATGGTAATACTGCTTTATTATGTCACAAAGAATCTAAGTCAGGACCATGACTTTTTTTTTTAAATGTAACATGCTGATCTCAAGCCATGATCCTTTAAATACTGACATGCATGCTGAATTTTACACACCTTGGACCTCTCATTAAAGTCAGCTAGAACAAGCTTCAAGCTATTCTCATATATAGGTGTTTGCAGGACCACGGTTGTAGTTCATGTCTTTCTTCTCTAGCCACTGATGACAAATTCCTTTCAGTAGAATGAGATCTGCTAAAATTGCAACTCTCATTGTACCATTTGGGGACTTTTAATTTCTTTAGCACATCAATACCCCAAGAACAGAATCTCAGGCAGTGCTACAAAACCACTGAAGCATATTTCCACTCCGTCTTCAAACATCAAAACTTCTCTCTCTACCCTTTTTGTTTTAAAAGTCACATTTCTTCCTGTTGATATTTTGATATCAGACCTGTAGATGCTATGCATGTGAGTGACCTGGTAAGACTAGCATGGTTAAACACAATTTTTCCATATTTTGTTTTAATACCACTAAGAGAGATAAATATATGGGTGATCTCCTGAAAATACCCCACTCTGGATTAATTCCTGCAACTGTGTTCTGAATTTTCTTAATTATACCCACACACACTTTCACATGCATACCCATACAAATACACACACACACACACACACACTTTTACAGCAAAGTTCACAACCAAAATTATTTTTTAAATTACTATTTCCTTTGCAAATAAAAAGTTAAATCCATCAAAGTAACTTTGCAGGGGATGGAGAAGCTGGGGAATAAAAATAAACACAGACTGGGGGAAAAATAGGTTTTCTCGAACAAGAATGAAGCGCCTAACATCTCATTCTGGAGGGAGATTTATGCAACACAAATGAATCCTCTCCAAGGCACTTTGAGTGACAATCCCAGGTTACCCAACCCTGCTGGAAAAAGGGGCTTTTGCAGATCAGGGGTGAGGGGCTTTTTTCAAAGTCCCCTTAGGGTGCAGCCCTGGAGAAAGCACAGACAGGGGACAGCAAAGCCCCCAGCCCCGAAGAGCAGAGAGCAAAGGCTGCCTCGCCACACACCATGCGCGGCCAGGCACTTGCAGCGTCTGGCCAGCAGCGGTCGCGGCTGAGCCGCGAACAGAATATTCCTGATCCAGATCAATCAGCAGCCCGAGGGAGGCGATCATGGAGGAAAGCGAACGGCCGGATCAAAAGAGCTACCAACTGAGAGGCGTCGCGCGGAGGCGGCCGGCACCTGGACGCCAGCCTGGGCGCAGCGCCCCGGGGCGCCGCGGGGCTCGGAGCGGGAGCCACGCGGGGAGCCGAAGTTTGCTCCTTGGGAAGCGCAGCGCTGTTTGTGATTAGTAATAATGGCGGATATGAATCAGCTCCGAGGATCTGACCCTACGTATAGAACTGGACAAAAACTACAGTCTGGGGCTTTCCCCAGGTATTCCTGCTGCACCACAGCGCTCTTTTTGTGCCTCCAAAAAGGGCTGGAAAACTTGCCCTCCAGTTGCAATCGGAGACTTACCCTGGTTGATGGAAGTCCCAGGGAGGTGGGCGTTCAAGTTGGGCTTGTAAGACATTCCTAGAGACATTGTAAATTCAAGAAATAAAAATGTCCTGACATTCAGTGGAGCGTCTCTGTGTCTCTCAGACACTTTGGGTTGTTTACAGCGGTAGCAGCACCGGCAAATATGGCCGTCACTTATATTGACACCCACAATGCAATATATCATCCATACATCATTAGGAGACATGAATCCAAAAACTTTAGGGGAGAAAAGGAATTCACATGCCTCACAGCTACACCCAAAGCACTTTAGATTTTTTTTTTTTTTGGAGGGGGGTAATTTTTTTATTTTATTTTATTTTACAAAGCAAACAATAGAGCTCTTTTAAAAAACATTGTTTTTTAAATTAACTTCAGAAACTTTTGGCAGAACTTTTGGGGTGAAGGCTTAACATGTAACTTGTTAAAAAGGGTGAGCTGGGGTTTGAGGAAATGTTTCCTGAGCATTATTAAAAGGAGAAAAAAGGTTGAGTTTGTGGTGTTAGAGTGGCTTTGATGGTTTTTGTGGAAGATGAGACAATAATCTGTATTTTTTAAAATATATATAATTTTTCCCAATTAATTTTAATGATGAAAAATTTCTGCTAATACATTTTTAAGCATTTTTCTCTCAATTTTCTATGTACATTCTCAAAGGGAAAAAGGTGTTTTTTTCAAAATTATTTTATATACTATATACATTTTTGTCTGACCACCAGACCAGAGGTTGAAGGTCAATATAGACTGCAATATAGCAATGAGAGTTGTAGTGAAAATAAAAATAATTTATAATGAACTGGTTTTCTGATTGCAAAGACATGGTAATGAAAAATAATTTTCCTCACAGATTTAGAATGCTAAGTTTTAAAAATAAAATTTAAAAAGTCTTAGAGATCTCTGACCCCAATACTCATTCCAACAATGGATCAATTTAATTGCAACAGAGTTATCCTCCAATTAACCCACAATAGGCCTATGGCATATTCAGTTAAAGTTATTCTAGATTTACATGAGTGTAACTGATCAGAATCAGTCTTCCTACCCCTTCTAGTGGGTTCTGTAATTAAACACCATGCTGGAATTTTCACATTACATGGCATTTCCATTGTAAGAGTGTTACTCTAAGAAAGCTGTGACAGTTACAATTTCTACTATTATTTTGCAACCAAATGGAGCCCAATCCTGGCTCCATTTAATGACCACCTTCCATTGACTTACATGGTACAGAATTAGGGCTAGAGCAGTTTTCATTTCATTAGTGGCTTTACAAAAGAAGGTAGGCTTGATTCCAATTTTACAGGTGCAGAAACTGAGTTGCCTGAGGTTAAATAATTCGTATAAGGTGATACAACAGCCACTACAACTCAAGTATCTACACACCACTTCCCTGTTCTACCCATGAAACACTTCATCAGAGCCCTTATAGGAACAATCATGGCTGAAGCCTGTGAAATAAATTAACTTGGTGTCCTGCAGTTTCATTTTCAACTCCAAATATGTAACAAGTTACTTACAGCAGTGAAGTCCAGAGTCGCGAAGGTTATTGCTTAAACATCTAGGCTGCATCTAGACTGGCATGAGTTTTCCGGAAATGCTTTTAACTGAAAAGTTTTCCATTAAAAGCATTTTCGGAACAGAGCATCTAGATTGGCACAGACGCTTTTCCACAAAAGCACTTTTTGCGGAAAAGTGTCCGTTCCAATCTAGACGCGCTTTTCTGCAAAAAAGCTCTGATCACCATTTTCGCAATTGGGGCTTTTTTGAGGAAAACAAATCTGAGCTGTCTATACTGGCCCTTTTGCGCAAAAGCTTTGTGCAAAAGGGACTTTTGCCTGAACGGGAGCAGAATAGTATTTCCGCAAGAAGCACTGATTTCTTACAGTAGGAAATCAGTGCTTTTGTGGAAATTCAAGCTGCCAGTTTAGACAACTGGCAAGTTTTTCCGGAAAAGCGGCTGATTTTCCGGAAAAACTGGCCAGTGTAGACATAGCCGTAATGCGCGCTGTACTTCATTAACACCAGGCCTGAAAGCTTAAGGCATAAAGTTAGATGCTTTTTATCCCATATTTTCAAAATGGCATCTAAAGGGTGGCTGTGCAATTTTCAAACTCAACAGGAGTCATGCGGCTAACCCCCCCCAAACTCCATCCAGCACTTTCCAAATTGATGCCTGATGATTCCTGAACCTTTGTTGCAGGGTTTGCACATCACTGTTTACACTGATCCCTCAAATGCTTGTAAACCCTTGCAGAACACATCATTCTTGACCTAATTTTTATGGTCCCGATTCTCCATTACCCTGACCTTCTGCAGTCATTTATACATCTATAAAGTAAATATAGAATGGAACCTTTCTGAGTTACTAGTATTCTAGTGTAAACAAATGCATGTGATGCAGGGCCTCAGAGAATTGGAGTCTGATTTACTTGGGACTCATATTGACAGCTTAAAAACATACAATGTTCCTATAAGAAAAGTCTTTAAAATAGTGAAGACCCTATAAAATCATCTCTCTTTAAATTACAATAATACAAGGTGTAGAGGGACCCATCTATATTTTTGAGCACTCTCCCCTCCCCCCCTTTTTTTTTTCCTTTCTCCACCAATAGGAAGTTTTCAATCATTTAGGGCCAGATTCTCCATCATGGACATCTCTACAGAGTGGGTGTCTGTTGCCACTCTGCCAGAAAAGTAGGATTTTACATCCACTCTTCAATTCTCCTGCTTAGCTGTGACAACACAATGTGCTAGACCACAGAAAATCACACCCTTATCTTTTGGCACCTGTAAGACCTGTCCAGTTTAATTGGCTTGACTGGTTATCTTTTGTTCCCAGTTTTCACTCTGGGTAGGCCCCAGAGATATTGGCATGGGTACAACTTGACCAAAAGTGTTTCCTATCTCCCTAATGGTGTGCAGTCAATGTACAATTAGTGGTCTCTTTTCACACATTTGTGGCTGTAACAAAAAATAACCATCCCAGCTGGCACTATAATCTGCTTTGTTGGCAATTTTAGCAATGAGGCCAGAGATGAATTCTCTCAGAGATATTGCCTTTAGACCAGGCAGGGTCATGGCATGGACCCACATCCTACAGACAGAAAACATCATTTCCATTGTTCTACATTCAGCAGCTATCAAATGCAGTAACCTCTTTTCACAGGACACCCAGTAGAGATAGAAGTTGGGCATCTTCTGTACCAATATCACATCTCTACCCTCTGAGCTGTCTGCTCACTGGTAGCAACAGTGGACTCTTGATCTTTACATAGGTCAGCCACTAGAAGGGGACATATCCTACAGAACCGATGTGTTACATGGTTTGATGTCCTCTCCCCCACACACACTCTGGAGGCAGAGATAACTTACAAAATGTGTATGTTCTTAATTTTTTTTTAATCAAGGAGAAAGGCAATAAGTGGGGCTAGTCTCCACTATTTGACAGATGATGTGGGAAAAGCTAAAGTACTCAATGCTTTTTTTGCCTCTGTCTTCACAGACAAGGTCAGCTCCCAGAGTGCTGCATTAGGCAACACAGTATGGGAAGGAGGTGGGCAGCCCTCAGTGGAGAAAGAACTGGTTAAGGACTATTTAAAAAAGTCAGACATACAGAAATCCATGGGACCTGATTTAATGCATCCAAGGGTGCTGAGGGAGTTGGCAGATGCTATTGCAGAGACATTGGCCATAATCTTTGAAAACTGGTGGACATTAGGGGAGGTCCCAGATTACTAGAAAAAGGCAAATGTAGGGCCCATCTTTAAAAAAAAAGGAAAAAGACAATCTAGGGAACTACAGACTGGTCAGCCCCACCTCAGTCTCTGGAAAAATCATGGCGGGGAACCTCAAGGAATCCATTTTGAAGCACTTGGAAGAGAGGAAAGTGACCAGGAATAGTCAACATGGATTCACAAAGGGCAAGTCATGCCAGACCAATCTGTTTGCCCTTCTATGACAAGATAACTGGCTCTGTGGACATTTGGAAGGCAGTGGAGGTGATACACCTTGACTTTAGCAAAGCTTTTGATATGTCTCCCACAATAGTCTTGCCAGCAAGTTAAGGAAATATGGATTGGATAAATGGACTGTAAGGTGGAGAGAAAGCTGGCTAGATTGTTGGGCCCAATGGGTAGTGATCAACAGCTCGATGTCTGGTTGGTGGTCAGTTTCAAGTGAAGTGCCCCAAGGATTAGTTCTAGGGCCAGTTTTGTTCAATATCTTTATTAATGACCTGAGTGAGGGCATGTCTGCAGATGATAGTAAGCTAGGGGGAGAGGTAGATACGCTGGAGGGCAGGGATAAGGTCCAAAGTAACCTAGACAAATTGGAGGATTGAGCCAAAATAAATCTTATAGGCTGTCTCTAGACTGCATCCCTTTTCTGTAAAAAGGGATGCAAATTATACACATCGCAATTGCAAATTAAGCTGGGATTTAAACCCCCCCCGCTTCATTTGCATAAACATGGCTGCCATTTTTTCCCAGCTCGGAGCTTTGCTGGCAAAAAGCGCCAGTCTAAACGGGGATCTTTCGGAAAATAAAGCCTTTTCCGAAAGATCCCTTATTTGCAATTGTGATGTGTCTAATTTGCATCCCTTTTACGGAAAAGGGATGCAGTCTAGACACAGCCCTAAGGTTTAATAAGGACAAGTGCAGAGTCTTGCACTTGGGATGAAAGAATCCTAAGCACTGTTACAGGCTGGGGACCAACTGGCTAAGCAGCAGTTCAGCAGAAAATGACCTGGGGATTACAGTGGATGAGAAGATGGATGAGTCAGCAATGTGCCACTGTAGCCAAGAAGGCTAATGGCACATTAGGGTGCATTAGGAGAAGCATTGCTAGAAGATCTAGAGAAGTGATTATTGAACTTTATTTGGCACTGGTGAGGCCACATCTGGAGTATTGCATCCAGTTCTGCCCCCCACCCCTACAGAAAGGATGTGGACACATTGGAGAGAGTCCAGCAAAGGGCAACGAAAATGATTAGGGGCTGGAACACATGACCGACGAGGAGAGGCTGAGGGATTTGGGCTTGTTTAGTCTGCAGAACAGAAGATTGACGGGGGATTTGGTAGCAGCCTTTAATTACCTGAAGGGGGGTTCCAAAGAGGATGGAGAAAGGCTATTCTCAGTGATGACAGATGGCAGAACAAGGAGCAATGGTCTCAAATTACAGTGTGGGAGGTCTAGGTTGGATATTAAGAAAAAACTATTTCCCTAGAAGGCTGGTGAAGCACTGGACTGGGTTACCCAGGGAGGTGGTGGAATTGTATTGTGCAAGGTGCTGTACACAAATACAGAAAAAAGACCAATCCTGCTTAGACTAAAGTCACTAGTGGCCTGATTTTCACAGGCAGTGAACATCCTTAGTTCTCATTGACTTCAGTGTTCACCATCTGTGAAATGAGACCAGTAACCTCTCTATCATTTCTTAAAATAATTAATTATGTAGGTCCAGCTATACATAAAGCACTTAAAAAGCTACATACAGAATGTGATAGCATAGTGCAAAATAACCATGTTTATTATGCAGTGGAATTAAATGAGAGGTATTAAAAGTGGAGTGTCAAAATCTCAGCATATTCTTACCACTGTGATTTGTATAAAATCTGCTGATGGATGTTAATATTAATTGAACTAATGTGGTTAATTTTCACTAATTAAGTTATGTGTGTTTTAACATCTCTACCTGCTGGAGGAACATATCTACCAGCTAGAAGAGAGGAGAAGAAATAAGAGTTTAATCTCTTTTCTGGAATGAATTTACATTGAAATATTGATGTAAATATCCTCAAGATTTTAAGGACCTAGAAACACTTATAACCAATAACAGAGGTATACAACAATAATAAAATAATTAAAAAAAACTACATAAACAGTCTCTAGTGTACAAGAGCTGGAAAAAGATCTGTCCAAGTCTCATGTAAATATGCCTTTAGAGTCTTTCAAAGCACAAATTCCTGAGCCACAAGTTGATTACAGTGCCTCCAGATCTTTCATAGTCTATAAACATGGAACAATTGCTTCAAAGTCTGCTAGATTAATACATATTTAGGAACTTCCACATATGTTGATTATTTGCTCAATAATCTCTATTAGCTCTTTGGTGGCAACTAATGAGGGCATCTCTGGTGAAGATACATAATCTTATTTCCTTTCTGTGCCTCCAGTGTGGGGCCTTCTGTTCCACCCCAACCACCATCTTTCCCAAGCCTCCCAAGGTTTCTTTTCCACATACAGCTACCTCTTGTTTCCTATTGTACCCCACACACCTGCTGGGTGTGTTTCACTGCCCCGTATAGAGGCACTTTCTTAGACATAAAGAATGAGTGTGCTCTATCTACAGCATTAGCGGCGAGCCAGCTGGCTTTATAGCTTAAGCAGTAGAGACTCATGCACTATGCTCCAGAGATCCCTGGTTTGGTTGCATCAGTGTTACAAGTGGAGGAACATCTGGGATTTCAATGGGGTTTCTGAAGCTTGGGATGTGCTCCCTTAGCTAAGGGAAGTATGTAACACATACACACACTTACTAGGTGTGGTTCACTGTCCATGTAGTGGCATGTAGACCACTTACAGAAAGAAAAAACTGGTGCGCTCTACAGCCTTAGCTGAAAGACAGCTGGCTTCATAGCACAAGCAGTCCCTGGTTCAGCTCTATCTGTCAATATTACACCATCATGATCACTGTAATTCATGTGGCTGTATATTAGATGTAGTTTCTCTGTCATATTTCTTGCTGCTTGAAATGTGGAACACCAGAAGTTTGGGGACTCCTTCCTAGTTATACACAAAATGGAACCATTTGAGAAGCAAGACAGTGGGAAACAAGAGGCTACAAGAAGAAGAGTATCCATGAGGCAATCTTTCTCTAAGTTCTCTGGACTTCGGTCTCGTGGCTTTTTCCTGAGCATTTTTGCTCCATTTGTTTGATTAGATGCCACATCAAGTAATTTGTTGCTCTGTACCCTGCATCTATCTGGTAAATAGATAATACCACTTGGCCCTTTTTACAAAGCACCCAAAGATCTCAAAGCATTTTACAAACAATAATGCTTAAGCCTCCCACTGTTTAAGCCACTGCCTCACAAAGTGGTGAATTCAGAAACAGAGAGGTTACACCACAAAATTAGCTGTAGCTGATGTGGGAAAGACATCCAAGAGTCCTGTTTTTCTGTTCTAACCCCTAGACCGCATCATGGGTGGATGAAAGGTCACCAAAGCCTAGATAAGGCAGTATTACAGGCCCCCAGAAAGCCTCTCTCTTCAGATCCTCTCAAAACTTCCCAGACCAATCCTCTCACTAACTGGAGAGGTAGACTCTCCTTTCAGACTCTAGGATATAGTCCTGTTTCTGTCCCATGCCGGAGTGGAACAGTGCTGCCAAGTGGAACCATCCTGCTAGGCAGACAATTGGATGCTGCCTCCCAGTCTGCATCTCTCTCTCAGGGCTCTCTGTTTATCAGACCCACGTCCCCTGGAGTCTGTCTTAAAAGTGATCAGGAAAAGAATGCGCTGTCCAGGGACCTCTTCATGAGCCTGTAACATAAGGCTGAGGAGGTTAGGATAAAGGGGCTTCCTACTGCTGCTGCTGCTGCTGAGCAATATTAGGAATGCCAAGTCTGGTCTTCCCTGGTTTGCTGAAGGTCTCCTTGGAACATCAGAGAATTGAAGTAAGAGATTTCTTAAACCTCACTCACATAAATTGTGTCTTTAGATTAGAATCTTGCACACTGAGCATCCCCCCCCCACCACCACACACACACAGACAGACAGGCGTACACAGCGCTCTGTCTAGAATTTGAGTGACAGGTGTGAACAAAACCAGCTAAAGAACCGGGCTAAAAAATCCTTTCATCTCTTGTTTGCTCAGCTCTGAGGCTGCTGGCCCTGCATGATGCCATCATGCTAACGGCATTTCAGGAGAGACAGCAGACAAGCCCTGGATGAATAGTGCAAAATGCAATAGAAAACAAGAAAAAAGAGCAGAAATTAATTTGCAGCTTGTTTTACTTTGCAGTAACAGGGGAACTGCCTCTATCATCTGAAGACAAGGATGGGAAAGGATGGGACCAGCACTGGTGGAGCTGTAATGAAGTGCTGGGGAGCTCTGGCTTGGCAGTAGGATGGCCAACATTGTATTCCAAAAATAAGAGACTTTGGCTACGTCTGGACTGCAGCTCTTTTCTGGGATACTGGAGGTATCCCAGAAAAACTGTGCCGTGTGTAAGGAATGCATCCGCTTTTTTGGAAAAATTTCTGAAAAAGCGGTAGCATTTTTTCGCCATCCCTGTAAACCTCATTTCACGAGGAAGAAGGGATGGCTCAAAAGATAAGGTTTTTCAGAAATCTGGTGCTCTGTAGATGCACCAATTTTTGGAAAAGCTTCTTTTAAAAGAAAAGCAGAAAAAGATATGCAAATTGCAGTTTGTAATTTGGATCTTTTTCCGCCTTTTCTTTGTAGTGTAGATGTAGCCTCTCTTAGCACCCCCAACTCGCTACTCCTCCCAATATTATTGTTCATAAGCAGCACTCACCTACATTTGCCAGGAGTATTTCACACTGTTTTTTTGCAGCATTCAGCAATCCTGTTATAAAGAGATAAAAAAGAAGGAATGACCCTTTAATAAGGGACTATTGGGAACCCTACCTGTCAGTGAGCAAGTTTAATCCCTCTATGACAGTGCAGTGTTTCTGGGTCTCTTTCTTGGGTACCACAGTTTGCACAGGTCGATAAAAATCTCTCTGTGTTTCTGTGCATTCTTGGGCAGACTTCTTCCCAGACTAAGATTTATCCTATACAAACTCTCATTCCTCTCAGCCCATCCCCTTCAGCTCCCCTGGATGGAATTGCTCTTTTAGCCCTCCATGCTGGACTTTTGTTTTCTTCCCACTCCTGAATCCTTGATCTTCCTTCCAAATGAGAAAATCCAAACCAGCCCAAATGTGGGATCATTCAGCTTGTCAGTCTGCATCAGTGTGTATTGCTCTGTCTCTTACTACTGTACACAAGCCCTGTCTGACTGATGTAAAAGAACCTAAAGATCCTGTTACTCCACCTCTGTTCCCTGGAGGCAGAAATGCTCTGCCTGTTAGCTGCTGCAGATACCATTCTGAGAGCTGGTGGGTTCTGGCTAGGAGACAAGGGACTTTGCTTACATCCAGTCCTTCAGGATCTGTTGTATATAGTGGAGCTGGAACAATTTGTGTAGTGAGGGTGCTGTTGAATCAAACTGGAATTCCACTATGTAATGCAGAACTCCCACACTTCTAGTTTCAGCACCTGGAATTGTATGGCTAATGGCAGGGGAGCAAGCGTGAGGCCAAGCATGATGCCTACTTTCCTGGACCAGGCTTCTGCTACTGCCATTTCTCTTAAGCATGAGTCTCAAACACAGTGTCTACTTGCTACATCCCAGTGCATTCATGGAGTCACACAACAGAGAGAAAAGAGGATAGAACAGAGGAGAAATAAAGGGCAGGAAGAACAATGGCCTAAAGTGGCCAGTGAATGTGATAAGGCATTGAATAAATGATGTCCAGCCCTTAAGTCGCTACATATAGACAGCATACTCCTTTTGAACTCTATGCAAATTCCTGACATCTGTGAGTACTCTCTGTGCATTGCAGGGGTGCAGATAGTCCTGAATTTATACTGCAGGTCAGAGTCTGATGTTAAAAACAGAATTCAATCTTTTCTCCAAATGAGTGTGACACCTCCCTTCTCAGAGTATATCTACACTGCACCATTATTTCGCGATAACAATGCAGGCATCTACATAGCCATTCAGTTATTTCAAAATAATGGACGGCTTATTCTGACTTCTGTAAACCTAATTCTGTGAGGAATAACATCTATTCTGAAATAGCTATTTCGAAGTAGGGCGTGTGTAGATGCTCCACTGCTGTTATTTCAAAATAGCCCCTCGCAAGGGCCATTCTAAATTATTCCTCCCCAGTGCCTCCTGGGGCTCTAAATCGAGATAGCATATCCACATTAGGGAAACCTGCCTCAGACTAATTTTGAGGCTTCCCTGCAGTGTAGATGCACTATTTAGAAATAAGCTATTTTGAATAACTATTCTGGAAATGTATTCCGAAATAATTGTGCAGTGTAGACATACCCTTAATGTTGGTGGTGACCTTCCACCAAGACAAACTGGACTGGAAATAAAAGCCCCCAAGGAGATGTTACCTGTTGAACTGAGATCTGCATATATAAATCAGCACAGGAAAGGCCCATGTAGCTAGAAGGCTGCCCAGGCTAAGATAGCTTCCTGTGTACACTCTGTCTGAAACCGAGTGCGGCTCTTTCAAGTCCACCATATATGGCTCTGTTCTCTTGGGGACACATTATAGTGCTGGGCAATGTCCCTTTGGAGAGTTTATACAGTGACTTGAATAGCCAGGAAATACTGCACATGGCTTATGATTCCTTTTCCATACAAAAGAGTAACAGGGGAAGCCCCAGAAGCTCTCAATTTCTCTGGGGAGATGGTCCAGGACTTGAGCTAAAAAGCCTCCACCATTCTAAAAATGCAGCAAATCTGACCTCTTATGATTGCTGTGACAATAGCTGCACCTAAGGGCCCTAACCAGACTCAGAGACCTTTGTTTTAGGTGCTGCACACTCAGTGTTCTTTTCCTACTAATGAAATATACGAGAGAAATCTGTTGCAGTTTTAATCCATTGGGGGCTGTAAGCAGGAATATTTGTGGAGGCTCCCCTGAGACTAACACAGGCAAGTTCTTATGAAAATAAGTTAATAGGGGGCTCCTTCAGCAGCTCAGGCTGCTAAGCAATTACTTTGTCTATCTATGCCCAGCGCTGTCTCTGAAACAAACCTAGGATGTGTTATCCATGGGGAGCTAAAGCACAGAGAGGAGCCCCCAAGATCACACAAGATGTCTGTGGCCAAGACAACAGTTGAACCCAACTCTTTGGAGTGATATTGGTCCAAGTCCTGTCACTGGACCTTCCCTTTTTCTTCTCCAGCAATCTGGAGAAGTAGATGGTTAAAAGGCCTCTCAAAGGGCAGGACAGATTACCTCAGCCCTTCCTCAGAAAGAGCTGGAGTTAATGGAACAGTTACACAGAATACAGTCCCCTCTAGCCAATGAAAGGTGGAAACATTAAAGTTAAATTTAAGCCAATTATGAGAAGCAGACAAGGAGCTAGGTTTCTCCTGAGTGCCCGGTCTGCTTGCTGTGTTCTTGGCCAGACACACGAGGGCTGCTTGATATGTGATTGCTATGTACTGCTGACCCACAATTTAGCAGAGCTCTTCCTGACCAGTGTAAGAGACACAGCTCTATGCGATTGCAGGCAGCCATATTGCAGGCTGAGGGTCCTGAGCCAGGATATGGTGTTCTCAGCCTTGTCCACAAGACTGCATGGATCTAGCTCTGCTCTACACTTAAAAATGTAATCTGTCTATGTTGCTCCAGACTGTAAGGCACCCTACATGCCTTAGGTCAAACTAATCCAGCATTGATCCAGTTAAATCAACAGAAGGCTTCTTCCACCAACATTACTCCCTCTTCTCTGAGGGGAAAATTAACTACACTGATGGGAAAATCCCCTTCTAGCCAAGTAGGAAGCATCTACACTACAGCTGATCTGCAGAGCTGTATTGTTGGAGCATCAATATGCCCCTAGAGGCCAGAAAAGGAAAGAGCAGCCCTAAAGCCATTTAACCTGTGTGAAATGCAAGGAGGGATGGAGGAGGGCAGGAGCCTGCCATCTCCCTGACCCTTCTCACTGTAACTACGGCAACAGGGAGCAGCATTCTAAGTGTCAGGAGCCTCATTAACACTGAATCCAGGGGATCCTGGCAAAGAGCCGAGAATGGCACATTGACTACAAAGCTCAAATTGGGAACAATGACCTCGATTTGGGATGCTGGGGAAGGGGAATTTGGGAAGACCGGTGGAAAATGCTCAGAGGTTCCTTGCAGGGAGGGTGTAGAATTACGCAGAAATGTTAGGCAGGGACAGTTTTAGTAGGAAATGCTGATCAGATTTCACTAACATTTTAGGATAAAAAGGGAGGATTCCCATAGGAAAAAGAGAGAGAGAGAGAGAGAGAGTGCACGTGCATCTTGGCCGTATGGTTGAAGAGGGAGCAGCATGCCTGCATGAAGACACTTAGGAAAATGCTGTATGAAGTTGTCAAATCTGGTTGGAATAAAAATAATTTTCTTAGCCAATGCAGCAAGGTTGCCTATCCTTGGAGGAGATGAAAGATTCCCACTTACATTCTTATTTCAAGTGACACTTGTAGTCTTGGCATGGTCTGGTTAAAATCAGTCTTTTAACGTCCTTGATCTGCTCTTACTACTGACATATATGACCAGTACTGACATTTCCCTCCCTGTTTAAGACTTTTGTTTTCTTGCAGTTCACTGAGTTTGACCAAACAAAAACAGACTCTTTCCCTCATTGGGATCTGAGTCTCCCACCTGGCTATTCAGCCTCTCAGAGCATTCCAGGGGGGAGACCACTGCTCCTGCAGCAACTTGGGCTTGCTGGATTAAAGCTTCTATTCCTGAGACCTAGCAGGCCAAGGCAGCTTCATATTCTCTCAAAACCAGGTTCCTCTCTTGTATGGTAAAGAACTTCTGGGCAGAGAGGGAAGAAGGATCACAACTTGTAGGAAGTGTCAGTATTTGTTTCTCTTTGAGAAGTGTCCCTGTGGGTGCTCCACCTTATGTTTTTGGGCACCACAGTGCGCCCGGATGGAAGATTTCAATAGCAGTGCTAGTGACAGATAGTTCGTGCATGCGCAGCACACTTGACATGCCGGGCAGCTAATGCTTATGCGTGGGCTACGATCCCTTTGGTTCCTTTTCTGCCACCAATGGTGTCAGGCAGAATCTGCAGTTCGTTCTGCTTTGAGCCCCTCAGAAAGATAGTTATCCTTTTTACTACATATTTTAGTCAGCTTTAGCCTCAAAATCACCACCCTTTCACTTTACAAAAAAATTATTTGTTGCCATCAGCCATGGAGCCGCAGATAAGCAGAGACTTCCCCTGCCTCCCGCTTTCCCCCTGTGGGGCTTGCCCCTCAATTTCCTCCTCATTTTATTTTATTTACTCCATTTTGAGGAACATTTTCCTCAGAACACCACCCTCAGGCTCAGATACCAAAGCGGGCTGAGTTCAAGCGCCATCTATTTGCCTCTTGTATAATCTGCACCAAGAAAGGTATTAATTTCTCTCTGCTGGCTGGAGGAGCCCCACAGTGTGGTTCATTATGCTCAGAGACACCTGACAGCCGGAGCACACAAAGTGAGAGCGCTAAAACTGAAGCCTCTTGCTTGAATGGCACTCTGACCAGTCCTAGACCCTGGTTCCCCTGCATTCCCGCTTAAACCCTCACAGGGGCGATGTCAGAGAAGGTGGCTTCAGCTGCGAGTTCTGCAACCTCTAAACAATCTAAGAAAGTCACATGCAGATGGTAACAGGGAATCCCCTTCACCTAAGAAAGGGCAATCCCACAAATCCAAACCAGTTCCATCCCCTGTGGAGGCTCCAGACAAGAGCTTGATGGGGCTACGATCATCCACTGCACCCTAAGTGTCCCAAGATCTGGCCACAATGCTAATACAGGCTAGCAAGCCAAAGCCCCCTGTGGCACAAAAACCCAGGGAAATACCGGTACTAGCTCTGCTATTGATAAAAATAGCGATTTTACCAAAGTCCCACGTGTGTGCATCTTCCCTGGTACCGGGCAAGTGAAAAGACACACAGGCACAGTACCTCAAACTTATTCTTTTACATCTGCAGACCAACTAAAAGTTCTCAGTACCTACAACTCCGCTGTTCGGTATGGACGCCTCCCCAGCACCAGCCAGGTTCACTCCAGCAACTATAGCAGCTTCTGCACCTCCCTTTTCTAGTGAGGAGGAAGCTGCATCTTTCCTAAATGTCATGTCACCCAGGCATTCCTAAGAGGAAGACACTTCAGCCACAACCCATGATACCTCAGTGGCACCCCAACCAATGGCTACCACCTCCTATGCCCGTGCCTCCCATTTGGCCCTACTGGGACCCCATGTCATCTTTCAAAACACACCACCAGCAGCAACAATACCACCATGCTGAGCAGGTCCACTCAAAACTCATATCGGTGACCTCCCTAGATGTGACTGGGGATCAGACTGATTTTGATCATCCTTTTAGCAACAATGACTAATGATTCAGCTCACCCACCAGCTCAGTTGTCCTCTCCCTGCTGGAAGATACCCTCATGCCACCACCTCCTTCAGCAAGGAACAATTCCAGGACTTTTCAGGACCTCTTTAAAAGGGTGGCTGATGTATTAGAAATTTTATTAATGACACAGCCTGACACCTAACAAACTCACCAGCATTCTACATGCCACACCAGTGGTTAAATTAGTGCTACCCATGGACCCTGCCCTCATGGATCCTGCTAAACAACTGTGGCAAACACCCACTACCATATCTCCAGTGGGCAAGAAGGCAGATAAAAAACACATATCCTCGCAAGGTGAGGAGTTCCTCTTCACATACCCCCGTTAATTTCCCCGTAGTTGACCCTGCCAACCAGAGGACTAAACATACCTTAGCAAAATCCACTCCCCCTGATAAGGAGTGGAAACGACTTGACCTTATGGGCAGAAAATCCTACTCCTGTGTCTCCCTCCAGCTACGCATCTCGAACTATATGGCTAGATGACAGGCAAGACATACACATCCCATTTTTGAGCAGATAACCACTTTTATTCAGTATCTTCCAGAACAGAGAAGGGAGCAGTTTAAAACCAACACAAATGGGGGCTCCCTAATAGCCAGGACAGCTCTACAGGCTGCCCTTGACTCCGCTGACACTGCCGCTCGTTCCCTTGCAGCTGAGGTCATGATGAAGAGAGCATCCTGGCTCCACATATCTGGCTTCCCAAAGGAAGTCCAGAAGAACTCTCGTTTGAGAGCCCAAAAGCTCTTCGCGGAGTCTATCAACATGCATTCCTTGAAAGACTCTAGGACTATTCTTTGTACGCTGGGCACTCAGGTTCCTGTGTCGAACCAAAAACAGAACAATGATTATACACAAAGATACAAACCTGCCCTTGGCTCACCCACAGAGGCAGTACAACCAGAGAAAGCACCAGTAACCAGGGAAGAAGGTGGCAATCCGCCGACCAGCCTACCCCATCTCAGTCCTCTCACAACAGGCAAACCTTTTGAAGCTCAGGTCAGGAGTCGCCAAATCAGCCCTCTCCTGTCCTTCATGGTATTCCAATAGAAACAACCTTGATGCGGCCTCAGATCCACTACCTGCTGTTCTGCAATACATCATGGAGCTTAAGAAATTGCGCCTTTCCCTGAGCTCCCTTAAAGTCCATATCACTGTTATCACAGCTCTACATTGTTGCCCTAGGGACGTGGACAAGCAATTAAATTAAAAATGGCCAATGGTGAAGATGTAAAATGGGGAAAGGGAGTCCCTACACAGAAGAAAGATCCGAATCTAATCACCAGTGGATTACTAGCCACAAATCAGGCACACACAGTTTTAGGGCCAAACCATGTATTTGATGGAAATAAAGTGAATACACAACTATCAGCAAATCACAACAAACCAACCCACCCTAACCAGAAGAACGGAGATAGAACAGTTCCCTAGGTACACAAGGTATATATACAAAGCCTGAGGCGATCAATGCCTGCGACCTTCGACCCTCGGGCTATTTGGAAGCCTCTGGGGAGGACAAGCAGGGAGATCCCACAGTGGCGAGTCCTCTTTGGAGAGACGAGCCCCGATATGGATCCTCAATCCAGAAAGGAGTCCCCTCTGGAAATAGTCTGGTCTGTCCTTCAGCAACACCATTTGATCCAGTAGGCAGGTAATCCAATGAGGATGATCGAGGAAGAGAGTCCTGGTTCCAATGGCCAATGCAAAAGGAAACCTTGTGGGTATTCACCACACAAGGGTAGCACACTTCAAAAGTCCAGGCCTCAGATTACCAAGATGGTATCCGAGCTTCAGGCAGAACAATATACAAACAAGGGAGCAACAAAATGATGAAATCCAAGGTTGGGAAAAACCAAGGACCCGAGCCCTTGATACCTCAGGGCTTTTATTGGCCCAGAGGCGGGAAAAATATGTTAATGAACCTAGGTGTTGAATGCAGCTTCCCAGGGGCGGTGTGCAGCGTTTTAGTGCTGAGTGCACCAGATAGTAATAAGTGCACAGCCTATTTGGGAGGGGTGCACAAGGTTGTACCGTGTGCAAATTAACAGTTTGAGCGGGAAAACCTCCATGATGGGAAAAAACCTTGAGGCAAACTGTCTCTTAAAATGGAACCCACTGAACAAAACTATAATATAGCTCTCCTTTTCCAGGATAACACCAACAACAAATAAATGATACATCAGTGTTCACACACCCGATAACTAAAAGATTTCTTAAAGGCCTGCAAAACACCTTCCCACCCATCAAACCACCATTCCCCACTGGGGACCTCAATCTCTTTCTTAGAGCCCTAACGAGAAAGCCCTTTGAACCAATAGCAACCTACTCATTGCTCCACCTCTCCATGAAGGTGGTCTTCCTTGTGGCTATAACATCCACCAGAAGGGTTGGAGAAATTGGGGCCCTGATGACGGACCCATCATTCATCATCTTCCATAAAGACAAGGTGGTACTTCGGCCTCACCCCAAGTTCATGCCAAAGGCCCCTCTGCGTTCCATTGCAATGAACCCATCAACTTACCTGTGTCGTTTCCTAAATCTCATGACATGAGGTACAAGCAATGCTCCATACCCTCAACCTCCGCAGGGCCATCACGTTCTACATATATAGAACCACACATTCACAGAACCAACAGATTGTGAACTGCTAAACCATCTCTGGACTTCTCATTTCCTTTCACACTCTCCAAATGAATATTGGAGTGCATACAAGTGGCATACGCAGCCTTTGGCAAAAAACCGCCTGCACAACTTCATGCATACTCAACCAGAGCCATGGCTGCATCAACTGCATATATCCAGGGCATTCCCCTGTCAGATATCTGTAAATCAGCTACCTGGTCATCCATCCATACTTTCACAACTCATTTCACCCTCAACACATACTCCTCATGGGGAATCCTGTTTGGTCCCTCCATCCTCACAGCTGTCCATAAGGACACTATGTCGACCAAAGTTCCCACCTTCAGCGGGCACTCTGCTTCATAATCACCTAACAGGAGCACCCACAGAGACACCTATGTTGAAGAACATCCGTTACTGCAGAGGGTGAGTAATACTCTTTCTCCTCTGCTCTTCCCTGCACTCATCCACCTGCAATTGCAGGCTCAGACCTTGGACATCATTTCATTCCTTATCCATGTATTTTATTCACCTCTCCAAACAGCAGCACTGAACGTCAAACCTTGGAGTAATTAAATCCCTCTCATCAGATTTAAAAGGAGACAACTCAGCCTGATCGGACCTACATTTCTCAGTTTCATGCCCTTTAGAACCCATTGTAAACTTAGCTGATCAACAATAAATTCTGCATGTGTGCCTACAGCAAGGGCTCAAAAAAGAAATAAAAAAATCTAGATTTGGATTTCAAAGGGATGCTGATGGTAGAGGACTTCAATTTACTAGCTGTTCTTTTCAGAATTCCACCCATGCACCCAGGAAAAAGAGAAAAAAAATCAATAAAAATGAAATGTGGCTCTAATGCTTGAGAGTCTTCATTAGTTGTAGATAATTAATGATATCACAGAAGCACTAGAATCTAAGTGCACAATTTTGGGAAATAGTAAAACAAAGAAAAAAATCAAACAGCAATTTAAAGTATCTTATCCAAATGGAAGCAGACTGATGTCTGTCTCCGATGGGAACCCTTTGGGTTAAGAGAAGCAAAAGCACACAAAGTTTCTGAGCAGTCTCTGGCAGGAGATTATTCCAAAAAATTATATCATAGCTTGCACTTCACTGAAGAAACGGTTTAAATATTTCCTAAGGCTCATAATTTCTTAGTGGAGCCTGCAACAGTAATAGAATTAGCAGAGAGATTAATTTTGTCTGTGTGTAATGAGATTTTTCCTTTGATGATATTTTAGTCTGGAATGTACAGTGTAATAACAAGGATGTTAAATAAATCCTTCTCACAGATAAGAGCTGATGGGGAATATTGCCTTTAGGTTTTGATGGCCTCTAGTTTTAATAGCAGAGTAAGGGATAAATTAAATTTGCCTTAACTTTTATCTATTTATTTTCCAACCCCACAGTGTCTTGGAATTGCTTATGAAACTAAACTTCCACTATCACCCACAATAGGGTTGTGAAAAATCCCACCATAATTTAGGTGGCTTCTACAGGTATAGGGATGGTCTCCTTCTGATAACAGTGTTTCCCCAGGAGTTCAGACCTAGATTTAAATATGGATAATTTGCCACTTGTTCCGCAGACTCAATTTCTAATTACATCACCATCTACACTTCCTTTTTATGAATTGATGTATTAAAATTAAGCATAAGACTCTCCCTGGGAAAGCATGAGGGCAGCAGCATCTTCTCTCTTTAACATACCCACAACCACTGTAGAGGACTTTGAAAAGTTATACCCATGTTAAGTACTGTTCACCATACATCTATGAGTTAGGAATAACTACAGTGCTGTTTTTAGATGATCAATTCTAGTTGAAGATCCTCTGCTTTCAATCGTGCCCGAGCTGTAGGAGTTCATGATGCACTGATTGAAGATATTCTCTTCCCATTCTACACTTAGAAGCATTTACTTAAATGTATGCTAAAGCATCCATTATGTACTAAAAGGCTAAAGAGACTGGATATGAACATGTATGAGCATAAATGGAATCAAAATTCAAACTATTGCTTCCCTCGGTTATAAGTCTTAAAAAGTGAGTGGTACTAATCTAACAACAACATCAGGAATCAGTTTCTTTCAAAACAATGCATTGCAAGCTAAAAATATGGAAACAAAAATCCATAATACACTTGGAAGAAATTATGGAAGACAGTTAATAGTTGAGAATATACAATGACTAAAAAACAGAAAAACCCAGTGCATGCAGATATCCATGGACATTTTTGTATGTATTTTAATATATACACAAATGCTATGTTTGGCAGGTAAAAATAAATGGGAATAAGGCTTTTGAGACATCTTAAAAGGGAAAAAGACTGAGAACAAAATCATTACAGTCCAGATTTACAGGAGATACTTACATTAATGAACTTAGTTTTCTTTAAGATCTCTATATACACCTGTTCTATCTACAGAGATACATAACATACTATCAGATTTAAGCAAAATGTATCCCAACAATAAAAGCAAAATTCCAAAACAACTCATTTCTCAAAACATTTAGTTTGTAGAATTGTCTTCATTTATACAAAACAGTTCAAGACACTGACTAGACAACCAGCATCTTTGGAGGACTTCAAGTTCATCCCATGTAGGTTTGTGTATATTGCGGCTAGAGAATCATAGGCTGACTATAAGTTTGAAAACTTGCTGGACGGTTTCAGCAAAAACTATGGATGATTTTGTAGCGTAGTTGAGGATAAGTGAATAAGGTCAGTGGATTTTGACCCAAAATGTAAAACTATCTGATCCCCTCTCTAACTCCAGCCCAAGACAGTTCAAACATTTTTACATTCTGTACTCCTACACACTTTGAATAGCATGGCTCTGGGCCTCATTCATTATTGGAATGATAGGTGCCACAGACAAGAACAATTAATCTTATGACATCTATACCCAGCTTTAATTTTACAAATGTATTTTGTTACTACTTGTCTAAGCGGAACAATGATCTGTGACAAAATAGGGATCAAGTGATAAGTAGGGTCTTGCCTCCCCTTTAGTTTATATCACATGATGTGTCTCTCTTATGGCCCCTTCCATTTTCTGACATCTGACTTTATTAGATATGCTAGGATGGCATATCCACTGTACTATGTGGCTGTGTTCACCTTTAGCACTTCTAGCTATCTAAAGGTTGTGCGTGTGTGAATATATATATATATATAAATAAATTAAAAAAATGAAGACTTAGTTGTTTACATAGGAAGCAATAGGTTGAAGACAAGACCTTAGTTAAAACAGAAGTTCATAACAGCCTACTGGGATATTCCCTCCAAAGCGGAGGGTCTGGATTCAGTAGCAGACTGCATCAGGAAACCAATGGCATAAGCCTAGGGAAAGATCAAGATAGCAAAAACAATGATAATAGCAGTGCGGAAACAGTTCTTATACATCTGTAACCTAAGGACGAAGATGGAAGGAAATCACTTTGTGACAGAGGAAAGTGTGCAGTGAGTTATTGGTTTGATTGTTTCAGACTATTAAAAATATCTCTCTCCTGAAACAAAGAACTGCTTGGAAAATGGCATAATTTTCCATCAGAATTGCATGGAAGGGGGAGGACAGAAGTTTCTTGACAAGGTTTTGCACTTGCACTGCAGCCACATCATTCAGGTTTCCAATCTGGGAACATGTTAGTATTATTTTATTGCATGAAAATTCATAGTTGAGAGTAAGTGGCCTCTCAGAACAAATGAAAAAGTATATTTGAAATCATTTCTTGAGTTTCAGACTGGTTAGAACCATCTTACTGAAAAATAAGATCCTCATCTCAGACTGTACTGATTTTTCTAGCTTGATATAAGGAAGATTAAAAAATTATGTTTATTTGTGTACATACTGTATTTTCTCTGACTGAAAGCCACTTGTTCCCAGCCTTCTGTAATGGTAGTTTGCAAGTGACACACCAATATATTTTATAAAATCACCACCTTTATTAGGCTATTGAATGAATCCACTAAGACAATGAGGAGTATGCAACACACACCACTCCTGGTATTTTTGGTCCTGTGTCCAGCCTGCCTGGATCATGTGCATTTGCTGATGACACTGCAACAAAAGTAATTCCCCCATAGAACAAAGTACAGGGTGAAGTCAGGGCAGGGCTGTCTTGCAATTTCACAGTTACAAATAGAACAGCCCTTACTAGTACCTATGTTAGAACTACTTGCTAGCAGTATAGCTGCTGCCCGCATTAGTCTCAGACCCATCAACTGTAGTAACAAATCTATTTCAAAATGCATTTTTGTTCATGTGCTGATTTTTAGATTGCTGGCTGAGTAAAACATGGAATATCCTGCATATACACATTTCCCTCCAAATTCATGAGTTCTTCCTGTGTTAGTGCTGCATGTGCTAAAAGTAGGGAAATAATGGTACTTCACACTGGTCATTTAATGTAACTGAGTTAAACCCTAGGTTATTAGATCAATTTCTGATCTCAGTTCCATAGAGTCACTCCAGATTTATATCACAGATATCAGAATATGATCCACTGAGTAAGTGTTTAAGCAAGTGAGGCAGGCACTACCACCATGGATCATCAAATCAACCATTTATCCTGAGCTTTACCCTTTATTTACAGATCTACTTGTAAAATATACACTAAAGTTCAGTATAGAGTTTCTCTCGTCTCAGCCACTAGTTTAAACTTACAGATTGACATGGACCATAAGATAGAAGACTAGCTTACATAACTGGGCCATTCAAGTCTTGCAGAATTCCATACTAGACTTGTTACTTTTGGAGTACAGTGATTGCCTAAACACTCCAGTTGTTAGTACAATAACATTTTATTTGACATCTACAAGATTTTGGTATCTTGCAGCTTTTTGGACAGGTTTATACAATCTCAATTTTTCAATAGTGCAACCTGTGCAAGCAAGAAATGACAAACATTGTCCTTCACTTTCTTATAAACATCTACTATTATAGGCAAAACAAAACTTACCCATATTATAGATAAGTGACTATTCACATTTGTACATTACAATTTCTTTTAAACAGCTCCAGATAAACTCTACAATGTCTTACAACATATTAAACAGTATTCAAGTTACTGGGTAACAGAAACAGCACATATAGCGGAACCCTCAAAAGTTTCCCATAGTCTAATTTTTACAGCTCAAATAAGGTTTCATCTTACAAATGACAAATTAAATTACATTACATTAATGAAGTAAAAAATATAAAACTGTATGTGAGATGGAAGTGAATTTTCACTTTGTTTCCATGGTCAACTCAGATTAAAGTAGTATTTTAATTTTAAAGGAAAGGCTTTTAAGCCACCTTTGTATTACATATTAGGAACACCATTAACACATTAAAGTGAAATAACTTTTTAATTTAAGATGCTTATCACAAAAAACATGTTGCAGACTCAAATATATAACCTCCATGAGAGAACCAGAAAAATACAATACTTGGGTATAAACACTATAAAAATGCAATAACCAATGCTGTACAACTAAGATTGTTTCTCTCTGAATTCTTGACTTGGGTGTTTATCCTGTTCATGCCTGTTTCCAAAGACATGCAACTGTCAAACTGGGAAGGAACCTGAATGAATGCATGATGTGCAATCTCTAGTTTTCATGCTTATATAAACTTACAAGTTGAAGAGAAAAACCCAATATATATTTTCTATATATACTCAATACATGCATTCGAGGTTATCTCCCACAGCAATGGCATTGATGTACTGCGTTAAACCCTGAGCACTGTATGACAAGATAAAAATAAAGCCTGTTTGGGAATTTTCAAGCATTTTCAAACTAATTGTGGTTTGTGGCTTAAAAGGCCAAAAGTAAAAGCAAACAGGAAGCTCCACCGAGAGCATAGACAGATGCACCACCATAAGCAACTGCTGGCTTTCAGTTCTACCATTCTTTATGTACCTTTTTATTCCCAAAGTACTTCTGAGGGTACACCACTGAACTGAAAAAGTTATAATTCTTTGGAATCTGTCCCTGATTTTTATGCAAGTGATATGCTTTTACAGCCTTTTCTCAAACACCAAAGTCAATATTATAGTCTGTCCTCTTATGCATTGTTGAAGTTGGTGATGCTCTGTGGGTGATGCTGTTGCCATATCTGCTGCTGTTGTACTGCAAGCTGTTGAGACTGGTCTGATGTTGACAGGAGGTTTACAAGGGGTGATACACAATTTGCAGGAATGAGCAAACCTGTAATTAGCAACAAGTCAGTTGTACTTCCTAAAATGTATAAAACGTGTGTATGCTAAAAAAACTTCTAGGTTCCTTGTATGTCAGTGAGAGCTTTTGCATAAAAATATTTTATTTTCAATGTCACAGCTTTAAGAACTTACAAGCACTACAATAGGTTCTGTTTCCAACTAAAAGAAGTATATTCAAAAGTCATCTGATCCTTCAGTTACAGACTAGCAGATAAAAATGTGAATTGTCTTTAGGGAAGTATAACTTCATCTACTCTTACTGTACCTAGAGCTAAATGATGAACAAGGCAACAACTAGCTGTTTATCCTCTTCTGGTTGGGTAGAACTGGTTAAAAAAGCACATCAGTTCAGGGATAAAGAGAAAAAATCCAGTTTAAACCAGTTTTAAAAGTCACTAAAGTCAGTAGAGTTAATATTTAGTTCTACATTCTCCACTCATGAGCCACTCCACTCATTTTTCAGCCAAGACCATTTGTGACTTCAATATCCCACAAGCATTGCAGAAGTGAGTATTTCAGTGATTGAATTTGGGGTTTCCCACCCATCTATAAGGCTGAAAAGTTGAGCAATTCTGGTTTTAAAGATTAACTATGTGGAAAAAGATGGAGTCTAAACTTACTGGGTGGCAGAGAACAGCAAGTATATGTGGGTAAAGATGGCTCTTGCCTTTGTTGGAAAATATGCATGAAGTGCTAAATAGGAGAAGGAAGGTGCAACATTTTGATTCTGTAGTACAGGGGTACAATGACCCTTGCTCTAACAGCACCAAGTCTGCTGTTTAGCTTGAAGTGACTTACCTGCTCTAAAAAATCCTCCCCACCCACTCACTCTTCAGCTCTGGCTGATGGAAGTTTTCAGGAGAAAGCTAGTTTGGAATAGGTCATCCCCCTTAATCTCACGCCAACAACTCATAAATAAGTATTTTGAATTCTGTATTAAGTCATGAAGGACTAGTCTCCCATACTCTAATTTCTAAGTGGTCCAGCAAGAAAAAGATAAAATATTGGACAATCTTACCTACAATCCTCTGTCCATCCTCTGCTCTTAGCCGAACTATCTGCATTTTCACATTTGTACCACTCACAGAGGCTAAAACTCCTTCCACTTTTGTCCAGACACTTAGTACAGAACCACACAAGACGAAGTAAGTTCGACAGCGGAGGCCCACTTCACAAACTAATCCAAGGCTTGCTTTCTTACAATTGCCTCTCCTGAAAGAGGGAAAAAGTTTATACACACACACACACACACACCCACCCCCACACACCCACCCACCCCCACCTCCCCCGGAATTTTAAAATATTTTTTCTTCTTGCACAAATAAAGGTTTTAATTAAAGAAGTAAACACTAAAAGATGAAAATGTTAAGATGGTCAAGCTGGACAGAGAGATAAGGACATGGGTAAAGCTACCTCACAAAATAGCTTTTAAAGACTTGAAAGACTATTAGTACATCTAAAGCTAAATCCTCAGAAGGCATCAACTGACATAGGTTCATTAAAGACAATAGAGCTACACTAACTTATACCAACTTAGTCTCTGACCAATAATACCCTTTTGCTCTTTCTAATGGGTAAGTGCTCTGTAAACAAATTCAGATGTTCATGTACTAATGCACTGACATTCTTCATTAGTGGTTCGCACTGAGGAGTCAAGCACCAGATGTTGAAGGTTTAACAGCATACTGCTAGGAGAATCAGCATTAAAACTAATGTTGTGTATTTTAATAACCTGAACTCTGAATCTAGCTAGTTACTAATTTTATATTTTTTCAAGTTATTTATATCCGCTATATCCCAACAGATTACTATGTTTACCAAAGCATCAGAAAGATCCTTTTAGTCCTTCTGAGTTATTACAAATTTCTTCATTATGACCCTTTTGAACTAAAAAGAGAAGTCTGAAAAACAAAGTAATAGTTTCATCTCTCTCATAAGGTAAGAAGTTGCAGATTACCACTTGAACTGCTGACTTTGATACTTGTTCAGAAGTTAGGACTGACCAATATTAGCCTTGGAATTTTTATGGAGATATGGACAAAAAGTTGATAAATTTAATAGCAGACTCCTGGTCCAAGTGATAAAGTAGCAGCTTTAGTCAAACACCTAGAAAACATGTTTTATATATAGAAATACTAACCAATAAGCATGGGTACAGGTATCTGCTGACGAACTATACTGCTCTAGCCAATGTGGTAGAGCATCTTCAGATGGTACCTGAAAAGCCATTTAAAAGTTGTATTAAAATATAAATGTGGCTTCTGAAAACTGGCTTCTGAAAACTACAGACCAGCACACAGTATGTTGTTTGTGGCAATGGGGCAACGAATAACACTCATGCGCCTTTGAGTACTAAATATGAACAATCCAAATTATAATGCTCTGCAAACATTTTGGTACATCAATGATAAAACCAGAAATCCTGCTAAGGATATAAATAAATGTTTAGTTAGAGCAAAATCTCACTGACTGAAATATCTGTAGATTGCAGAAGCTCATATATAAAGTCATAAGCTCAGATATCACACTTCAGTGAGAACTTGTTCTTACACTAAACGTGTAAGTTTTTAACATTTCACATTCGACTTGCCTATGAAAACATTGGCTACTAAAGCAATTGTGTTAGTGTAATATGATCTTGAAAAAAAAACAAATAAAAGGGTTAATATCAGTAATTTAGAAAGAGTAGCAGGGCAACACCCAAACATTCAGAATGGTTAGCATATACTGTATATAGCATTCAGGCATGCAGGGGCTTAAAGCATCCTCTGTAAGTTTAACTGAAGTTTCAAAGCTGCTGCTAGGTTATGGAAAGTCTTAATGAAATGTCTGAACTTTTGTTAAGTTTTTGCATATAAAAAACACTATTTGGCTAGGCCAATCTGCAAAATCTCAGATCTCTTAGAATAAACTACAGGCTTGTACTCAATGACATTTATCACATAAACATTAGCTAAATATTTCTTTAACTTGCCACCATATTGTGTGTGGACAGACATTGGTGTTGAAAAATCCTGCACCTTTTTTGTTACCACAAAGCAACTACTTTTTAAGAAAGCTGATTTAAAAGATTACCTTCTTATATTTCTTTTTTAAGTCTGAATATGTTTCCAATTTGAGTTGTTTCCCAGTATTTGGTCTGTATACTAAGAAAAGCTTCTTTTTGGGATTTACTTCCTTTACCAAGATGGCAGTTTTCTTATTATTTCTTATCTGGAAAAAATATTACAAATTTAAACATGGACAGTCTTTTCTCTAAATAATTATGCATTCAATAGATGTGAACAGAAGTAGAGGTGTTGCATGGCTATCCAGATTCTAATAAATCACTTCACAAAGTATACTTAAACTGTCCACATATATTACAATTCTTTTATACACATATTGGTCCACAACTATAATGAGTAGAGAGAGTACCAATATGACATGACAAGGTGTGTATTATGGTGTAGTAAATAACATGTCTTAATGGTAGTTTGACACATGGTGAAAGATAATGCACTGGCTTCCAAGAGATGTGTTATGATCACCAGAAATCCACACCCTAGTAGTGTTTGAGTTTATACTCCGCTTTCCATGCATTCAGCATGAGCACACACTCTAAAGATGAAAACCACATAAAACAATGTGTTAAGTTCTGTCAGTGCTTGATGATTAAAGTTAGACAAATTCACTTTAAGAATGATTTTGTGGTTTATAAAAATTTGAAAGCATTTTTCTAAACTGATAAACAAGCGATTATATTGGACTGAAAATAAATTATTTTTTTAAACTTCTCAACATATTCACTTTATACATTTAAAGTAAAAGAAATTTTAATTATTGGAGTTTACTGGGGTAGCTCTAAAATTGTTCAGTGAGATTAAAAATGCATCTGAGAAATATGAAAAGAACATTTTAATAAGAGAGTCTCACTTGTGAAGATAAATAAAATCCATCATCTGGTCCAGTTTGCTCAGCCCAAAGCTTAGTTGCTTCTTCCCAAGACATTCCTCTTTCTACGCTGATCTAGAGGGATATTAAAACATGGGTGCATCAACATCACATTTTGGAACAATTAAGTCAAACAGTTTAACAGTGCTTTTTACAAGTCAAGGAACTTAATTCTTTTAGTAACAGGTTTTATAAGCCTCCATAGTGGGATGTCAAGTCTCAATTGAAAATCCTTTAATTTGAAACTTCTCAGATAAAGGAAAAACTAAAGGTAAGGCACTTTGAAAAAACATGGAATTAACTTACTGTGTATAATTCTACATGTCCAGACGTAGAGTATCCTGGAGTTAAAAACTTCTTAGCATCTGCCTTTCTGACCTTCTCATCGCCAGAACCCAGATCTTAAAGAACAAATATAAGAGTTTATGTAAGAGAAGCAGATTAAGGAGCATTAAGAAAAGGAAAAAAAAAATTTTATTTACTTACCTAAAATACCCATGTCATATCTTCCATTCTTCTTAGCATTTTGTATAACTGCATTTAACGTATCAGAGAAATACTGGAATAAAGCATTCTGCTGATGCACCTCCATACCCAGAATTCTATTCAAGAATTTTCCTATATTGTTGTAATCTAAAAAGAATCACATATGATGTGTAAAGCACACAGTTTAGGAAAGAATACTGATAGACATAAAAACCCGAACTAGAATTAAAATGTTTTAAAAAATTAACGACAGTGAAATTTCTCAAAAGGATCAAAGCTAAACACGTATTTTTGCAATAAAACACATATTTGGGAGATTAACTTCAAGTCTAGAGACTTAATGAGAGAAAAATTCCAGGTGCCATTTTTGACCACAAATCTCACTGCCACATTTGTGGTTTTATCATCACAAAAGGTTATTTCTGATTTGACAATAAATAATTAGTTACCAACATTCTACAGAGATATCAAAACCAATACCTTTATCAAGTGTCAGAATTCCTGATCGGTCTTCCACATTTATTAGGCCCACGCCTATTAATCCTTGCCGAACATCTAAGGGGAGAAAAAAAAATTACAAGAACTGAAATGACTTTTGTCCTGCACTCTAAAAAATATCATTGCCAAGAAAATGAAAAAAGCTAACACAAATACAGTTGTCCTATCTCTGGAGGACCAGATAACCCCCACTTCTGTCCCAAACATCCAATTCTAAAGCTTTGACCTCCCCATAAGTTCTATATAATTACATCTAAAATATGACTGATCTTTATGCTAAGAAGAGTAAAATACGGTTTTGAAAAATGGCAACAACCAGGCAAATTTTAACAGTTACTGGTAATCCTACGGTTAAATAGCCACAACTAGACAAGACTTGTAGCATTTCCTGAAACTGGTACCCATTTCAGGAAAACACAATTTAAAGATAATTTAACTCCAATTTTCCCTAAGCAAGCGATATCCATATATCATTTTATGGGAATTATATTCAGCTATATTTATCATGTGGGAACTGATCTCACATTTGGGCTAAAAATTAGTTCATAAAACTTTCAAATGTAAACAAATTAGAATTGTATTGTTAATATGAACATAATTAAACAACTTGATACCAAGAATAATTCTTTAAATTTAAATCTAACTTGCTACCATTTACAAAAAACAGATGTGTTTGAGAAAGAAAGACCAAAAGCTAGGGATTAGGAAACAGTGAACTTCGTTTACCTTTAAAAAATTCTCCAGGATAGTCAGCAGGTGGGGACACCATTGGTGAATCTAAATTCACAATAGATTTCATAACTATCTCCAAAGCATTTCTGCCATACTGTTAAGAAAAAAAGTAAGTTACAGAACTGTACAAATTTTGTGCATGGGTTTAAGCCTCAGAATCATAGTACTCATATCGGTATTCACTGCGGTTAAAGAACTATTTTTAAACTTTGCCTGCATATAGATTTTCCATTGACAGTTCAAAATTACAATTATGTTAGAGCATGAAGAAAAAGGGGAAAAATACTAATGAATTTTTCGTTAACAAAATGTACTCTATGGTAACAGCTCAGTCTGTTAACTTCTCCTTTAAAATGCTCATTTCCCAAGGTTCAAGACGCTCTGCATATTGACTGAAAGACAGTGAAACTGCTTAGGGTTAAAACATAGAGCTTTACCCAACAGTCATCTAGATGTGCTGTAAAAAAGTACAGCATTCCCTCCCCAAGCAGCAGGCAGAGAAAGAAGCAAAAGGCAACAGTTCAGAAAGGAAGAACAGGAGAGAATTCCTCCACCGGCACTTGTAGCTTTCCATTTTGCCCAGTACAAATATTGTGGCAATCAGTTTTTAATGAACCCCCCCATCCCCAACATCTAAGGAGATGTCACCTTGTTGTCGAAGTTGAACCTGCTAAGGTCTCGAGTTTCTGTTGCTCTTCTGTCACCATGAGTGAGAGCTCCCTGTCAAGATAATACCTTTGTAATTAAAACATACAAGCAATCTCTGGCCTCAAAAATAAACTAGGTACATTTCTTTAACTATGAGCTATATGTAACAGTCTTACCAAGCTCTCTAATCTTTTGGCAACTATTGATGCAAATCTTTGCTCTCCTGCCAATTCGGAAATTAAAAACACATACTCTGGTGCAGTAACTTGATTTGATCTGTGAGTTCTTCCTGTGAATTTAAAAGTGGAAAAAAGTGTTAAATCCCACCCAGGAGCTATCCAGAACACTTGATGAGAAAATAAAACTAAGTCTCCTCTAGAATTGTAACCAAACAATAGTAAGTGCGCGCGCACACACACACACACACACACACACACGCACGCAAAGAGTCACTGTGATAGGGATCCAAATCTTCTAAAAATATAAATCAGAAAAACCATCCTATTTATATACCACAAAGGGGGAATGTTTGGGGATACACATAATATGCAACAAGGTATACTAGCAATTTTACCTAAACTTTTTACACTTACCTACATGTAAAAATTGTCCTGGTGGGCACAGAGAAAGTTGGCCTACTATGGGATTGGCAGAGGGGTAGAATTTAAATAAAACTAAACCTATCAATTCTGCCGCTCCACATTTAGAAAGTGGCTGATTCTGATGAACATGCTACTGTAAAATCATGTGCATGCGAACATTATGAAATGCAACACTCAGCACTTCTCATTAAGATGCATAGTACATATAACACAATTAATTCTAGCATTTACAAAGCTCTCTCTACAACACCATTTTTAATCACGAGAAATGGAATCACAGCACCCAAAGAACACTCCATATTATACCAAAACTAACTATGGATATGCCCAGTGCATTAGATCATCTGAACTTGATAAATTAAAATACTGCAATTACTCACCAAATTGCTGAATTGCTCTATCTGCACTCCATGGTAACTCCAAAGTCATGTGCACTCTCCGTCTCTGATTTTTAGCTCTACGGTCTGCTTGTAATGAAATACCTGAGCTGGCAGCTTCTGAGATGATTGCAATGTTCTTTTATATAGAAGAAAAAGTTGCCAGTTAACAGTGATTTTGAGACCAAACCTGTGGAAAAAGACAGCTGATTTTGGAATTCCCTATAGCTATCTGACTGGAGCTACAGCACTAGCTTTGGTACTTATCACTTGGGGGGAAATCAGTTTTAATATTCTTGAGTTTAGGCTAAACAAATACAACAGAGGCACACGATCCTTTTCCACATCAAATGCTATCACTATACTACCCCAGTAACTCCTCCTTGGAAGCTGAGAACAGCAAAGATGTACATCCAATTCTGCTGTGTCCAAGCGTGTAGGCCAACCACTCATGAAAGAAAGGGAGAAAAACTCCAATAGCAACTGAAGCCCTTTTCTTACAAAGTGGCAGCTGACCACAAGCTATATAAATTATAAGACTATTGCAATGGATAAAGGCAGCTTGATAGCAAAGTATAGGACCATTTGGTCCTCTCAGGTGAAAATACTTATTTATATAAAATGGGATAAAAAGATTTAAATGTTTACATGCAACTTGTAACAAAATTGCAAAAGCAAAGTTAAGTTACAACTCACTTGAGCAAAATAGTGAGGGGTAGGTCAGAGTAAAACTTTCAGGTGGAAAACACGGTCTGTGGACCTCTGTGAACCAATAATTAGAATGTTTACTATATGAATGTATGGATTTAGTTTAAAAGCTGGTTATTGCTTATTCTGCAAAAGCTGGGGACCAAAAGGTGCATCAGACATGAGGTAGCTAAAAATTCATATTTTATTGGACCAGATTCTGTTGATGGAAGATACAACTTTCAAACTACTCAAGAGTTCTTCAGGTCTGTTTCTTTCCTCAGACCTCAAGAACTCTTGAGTAGTTTGAAAGCTGGTACTTTACAACATCAGAAACTGGTCCAATAAAATATATTGCCCTAACTACCTTGTGTCTCATATCCTGGGACCAAAATGGCTACCATATTGTAAAAGCCTAACAACAGTTTCAAGTTGCTTAATCTAGAGTAGAAACAATTGTTGGAAGCTACTGATGGGGTAGATCGATTGAAGGGGCTGAAGAAACTAGGCCTTCCTATGTTTCAAGGAAGCTGGTAAGCGGTTAGGTAAGAGACATACATGTACAACTAGTTTTAAAGCCTCTTTTCTCATTTGATTTAAGAAAGCCATTTTGCTCTCAGAGGCAAGAACTGCAGGTACACTGACATGGATCTGTTGGAAATAAGCAGAGTTTGAGCCATAGTGTACTGCTGTGGAAAACCCAGTCTCAGACCAGAAGAGTTTTGATTGCATCCCCAGAGTGGTGAGATCATGGGAACTGAAACATGAGCAGGTGTAGCCAAGTGAGCTCAGCAAGAAGTCAGAGATGCACCTAGTCCTATAACTGTTTCTTTGTTAAGTTGTGGGTCTACTACATCACTCAGGCTCTGTGAGAGGGTTACTATCACTATTACTAGAAAAACAACTGACAAAAGAACAGGAAAATGGTTGGAGAGATAAAGGGGGGAGGGGGACAGATCCAAACACATCTAATATTGCTCTCAGACTCTTCCAGAAGCATGGTTCTTTGACAGCGGACACCACCATATACTTCAGCGGAAGATGCAAGAAACATCACAATAGGTAGATAAAACAGTTCGTATATCCTTTTCAAAATATCTAACAATTTTAGATTATTTTTTTTATCCATAAAAATATCCAATCCTTATTTGAACATTTGTTTCAACAATATCCTATGGGAATGAATTTCAAGCAAATTACATTTTGTGTAAAAAAGTATTTCTCTATTAGCTAGTCACATTTCACTGAAAGTTGTTCCCTTGTTCTTTTATTATGAAATGAAGACAAAACCCATCTCTCTTCTCTGTACTATTATTTTACACTTTTATTATATCTTTTAGTCTCCTTTCTAAGGTACATAATTACAATTTTTTTCAAAACACATGCAGCCTTTCCGCACAAGTTTTTCCATGACAAGTCACTCATTGATCTTTCTGTATAGCTCCCTGCAATCTTTTTTTGCGATGAAGGTGTCAAGTACTGCCTAGTATTCCAGATGATATATTTATGAACACAGCAGGGGAGCAGAAGAGCCTTGGATTTTTTTTAAATTAGTGCTGTATCAGAAGATTGATTTTTAGAAGCATCGACTTGAATTTGAAAGGGCTTATTAAAACTGATGGTTAAATTCCCATTGCCAGCTGAAAAAGCCTGTTGACCTTCAAGGCATTCCATAAAAGTTATGTATTTGATAAATCTTTTTAGGAGCAAAGTGGAATATACTATGCTGTGGATCATTATACTATGCTCCTAAATTGTTTGTCTGGAACTGCAATTTTACAGTTTAGTGTCTATAGCTTGTGGACAGACCTGCTACACATTTCTCAAACATAAAACAATTCTGTGAAGTTACATAAAAGTAGCTTACCTTGTCTCCATCCATGAATCTCTGCTTTTCGGTGATATTTAGAATTTCAACAGGAACATCAAGTTCAGACCTTGACTCATAAGATATGCTGCCATCATCATTGCTTACAACTCTTCCTTTGCGGCCTGTCATCTTTAAAACAAATAAATATTTTTAACCTTATCGCAGAGGTGCTGAAATTACAGCACATGAAATTACTTCAAACATCAGTGCTATTTATCCACACACTATCATTAGAAGACAGCAAACAATTCACTGCAAGTATCCAAAGACCAAGATACATTTTATAACTGAAGCTGCCTGACTTATGAAACATTGAGCGGAGGACAATACTCCTATCTGGGAATGACCTTGAGAATCAAAAAGGCAACCCAAGAAAACAGATTATTCAGAAGGAATGGAGAAACAATCTTAGTTTTCTTTTATTGCCCAATAATGGAGGCATCATCAGTAGCTAGAGAATTTCACTATTACTGTAGTAAAGTCATAAAATTCACAAGTGTAAGCCTTTGTCTATTCAAACAATTAGACAGAAGCAAGCTATGATGTGAATTTACCCTACAATAACCTGCCATGGTCAGTCTGTCTGTCCACCCTCCCGATACACAGAATTGCAGGACTAGAAGGGAGCTCAAGAGGTCATCTAGTCCAATCCAACTGCACTCCTAGCAGGACTAAACACGTGAATAGATTGCCTTCCTTTTGAAACAGAACTAGCTCAAAAGATGTTAACAAAACAACACAAATCAGCAGAGTGCCGATGGACAGAGACTGTGACTGGCTAATTGTGCAAGACAGATTCAGACACTAACTTACCATGATCTAATTGTTCGTGTACATAAGCCATAATATTTAGTAAATTCAAGTATGGAATGCTGTGAAGGAATCAGAGCTTGATGCTGTGATCTCCTGCTAGGCAACTAGGAATACCACAAAAATGGGTGGTGAAGGAATAAGAGGAGGAATTTAAGGAGCACCAAACAAAGGAACTAGAACTCTAAAGAACTTCCCTAAAAGTAACAGGATCTCTTATGAACTAAAAGAACAAGGAAAATGTCGGTTGGATAGACAGGCAGCCTAAAGGAGAGAGGTCCTTAGCACTAGTGTATAAAACAATTATACCCCCCCCCCCACCTCCAGATCCTCAACTCCACTCTAGATCCTTTTCTGCCCGGATTTTGGGGGAGATAAACCCAGAATAAAGGAAGAGTAGCACAGTTATACGACTTTATACAGTGTCTCAGCTTTAGCTAACTAGTTAGGAAATTAATAACAGAGAAGAAATAAAGAAGCTAGCATTCTTCACCCAATGAAGAAATACCTATTATCTATTTTAAACTGAAAAATCCAAACCTAGCAATATTTTCCAGTCCTTATCTACTCAGATCTCTTCTCTGAAACTGTTCACCACCAATCTTTACATTTCATTCTATAATATTTGGAGTTATAAAGACCTGCAAAATTAATAGACTTACCTACCATCTTAATAGTCTAAAACACAGCTCACATCATAACAGATCTTGAAAAACAGCTACACCACAATAGTCATTCTGGACCTACCTCAGCCACATTCTCAGGACCACCAAGTGCATCTATAAGTTCATCCAATGTATTAGGAGGAAGGTCTTCTGCTAATTTTTCCAGTTTATCAAGCAATTCTTTTTTCATCTGCTGGGCTCTTTCAACAGCATCTTGACTTGTTACAAAGCTGCTGTTAGTATGGCTGTTAGCTAAAAGTTAAAGATAAAACAATTCTTTAAGAAATTAAGCTTTTTAAAATGCTTTGTAATTGCTGGAATACAGTAAAGAAACTCAAAAGATAGCTCCAAAATTTATTCATACCTGATGTATTGGTGCTAGAAGCAGTGGTAACAGCAGAGGAAGAAAAACTGCTAGGTCGTTTTGATCCAAGACCAGAAGCTAATAAGGCACTCTGTATGGAATCTGGGTCTATGCTTTTCTTCTTTTTTTTGTCTTTATTTTTCTTGTGGTCTTTTCTAATTAACCAGGGATCTAAAGTTAAGTAAAATATTAAGTAAACACTCAAGACATCTTCAAAATAAGTCACTTCCCTATTTAAAAAAAATTAAAAATATTTCCTTAGTACAATGACAAATTCTATGAATCTTCCAGTTGATTAAATTCTGGGTCATAAAAGCAGTTTAAAACACTTTTAAAAGATGTGTCAGGTACTACTGTCATATGTAAGCCATGAAGCACATGACAGTTGCAGAACTGTAATTTCAGGATCAAAAGAAGAACTAATGTTTTCAGACTATACATTTATTACAAATTCCCTCCCATTTCTCTCATACTGAATTGTTTTAAATATTTTGACATACACTATTCAGAAATACAGCTAAATTCTTAAGATTATCCATGTTATCTTACCATCTTCGTCATCCTCACTGGATTCATCTCTGAATGGGTTAAAGTCATCATCATCTCCAGAACTCAAAAACTTGGAGCTCTCATTGTCACTTTCTTCGATGTCTGAGGCATCAGACTCACTTTCACTCTCATCAGAACTGCTCCCAGCAAGGCCACTTGTTTTACGAGCTTTCTTGGTTTCTCTAGTTATTTCCTCACCTATTCTTTCCCAAAATAATAAAGTGATATTAGAAATCTGTAGTCTATTTTTCACAGCGTCTTTGCAGTGACTAGGGAAAAAAAAGGGAGCTTAAGTACTAAAATGCAACTTTTTGGTGCATTAATGTAACAGAATGCAATTTAGATCTTTAAATTCTGGTGAATCACAAAGGTTGCAACTTCCTTTCATATGTATACTATTAAAAAGATAGAAGGTACAAGATTTGATTCTTCAATAACCAGATTCCATTAGCTATCCTAATTGTTTCTAGCTGCCACTCATTAGAAGTCCTGTGACACTCTAAAGAATATTTTAGGCATAAGCTTTCGTAATCACTTCATTGGATGCATCTGACAGTGGTATTTACCCACAAAAGCTTATGCCCAAATAAATCGAGTAGTCTGTAAGATGCCACATGACTCCTCATTTTTACCCAGACAAGGTCATTCTACAAGACTTAATCTGTGCAATTTCAAGTTCTCCTACTATCTCAATAAATTACAAATACATAAGAAGAATAGCTTGCACTTTACCTTTCCGTTTCTTCATTTTGTTCTCCTTACAAGGACTGTCCCTGGGTGAATTATTATTACTTTGAGCAGTCAGATCTATTCCCAGCAAACTAAAAAGCTTCTTCCTGTCAGGAGCTGGGAAGTGCTTCTCAATGAGAGACTGCAAAACTCCTCTGCGTAAGGAAAAACAAAATTAAGAATGAATGTTCGTTGACCTCTGTTAGTTGGGGTAGGCAGAATGGTCACATAGCGTGTTTTCGGTCGTCTCTCCCCCCCATTCTTTGGCACAAAAATTCATTCAGATGCACTGCTGCAATAACAAAAAAGTAAGACTTACTTTGCTGTGGAAACAAAGTCATTCAATTCTCCACCACCCTCCTCCAAAGCTTCTAACGTTCTTGCTTCTCCCGTGGACTGTAGTCCAATAACAACACACTGTAAAGAAAAACAAAAACAAAAACACAAAGCCATGGAATTCTAATAATAAAAACATGATTTTTTACTTGAGAGAAACAGAGATTTGCTATAAAGAACAACCTCAGAAAACTGAAAGACATGCCTTCAAAACACATTAGTTCTACAAATGGCTTTATTCCTAGCATTAATCTACGTGATACTATACGCAAAGAGGCTTCCGAAATGTGCTAAACTATAACCAGTTTTAAATCACTTACTTTCCCATTCTTGATCTCTTCTCGAGCTAGCTGTACCACCCTTTTGACTTTGGATGCTATGCAGAGGTACTTGAAAAATCTCTGGTGGGCTGACCAAAACTGACCCCACATGGACTTTTTCATGCGTTGTTCTGCATCAATAAGATCAGCTGCTTGTTGAAATTTCTCTCTTGCATTCACCCACTGATAAAAAAAAAAATCAAAAGTTTTACATAGCATACCTTTCAAAGTAGACAGATATATAATAATAGAATGTAACAGCTAAAGAAAGAAACATATGCAATATTTTACATTACGAGAACTGAAAAGCAATTGTGAACAAGAGTATACAATAACCAATGGCCTTTTGACAGAAGGTCCAACACCAAATTAAGTATATACAGGTTGGACATCTCTTATCTGGCACCCTTGTGACCTGAATCGTCTCAAACCAGATAACTTGCCAGACTAGAGAAGGTTCCCTGCCACAGCCCTCAGCTGCCAGCTGACGGGAAGAGCAGGGGGACTATCACCAGTTCTGCTGGGTTGTTGGGCTTGCTACCCTTGCCCAGGCCAGACTGCCTGCTGTACTGCTGCAGGCTATCACAGGCTCCACCCCCCTGCTGCTGGGGGCTGACTCTAGCCCTTGTTGGGCTGCCGAGGACTCGGGTTTTGGTCCCAGCCCCGCAGTAACCCAGAGGCTCTGGCCCTACTTCTGCAGGCTGTCTAGGGCTCTGGTCCCACGCTACAGTGGACTGCTGGGGTTGCTGCTAGCTGCAATCCCACTGCCATGGGCTGCCAAGGGCTTGGGCTCCTGCCCCATGGCAGCCCACAGGCTCTGGCCCCAGCCCACACTGTCATGGGCTGTTGCTGGCCTGATCCGACACTGCCAGGGGCTGCCTTGACCCAGTCCCACAGGCTGTCTGGGTCTGCTGCCAGCCCCAACCTGTGCCCAGTCCCACTGCTTCAGCCCAGGCCCTCCTGGATTGTCCTCCTTAGGCTAAGAAGGTTCTCTGATCCAAGAACATCCATGGTCCTTGCTGGACTAGAGAACTCTGGTTTTGGGAGGGGCAACCTGTACCATAGGGTTGCCAGATGGTTTCAAGAAAAATATTGGACACACTTGACATCACATTACATTTAGAAAACACCGGACATTTATATTTTCTCAATTTGTTTACCAAATAGAAAGCTCAAATACTGGACTGTCCGGTTCAAAACCAGACACCTGGCAACCCTAACCATAATACTTCATGAGTGAAGTAATTGGACACTTTCTTCTGAAAACATAAATAATTGCCTGCCAGAAACTAGGGACTAACTATGAAAAATGGCTGTTATAATCAAGATAGTTCTGTGCAGCAGAATTAATGCTGTGAAGTTCTGAAGTTTAACCAAGGTAGGCAGGCTCAACATAAATACTTCAGAAACAAAACTTGAAGCTAAACCTCAAAAAGCAAACACTTCGTTGCAAATTTAAATATAACCACAGAATCTCAACACAGACCTTGATTATCTTTATACATGCAATTGTATACACTATTTAATCCAACCAATATAAGTACTCATGTTTATTTCTTCCATGTAGAAATATTGTATTAGTATATATAAGGCAAGTAAGCAGAAGAAAACATCACAGAAGCCAAGAGTTAAGTGAGTTATAAAAAGTCCCTGTTAGTTACTTTTTGTAAAGATGGATCTTTAAAATTAGAGTGATTGTATATTAAAATTCAACTCCATTTGAACTAAATTTTTGTAAGTTTATACAATTTTATGGGAATTCCTTCTGATGATTAAGAGGTCTGATTTTTTATAAGAATTCATTTACACTCGTTATGCACAAGACTGGAAGTAAGTAATGTAGTATAAATCTTGAACTCTGTTGTGATATTATGAATACTAATTTAAAAAAAATTCTGAAGTAAATTTTTAGTCTTTTATATTTCAGAGTAGGAGCAATTCCCTTTTTCAAAGAAAAAAACAAATATAATAGAACTACAGCAAAGCTAATGGACTTCATTCTTTTCCTATAACTGCAACCTACACTGTATAATCAAGACTCTATACCCAGTCGGAAAGCAAATGATTTCCATCCATTAAGTTTTCAGCATTGACCAGTTGAAACTATCATGAATTTTTAAAAATTGAATATATTCTTACCAGTTTTACAGATTTATTATACATTTTAATGTAGTTCTGTGAAAGTAGAACTTCTTCAATTTTGAAGGTCACACCTGAAAAGCTTAACTGTCTTGCTATGTACATTCCTCTCAGTTTCATATCCATAGCAACTATTTCCATGGCACCCACACCTCTGAATAAAACAAAATACAAAGTATTAAGTGGGTTACAAATAAATGGCATATTTAAGTTCACTCTAAAAAATAAAATAAATATTTATGCCATACAACAAATATGCAAAAACACTAGAATTGCATGATTAAACACAAATCAGGAAATATTAGAAATCAGATTGCATGCACAACTATAACTCTGCCCAGCAATGTGATCACAGATCATTCAAAAGAGAGACTGGGAATTATCTAACACATGGGGTAGTCATCTTGTAATTTTCCATTTTTATAGTTGAATTAATTTCATGCCAAAGCTATAAGTCACCAAGATTTTTTTTAATATGCATTTCTTCACCGTGTATTAAATAAGTATATTTTCCATTCCTTCAGTTACTTTGAGTTTTACTCTCATAAGAACAAAATTTGACTCAAGTAGCTAGCTTTCATAAATCCTTATCAACCATTAGCAAAGCCTTAAGTACAGACAAGGGCTAAGAGTCAATTATGATGTTAATTTAGCTGAAAATGTAGGCTGATATATTCAGTGTCTATTTTGTTGCAAACTTAATAAATAGTATGTTGTACCATTAGTGTCTATTTTGTACTTATCACATACAATACAAGATTATACACAAGAGGATCTAAGATTGAGAAAAATGTCTGATATATACTTTTAAAATACTATAATCACGTGATGGGGGATTAAATTGTTAGAGAATGTTATGGTTGCATTGTTCTGTAAGCAATGTCCCAAGGATTTTTTTGGGGGTGGAGGCAGTTCTATAGAGTGAAGGGCGCATTTCCTTTAAAAATCATTCTGGTTTTCATTAAATGATTATAAATGCCATAATCTGGCTAAGGACCACCAGAAAAACCTCAAGCACTGGGACTTCCGCTGACTTACAAACTCTACATCATACCATTTTCCCCTTCAGTCCATTTTTTTACTTTGTAGCTACATCTATCCTTGTACTGGGTGTGCACATTTTTCAGGCATATCATTTAAATCAAAAACAGATTTTACCACAATATCCAATTGTGCTTCTTTAGTTTAAAATCATTCTACACCAACCACTTTCAGATGTAAAGGTGCTTTAGAAAGTTTGTTTTTTTAAATGAAGCATCTCTCTACCTAAGCTCCACTTACTTCATTTTTTTTAATAAAAAGAAAAGTTCAAGAGAGAATATGGCTGGAAGAGTTTCAGAACTTATGTGACTGAAAACAGAGTTGAAATAGAAAAATGGAAACCATAATGCAATCACAACTACAATTCTTTAAAATGTTACCTTCTTTCAACTGCCTGAATAAAGTCACTGAATTCCCTAAATGGGGTTCCTTCCCCCCATATTCCCAGCCTGTTCATGTAGGCCATATTTCGTGGTTCAGATGCACCTGAAAAGAAGAGCACACGCTGTACTAATGCCAATAAAAAGTTAGTTTCCTCTAGACATCTGTATTAAGTAGTACTTACCTGTGGCGCTAGCGTAAACAACTCTAGCCTTTGGAAGTTTATTCTGAAGCTCCAACACAGCTAAGCCTGTTTTTGTTGGTTTTGAAGAACCAACAGGACACAGATTCTTAGCTTTGTGACATTCATCAAATACTATCTGAACATCAATTAAGGAATAAGTATGCCATTCCACAGTCAATATAGCACGGGGACTTCAGAATGTAGAGTAAGAATGTTAAGAAGTAGGTAACTGACTAATCATGTACTTGATACAATTTGTATTGAGTACATGATTAATTGGTAAGGGGCCATGCTGCAACTCTGCAGTTTAAATGTAGTAGAAGCCGGGCATATAGGCAACCTGGCTCCTACTACATTTAAACTGCAGAGCCGCAGTGGGGTTAGGTCCTAGACCCTGCTACACTGCAGCTCTGCCCTTTAAATGTACTAAGAGCCACCCAGCTCTTACTACATTTAAAAGGCAAACCACAGTGGGGTATGCTCCAGGATTGGGCATGAGCTGGGACTCAATAGCTCCAGCTCATGCTGGGTCCCTGACCACAGCGCCTCTGTCTTCCTTGCTCTCCCTCCTCTCCCCGCACCGCAGAGGCAGTGCTGGGTGGAACTGGCTTTTAAGCTGGCTCCCCTAGTATTGGCTCTTGCTCCCCCCCATCCCTTGCTGCCTCCGATATAGAGGTAGCAGGGGGAGGAAATGAGTAGTCAACAAGACTACTCTTTTACATTCCTATTGTAGAATTTGATTTATTGAATTGAACTCTAAAAACTGACAGCTCATCAGGTATAATCAGTAAGTCTACACAAAGTTCAAACAATTTGATTGAATGTTGAGACATGAATTTTAAAAAAAACTAAGTTTAAGCTATTCAAATATACAATTAACAATGTTTTCAGGTATTTTGGGAATGAATTCTCTTAAATATTAAGATTTTTCTCCAAAGATTTTACAGAAAAAAGCTATAAGAACTGGAGAAAAATTATGTACAATTTAAGCAAGCACCAAGGTTTCTCATAACCAGGTTCAACTTCCCTATATAAAGGCCAAAGTCTTGATTCTGATCTCATTTGGGTTCACATCAATGCAACTTTATTAATTCGAAGTCACTCCCTGATTTACTCCACCAGAATCAGGTTACTAGTTGGTCAAATGTACACTGTACTACAGGTTTTGAATAAAGCATTTTGAAAACATTGTTGTATCTGACAGATTGTATAGTTTCAAACAATAGGACTGCATTTTTGAAAATATGTTTTTCATTAAAGTGTACAGGACTGTCTTGCACCAAAAAAGCATATTTCATATTATGGGTCAATCATTTCTGTTGCATACTAGAAATGAAAGGATACAACGCCATCAAAGTCATCACTACACCAGTGAAGAAGCTGCTTTAACCTGGTTTTGTATTTACCACCAGACTGACTTTCACCAATAAGAGAAGAGTATGTGGCAAAAATGACACCTTTCTTTACACTCCCATTATGCTTTGAAGAAATTTTTCCATATTTGAACTGCAAAAAGAAAAGAAAAAGTTAAAGTTACAAAAATTGGTCTTGTTACAGTCCCCTCCATGAATATAAATATGCATAACTCAGATGCCTTGGGAAAAATACTGCATGTAATCTATCAACTTTATTACTATAATCTGCTGGATTTGTATATCCTATTTTGGTGCCTGTATCATTCTTGTACATAAAGTTAGAAATATGAACTGTAAGACTGCTTGTTTTAAGAATGCTAATGAGAGCCATTACTGGTGTTCCCCCCATATCGTAATGACTTGCAAACAGTCGTGTTTGTTTTTTAAGTCGAAGCAGTGGTTGGTCCTAGGAGAACAATACCACCTGGCACTGAAATGCCATTTTGATCATGCTTCCATGGAATAATATCAGGGTGTGTATGTAAAACAAAAGGTTCCTGCTCCAAGTGGAAAGACTAAGCAATGGAAATCTATCAATCAGTCCTTTGTCTTTTGCTGGCTGAGCACACTAAATGAGGATACACAGAGAATTGGAGACTCAAGTCAGAGTAAAAGAAATTAACATGAAATAAGAAGAGCTCTTTAGGGTAAGAATCTGTTTATTATAAGTTCCTAAGGGTATGTCTACACTGTAGACTTATTTCGGAATAAGAAATTTCAGAAGAAATATTCTGAAATAGCTTATTTCAAAATAGCGCATCTACACACCAAGAGCTCATCAAAATAGTGCTTAGCTATTTTGAAATAGAGCACCCACACTGATTGGATACTAACTTGCATTTAAGGCCACCTGGAACCACTTCATGCAGTGCATCAAGACAGCAGTTACTTCCTGGAGCTGCTGCCTGAGGCCCATGATTAAAGTCATTTCTCAGGTTCTTCACCTTTGCCTGCCTCATTGAGGGACAGCAAAGCCATTGTTCTGACTATTGTGGTTGCCCTTGCGGACACCTCAGTTCTCTAGCTATGGAGCAGGAGCTGCCTCTGAGCAGCTGACAGCCCTCATCCGTTGTGCTTCAGTTTCTGCCAGCTGCCCTCCTGACCCTGCAGGAATGCAATCTCCAGCTGAATGAGATGACCCTCACCATCTCTCTGGGAGCATGGTTCTTTCAGCTGCACCCCACCATGCACCATCACTTCTGGTGGCTGGACACCACTTACAACTGAAAGCACTGGCTCATCATGCAGTGGTGGGATGACCAGCAGAGGCTCCAGAATTTCTGCACGCAGAAGGAGACCTTTCTGGAGCTGGGTGCATGGCTCACCCCTGTCCTCACATGATGGGATACACACGAGACCCTCTACCCCCCGGATAAGAGGGTTGCTACTGCTGTGGGGAAGCTTGCCATGCCAGACAACTACTGGTCCATTGGCAACCAGTTCCGTGTGGGGAAGTTGACTGTCAGGGCTCTCATCATGCAACTATGGTGCTCTCAGGCTAAAGTCCCAGGAGGGGGGTGAACTGCTGGAAATGTGGTTCTGCCCCGGAGCGGGAGCTGTGCTCCCTTGGCCTCGCATACGCCTGGCAGAGCTCCTTAACTTTCTTCTGGACCTGCTGCTGGGTCTAGATGTGGCCTTTCGTGGCCAGGTTGTCAGTCATGAGGCCATATATGTTGGCATTGTGCCATCTTGTGCAGAGATCCTGGAGTTCTTCTTACTTGCCCCAAACTTCAATGAGGGCCAGGATCTCTGCCCCAGACCAGGATAGCATACATCTCTTGTGGCCCCTGGCAGGCTCCTGGGAGCTATCAGTGTGCTCCCTGGGAGCAGTGGAGGGCTCTTAGGGAGCTTATGGGTTACTCGTGCTGGCCTGATGACTTGCTGTGGCAGCAGGCTGTCTGGGCCAATTTCCTGACAAGAGCTTTCCCCTGTGGCTGCAGCTTTAAAGGCTGCAGGAAAAGGGGAACTCTAGAATCCTGATGAGTGTGGACAGAGTGACCAGCAGGGCACCTGTGGGATTTCCTGGAAGCTCCCCATTTCAAAATAACTCCAGTTGCTGTGTCTACACACTCACTATTCCGAAAGAGCTATTTCAAAATGGGCATTATTCCTCGTGAAATGAGGTTTACAGAAGTTGGAATAATCTGTTTTTCCAAGTTTTATTTTGAAATAACAGAATTGCTGTGTAGAGGCTCACATAATTATTTTAGAATAATGACTGTCATTCCAAAATAATGCTGCTGTGTAGTTGCGCCATTAGTGACTTAGAACTAGCTATGTATTTTCTTTTTATTTTGAATTTAGTAACTTATTTTGTCTGTTTTCACTTTCAACCACTTTAATCCTACTGTTTGTACTTCTTAAAAACACTTCCTTTCTATCAAGCCCAGGATAAATAATAGTTATCTGCGGGAAATGACCAGTGCGCATCTCTCTCTTTCATTGATAAACAGGGTAAACATCCTCATGAGCTTTCCCGCTGTAACATTTTTACACCGAGAAAATTTGGGGGTTTAAGTTCCTTTTGGTGATTAGTTTCTTGGGTGCTATGCCATGGAACTGAATTCTCCCAGAGTAGAAGTGGCTGAGTATCTGACCCAGCAACAGAGTGGTGGGGAGCCCCAGAAAGCAAGAAGGCATGATCAGCACACTGGGGAACAATCCCAAAGGGACTTCTGTGACCGCACTCTGGCACAGATCTTATCATCCAAGAGACATCCTACACACTCAAAGTGAATATTCAAGCAGTAATATTGAAGCACTGATTCTGCATTTCTTTCATATCAATAAAGTCACTAGTGATTTCTATTTATAGGATTAGGTCCCATTTTACATGTAGGAATACAGTTAAGAGGACAGTATAGTGGTGATAAATCTTCCTTGGATGCAGATTTTACACTTTATGTCCCTAATTGAGGGGTTTCCTACAGCATAAAGCCAACGTGTCATAATGAGTCAAAATGTTTTTTTAAGTTGAAGAATTTAGCCAATAAGTCAATTTACAGTGGTTACTTTAGTGAATTGTATTAATATTCTATAGAATGATTTACTCATATGACTCCTAAAACCACTGGTTTGACAGATTTTAAGCATAGAACACAAAATCGTTTCAAATCAGACAGTTAATACAACTAGTAACAGAACTTAAGTCTTACATAAGAAGTCATCTACTTTACAGCTAGCCATCTATTGTGAAAGAAAAATAAGCAATAAAAATGCCAAACTTAAAAAAAATTGAAGCAATATTCACTGTATAACTCTCAGAGGACTTTTATTCAGAAGTCACAGACACTATTTATGCTTGAAGTTAGGTATATATAGCCAGTTACTTGCAGGTTTATGGCCTAACTGAACAAAATCATTTACACAGCACTTAGAATAATAAAAATGTAGGGTTGGAAGGGACATCAAGAAGTCACCAATTCCAGCCTCCAGTATGGATGCAGGGCCAAGTAAACGTACACAAAAATCCCTATTTTAAAAAAGCCTCTAATATGGTAAATTCCATAACCTCTTGGAAGGTTATTCCAGAGCTTGACTACTTTTAGAAAGCTTTTCCTAATATCCAGGGCTCGACAATTAACGTGATCTACTCACCCATGGCAAGTAGATTACAAATTGACACAGCCGTGCAGCGCAGTCAGCGCATGCGCAATGTGCAAAACCGCGCGGCAGGTGAACAGGGCTCGCCACAGCTTGGCAAGCCCTGCTAATATCTAACCAAAATCTCCCTTGCTGCAGATTAAACCCATTACTTCTCATCTTAGGTCCTGTGGACGTAGAGAAAAATTGTTTCCCAGATTCTTTACAACAGGCCTTAACATATTTGGAAATCATTAGCAAATCCCTCCTTAGTCTTCTTTTCTGAAGAGTAAAACATGCCCAGTTCTTTAACCTTTCCTATCGGTCATGTTTTATAAAACAATTTTTTGTTGCTCTCCTCTGGATTCTCTCCAGTTTGTCCAAATCTTTCTTAAAACGTGGCTTACAGAGTTACACACAGCTCTTCAGCTGTGGCCTCATCACTGCCAAACTGAGAGGGACAGTTACCTCATGTGCATTACATACAACACCAATGTAAATACTATGGATGTAAAATCCCATTTAGTTTACCAGCTAAGCTTTGTGTTAAACTGGCTAACCAATTAAACAGGGGCAGGCAGGGCAGTATCTTTCCAGGTATTTAAGTTAGGTTGACTGGTCTGTAATTCCCTAGGTCCTCTGTTCCCCCTTTAAAGATAGGTATTTGGCTTGCATTCTTTCCCTTTCATTGTTGATATTAAAATATGTTGAATGAAAACCATTAACCTTGTTTTTCAACATAAAACTTCAGAATGACTTTTTAGACAGTAGCATGCATGTCTCAAACAAGCATAACTAAAGTTTTGCCTCAATTGTACATATTAAAAAGTTTCCACACCTTGTTTAATGAATGAACCAAAATATTTTTTGCTCCAATGTCCCTCAAGTCTCTTTCTGCATCATATTTCAGATCATTTGACACACTAAACCTGGATACAAAATAAAAAAAGGCATATAATTTGTAAATTACAGCAAAAGACCAAAAGCACCATAATTCAAGACATTTGTCCAAAAAAGCTTTCATTAATTTTAGATAGTACAACTACAGAATGTATCATCACAAGTAGTTAACTTACCATACAGCTCTTTTTCTTCCCAACAAGTAATTTTCATATATTATTCCAGCAATGGTCCTTCCTTTTCCTACACCAGCACCATCACCTATTAAGAATCCAGCTCTGTCTCCATTTGGCAGGAATGTTTCATGTTGCTATGAAGAAAAAAAAAAAGCAAAAAAAAAGTTTTGAGTTTTCGAAGATATATAATCTACAGATTTTGCCAAGGACAGAACAGCCCACACACCTACACCTCTGCAAACACACACTTTCACAAGCTCATCCTCAAAGGCAAAGTTTAGTCCTGAAGAGGACCTTTGCATTCAAAAAATAAAGCAATTTAAATTATAGTGCAACCTACCTGGGCTGCATAAGTAATTGCTTCAAGTTGCAATGCTGACAGCCAGCCATTATCAATACTTTCTTCAGATATTGATGTCTGATACCATACTTCAGGAGGGGTTACACTGGATAACGAACTGGTTTCTACAACTGGATCAGGATGACGTAGGCCAATTTTTACTAATTTGGAAGGAAAATACAGCAGTTTTAAACATAATTCAGAACACTTTCATTATTGTTACTTTAGTTATTTCAGAAGTGGATAAATCCTGAGAATAAATTTCCAAGACTAGGTGATTTTGGTTCACAATTAAGGTTAAACTGCTCGACATCTCTAAATTATTTTACTCTTTTGAATCCAGCTACTGCTCTTAATATACAACAAGGTGTCCTTCTAAGAAAAAGAAGTCCTTGAAGAACCACTTCTGCTTTGTTAAATTCCCCTTTAAGTTAGAAATATTGGCTTTGAGTTCTGCCTACTCACAGAAAAGTCCCCAAAAGACTTAAGCTCTGCTCTCTGATAACATCACTGCCATTTTCATACTGAGAACACACAAACAGCTCTCATCAACTATTCTTTGTTTACACGTTGCTACAGTGCCTATATGGTCAAACTGTTCCCTCATAGTACAGTGTGGGAATAGAAGAGGCAGATCAAAAGCAGCTCAATTTAGTCAGAGATTAGCACATACTACCTCTACGTTTATGTCATGTCACTATTCCACAAAAATGAAGTTACATAAACTGAGAAAAAAGCACTTCCCAAGACACACTCCAAAGAATACAAGACAGAAAAAGATTTTTTTTAAATGTCATGAAACTTGAAAGCATGCTGCCACGAGGGCTACCAGAAAAAATCCAAGAAGTTTTGCACGTCACATAAATAGACTATCTGCTCAAAGTATTGTATCATTTGGTTACAAAGAGTAGATAAGACCTCAGCAATGTGATCAATATTGGAGCTTAATGGCACTTGAAGATCTTTTTCTGTATTGTGACTACTTTTTTTACACATTGAACTGTGCAAATTAGGATTCTGTCTTACACTCATTTTGAGCTGCAATAGTAGAATGGTAAACCTTTACAATCTTAGATTTCAGGGGTTTGCAGAGAATCCATTACATACATTTTAATAAGAGAATACATTTAGGAGTAAAATTTTACTTTAACTATTCAAAAAAAAAATGTCATTTTTTCCCAGCACACTGAGGATAGTGAATGTAGCTCTTAAATCATTTTATTCCAAGAAGTGAACTCTTCAACTGAAAGCAATAGGGAAAACAAAAATAAAGAGAGAGACCTCACTAGGGCTGCTACTGTGCTGCTGAAAAGGATAAAGTATACTTCCTAGGTTAGGGAACTGGTGCCACACCACATTCTACTGTGGAAAAATAAAGGCAACTAAGATGAAGAGAGTGAAAAGCAAAACATTTTTGGCTGGATATGCAAAAGAACTATCAATTTTAAAGATACAATACTTAGTGAAAATCTTTTCCCTGCCTTATGCTGAAGTGCAGCAGAGATGATCTTATTGGTAACTTCTGCCCTTAAAAGTATGGACATTTAGTGGGGGTTTGCCTTTGACCTGCACACAGTAAGAACCGTGTGATTCAAACACTACTTAAAATCATGCTCTAAACAATTTTTACCCTAAGTTAGGAACACCAAAGGCTATCAAACATTTAATTGTTAGCAATTTAATGTAGAATGTAAGTGAGTAGTTGGCCACCTAATAAGCCTAGACTACCTCTTATCAGAGGCAGCGGGGGGAAGGGAGGGGAGAAGTAGTCGGTGCTGGGGGAGCCTACTTAAAGGTTGATTTCCCCCAGCACTGTCTCCACAGCACCCCCACCCCCTCACACTGCCTCCTGTCCCCTGCGGTAGTAGGACCCAGTGCAAGCCGGAACTTAACAATCCTGGCTCAGTCCCAGCTCACACCGGGTCCTAAATCTGCCCCCACTAAGGCTCTGCAGTTTAAATGTAGAAAGAGCCAGGCTGCCCGTGTGCCCAGCTCTTACTACATTTAAACTGCAGAGCCACGAGAGAAAGAGGGGTGGGGGGGGCACAGGATAGCTCCTGGACCTGGTGAAAGCCAGGACTGAAGAAGTTTTCCTTTATGGACTAATCATGCAGTCGATAAAAATTTTATTGACTACATGATTAATGGATTACCTGCCTCTTAACATCCTTAATTTAATTTACTTTTCACTATGTTCCATCCACATATCAGATTGGACACTGAAACATCCATTAAGTCACTTTCACATTCTTAGCATTGCAAAGTTTAAGTTATTAATCCACAAGATAAATGGGTCTTTAAAAAGAATTATTCCACAAATAAGAAAATCAGTAGAACTATTTCTACTAATCTTTTGATCTATAAAAGCTGTTAAATATTTGACCATCCTTTTAAAATTATCTATAAATAAAAACACTTCCCTGGCCAGTGCTTAGATTCTAGGATAGTGACTGAAATGGTTTCTTTGGAAAATAAAACAAAGCTTCTAAATATGAAGACAACAGTTCAGTCCTGAGCAGTCAGGAACTGTTTATTTTAGTATGTGCATAGATGGATACAAATTCAGAAGACCATTGCAAACTCAAACTTTTGGCTTACCAATCATTTTATTTTGAATACTTACCATTGTTAATGAACTAATGATAGAAAGCTACACCAACAAATATCAGGCCCCTCAAGGTCAAGTTCAAAGAATTAAGTTTCAAGAGTTAACTGTTGCCCAAGAAAGCAATTTTCTCCATGAAGAGCAAAATCTGGTCCCCTTTTAACAAGCTATTTGATTTTGATAAAGCATTCCTATGTTATCTGTACATATCCTGTTAGGGATCTGGGCATTAAGCCACCTATAAATTTGTTTGGGATGCAACCAGGCAGTCGTACATTTTATTGGCATATACTCTGCATATGTTTCTGCATGACCCATTTCTTCTTCATCTTCCTCCTCAGGTTCCTCTTCCTCTTTTATTACTGGAACTTTCTAAAACAAAAATATACCGGCTTTAGTCAAATGATACATAGCTGATGCTCAACTTCCCAGAAGCGTACAAGCATGAGGAGTGGAAGCTAAAGTATAGATGACAATTTCAGTTCTATTTCCATAACGCAGCACCTGGACCAAAGAACAATAAAAGCCTCAATTACGAGGTTTTGTAAGAGTTCAGCAACCACACTCTTTTTAAATGGATGCCCTTTGAAGAAGGTGGCATTCTCTCAGATACACGTTTAACTCTTTGCAATGATACCATCCTAGCATAGGACATGTGAGCAAACAAAAAACCCTAAAGAAACACCTCACCCTGCAAAGCAGCATGGAGCACTGCAACCAAGCCTATAGACCAAAACTTTATAAAGCTGTTAGTCCAAAATATGCACTTTTCAAGTTTACTTTATGTACCAGTTGGCATAATTTCAAACTTCAATTATCCAAATGTAGTGAACCAATGGGAAGCTGTATGCCTTGTCATGAATTCAAAACATCGGAGTTTAAGTTTACAACACAACCAGGGACAACTCTTTATTCAAATAAAGGGATGCTAGAAAGGAGTATGATTCTATTTTACTGCAGTTAGCATGCCAGAAATAAAATGTAGGCTCACATTTGGGAGTGTACTCTAGCACCTATACCTGTAAAATAATTTGGAAAGGAGAAGACCTTTATGTAAACATTTCTGTGAAATCTGCAGCAGATTCCCATGTTGACTCTTTAACCAATGGAAATCTTCAAGTGACTTCAAAGTATTGGAAAGTATGCATATGTAATTCACCCATGACTGTGGTATCCAATATACAGGCAGTCCCTGGGTTACATGGATCCGACTTACATCGGATCCCTACTTACAAATGGGGTGAGGCAACCCCGCACTAGCTGCTTCCCCCCAGCAGACCAGGGAGATGCGAAGCTAGCGTCCCCTCTCCCGCCAGCAGACCAGGGAGACGCGGAGCGGCTTTTCTCAGCAGACATCTCACCTTGAGAAAAGAGGACTGAGGGAAGTGAGGTGTGGGAGAATAAAACTGAGCTCTGGAGAAATGTTTGGCTAGAGTTTCCCCTACAATATGTACCAGTTCCGACTTGCATACAAATTCAACTTAACAAACCTACAGTCCCTATCTTGTATGTAACCCGGGGACTGCCTGTAGCTCAAAAGAGATGATAATAACTCATCGTCTTTCAATGGCCCATGCTACTATGCAACAGATGAGTGCAGTATTTTTTTTTTAATTAGAAAAACATTTTCCAGGTCTTAAAGATAAGACCCTTTATCATCAGATAGCTCTTTTTAATATTCAAGATCTAGACAGTTTTTAGGTACCATACCACACAACAGACTCATCTGAATCTAGTTTTCACTGAAATAAGATTTAAGTGCCTAATTCAATAGTATTCATGCTAGTTATTCACTTAAAAAAGCCAGCATATCAAAGGACCAAGAAACAGTTTACACTGTCATACAACAGATGGCTGGTGCAATTTTCTGCAGAAATATTAGAAGCCTCAAACTATGGAGAGTGGTATATCTGGTTGCATAAGAGGGAAATTTATCCAGAGGACATTTTCTACAGCAAAATGAGGGAGCTACACATCAGCTTTGGTCAGGTAAGACAGCTTTCAGCACACACGATGGGTTCTTGTGAAAGATACCGGACTTTCAATGACTCTCCCCCCGGACTCATAGGAAAACTGCTTTGAAGATAAAGCAGCGTGATCTGTTGGATCAACCGCCCCGTAACTCTTGCAGCCAGGGAAAAATTTTCCTTCAGAATCAGATGCGCTATGAGATTATGTAAACCTACAAAGCTTCCATGGGCAACTGTTGAAATGAATTAAAAGATAGTAGGGATCATTGATATGCAAGACTCATTTAAGAAACTATATCCGTTCATTCTTAAAACTCACCATAGTAGGTGAATAACTTCTCATTTTTACATCATTTATCCATATTCTTGCTACTTCTTTTGTAGAAGTCTCCTTCTTCACAGCACCATTGCTTAGATCAGCTACAAGAAAAGTTACATTTTAAAGAAATTAGTAGTTTTCTTTACATTTCTCTGTTGTACTGATTTATACATCACTTAGTTGAGGTAGCTAGAAATTAGTATCTGAAATCTTGGATAGTACACCAACATCCTCAAGAATAGCCACATATATTTATATAAAAATCTATCACTGCCTGAAATTAGTTCTGCTGCCTTCTTCTAAACAAGCAACATGTACTTAAATCTTTAGATTAACCAGTATGGCAAAATGAGAGAAACATGTGGATCTAATAAATTAACTTAAAAAAGTGACGACACCTGGACCAAATCTCTAAATAGACCATTTAACAGTATTCAGTCTCATGTGAGAGACAAGGCAGTTTAGTAGGAAACCACAAATTAAGTGTTTGTTTGTTTTTTTTTTTAAAGAGAAGTGATATTACTTGGTTTGGTGGTGTTTATCACCTTTGGAAATACTACAAATATTTCTGTAACAAAGTCAACATGTAGAACTTAATTGTTTTAAATGCTACAGATGGCCAACGACAAGACATTTGTTCACTTCATCCCTTTAATGATGAGGGCCACAGTGCAGATTTAAGAAATATCTATATATGGGCAGATAAAGTTGAAGCTTTAGTTAGAGTTACATTTCAAGCTTTTACTATATAAAAGCAAAAACATTCATTAAATATAAAACTTGGACAGGTTACTTAAGTAAGAAAAGTCAAATAAAAATACTAATTGATAAAAACTGGATATTAAATAGTAAGAAAGGATTTAAATTCTCCATTGTAAATCTTCATTCTTTTGAGTTCTCTTGAGTGTTTCTACAAAGAGGTTATCAGGGAAGAGAAAACAGTCTATTTATTTTAAAAAAGCAATTGTCAAATTACTGAAAAATATATTGGACTGAACTCTATTTCAGAAACTAGCAACATACACCAAGAAGTTATTACTATACAGGCAGTCCCCGACTTACGTTGGATCCGCAGTTATAAACGGGGCTGCCCCGGAGTACACGGACTGCAGGACCTCGCGGTCCCGCCGCCCGTGTAATCCGGGCGAGAAAAGCTGCTCCGCATCTCCCTGGTCTGCAGACCAGGAAGACGCGGAGCAAAGCCACTGCCCGAGCCCCCCCCCCCCCCCCCCCCCCCCCCCCCCCGCGGCTTTGCAAAGCCTCGGGGAAGCCGGCAGCGAAGCAGCCCAGGCACGCCTGGGCTGCCTCGCTGCCCAAGCCCCCCCACAGCTTTGCAAAGCCGCAGGGAAAGCCGGCAGCGGGACAGCCCAGACGCCCCGCGGCTGTCCCGCCGCCTGGGTCCTCCGCGGCTTTGCTCCCCGTCTCCCTGGTCTGCTGGTCTCCAGCAGACCAGGGAGACGGGGAGCAAAGCCGTGGAGGACCCAGGCGGCGGGACCGCAGTGCATCTCGGTCCGCCGCCCGCGTCTTCCTGGTCTGCTGGGGGGGGGGGGGGGGGGGGCAGCTAGGCCCCCCCCCCCCAGCAGACTAGGTTTTTCTCTGGACGCCTGTGGCAGAGCAGCTGGGGCGCTGCCGGTTTGTCCCGCAGCGCCGCTCTGGGCGCTACTGGACCAACCCAGCAGCACCCCAGCTGCTCTGGTCCTGATTCAGCCGCTGCTGGTCAGTTTCAGCAGTGGCTGAATCAGGACGCCTGGGGCAGAGCAGCTGGGGTGCTGCTGGGTTGGTCCAGTAGCGCCGAGGAGCGGCGCTACTGGAGCAACCCAGCAGCACCCCAGCTGCTCTGCCCCAGGCGTCCTGATTCAGCCGCTGCTGAAACTGACCAGCGCTGACTACAGGAAGCCCAAGGCAGAGTTGCTCTGCCTCGGGCTTCCTGGAATCAGCTGCTGATCAGTTTCAGCAGCAGCTGACTTGGGGATGCTTGGGGTTCTTAAGTTGATTCTGTATGTAAGTCAGAACTGGCGGTCAGTTTCAGCAGTGGCTAAATCTGGACGCCAGTTCCAACTTACATACAGATTCAACTTAAGAACAAACCTACAGTCCCTATCTTGTACGTAACCCGGGGACTGCCTGTATTAGAGACAATAACATGTCCTGTAAAAAGTCTAGGCACATACCATTACAGTAAAGCAACTTAAAATGGGATATTATCTACTTAACCTCAACTTCAGTTTGAGGATATTCTTCCTACTGTTGCAACATGAAGATAGTTGTAAATGAAAGATTGATAATTACTAACTGGTTTACTTTAAGCAGAGCTGTGAGTATAGACAGTGAAAGAAAACTGAAACTATGTACTGCACAATGAGAGAAACATGTGGATCTAATAAATATAACTTAAAAAAGTAAAAACACTTGGACCAAATCTCTAAATAGACCATTTAATAGTATTCTCTCTTGTGTTGCTCTCTCCCGCATATGTAAAAAGTATTAAAAATGGAAAAAGTAATCATTAATCAAAAACTGAAACACTCATGACGTACGGTACCTGAAATTACTTTTAACATTTAAGTTAAGAATACACCTTCTTAAATGACAACATGGAATCAGAGGGAGAATTAAAAAACCCAAGCCCTGAAATCCACATCTCTCTCTTCTGCCCTGGTTAGGCCTCAATTGGAGTACTCTATCCCACCTCTGGGCATCACATTTCAAGAAAGATGGAGAAATTGGAGAGTGTCCATAAAAGAGCAACAAAGGTGATTAAAGGTCTAGAAAACATGAAGGAAGATTGAAACAACTGGGCTTGTTTAGTTTAGTAAAGAGAAGACTGAGAGGAGACTTGATAGTGGTTTTTAAGTATCTAAAAGGGTGTTTTAAGGAGAAGAGAGAAAAATTGTTCTTCTTGGCCTCTGACAATAGGACAAGTAGCAATGGCCTTAAACTGCAGCAAAAGAGGTTTAAGCTGGACATTAGGAAAAACTTCCCAACTGCCATGGTGGTTAAACACTGGAATAAATTGCCCAGGGAGATTGTGGAATATCCATCTCTGGAGATATTTAAAAGCAGGTTAGGCGGACATCTACCAGGGACTGTCTAAACCAGGGAGGGACAAAAAGGCCTCCACAGGCCAGATCCGGCCCACCAAGCAAGATGATCTGGCCTGCAGAGTCTCTGCCGCTCCGACCAGCTCCCAGGCCAATCAAGTACTACTGTGAGGGCAGGGGACTGGACTCCATAAGCTCTCAAGGTCCCTTCCAGTTCATTCATACATATGAATATATATAAATCATAGAATACTAGAACTGGAAGGGACCTCGAGAGCTCATCAGGTTCAGTCCTCTGCCCCCACGGTAGGACCAAGCACTGTCTAGAGAGAGCATCCATGCAGGCTCTTTTGAAAAAGCAGATCCCTTTCTCAATCCGGTTTTGAGGTGTGGATGCTCTCTTTCAAAAAAGTGTCTTTCGAAAGAATCTTGCAGTCTATAAGTACCCCAAGATGGAGTTGTAATGTAGTTTAATTTTCCTGGGTGGCAGCCTTGCCATAGGCTGTGGAGGGAGGGGGAGGGCTGCTGCCGTGTCCTGAGTGCAGAATGCAGCCTCACTCTGGGCTGTTGTGCAGGGTCCACAGGCTGCAGTCCTCACACTGCTCCCACCTCAGCACATCTCCAGCAAGTGCCAAGCATGGGGGGTAGGGTCACCTCAGAAATACCTGCATGCTCAAGACTCAAGTCCCCTTGCCCTAACTGCCTTCCAACATGTACCATGCATCAACCCTCCACCCCCTTCTGCCTCATTCTCCTCAGGGAGAGGGGGAGTGGGCCCAGTCATAAAAGCCACAGAGCAGCGGGAGCTGCTCAAGTGTTCTCTGCCCTTGGCTGCCTCTGGCCGTACACCTGACTGCACCAATTGCCTCCAGGTCTCATGCCTCCCGCCTGCTCCTGGCGTAAGCCAGTCAGGGGGCAGCTGCCATGTCTTGCGCCACACGTGGGTGTCGCTGGTGCCAGCCAAGGATGGATCACGGGATGCTGTCCTTGCTGCTGCTGGAGCTGGCGGGGCACTAAACTGTCACCATGGATGACTGCGCAGACAAGGTGTGTTGGCATCCGCAGCGCTGCATGCCCAAGTTCATCAATACCACTTTCAAGGTGACCATGGTGGTCACCAACACGTGTGGCTCACTGGCCAGGAAATACAGGGTAACCAAGTCCAGCCACCGGGAGAGCGGAGGGGTGAGAGGATGGTGAGCGTAGCAAGCAGCGGGTGCAGGCAATCCAGCACGGAACCTAGAGGCTTTCTTCTTGCCCCTACAATAAGCTGGTGCTGGCGTTCTAATCTTGTGGAGGGAAGAGGAGCACAAGGCTGGAGCGCTAGGCAAGCGATGGCTCAAGTACCTGGCCCAAGGCAGATGGCAGTTCCCCACTGGGTCGGGGAGTGTTGGGACCCTCAACGCGGAAGTAGACGCAGATGCGGCTTCCCCACTGGAGCAGCAGGGAAAGCCTCCAGTGCAGAGCATAAAAGAAAGTAAGTGTCCCCCCATCCCCTGCAAGCCCAGTGCCTCATGCACACTCTCCCCAGCTGCACCTTCACCCCGTTCATGCCCCCTCCCCTCTGTCCAGACAGCCTGCTCCCAGCCCACTCCTGCACTCTCCCTCCTGTCCAGACACCCTGATAAGGATGTTAAATATTGGTTAATTGAATGGTCAATTAAGAATTTATCAAGTTATTGGTTACTCAACTATTTTATAGTCCTCGGAGGTGGGGCCAGCACCACTCCAGAGGAGCCCTCTGCCACTCGGTGCTGCTACCTCTTTATCAGAGGCAGCAGCACAGGCTCCAGCCAAGAGCTAGTCTGTGAGAGGAGTCAGTTTAAAAACCAGCTCATTGCCACCCTGTGCTGCTACCTCTCATACAGAGGCAGCAACACAAAGTGGCAGCAGCCCCTGTCCAGAGAGATGAAGGGGGGCTGAGCTCCAGAACGTGGCGTGAGACAGAACTGAGCCAGTCTGCCTGCCCACCTGGCTCATAGAATCATAGAATACTAGGACTGGAAGGGACCTCGAGAGGTCATCGAGTCTAATCCCCTGCCCTCATGGCAGGACCAAATACTGTCTAGACCATCCCTGATAGACATTTATCTAACCTACTCTTAAATATCTCCAGAGATGGGGATTCCAGTCTCCCTGGGCAATTTATTCCAGTATTTGACCACCCTGATAGGAACTTTTTCCTAATATCCAACCTAAGCCTCCCTTGCTGCAGTTTAAGGCCAGGGCTTCTTGTTCTATCCTCAGGTGCCAAGATGAACAAGTTTTCTCCCTCCTCCTTATATGACACCCTTTTAGATACCTGAAAACTGCTATCATGTCCCCCCTCAATCTTCTCTTTTCTAAATTAAACAAACCCAATTCCTTCAGCCTTTCTTCATAGGTCATATTTTCTAGACCTTTAATCATTCTCGTTGCTCTTCTATGGACCCTCTCCAATTTTTCCACATCTTTCTTGAAATGCGGTGCCCAGAACTGGACACAATACTCCAAGGCCTAACCAGCGCAGAGTAGAGTGGAAGAATGACTTCTCGTGTCTTGCTCACAACACACCTGGTAGTACATCCCAGAATCATGTTTGCTTTCTTTACAACAGTACCACACTGCTGACTCATTTAACTTGTGGTCCACTATAACCCCTAGATCCCTTTCTGCCGTACTCCTTCCCAGACAGTCGCTTCCCATTCTGTATGTGTGAAACTGATTGTTCCTTCCTAAGTGGAGCACTTTGCATTTGTCTTTATTAAACTTCATCCTGTTTATCTCAGACCATTTCTCCAATTTGTCCAGGTCATTTTGAATTATGACCCTATCCTCCAGATTAGTCGCAATCCTTCCCAACTTGGTATTATCTGCAAACTTAATAAGCGTACTTTCTATACCAATATCTAAATCGTTGATGAAGTTATTGAACAGAGCCAGTCCCAAAACAGACCCCTGCGGAACCGCACTTGTTATGCCTTTCCAGCAGGATTGTGAACCATTAATAACTACTCTCTGAGTATGGTTATCCAGCCAGTTATGCACCCACCTTATAGTAGCCCCATCTAAGTTGTATTTACCTAGTTTATTGATAAGAATATCATGCGAGACCGTATCAAACGCCTTACTAAAGTCTAGGTATACCACATCCACCCCTTCTCCCTCATCCACAAGACTTGTTATCCTATTAAAGAAAGTTATCAGATTGGTTTGAAATGATTTGTTCTTTACAAATCCATGCTGGCTGTTCCCTATCACCTTGCCACTTTCCAAGTGTTTACAGATAATCTCCTTAATTACTTACTCCATTTATCTTTCCTGGCACAGAAGTTAAACTAACTGTTCTGTAGTTTCCTAGGTTATTTCCCTTTTTATAAAAGGGCACTATATTTGCCCTTTTCCAGTCTTCTGGAATCTCTCCTGTCTCCCATGATTTTCCAAAGATGATACCTAGAGGCTCAGATACCTCCTCTATCAGCTCCTTGAGAATTCTAGGATGCATTTCGTCAGGCCCCGGTGACCTGCAGGCATCTACATTTTCTAGGTGATTTTTAACTTGTTTTTTATTTTACCTTCTAAAATTACCCCCTTTCCACTAGCATTCACTATGTTAGGCATTCCTACAGACTTCTCGGTAAAGACTGAAACAAAGAAGTCATTAAGCATCTCTGCCATTTCCAAGTTTCCTGTGACTGTTTCTCCCTCTTCACTGACCAGCGGGCCTACCCTCTCCTTGGTCTTCCTCTTGCTTTTAATGTATTTATAAAACATCTTCTCGTTTCCCTTTATTCCCGTAGCTAATTTGAGCTCATTCTGTGCCTTTGCCTTTCTAATCTTGCCCCTGCATTCCTGTGCTGTTTGTCTATATTCATCCCTTGTAATTTGTCCTACTTTCCATTTTTTATATGACTCCTTTTTTATTTTTAGATCATTCAAGATCTCATGGTTAAGCCAAGATGGTCTTTTGCCATATTTTCTATCTTTCCAACACATCGGAATAGCTTGCTTTTGGACCCTTAACAATGTCCCTTTGAAAAACTGCCAACCCTCCTCAGTTGGCTCCTAATATACTTTAAATGTAGAGCTGCAGCAGAGGTAGATCCTGACACAGCACAAGCCAGGACTGAGCTAGGCTGCTAAAAATTTACTGTGGGGTGGGGAGCTGGAGGAGAGGGTGTGTAGTCTAAAGCAAAAGCTTATAAGCTGATGCTAATTGGTTAATTGACTATACTATTACATACATGCACCCTGCCCTCAGACTGCTCCTGAACCCTGCCCTGCTCCTGCCCCCTCTCCCCAGCCAGACACCCTGCTCAGCCCCATCTGAGGACAGTATCCTGTCCCCAGCCCTGAATCTGGCACAGGCCTCACAGTCCAGCTCCCATCTGGCCACAGGAAGGGTGGGAGACTCCCTCCTGCTGAGGCATGAGTAGGAGAAGAGGTTAAGATCCAGCTGTGGTGGACAAATGGGGGTTTGGCGAGAGTGGCGAGCGGGGGCACATCCCTCTGTGTGTGTAGGTAGGTAGATACATTAGAGAGTAAACTTAGAAAAATGTCCACAATAGAATATCAGCTATATTTAAGGTGAAACTGGTAGTTACATTTCTAGGAATTATCCTGCAACAGGATCTCAAATATTTATACCTACTAAATCTCCTAATATTTGTAACTTACCATTTAACTATTCATGCAACAATTTTCTCCTAGAGAACCATTAAATTTTCTATAAAACATTAGCCAGCATCATAATAGACTTTAACGTGACACAAACAGGGTTTTGGTTTTTTTAACAAAATGCACAGCTTTCTGTTTATTTTCTCCCCAACAGGTGCTTCAGAGAAACATGGCTAAAAGTCAAATATGTGCTTAGAAGTGTTTTTGGGACGAAGAGAAAGAGGTGTGACTAATTTAAGGACAATACTCCCTTGTTGCAGACAATAGATTACAAAAAAGCATAGGCGCAAACACTGCGACATCAACAAGAGAAACTTCTATACACAAAATGTTATCGATGTTAGTTATGTATCTTCCTATTTCAAAATTTCTTTTCAGTTTGTCTCATTCCTTAAAAGGCTATATCAAAGGTTTTTGAGTTTTTAAAAATTCAGTCATTTTGTACCACTTCATATTTATCTTTTATAACACTGAGAAGTTGGGAGTTCACCATATGTCAGGTTTCTAAGCTCTATTTTAATGCTATTGTGCTATTCTACTGTTACTCCTGATCACCACCAAGATCTCTTTTAGATTATTTCAGTATCATATTTCTGAAACAAAATGCACATGGAAGGAAGAACTACTTACTAGCTGCCGTCGCAACAGGCTGGGCAATGTTAGGAGGTGGCTTCAATTTCATTAGTTCATTAAGACTATTATTTTTGAGAAGATCTTTCAGTTGGATCTGGTCCTTTGAAGGTGTAGTTGTCAAGGTATTGCGTACTGCTGGTGCTGCAACTGATGGTCGAGTAGTCGTGCTGGTTTGAATGATTTTTGCTACAGTGATGGTCTGCCTATTAGTCGTCACAGGTGTGGTTTTTGTCATTACTATCGTAGTCCCCAAAGTTGGAAGCTGATTTATTTGATTTAGCACAAAAGTTGTGGTAGATGGTGGTTGCTAGAAAAGAAAAACAAAAAAAGTAAGACTGTCCTATTTTGGCAATTGAATCAGGCTGATTCTCAAAATGACACTACTCAAAAAGCAAAACTTGTGTTATATATCGTTCACGTAGAGGATCGGAGATATACATTTAAGCAGCGTAGGGGATTTTATTGTTCTTAAAATGTATGGACTCTCTATATTGCCTTATCGTTGCACAACTGATATTGAATTACATTTTATTTCAGGACATGGAAGTCTGCACAAGACAGCATCTTCAAAAATGTATTGAGTGTTGCTTCTCGGGAGGATCCAGTTCCAAAGGATTTTTTCCCCAAAGAGAAGAGGAAAGAACAGATAAGAAAGTATCTCACCATCTAGATACAAAGTACATCTGCTATGCAGAGCTTTGGTTGTACAGAAATTTTACAGACTGCACAACATGGTTTCACTGTTAGTTTATAAATAAACTGATATACTTTTCTGTACAACTTTGTTAACCCTACCCTCTAGATATTGATCTATTTCTACTGTATATAATCCTCCAGAAAGAAAGATCTTGTTCATAATATCTATGTTAACTGATATTTTGCTTAATACATCTAGAATTCTCAGACTCCCAATTTAGGACAATATATGATACTTAAAAGCATCAAGTTTAATGGCATCTGTATTTTAAGGGTACTCATAAGATATAAAATTGGACTCTTCTTTAAACAACTTTTCCCTTTCTTGAACATCACACCAACCCTTCAGAAGTTAGCTTTACTGAAAAAGCCGGGAAGGAGTTTTTGATTATTACAAATTGTACTGATGGGATGGCAAAGAGCTAACAATTTATAGGCCTCCCTCAACTGTTCACTTTACTATTTTAAAGTTACAAAACTCTAAATATGTCAGTTCTTACCCTGACATTTAATAGTGCTGGAGTAGATACAGTCTCTGGTTCTTGTTTAACAGCAACTGTTGCCTCAGTCTCCAAGCCTAGTTCTAATGCACTAAGTGGCACTGACTAGAGAGAAAGAAAGCAAGCACGATCAGGTACCATTTAGTAGGAAAAAAGAATGAAAACCTTTACTACCAACCCCCCATATTCAAACTAATGACCAAATCCTTTGCTCTGCCCGTTAATATTCCTAGTTTCATTCGATCAAGATGGTAGCACATCAAGTCATAGACTTTACTCCCAAAATTGTTTCATGCATAAAAAGTCTTTCCAGTTAACTGCTGTGAAAGCTGAATGAGTTTTGCAATGTCATTTCTGTTGACAGACTATTGTTTTTCAGTCTATGTCCAAAAAAAGTGTTCCATTTTTGCAGTGTGCAAGTTGTCATGGTGATTAAATTTTCCTCTCCTGAAAGGAGTAAGAATTAACCACACAAGATATACCAACAGAGGTTCTGTGTGGGGATACATTGCATGGTGACCCTAGAAAGTTGATATTAATACAAGTTCAGTCAATAACATATTTTTGATTCCTATTCCTAAAATATATGCTTAAACACAGGTGATTACCATATCAATTTTTTTTCATATGCTGGGCTTCTATAGCAATGGAAATATACAATTCTGGTCTTTCATAATAGTTTAAAAAGCTATCATTCCATTACATGCAATACCAGTTAATTTTAAAAAGCTCTCATTTTTAACCTGCTGAACAGCTGGTGCTGGAGTTGCAAGGCCCATGTCTGCAGGGTCAATACCAAACAGATCATTTGGACTGATTCCACTCTCACTCAAAGCAGCTAGCAACAGATCTTGTCCTGGCTCCACCATCTCTAAAACAGAAAGTAAATAAGACCACAGGCGTATGTTACAACTCTTAATTTTGCAGAATCTTTAGCATTTTATATTTCTCTATCTTTTCTAAGGGTACCGTCAAATTAATCACCTTCATAAAATGCGTTTTAGGTGCTAAGTCTGCCCACATAATCTCAACAATTCTTGAGGTTTTGTACTTGCTTTTAAAAAATTCTTCTTTACCTATAAGATCCCCACAAACAGGGAACCCATGAAAACCGACTATACCCAAGATACGATGAAATGCATAAAGTAAACAAGTTGAAAAGAATTCTCCTCTACCTTTTTCTTAGTACTAGTAGGAGTTTTAAGTAATACTGATATACTGAAGTGAAGAGACAGAAGTGCACTGCCCAAGCATGGAGAAGTATCTAGCTAGTAGTTAAAAATATTGTATTTGTTTAGCCTATAATAATTCTATACCTGCTTCATGAGACAAGAATTCAGGAAAATTCAGTTAATTTAAGTAGCTCTAAAAATATTTGTTCTGTATTAAATAAGCTTTACATTTGAATATGAGAATTTTTTGCATAGTGGGAAAGAGTTGATCAACTGCTGTTTTTAATGTACTGAGTCAGCAAATATTCATATGGACCACATTATTTAGAACAAAATGTAGGCGTTGGGCTTTTTATGTATACGATGGCTATTAAAATTAAGTTTTAACACTATCTTGGAGTAAATTAAAAATCAAATACTCCATGTTTTTGGGGAAGAGAAGACCGGGTACTACAAAACGTAACACAAATATCCTGTTTTATTCTACTTTAGGTACTCTGTTTTCGCTCAAACACAGGAATTATACTTAACCTCATACATTACAATTACTCACTTATCTGTACAGGCTTGCTTACACAGCTAAGTTTACTCATGCTTGATAACAGGTGTCTGTACTCTATATCTGAGCTGTTTAACTGTAAGCACAGAAAAGGACAAAATATTGAGCACTGTTTTAGAAACAGGGTTTTATCCAAAGTTTTCAAAACAATTCTCAGCCATTTATCAAAGTCTGTACTTAAACTAAGCTAAGCTCAAAACTTTGTTTAACAATATCTACACTGCTGACAATTGAAAAAAAAAAAGATAACTGGAAGCTCAAAGATCCAAAGTGTTTGTGCTCCCTAGCTCTGCCTCCTTACTGTTGAAGAGATTGCCTACTCTCTTCTGACAAGTGGAACTAGCAAAATGTGAAGTGTCACAAGAAAAATATGCTGAAACAAACTGATTATTGAATTCACATTAAGAATGAAGTTAGTGTACTACTATAGCATTTATGAGCCCTATGGATCAGGACCTCACTGCTGGGTGCTATTCAAACAAAGCAAAAAACTGGCCCTAGATTCAAGGAACTGAGTGACAACAGATGGAAACAGACAGGGCAGTAAAAGGAAACAATGAGACAATATTGGTCAGTATGACAAGCTGGGGGGCGTAGGTGTTTTTGGTAGGCATCATGTTAGGGAATTTTAGGAGTGTTTTGGAGTTGGATAAATTTGACCATCCCTCAAAAGAGGCTACTACCAAAAAAAAAATCTAAGTAGTCAGTTTAGAAACTGGATTAAGGGAAATTTCCAAGTAGGAAAAAAAATGGTTAATTTTCATCATAAGAAAAAGTTAAGTTGGATGCCACAAGGTTCCAGATTGGTTGTGTTCCGTACATTCATATTAATGGGAATAGAGTGGGAGCAGCAAGGCAACAAAGTTTGCAGAAGACATGAAGTTTAGTCAGTAATGGAGAATTTCCAGGAACTATGTAGTGAACTTCACTGGGTTCTAAGTAAACTACCAATTCAGAAGAGAAACCTTCACATCTCTGTCACTAGCTCAAGACTTCTGCTCAATATGGCCAAAAGAATAAACAGTGTAAAGACAGAGAAAATGTCATGAAGGCAAGTGAAAAGTCTGGGACTATATCTTACAGTAGGGAAATAAAAGCATAACCATTTAAACGATTACTCAATAAGCAGTACTTGAACCTAAAATTGAGCTAATCAAGTTAAAATGCAGCTCTGTAATTTTACAAAGTCTGAGGTTCTTCAAGGTCTGTGGTTCAAGATGTACAATACTATAAAAAGGATATGTTGTTTAAGCCTAAAAATTAACACAAAAGCTACTTTTTTTAAAGTTGATCTTACAAGCTGTTTATTTTTCATCTGTTTTTAACAATAGTTGTTGGGCCTGTAGAATCTTGTTTAAAAAAAAAAAAGTCTGCAAACTGTCCCCATACTTCTAAGCAACCAGACCCAACCTGTTAGTCACAAAAAAATCTGAAGTACAAATCAAAGAATTGTTATGCAACTAACAGATACCTTGACAGCAAGGTATAACTCACTTTTCCTATAAATCACAAAAAAAAATAATTACTGTCACAATAAAAAAGGCTCAGTATATTCTGTATGATGCGTTGTGCCACTACAAAACTACTTTTAGTTAAAAGACAGTTGGGTAAACTTTATGTATTACATAAACCAATTTCTCTTCAAGTCATAAAAAAATAAGCTGATTTAAGAACAAAGTAACTGGCAGTATTCTCAATGCCATTTACACTATGGCACGTATCCATGCCAACTTGCCAATCTCTCTCACACTTTTCCTATTTTAGCCTGTGTGAAAAGCACAGGAGCATAAAATAAAGATGCTCAGAAACAGATGTCCAGCCTACTTTTTCCCCCTAGAATGAAAGGAAGGTGATAGTGACTTTAAGCCCAGATTTTCCATTTTTAAAAAGCCCTACATGCCACATAACTCTAAATGTCTTACCAATGGGACTGGCAATCATTACATTTTAAAAGCTTCTCTATTCAGAAATTGTCTCTGACTGCCAATCTGCTATGGCTTCCACCAAACCCTGCAAGCTAATATTTAAAGCACTGAGGTCTAGCTCAAAGTGCAAATGTCATAATGTCTTACACTCTACATAGAATGCTAAAAGCTAAGCAACCTTGTATTGTCAAGTTTACTAACAGCCTTTGTTCACCCTTTAACACTAAAGTCCTTCCCGTAGCTTCCAAACAGTCTTCCCACTCCATCTCCAGTTGCTACTGTACAGTAGTGATCCAAAGATCATTACTACCCCCAAATGATGTGAAATGATTTGTTAAACAAGATCAGTAGAATTCTGCGCAAATACAAAATTTTGTATCCATATCTGTATCCACAAAAATGAGCTACAGATATTTGCATCCACAGCTGCAAATGTGGAGATCCACAAATTTACAGGATTCTAGATAAAAAAATTTGTACCCAAATCGGGGGGGGGGGGGGGAGAGAGGGTGGGCAGAAGAATGGCGGATTTCTGTAGATTTGTAGGGCTACAAAGATAACAGTATAATTTGCTTGGAATTATTAGCAAGGATTCTGCTATTACAGGATATACAGAATTTGAACTGGAAAATGCACAGATCTCAAGTTCTGTCTCCTCCAGAAGCCAAAATGAGATGCTACAAATAGGCTGTTCAGATGTTCATAATATTACCATATGAGATCTAATGAATCCCTTAGGCTTGGCTTCTCTATAAGAAGTTTTGATACCCATGGGCAAAGCTGGACTAAAGCAAAAAAAAAAAAAAGGCACATGCCTAGCACTCTGGCTCTCAGCATCATGCAGTGATGTCAGAATATACATTTTCAATTAAAAATATATTACTAATCCTCATAGCTGCAACAAAAAGTCTGCAAACCAATCACATTTAATTAAACAATGCATCTTCAAGCCTGCACACAGCCTCCAGAAAAGGAAAAAGCATAACCAATAGAACCAGAGAGGAAAGGGCAGGGGGAGGGGGGAATTGTGGTCCAGTGCCAAGCAATATTTAATTGGGGAGTCAAAAAGAAAGTATTGCCTCACAGTGGGTTGTTATAACTATGTTTAAATTTAGATGACCATTTAAATCATTTAAATCACTGCCTCCGCTGAAATGAATGGGTCAGTTCACAACTCTCAATGACAAGTGTACCATAAGAGTTAGACTTTAACAAAACTGAAAAGATCTTTAAGAGAATACTAATAAAGAGACACACAAGACATTTCTTTTGAATTAGCTGTCTGACCCAGAGCACTCTTTAAGCATCTTCAAAACTATTTTAGCACCAGATGAGCAGAGAACTTATTAAATGTAACAAGGGGATAGACTTGTCAAAGGAAAAAAGTTAGGGGCCTATTTTCATGTTTCAAAAGTATCATTTTTAGACTAAGGTAAAGTTATGGCCCTTTGTAAGCATGTACTGCACCTCTGAACCCCAATACATATTATACCATAACAGAATACATCAGTTTCCATCAGGCAGCTCAAGCCCCAAAAATCCAGAATAAATAAAAAAAGTTGTGAAACTTTACACGAAATTGCAGAAGTCTCAACATCCATAAACTTTAAATACAAACCCTGTCCCACTACATTAGCTAATCAAAATGACTAAATTAAATATTAATCAACATAAAATGCAAGCAGCCTGGATAAAACAAAACAGGGCAGATTTGTAAATGTCAAATAAGTTTTAAACTGTACCAGTTATATTTCAACCAATTAGCCTATTCTTTAACAGAATACATGACCCTCTAAGACTCTTTCTAAAAGAAAACTCAAGTTTTTAACAGCTGTAACTTCCCCAACACATACAGAAAGTTGGAATATAATTTTTTTTTAAATTCAGAGTGACTGAAAAAGGTGAGGACTCTGTTCTCAAGAAACAAGCATTTTTCCAGGTTTACTATCCCTAGCATACAGTACCACAAAAAAAGGTTGCTATCAGAGTTAACTGGACTTTGAGGCTCATTCATTAAGGGCAAGTCTAGCATTCAAGCCCACCAAAATGATCTGTTTAGTTGCAAGAACTCTTGAACACTTTGGTCATTATTCATACAAACATTAACAAACATGTTCTGTTAGTATTTAAGTGCTACGTGACTATTTGTTGTTTGCTAATTAATGGTTCTTATTTACCTATTGACTATCCAGTCTTTAGGTACTTAGAGACTATTTGTTTTTCCCTATTCCATTCCAGCTGGGCTTTCTCCTTGATACTTTTTTACCCACTGTCTCGGTCCTCCCCCTCCCATTTTTTCCACCCCTCTCTTTCTTCTCCCCTATTTATTTTGGTCCTGGACATCCAATACTCTGGTCATCTGAAGAAGTGGGCTGTACCCATGAAAGCTCAAGATACCATCTACTTGTTTTGTTAGTTTTTGAAGTGCTACCACACTATTTGTTTTTTTAAGTTTATCTTGTACAGACTAACTCTTCTACCCCCTGAAGCTTATTAACAAACAGGTTCCTCTAACTAATGGATCAGCCATCCTCAGCCTGTTAACCTTGCCCACAAACACGTGCTCAGGACATAAACTTCCGGGTTGAGTTAGAACTGGCTGCGTAATTGCATCCCATAAACTACTTTTGTTTTCAGCTCTACAGCACCTTCAGGATTCCCCTAACAGCAGCATTAAGCTCAGAGAGATGGGTAGGAGGTTCTACAAGTCAGTGAAGCGTCAAAAATCAAACATCGTTTACAGCTAGTGTTCTCCCGTCGCTAGAGAGGCTCTATTTGTTTTCTAAACAATTAACCGAGCAATGAAAGAGGCAGAAACGACAACGGTTAGAAATGCTAGGTAATGAGGCCATTTTGCTTAACCAGACAGTGAACGGGGAAGAAGGGGAAACTCGCCCAGCCACGTTATAAGGGCCATAAGTTCTCTCTGCTGGTATCCACCGGATCCTAATAGATTACTTCAATGAACCCAGAAGCTGAAACTTCCTCTGGTGTGATCCCTTCGCCACACAGATCTGTGTGTTAGCAGCCAACGGCAGGAACGCTCGCCCTGCCCTGGGGCACTGACCCCCGCAGCAGTATCAGTGCGTGGCGCCACCAGACCACCTATCCCCTCCCCCCCCCCCCGTCCTTCCCCGAGGCAGCGGTTAGCTCTCCCCGGGCAAGACTTGGGAGGTGTTGAAGGGGCGCCGCAGTCTCTCTGCCAGCCAGGGAGCACATAGGAGTGGCCAGTCAGCGAGGGGCCGGCGGCTCGGGTTGGGGGGCGCGCTTAGAGAGAAGGGGCCGTGGGGCGATCTACGCCCCGCTTCCCACCGCGCCCCCGTCCAGACAATACCCAGGCACCGACCGCTCGCAGTCCCGCCTGGCTCCCTCTCACAAGGCCTCCTGTTCGGGGCCGGGGCGGGGAGCGAGGCCGCGGACAAAGCCCGGCCCCGATCGGTGCGTGGCTGCCCACACCGGGAAGCGGAGGGGGGATCCCGAGGGTGCCGCAGCCTCATCGAGCAAGGTCCGCCCGAGGCCCCCGCAGCGTCGGTACCGGCAAGAGAACACGGCGGCACTCACTCTCTGCTGATCCCTACGCGGCTGCTCGTGGAAGTCTCCGCCGCTGGCCCCGCCGTCCGACGCTTTCTAACTCTCCGCCGCCATGTTCGCCCGCCCTGCCTCCCCTCTTCTGAAGGAGGGGCCTAGGGCCGGCGGTGGCGGTGGCGCAACACGTGACCACACCGCTGGGCGCCCCTCCTCCCGCTGGGCGCCGCGCGCCACATCCACGTGACACCAGTCCGCCGCGTCGCAGGGCGACTCGCGCGCTGTGCACCACCTGACTCGTTCTCACGGCCCCTCCCCTCTGAGGCGCGGCCAACTCTTCTTCTCTCGGGGGCCGCTCCCATCACGTGACGTCGTGCCTTTCGCGCCCGTGGGTAGAAGACAAGGGGAGATATCGGCTCGCGGGGTTCCTCGGCAGCTGCGGGGCCCGATCTCTTCTGTCCGGTCAGGCCCACGGTGGATGCCGTAGACGAGAACGTCGGGTGCAGGCCCAGTTTTCAGTGGGTGGGGGAGGGGAGAGCGAGAAGTCGGCTGCTAGCAATCACGTGATCCCATACGCAGGCGGACGTAAGCGTGCGTATGCAAGACGCGAGAGGCGCGGTCTTCTGCGCGGGGCACGATGGGAGAAGGGTCCGGAGTGAGACGCGATGATGAGGTCACGGTTGTAGGGTGAGGCGCGTGCGCGAGGTGGACTTTTAAAAAAAAAAAAAAAAAAGCCTGAAAGAGATTGAGCGCATGCGCCAGTGGAGTCGGGCGGCTTCGCCTGCTGTAGGGTGGGTGCTCGTGCGCCGTGCGGTTTCCTTCCTGGTACTGCGCAGGTTGGGCCTATGCAGCTGCTGCAGGGTTCCTGAGCCGGCCTGTGGGGCCGGGGGTGGTAGTGCAGAGCGCTAAGCTGCTCTTGTGAGGCCTAAACAGGAACAGTCGCTCCCACACTCGTACCGCAGAAAGCAAATACCCCATCTTCTCCCTCCCCCACGAAATACACAGGGCTCCAACCAATTGCGTAGTCCACTTATACTTAGTGCTGGTGCTGCTAAACGTGGGAGAAGCGGGTTCTGGCTGTCTTCAAGACGAATACTTGGGAGAGATTGTGAGGCTGCCTAGCTGATTACCAGAGCTGTCACAAGCAGCAGCATGTGTGTCTACTGGTACTGCACATTCGCATGAATACATAATAAAATTTATTCCACACATGGAAAAAGTTAGAGGTGACATTGTTTCTTAACAGTTGTTATTCCTGCAGCCTCTGCTCCAGCTTGGCACATGCCTAGTATTCTGTGTGCCCAGTGAATACTAAATAGGTGCAAGTTAGTCCCCTCTACTTGTTACCCACTCCATGGCTAAGGAGTGTCATTGCCTATGTGTTTTTAAATAATAGATGGTTTTGTTAAGTGCTCAACTGGCATAACACTTTCAGCAGTCTGGTATGATCTGTGCCAAGATCTGCAGGTGAGAGCAATCTCTGTTACTCTATCACATCTTTAAGACTGGCCTTGTAAAAAAATAAACTTTATGCTTGGCACATCAAGTTTGCTCTTCAAGCACCTACAAACCTGATGCATAAAATTGTCTACACAAACTACAAAGAGTCCAGTATGTTTGAAAATGTTTATGTGCTGGCATGTATTTTTATGGCATCCTTATTTTAATTTTAAGGGCTCTTTTTATTTAAAAATAAACTAGAGGACTGCACCCACTGCTCGCTACACTTTTGCAGCCAGAGAACATGAGAGTGTGATAATGTCATTTTGTCACCCAGCAGAAAAAATTTATATCGAGAGATTAGGTATTATACAGCTTTGTTAACATACAGTTAAAATTGCTACAGTGACTAATTATGTGTATCCAAATTATGAAACAAAAATCTTGCCATTTAAACTCTGAACATTTAAAAAGTTTGCACGTTATTAATCTTTAATGTAAGCCTAGGACATAAAATGTATTATTAAAATATTTGCATAGGCATTAGTGTAAAATGACTGTAAAATATGCAGTGATGCTCATTCATTCAGTCTTTGCCTAATAAAAATGAGAATAATATTCATCTTACATTTTACATATTTTATTAACTATGTTACTAACTTGAAAATTCATTTTACCCATTCCAAAAATACTACAAGACATACTTTTAAATTTTCAGAGTATACAGCACTTAACATATAGCTAAAGTTATCCTTATATTAGTGTTATGTTTTATGAATTACATAAAATGAATTTGTATAAAATGTATTAAGCTTCACATTTAAATAGAAAAAAAGGAATAGAAAATATTATGGGCAATGAGTTAGTTTACATTGCTGTGGGAACTTTCAATATATGATAACATGTAATTTTCAATATACAAAAGTGAAAGTCTGAATACTAGTTTATATGAAGATTGCATGTTTGTCCCTAACATATACCATATTGTGTTAAGAAAATAAATGCTTGAAACTTTATTAGAGAGTTTTATAAAAGCATCTCTAATGCTGCACATATTTGATGATCAAGAACTAAGAAGCAGAGCTCCACAGGCTCTATTTCTGCAGAGCTACCCATTTTTGCAGGATGATGCTTAGTTCCTACAGGCTAGGTCTACCATGCAGGCTTCTTGCGCAAGAACTGTTTTGAGCAAGAGTGCTTGTGCAAAAGGTCTTCCACAAGAGCGCGTCCACACTGCCCTGTGCTTTTGCACAAGAGCGTCCATGGCAGTGTGAACACTCTCTTGCGCAAGAAAGCTCTGATGGCCATTTTAGCCATAGGGGTTTCTTGCACAAGAAATTCATGTTGCCTGTCTACACTGCCTTCTTGTGGAAGAGCTCTTGCTCAAGAGGGCTTATTCCTCGTGGGGAGAGGAAAAACTCTTCCGGAAGAAGCCCTGTTTTCCGACGCTATACTGTAAATTTACTTGTGCAAGAACGCGTGTGCAGTGTAGACGCTCCACAAGTTTTTAAGCAAGAATGGCCATTCTTGAGCAAGAAGCTTGCAGTGTGACATAGCCACAGAATTCTTAAATTCTGTAGAGGCTGAACCAGAACATCTCTATATAGTGGGTAAGTGGGATGTAAGTTAGGTGTTGTAAATTAGATCAGTCTAGTCACCATGGTTGAAGTAAGTCAGCTCAGGCTTTTCACTTGAGGGGATGGAATTTAGGCCAGAGACAAGAAAAAGAGTGTAAAATGCAGTTACCAAATTCCTGACTATTGCCTCTTAACCAATTTGAATAAAAGCATACTTAACTGGTTATGCACAGTCTACATGAAGCATATCTATCATTAAGTGCACCTGTGTAAATGTAAATTTTTTCTGCCATAAAATATAAAATGTTTTAATGCTGTTGTATAATTCCTGTATTCAGGCTCTGATTCAGAAGGATATATAGGATCCTGTCTAGTCTGCAAGGAGTAATGCTTGTGCTTAACTTTAAGCACTAACACTGTGAGTTGTCCCAGTGACTCAAATGGAACTATTTGCAGAATGTAAAATTAAGCAAATGTATAAGTCTTGGCAGATCTGGGTCCTCTATTATGTACAGGTGACCCACGACTTGTGACCCCCCAGCATTTACAACCATCCTGCTCTAGCCCAGCCTCTCAAGCCCACCTGCAAAGTGAGCTACAGGGTCAGCCAGTAGCCCGTAATCCCGGCTGACTCTGGGTGCAGCTCATGCTGCTGGCTCCAGGACATGCAGAGCCACCTCCACCTGGCACAGCCCCCAGCCAGCTCTGGGGGCAGCTCATGCTGCGCTGCCTCCACCCAGCACAGCTCCTGGCTCGCTCTAGGCCCAGCGCGCAGGGGAATACAACTCCAAGGAAGCAAAGCAGGCCAGAAATGGAACCCCCATTTATATCATTGCACTTGTGGGAAATAAGGGTTTGACTTACAACAGTTCTCCAGGAACCAATTAGGTCGTAAGTGCGGGGGTCACCTGTACCTAACTTTAAGATATTCCTGTCCTTACGTATCTAGCTGAATTGGGACAAATTGAGTACAGGCAGTCCTCGGGTTACGTACAAGATAGGGACTGTAGGTTTGTTCTTAAGTTGAATCTGTATGTAAGTCGGAACTGGCGTCCAGATTCAGCCGCTGCTGAAACTGATCAGTTTCAACAGCGGCTGAATCTGGACGCCAGTTCTGACTTACATACAGATTCAACTTAAGAACCCCAGGCATCCCCAAGTCAGCTGCTGCTGAAACTGTTCAGCGGCTGATTCCAGGAAGCCCGGGGCAGGGGCTTCCTGTAGTCAGCCACTGGTCAGTTTCAGCAGCGGCTGACTTGGGGACGCCTGGGGCAGAGCAGCTGGGGTGCTGCTGGGTTGGTCCAGTAGCGCCGCCGCTCCTCGGCGCTACTGGATCAACCCAGCAGCACCCAAGCTGCTCTGCCCCAGGCGTCCTGATTCAGCCGCTGCTGAATCTGACCAGCAGTGGCTGAATCAGGACGCCTGGGGCAGAACAGCTGGGGTGCTGCCTGGTTGGTCCAGTAGCGCCCAGAGCGGTGCTACGGGACCAACTGGCAGCGCCCCAGCTGCTGTACCACAGGTGTCCAGAGCAAAGCCATGGAGCAGGGGGGCAGCAGGACAGCCCAGACGCGCCGTAGCTGTCCTGCTGCCCTCGGGCTCCGTGGCTTTGCTCTGCTTTGCTCCCCGTCCCCCTGGTCTGCAGACCAGGGGGACGGGGAGCAAAGCGGCGGAACACGCGGGCAGCGGACAGCCCAGACGCATCTGGGCTGTCCGCTGCCAGCGTGCTCCGCGGCTTTGCTCTGCTTTGCCCCCCCGTCCTCCTGGTCTGCAGACCAGGGGGATGGGGGGGCAAAGCAGAGCCAAGCCGCGGAGGACACTGACAGCTGTCAGCTGACCGCGCCCTCCGCGGCTTGGCTCTGCTTTGCCCCCGTCCCCCCCGTCCCCCTGGTCTGCAGACCGGGGGGGGGGGGCAAAGCAGAGCCAAGCCGTGGAGCGCGCTGACAGCTGACAGCCCAGACGCGCCTGGGCTGTCAGCTGACCACGCGCCCCGCGGCTTGGCTCTGCTTGGCTCTGCTTTGCCCCCCCCCCCCCGTCCCCCTGGTCTGCAGACCAGGGGGACAGGGGGTGGCAAAGGAGAGCCAAGCCTCGGAGCGCGTGGGCAGCGGACAGCCCTGTCCACTGCCCACGTGTTCCGCCGCTTTGCTTCCTCTCCCTGGTCTGCTGGAGACCAGGGAGAGGAACAGCCCCGTTCGTAACTGCGGATCCGACATAAGTCGGATCCGCGTAACTCGGGGACTGCCTGTACCAGTATTTTCAATGGAAATTAGGCCTTCAAACACCTTTGAGGATTTGGGCTTGAGATACTATTTTCATTTTCTGCAGCTGCTTTTAACCTCTTCCCCCATAATATAGGACATTTAATTGGTCATATATTGATTAAATTAAAACTTTTTAGTAAATATGGTCTTATATAAAATCATTCTACATAATATAATCTACACTGCTAGACTTTTATTGGTTAAGCATGTTTTCCATTGCTATACATCTATATATTTGAGAGAGTTTGTATGTCTGTCTGTGAGTCCACTTGTCCAAGAACGCCTCCTAAATGGTAAGAGCTAGAACCACCACATTTGGTATTCAGCCTCCTCTTACCATAACTTAAAGCAAGGTCAGAGTTTGGTTGTGCCAGGACAATGGGATGTGTCTGAAATTTGATTGTTTCTCTTAAAATGGAAAATGTGGGATCTGGTAGGAGGGAGAGTTATTCAGGAGAATGATGGGGGGGGGGCATCAAGAGCTCATAGGTGGGGACGGATATCTATAAACCAATTAGGTCAGCAGAATGCAGGGGTGGAGAAAGGGACAGTTATCTACTGTGTAGTTCAGAGAGATTATCTGTTTGTGTGTCTGTCTGCCCACCAGCCAGGGAACAGGTGCCCCTCCTCCAACTCTACCCACTGAAACTACAGCAGCTGTGGACAGGTGCTCCTCACCTAGCACAAAGCAGCTGACTTGACAGAGGGCCAGGGTTGTCCTTTCTCCTTGGGACAGTCTACATACTGAGCCCCACCCCAATTTAATTGAAGAAAAACAAAACTTATTTGAGTTAAGGACCTGAGCAATACCAGGTAAATCTTCTAGTAAGGAAATATTGTGTAAAGTTTATGAAAAGTACTTATCTATAAATATGATGCCTCCTAGATAAATCAAAGTCTATATAATAAGAACTAATATGATCAGTTGCACATGTGTGAATTGAAAAATGTGTTTTAATTCAGCACTGCATAGTACCTTAAAGCTCAGAACTTTAAAAAAACAAATCTACATTAAAAGGACATTTTGAGCTGAAGACTTTCACACTAATCGCCTTCTTCCTTTTTTAAACAAATCCAATGTTTGCCTTAATTTTACCCACTTAAAATGTTTTAATAGTTACAATCTGTAGTGCTTTTTGTATCTGCTGTTACAATACCAAAAGAGATTATGCTTAGATGACTGAGTTGTGAGGCTGGCACTAGTAACCATCATGGTGCTGTCCTTGGAGATAGAGTGCAACACCCACGTACACTGAGTGCACTGAGTCATGGTGACTGGCAGTAGCAGCAGACAGACCGATTCCTTGGAGTTAACAAGCTTGTGCATGATGAAATACAATTAACCGCGTTTTAGCATTTTCATATATAGTTCCCTGATGAGAATGAAGAGAAAAGAGTGTTTTTTATATGCAGTGGAGGTGACAAAACAGAAAAGGTACCTACAATGTTGAGTATAGCAGACTGTTTTAGATGACATTTTCTTTTTTGCTGAGATGGTTACTTTGTTTTTGCCCCCTAGTGGCTGCCTGTGGATCCATAATTGCAAATTCAAATTTTATTTAAAAAAAAAGGTTTTAAAATGTCCAAGATTTGACTTTACAATTGAAAAGTTAAATATATGACAATCTGTTGATGTAATCACAAGAGCTACTTCAAAATTTTAAATTTTGTAAGCTCAAATTATTTTCAGATACTAGTTAAAAGTGACCTTTAAAAGGTTGTTTCTCTGATGTGTAAAAAGAAGACCTGCATTTTTAAGGCTTTTTTTCTTACTTGTTCTTTACTTAGGAATCTGAACTATTGTCTGCCCTGTTTTTCCTGGAGATTCTATTGGAGATCTCATTGAAGGGGAAGTGGATGAGGGGAGATGAATTTGAATAAATACATTTGTCCTAAATGTTGATTAGTCATTGCGGTTAAATAGGTGTTAATACAGTTTTGAAGTCTTACTAAAACCCCTTTCTTTCTCCATTGGTTTCATTCTCTTTACTGTACTTATATGTCATCACTTAACTAGTGCTACAGGCTAAAGAGGAACTGAAAACCTAATGTTAAACAATTATCAGGAAAAAAAACATTTTACAATTAAACAAAGAAGAACTTTCAGGTCTTCTTTCTACATTGTAAAGAAGCACCTAAGTACACAGGCCCAATCTAATTTTTCTTTTGTAAGTCACCTTTAATAAAAAAAAGTTTACATTTAATCCTAAAGTATGCAAACATACATGTAAAGTAACTTCACATTTGTGAGTAATCAGTTAGAACTGACCACATGGATTAAATTACTCTAGTGTGAATTTGTAGAATTGGGACCTCACTGTTTAAATTTGGATCATGATCCTAATTCTCTTGGATCTGCACAGGAGACCCTTGCTGCCACATGAAGTTGTATTATAGTCAGTGGTCCCCACAAGGGTGCATGTGCCCTGCATGGATGCAATTGTTAAACAGGAGGGCTACGTCTAGACTGGCATGATTTTCCGCAAATGCTTTTAACAGAAAAGTTTTCCGTTAAAAGCATTTGCGGAAAAGAGTGTCTAGATTGGCATGGACGCTTTTCCGCAAAAGCACTTTTTGCGAAAAAGTGTCCGTGCCAATCTAGACGCGCTTTTGCGCAAAAAAGCCCCGATCGCCATTTTCGCAGTCGGGGCTTTTTTGTGCAGAACAAATCTGAGCTGTCTACAGTGGCCCTTTTGCACAACAGCTTTGTGCAAAAGGGACTTTTGCCTGAACGGAAGCAGCATAGTATTTCCGCAAGAAGCACTGATTTCAGACAGTAGGAAGTCAGTGTTCTTGCGGAAATTCAAGCGACCAGTGTAGACAGCTGGCAAGTTTTTCCGCAAAAGCATGTGCTTTTGCGGAAAAACTTGCCAGTCTAGACACAGCCGAGGTGTTTTTCTAACTCTCATTTTCATTTTTTTAGAGGTTTGTCTTGAGGAGGGGAAGTTAATTTGACGATAAAAGCAGAACTCAGAGCAGCATCAAGAGCAGTCAAGCTCAGGTACTGACCCAGCCCGTAAAATGTATACCTTATAGATTTTTGCATTGGCATACCACATCAGTACAACCCCCTTGAATAGATTGACTTCACCAGTGGAAAAAGAAAGCTTGCAACATCTGTGCAAAAATCCCTGAAGTAGACAAAGCCTTCAGACTCCTTACAAATGTTAAAAGCTGTTTACAATGTTTTCATGCAGATGTGTAGAACCCAATCTCTTTATGGTGCTGTTCTTTTGACATTCTATTACATTTTTGTTTCATATTCTATAGGTGAAAAATAATACTGATAATTTACTATTATATTTGAAGAGTCAGTGCTGTGTCCCAGGTTGGTTAGTGAAATTGTAGAAGGTGCTTCAAAACACAGTGTGATCTTTCTCCAGTCAACTTACTCTTGTGTCTTTGTCCCACTGATTTGTTATAATTAGGTTTTCTATTTTGTTAAGTGTAGATGAAAAATGGATGAAACAGTGCAATAAAAATTGGAGACGGGAGGTTAAAATAGTTTTAATTATAGAGTTATCCTTTGGGGTTTTTCTGTAAAAGGCTGTAATTTGATGTGAGTTTTGATATTTCTCTGATGAGCAAAAAATAAAATATATTTCTAACTCATGAAATGACATACATTGTCAATCACATCTTCCATGGATGGCTGCATCATATTGCTTTGTACAAAGTCTGAGCAAAAATATATATAAACAATATTTACATCCAGTGTAAGGAATGGTCATCTCAGCTTTAATTATGGAATCTAAGAGATACAAAATAGTATCTGTAGGTGCACAAGATATTATGCTATGGTAATGGTAGTTTGAGAGCCATCATTTGAAGACGGTTTATCTTTTGTATTCTGTGTACTTTGCTACCATAGCAATCAGAACTGTATTTTAATAACATCAGATAAATATAAGATCACCTCAACTGTAAATGCTTTGAGGCAAGGACTTTCTTCCTTTGTGTGTGGGGACAGTGCTTAACACATTGATGGGACCTATGATAATAAAAATAAATTATTATTATTATTCCGATGTTACTTTTAAGACTAAAAATTGTATTATGAAAAAAAATAAAAAACAATAGTTTGGTAGCACTTTAAAGACTTTAAAGTACTATCAGACTATTTGTTATTTTTTTAAGTTTTTCCTGTTAAAGACTAACTTGGCTACCCCTCAGAAGAATTTTATTATGGCATAAGCTTTATTTTTTTTCCACTTCATCAGATATATGAAGTTAAAGAAGAAAACAGTAGGGATACAGAGATGGGAGTGTTACATCAGAGCTAATTCAACCAGGTTGGATGTGGATAACAAGGTAAGCCATAAAAACATCGGTGTAGTGAGGAACTATACAACAGTGCTGAAATTTGAAATGGAACAACACTTCCTCAGCTCTCATCCCCAAGTGCCCCTTTCTACTTTTACTACATTGATTACATCTTCATTATCTGGACCCACAAGAAGGAAGCCCTTGAAGAATTTTACTGGGATTTCAACAATTTCCACCCTACTATCCTACTATCAGTCTCAATCTGGACTACTCCACACAAGAGATCCACTTCCTGAACACTACAGTGCAAATAAGTGATGGTCACATAAACACACCCTATACGGGAAACCTAGCAACCACTATACTTACCTACACGTGTCTAGCTTCCATTTAGAATACATCACACAATCTATTGTCTTCAGCAGACCCTCATCCACAAGGACATTATCCCCAACCTTGATGGGGAGCACCGCCTCCAGTACATTCACAGAGACATAAAGACCTACTCTCGGACAAGGGTGCCACTTATCATAAATGGGATAACTGAGGAAATGGTAGGAGGAGTGGCCCAATACTAGCCTACCCAGTCATCCTTGTCCAGGACTGGCCTGGATTTACATACCTCTGCGAAGCCAGTCTTGGGACACCTTCTACCCAGGTTGCCTTCGAGGAGGATCCGGTTAATCATAGCCAGTCTGAAGCTGGGGGAAGAGGGCTCAGAAAAAAACAAAGAGATCAGGTGGGAACTGAAGGACCCGAGGGTTTGAGCCAATCTGTTTGCTCCACCGGGAAGAACCTGATGACCACACGCCTGGCTGGCTTCCTCCAAGATCAGTATGAGGATTGGTCTTTGAGATTTGCCTATGAATGAGTGACCCAGGGCAACGGGGCTGTTATTGACCCACAGAAAACTGAGTAGTGGCCACATTTCAGAATGCCGTCAGACCACATCTATCACGTGGACCAGAACCTTCAGACCGGAGAAGTCCGGTCCCAGCTAGTGGTTCCTCACTGCCTTTGGAAAGCTGTTCTAAGATTTGCACATAACTTCCGCGCAGTTGGCCTTCTGGGACAAGACAAGACCCTGGTACATGTCCTGTCTGCTTTTACTGGCCAGGAGTTTACCAAGAGGTAAAAGACTGTTGCTGCTTATACCCTGAATGCCACTTAGCAGCTGACCTATGGTTTCCAAAGACCCCACTGGTGCCCATGCCAGTGGTTGGTACTCCCTTTGAGCACGTTGCTCTGGATCTGGTGGGACCGCTCCAGAAAAGCAAAGCAGAGTTCAGCTATATCCTGGTTCTGCTAGACTATGCCTCCCTCTTTCTGGAGGCCATCCCACTATGGAATACTAGCGCCCATACCGTTGCCTCCAAGCTAGAGAAGGTCTTTGCTAGAGTAGGCCTTTCCTGAGAATTGCTCACCAGTCAAGGAACTAATTTCACTTTCCAGCTTGTCCAGCAGGTCTGTGTTCTTCACATTCACAAACTCCAAACCTGTGTGTATAACCTCCTGACTGATGGCTTAGTCAAGTACTTTAACCAGATGCTGAAGCGGATGTTGAGGAAATTCCCTTCATCTGAACTGCAGTAGTGGGACCAACTACTACCACCCTTGTTGCTAGTCGTCCAGGAGGTGCCTTAAACTTCAACCCAGTTCTCCTCATTTGGGATCCCCTATGGTCAACAGCCTCATGGGGTTTTGGACCTAATGAGGGAGGCCTGGGAGAGCATCCCCTCAACCTCCCAAAACCTTCTACAACATGTCTTGCAGTTGTAAGAGTGGCTCACCTTGGCTGGGACTTCTGCTCAAAAAAACCTCAAAACAGCTCCAGGGATCTAGGAGCGATACTACAACCAGGGAGCCTGAGAGAGAACTTTTGAGTCCAGAGATGGGGTACTCCTACTTCTCCGTTTAGAAGAATCAAAGCTTCTCATTCAGTGGCAGGGCCTGTATGAGGGGGAGTGTACAGTTCTGTTTCGATTTCAGGAAGGTAGATGACATATCCATATTTGATGCCTATCCAATACCCCAAACTGAAGAACTCCTGGATCACCTTGGAACTGCTAGCTATGTTACAACCATTGATTTGACAGAAGGGTACTGGCAAATCCCCTTGGATCCAGATTCCCAGGAGAAGACCACATTCACCACCCCATCTGGATTGTTCCATTTTGTATGGATGCCCTTCACCCTTCATGGCATCCTTGCTACATTCCAGCATATGATGGACTACCTCCTGAGTCCTCATATGGACTATGCTGCTGCCTGCCTTGATGACGTTGTCATTTATAGCTGACATTGGGAAGAACATCTCCTCTAAGTGGCAGCAGTCCTTCAAACCTTTCGGGATTCTGGCCTCACCGCCAACCCAAAGAAATGCTGGATCAGGTGGCAAGAGACCACCTACCTCGAGTACCAGTTGGGACATGGCCTTGTGCACTCCCTCGTAGGGAAAGTCCAAGCCATCCAAAGTTACTGCACGCCCACTATGAAACAAAAGGTCTGGCAGTTCCTTGGTCTAGCCGAATATTCCCATTGCTTTGTTCCACAGTTTGCCGCCATTGCAGTGCCCCTCACCACCCTCTTAACCAAGGACAGCCCACAGAGTGTATGGTGGTTGATGGAATGTGAAGCAGCATTCCAGACACGTAAAGACAGCCTGTGCCAGGAGCCTGTGCTGTTCAACCTTGACTTTAACCACCCCTTTATAGTGCCAACTGACACCTCAGAAGTTGGGCTAAGGGCTATGCTCTCCCAATATCAGTCATAAGATCTTTCCCAGGGAGCATAATTATTCCAGTATTGAAAAAGAGGCTTTGGCCCTTAAATGGGCAGTTGAGGCCTTGAGGTACTACCTGCTTGGGAGTCCTTTTGATCTAGTAACAGATCATGTGCCGCTTAAGTGGTTGCATACAATGAGAAACACGAACACCCCATTAATGAAGTGGTACCTCATTTTACAACAGTATGCATTCATGAACCATCCAACACCATACAGGGAAGGAGAATGCCAACACAGTCAGTTTGTCCTGCATGGGCAAGGTCAAAAGGCCAGCTCCGAGAACCAGGAGCTGGAGTTGAGGGGGGGATGTGTGTAGTAGGGCAGAGTGGCTGCCCACTGACCCAGAAGGAGAGGAGCCCCTCCTAGAGCTCTGATGGGCAGCACCCGGGCCCCAGCACATCACCTGATCAGAAGCCAGGAGGCTGGGCCAGAACTATAAAAAAACAGTCTGAGAAGCTAGTCACGCCCCAGCCGTCGGAGGAACCATAAGTCTCTCCTGCATTTGTCAACATTGGGAGTGCTGACCAGCACCAGGTGACTAAGGGGTTAACGTGGTACCTAGCTAGGTATCAGGTGGTCAGCCAATAACAATGCAGGTAGGAATTTCAAATTGGAAAAGAGGGGTTTTTCTCTCTCTTCTGTGTTTGAGATGCAGAGCAGTTTCTTCCAAGTACTGAGGGAGATGGGAGACACTCCTCTCTCCAAGAATGTACTTCTTACAATGCGTGAGTAGGGAAAAGTTTAGCTAGTCCATCAGGATTTGTTGTTTTCCTTGTTTGGGGGATGTGGAAATAATGTCTGAGCTGTTAATTGTGTTTTTTTTTTCTTTTGTAACTAAGGCTTTTAAACCCCAGGGACTTTCCCTGAGTATTTATATCAATTGGTGGCTCTTTCAATCTAGCCACTGTACTATGCTTGCAACTGTAGTTTTGTTTTGATAATAAATCATTGTTTCTTTGTTCTAATTAACCAGTATTGGTTGATTTTTTTTTTGTCCTGGAAGGTCTGTCTGTGTATCTGCATGCCTGACTGAAGGCTCAACTACCCCAGACTGCAGCTTGTTTTTCTCTTTTATTTTTCAAGCTCTTTTGGGGTACAAGAGCTTGGGGTACCCTGGGGGTTGGTTTCAAGTGTCCACCGCTGTTTGTGGGTTCAGAAGCACTTGATGGTGGCAGTGGACTCCCTAAAATCTGGGTATTAGAATTTTGGGTGGAAGTTTTTGTACCAGAGCCTGTAGAGGCAAGGTTTTGGAGTGCTCTTGTGGGCCCCCAACTCCTGTATTCGTTGTGCCAGAGTGGGGAACAGCCTTGACAGTGTTCCCCAGCTGGGAGTTGGACCTGAGCTAAGCTGAGGACTGGCCCAAACTGCTGGGCCTATAAGAGGACTATGGCCTAGAGGGACTGCTCATCTGGACAAAGTTTCTAGCCCTGCAAAGCACAGCAGACCAGCACTGGAGCCAGGTATGTAGCGAGGGGGATAATGGAACAAGCCCAGGGACAGCCGACACTAATTTGGCTGGGTAAGAGTCAGACTCAGCATGTTGCGGTCAGTATCCCCGCTGACCCAGCAGCACCCGTTCCTGGGTGACAGTTTTCCCCCTCCCCCTCGGCTGTTCCCAATCACCAGCCTGCATTTGCTGGACCCCACTTGAGCAAGAGGATCCGAGTGTGTTTGTTTGTCTGCCCCACACTGCACTAGGGCGTGGGCTTACTTCGAGATTATTGAACTGCTGTGTTTGTCTGTCTACCCCGCTCAGCACTAGGGCCTGGATTTACTCAGAGATTATTGAATTGTTGGTGTGTTGCCATGTGTGGAACCAGTATACCTATTAACTGCTGATACTGCCCTGGCCTGAGCCCTGGGCCAGATCCCAGTGACGGTGGGCCCAGCCTGATCATAGGCTGGAGCTCAGGGTTTATTGAATGTGGCTGGGGAGTGACCAGAGACAGAAACCCCAGCACCACTAATTCCCCAGAGAAAACTGAGCTAGGAAGTAGTGGGGCTGAGTGGCCACTCACTGACCCAGAGCAGGGGAAGAGCCCCTCATAGAGCCTTACCGGTTTTACTGCTTTATTTTATTTTGCAGGGTTGTAAATCTGCCCACTCCCCCTGCGACTATGTTTTTTGCCGCTGTTTAGGGTATTCTGCACCATCTCCAATAGGTGTCATATATAGTCAACTTGGAAGTTGAACCCCATACACAGTGTCTAGATTGAACCCAAAGCTATTGTCAAAGGATCTAGAACTTCTCACCCAAGCATGCAAAGTGCCTCCGTTTCACTTTATGGATTAACAAGAAACCACATTCTCTTTGAAGTAAATGGGAGCTTGGTGCCTAACCCATTGGGCCCCACAGCTGAAGTGGTCTGCATGGGGATGGGAGATTGACCAATGGGAAGGGGCACCCTGGGAAGAGGAAGTGCTGGGAGGTGAGTCCTGTCTATTAATGAATCAGGAGAATTCACTTCCTGGAGAATTTACAGCCAAGAAGAAAGAGGAGCCAGGAGTGGCCTTTGATTGTTTCCCTTTAAGGATCCTCACTTCCAACCCACAGCCCCTAGCAGCCCAGTTCTCCCAGTGCCCCTCATGCCTGAACAGCAGCCCCTGCCAGCCCAGCCCTGAGCTTCCCCCAACCCTGCCGGACCCCTCACACATGCAGCCCCTCCCAGTCAGATTCTTCCTCTTCAGCAAGTTGGCTGAGGCCCAGCAGACTCATTTGTTTCCTTACAGCTTGGAGTATTAGAGCCCATTCAGCAAGATGGAGCCCGAGGTAGGGGAGCAGGTGCTGGCCTATAATGGTTTCCTGGAAATTTCCCTCTACCTCATGGAGAATCCTCTAATGGAGTCAATTGTGTGACTCAGTGATGTGCAAAGCTCCTTTTCTCCATTTAACCTCAGAGGATGTCTTTGCTCAGCTGGGCCCTGGCTCCTACCAGGCCACTGAGCTGGGTGCCCCAGCTGGCCAGGCAAACTGGGTGGTCCCATACTGAATCTTCCCCCTGGTGCTGGTTAGCATAGTGTGGCATGCTGGCTGAGCAGGTCAGAGTGGGGGTGCTGGAAGCCAGGACTTGTGGGCTCTCTCGCAGACTTGGGGAGAGGAGTGGGGTCTAGTGGTTAGAGTGGGGGGGTTGTGTGGGAGCCAGGATTCTTGGGTTCTCCCTGACACTGTGAGGGGAGTGGGATCTAGTGGTTAGAGCAAGGTCTGGGATCCAGGACTATTGGGTTCTCCCCCTGACTCTGGGAGGGGAATGATGTCTAGTGATTAAGAGCAGGGTTGGGGAACCCATTGGTGACCCGGGTGCCTGGTTCAGAGGTCAAATGAGGAGGGTTGGGGAGATGGCTGATCAGGGGTTGAAAAGCTGGTAAAGCTGGTTGGGACAGTTTCCTATAGCTCAGTGTCTTGGGTTGTGCTGCTTCTTTTCTCACCACACAACAGAGGCCCTGCCTTCTCTCCCAATGCTTCCCTGCATCCCCTTTCTCAGAGAATCTCCTCCCCCAATACTCTTCCTGGCCCTCTTCTACTGCACCCACTCCTGCTCCAGAGAATCACAGCCAGTGACTAACAAACTGCTGGGTCTGGTAACGACGGGGCTGTGGGGTGGGAGTGAGGGGCAATGGCAGGGGGGCTGCAGGTTGGGAGTGAGGGGCACTGGCATGGGTATCTGATTTGTAAGGCAGAGAGAGGCTCTGTCTACCAATGCAGGGGCAGTGCTAACGCCACCTTCCTCCCCTTCCTGACTTCAACTTGCACATGGGGCTCCTGTGGAATGTAGTTAGTATGGTGCCTGCATGTTCCAGGATGTCTGGGAAGGCAGAGTAGCAGGGAAGACAGAAACAGGAAGCAGTCTGTCCCTGAACATGCACAAGGCTCTGACTAGAGTCATGTAGGCTCTCCCTGCTCCTGCAGCATTCTCCAGCCCACCGTCTCCAAGAGGTGTGCCAGCCCTGCTCTGCAGAGACCACCTAACCCAGCGTGCTGTGTTGCTGCTGCTTGCTGGTCTTCCCCTTTTCAGACCCCTCCCTGCTTGGACCCTCACCCCACCCAGTCCCTCTCCCTGCATCTTGTCCCAAGGTGGGCAAAATGGGCTTCCTCCTTTCTGCCTCCCTTCTCCTCCTTTGCACTCTCCCTACTCCCTCTTGCTAGTGGATGGAGTGGTGATGGGTTTGGTTTCACTTTCTCAGCCCAGTTGCTACTGAGCCTGCTTCTAGGGGCTCTTCTGCCCTTTCCTCTTCCCCACACATGCTCCCCATAGTTGCCTCCCCCTTGCTAGTATATGGAGTGGTGGTGGGAGTTGCCTAGCCCAAGGAGCTCTGCAGAGATAGCTACCCAATCCCCTCCCCTTTTTGTCCTCTCCCCACAGGCTTCCAGTTTTCTGTGCCCTACAGACTACAGTGGAGTTTGGTGAGGGGGTGGACAAAGAGAAAATGACCGAAAGGTGGGGGGAAGAGGCAGTGGGGAAGGGTTGGGGAGTGAGGGGGAGAGGTGGAGAAGAGGATGAGGAATCAGGACGGGCCCGGGAGGGGGGGCAGAAGTCCTATATGCAGTATCCCCTCAGCAGCAGCTGGGGCTCCCTGGTTAGGAGGACCATCTAACCCTCACCCTGACAAGCCCTGCTCCCCTAAACCTGGACTCATCCAACAAGCTCCCCACATCCAGACCCCCACCAAGCTGCACCTGGATCCCCTCCCCTATCATTTCCCCAGCACTTGGACCCCACACCAAGCCCCAGCTCCACTGAGCTCAACCAGAGTCCCATTGCCCCTACACCTGAACCCCCAATGAGCCCTTGTGCATCCAGATCTCCCACAGAGCTACCCACACCCAGATCCCCCCACAATAACTTCCTTCACACTTGGCTCATGCTGAGCTGAGCCTGCCCAGCCACACCTGGTACACCTGGCACAGAGGGGCATGGCCAGCCCTTACACCAGGGCTGTGTCTAGACTGGCCACTTTTTCCGGAAAAGCAACTGCTTTTCCGGAAAAACTTGCCAGCTGTCTACACTGGCCGCTTGAATTTCTGCAAAAGCACTGACGATCTCATGTAAGATTGTCAGTGCTTTTCCGGAAATACTATGCTGCTCCCGTTCAGGCAAAAGTCTTTTTCCAAAAAACTTTTGCGCAAAAGGGCCAGTGTAGACAGCAGAGATTTGTTTTCCGCAAAAAAGCCCCGATCGCGAAAATGGCGATTGGGGCTTTTTTTGCGGAAAAGCGTGTCTAGATTGGCCACGGACGCTTTTCCACAAAAAGTGCTTTTGCGGAAAAGCGTCCCGCCAATCTAGACATGCTTTTCTGAAAATGCTTTTGCCAGTCTAGACGTAGCCCAATGGTATCCAACTTTTGTATGCCCAAGATCACTTTTTAAATGTCAGAACAAGCTAAGATCTACCGCCCCATCCTTCCCCCAAGATCCCACCCCTTCCTTGAAGCTCCGCCCTCTCTGTTCTCCTCATCTCCATCACTTCCTATCCCCAGCCCTTACACACTCTCAGGGTACAATTACACTGCCACTTTTTTTCCCTATTCTTCTGTAGGAAGAGGTTTTCCAACATTTGGACTCTAGACTGGGCCAAATGTCAGAAAAAACCTTCTTTCGGAAGCCCCCTTATTCCTCGTGGAATGAGGAACACAGGGGTTGCCGAAAGAGCATGTTTGCTCTTCCGCTAAAAAAAGCAGAAGAACAAACGCGTCACTGAATGCAGAAGAGTTTTTCTGGGATACCTCTGGAATCCCAGAAAAACTGCAGTCTAGTCATACCCTCAGTGGGTTGGGACAGGAGGTGCGGGCTCTGGAGTGGGAATGAGGGCTTTGGATGTGGGAAGGGTGAGAAGTGAAAGCTCTGGGATGGAATTTGGATGCAAGAGGAGGTGGAGAAGGGAATGCTGGCTCAGGGAGGTGGCTCCAGGCTGGAGAGTGTTGGGGTCAGGTGGAGATTGGGGTACTGAGCAAGCCACAGGCTTGTGGATGTGAGGGTGCAGGAGTTTGGGTTGGGAGTGTGATGGGCTCAGGACACAGATTTGCGGTGTGTGGATGGAGTATTGTGGCAGAAGATGAAGGATGTGAGTGTTCAGGAATTTAGGGATGTGAGAGGCTCAGGACAGGCTGTTCCAGTGCATAATAGGCTCAGATCTAGGGTCTGGGGATGTATGTGCAGGAGTGTTATGATGCTGTGGCCAGATGGGTGCTTGCCCTAACTGGGGGTTTGTTGGCCAGGCTTCATTTTTAAATAAAATACTATGTTAAACACAAAGGCTGTGTCTACACTGGCCACTTATTCCGGAAAATCAGCCACTTTTCCGAATAACTTGCCAGCTGTCTACACTAGCCCCTTGAATTTCTGGAAAAGCACTGACGATCTACTGTAAAATTGTCAGTGTTTTTCCGGGAAAACTATGCTGCTCCAGTTCGGGCAAAAGTCCTTTTCTGGAAAACTGTTCCGGAAAAGGGCCAGTGTAGACAGCACAGTAGTGTTTTCTGCAAAAAAGCCCCGATCGCGAAAATTACGATTGGGGCTTTTTTGCGGAAAAGCACGTCTACATTGTCACGAAAAATTTTCCAGAAAAGCATCCTGCCAATGTAGATGCGCTTTTTCCGGAAATACTTATAACGGAAAACTGTTCCATTTTAAGCATTTCCGGAAAAGGGTGCCAATGTAGACATAGCCAAAAAAGTTTCTGCATTGTCTTTATTTATGAGACAAGTGGGGAACCTGTTTTGAGTCAGGGGTCACTGACCCACAGAAAAATCAGTTGGGGCTACACAAGTGAGATGCAAAAAAATAACTCCTCCAAAACCCTCCCCAAGCCTCACTAATGTGGCCCCAACAGTGTTGGTGGGAGATGGGGACATGGTACTGGGGAAGGGTGCTAGTGGGTGCTGAGGTAGGGGACAGAGTGCCAGTGGGGGCAGGAGGCAGGGTATTGGTAGGGGACAGGAGACAGGTAGCCTCCTCTGGGGACTCCTAACCCCCCCGCAGAGGAGGGAAGCCTCGGCATGCGCCTCGTCCCGGGACTCCGCCCCCCCCCCCCAGAGGAGGGAAGTCCCGGTGTGCGCCTCCTCTGGGGACTCCCTCCCGCCCATGAGGGAAGCCCTGGTTCGCGATTCCTCCCAGGACTCCTCCCCCCTCTAGCACCACCGCTCCCCCCACCCCACCCCCCGCACAGAGGGAAGTCCCGGGACGCACCTCCTGCCTCCTCCACCACCACCCCCACAGCAATTCCCTAGCATGCCACAGGCCTGGGTTATGGTGCCACACTGGCTGTTTGGGGGAGGGGGAGCAGCCAGTGCACTTCCTGAAACCTCAGAAGTGACGTGCAGCTGCCGGACTTCCTTCCACCCCATGGGAAGCTGGTGCTACCTCCATTGTTGCTGGAGGTAGGTATTGGGGCTTCTTGGGGGTGGGGGAGATCCCAAATGCCTCGCAATTGACTGGTTGAGCCCTAACGATTGACCAGTCGATCACAATCGATTGGTTGGTGACCATGGCCTTACGCTGTGTCAAGGTTAGGTGCAGCAGCTCCATGGAGTTCCTATATTAGGAAGGCTGGGGTTTCAGGTGATCTCCCCACCTCAGTGCAGCCAGTGGTCTGTTCTTCCCTCTGCTAGGAATGTGAAGATCAGGGGTTTTCCAATGGCCTTCCTGTCACAGATTTCCAGTATGACATTGGACCCATAATTTAAGGCTTGGCCTCAATGGATGGTTTTCCACTGATTAAAAAAACAGCAGATAAGGAACGTAATTATCCTGTGCCTCAGTTTCTCTATCTGAAAAAGGAAGAATAATAATACTTTCCTGCCTCACAGGAATTTGTGGTTTTAGTTCATTGGTTTTAGTTAGGTGTTTTGATGTCATCAAATGGAAAGTGCTAAGAAGAGCACCTTTGCAACGTGTTTTTTACAATTTCAAAATCTTTCTGCTTTATTTATGCAGTAGCCACAGGTCCTGGATTATAGAATTTCAATTTGGGAATGTATTGGATTATTCCTACTACCTTATGTGATGCTGGAGCAATTTATCAGAAGAGGCAGGGATAGTGAGAGCAGGGCTTCACCCAGCCTCCCCCAGCATCACTTATCAGAGGGCTAGTCAAAGATGTAGGTAGGCCAGCCACTTTATGCTGCATTTATGCTACAGCATTTGTAACAGCAGGTACCCTGTGCTCACCTGTCCTCATGTCCAGGTCCAGCGAGGTGGGACCAGGAAGAACAATAGGTGGCCAGAAGGAATGGATCTCCCTCCACCTGGGCCAGAGGAGCTCTTTGGAGCTTTCCCACAGCTAAGTGGCAACCTGTTCAAATTCTGTGCTGGTGTCAATGGGCCTCAACAGTCAGGAAACCCCAAAGTCAGGGTCAATGTCTGTTTTTCACAAGGCAAATGCAGCCCTCGAGGCCTAGTCCCAAAGTACAGTTCCCTCTACCCAGGGTAAATACAGTCCTGTAGGCCTAGTCCCAAACACACTCGTCTCTGAGTTACTGTGGCCTAGAGGCCTAGTCCACAGGTCAGTCTCCCCAGAGTGCCAGGGAATGGAATGGGGAGATAGGGGGTCCCAGCCTCCAGAGCCCTGTTAGCAGTACAGGCTTTCACTGCCTTCTCAGTGTGGATGCCAGCCAAAGTGCGCTGAGCTCCCGGAGGACAATCCTTTGCTCTTGGCCACTTCCTACCATCCTGGCACACTGCTCAGCTCTCCAGGTGTTGTTCAGCATGTCTCTCTCTCCCTTGGCTGGAAAGAGAACAGGGCCTGGGCTGGGAAGCTACTGCTTGTCCAAGTAGAAGCTTCAATAACTGCCCATGGTGGAGGCTGCTGTTCCAAGGCACGCAATATGAGGGTTGTGGGGCTGATACTAGCACACGTGCAGTGAAGATCCTCCTGCAGAGTGTCTAATACGTGGCAGCCACATCACCCAGAAAGTGGCCAGGGGACACCATTTGCCACCGCTCCAGGTAAGTTGTTCCCCTTGCCTCAAATCCTTTGTCCTCTCCCCCCAGGGAGGCTGCAGGAAAAGGAGTGGGGACTGCTGGAGGCTGGAGCCTGCACCTGGGGCCCTCTTTCCTATCCTGCTGACTGCCTGCAGGCCGCACTGGCCCCTGAAGGGCTGGATCAGTCCCCAGAACCTGTCCTCTTGCACAGAGAGCCTGCAGGCTGCAAGGGGAGAAGGTTCTGGAGGCTGGGACTGGCCTGCAAAGTGTTGCCTCCCAATTGGACAGGTTGCAGGGCAGGGCCACCCATGCAGCTCCGGTCTCCTACCAATCAGGAATTGCAGTCCCAGGCTGGCACCACAAAAGGAATGGCTGGCTGGAGAGTGCAGCCCTTCCCCCCCGGGTAAGTTGCCACCACAACAACACCACCCTCACAGTCCCAGTAAGCTTTCCCCCTTCCCCCTCCCCCAGCTTTCCAGCCCCCTGCTCTGAGTCCTGCAACTGTCACTCCCTGGCTTCAATCCTGCACCTCCACCCCATGCCAAAGCCCCACCCCCACATACTAGGGTTGCCAGATGGTTTCAACAAAAATACTGGACATACTTGACATGACATCACAATCGACATTCCATCTTATTTAGAAAATACCGGAAATTTCTATTTTCTCAATTTATTTCCCGGACAGAAAGCTCAAATACTGGACTGTCCGATTCAAAACTGAACACCTGGCAACCCTACCACATACCCAGCCCTCTGTCCTAGACAATCATGGAAATAACGCATGTACATCTCTCTATATAAACAAGTTTTTCCTGCTGCACAACAGAATGATATCATCAGCATATATCCCTCTTATAGCTGGATACCTGTGGTGATGTCTACCGGTTAAGGAAGTACTGTAACATGTACTACATGATCAATAGACCAATTAACATTTTTTTCTATGTGGCTTCATTTGTTCACTTTTCTATATTATCAATGCAAGATTAACTGGCTCTCTGACCACAAAAGAGGCCAGAGAGAGGGGGCTTGGCAAGCATAGTGAGCAGAGTGTTTCCTTTTGATTTAAAAATAACCCGAACGTTACTAGAGTTAAAGACCCAAGCAACACCGGATACATCTGCCAGTTTATATTCCTGAATTAAACTTCCTAAAGCATGGAGAGGGGAATCATCACAGGTACCTTTTAGTGCCTTGTGAGGATTTGTGCATCCACTTTAGTGTCCCCATGTGGGTGCAGAAAGGGGGTGCAAGGGTTAGCAGTGAAGGGTGCAGGGATTAGGGCCCCAGGAGGGGAATGCAGGGGTTAGCGCTGCTGCTTTGCACACAGGAATGAGTGGGGACAGAAGCTGGGTCAGTGGGACTGGGAGAAGGAGTGAAGCTGTTGGCAACAAGGAGACAGAAGAACAGCCTGAATTTCTCCCTGCAAAGTGGAGACGCGAAGGAGGAATTGTGTGTATGGAGGGGAGGAGAGTCCTGCCTACAGCTACAAGGAAACAGCAAATTAAAAGCAGAATAGGAGCAATGGATGCACTATCCCTCCTGGCTGAGTCCCACTGTTGGGCATCTGGCAAGCCAAGCTCCCCACTATAGGGGCAGGCCTCCAACCCATGTTCCTCCTTGCCAGGTGGTGCACAGCTCCAGCCTTTCCAGTCCTGGTACACAGGGAGGATGGAAGGCCCCAGACTCTGTTTGGCTCAAGTGCAGGCAGCCTTAGGATACTGGAGGAAGCTGTGCTAAGGCTCCACACAATCATTTTTTCCTCTCTCTTTACCTACTTGTCTCTCCTGCAGCTGGCAACATAAACATCAATGCCCCTTGCTTAGCAGTACAGAGCGGCAAGAAAAACATGCGCGAGACCAAGATGCCTCCACTGGAGAAGAAATGGCTCCTCCCTCTATGTCTGGATATGTGTGTGGTTGTTATGGATGGGACTAGTGCTGTCATTTTCTAAATGTCCCAGCATTCAGTAAAGGGTTAAACCCACCCCACAGCCTCTTGTCATTACCAGACCCAGCAGTTTGGCAGCAATTCCCAGGGGGCAGCGGTGAATGAAGGAGAAGATGGCCAGGAAGATGGGGAGCCCCCCCGAGCCTTGCTCTGCCCCAAATCCCTCCTCACTGTGCTTCTGAACCAGGCACTTAGGTCCCCAGCCCTGCTCTAACCACTACATCCCAGTTCCCTCCCAAACCCTGAGTGAGAACCCAGGACTCTTGGCTCCCAGCCCCCCTGCTTTAACCACTGGACCTAATTCTGGGATGGAAGCTGCATTTGCTCAACAGGACCGTGGCTGTGGACAGTGTTCCCTCTAAGATTTTCCTTCCATGAGTGGAGTGAGTTTTGTCTTGTGTGCCAACAATGAGGTCACTCATGCTTGTTCAGATGTGTGCCACTGTGGCACTCACCAGGGGTGCTGCTCCCTAAAAGATTCTCCCAGGTAGTGCCCCCCCATCTCTTGGGGAGAAGGGATGATGCGCCCACTCCAGGGAGTGCTACTCCCTGTGCAGGGCAGGCACTGTCCCAGGTTGCTCCTTGCAGGGCTGGCTGTGAGTCCCCACCTGGAGCAGAAAGAAGCTGCTGCTAGCACCCAGGATTTTCGGGGATTGAGGTGCTGAGTGACATGTGGGGAACAGGGGGGATACAGGGTTGGGGGACAGAATTCTGAGGGGCAGAAGAAAGGTGTGGGAGGGGGGAGAGAGGTGCAGGAGGCACCAGTCCCAGGAGCTAAAGCACCACTGCCTGGCTCCAGCTTTGGGCAGCCACTACATGGCCAGCCCAACAAGCAGTCAGGAAGCCACTTTGCGGCCCTGAACTCAGCTCCAGCCCTGGGGAAGGGCTAGGGCTGGAGCAGGCCCCAGCTACTGGCCTTGGCTGCCAGAGCAGCCCTGACCCTCCCCTCCCTCCACACACACAGCCCGACGCCCCCTGAGTCACCTCCTCTGAGCCACCCCCAGCCCTCGAGCAGGTCCTGGCACCCCATTTGCCCCCACCATGTGGCAGGTCTCAGTCCTGTCTGCCAAAGCAGGCCTCAACCCCGTCCCCTGTCACGCGGCAGGTCCCGGTCCCGGCCCCAGCCACTGGAGGAGGCCCCCCCGCCACGTGGCCTCTGTCCCCCCCAAGGCTCCTCCTCACAATGCAGCCTCAGCCCCCTACCAGGGTCCTGGGTCCTCTTCCTTATATTCCTTTCTCTCCCCTGACAGAAGAGGGGCTAAAGGCTCCCTCCCTGACACCTGGTTCCCCTTTCCCAGGCTTCAGCAGAGCTACTGAGCATGCTCAGTAATCCTAACTTCTCCAAGAGGTAGCTGTGTTAGTCTGTAACTTAAAAAACTAAATGAGTGGTCCTGTAGTACCTTAGAGACTAACTCTCTCTCTCTCTCTCTCATCATGCGCTTTTGTGGGCACAACCCCCTTCTTCAGATGAGTGGAGTCAGAGGGGCACAGAAACTTAAAATTTTAAAGCAAAAAAAGGGGGACAGAGGGAGGAGGGAAAAAACCTGTCCAGTTTCCTCCCTGCTAAATGAAGCTAATGGTGTAGGCTGTGTCTGATCCTTAGCTTTTGATGTAATTTGGGTGTTGAATATAACAGCCCATACAGAAATTATCTGAATCCCTAAATTCTCCCCAAGTAGCACAGTCCAATAGGGAGCCGCTCTGTACAAATATGGCCTGGTATATACCGCCAACTTAAAGCCCACAGCCCCACACACAGTGGCTAGGTTGAACCCAAAGTTGTCACAGGATCCAGAACGTCTCGCCCACAAGGCGAGGGAGACAAAGCTCCAATCACAGCCCCACGTCTCTTCGCGTGGGCCAATCAGCGAGCAGGGGACGCACATTTAAACACCCTCACCGGGAGGCAGCCGCGCTGACTCAGATGGCTCCAATGCAATAAGGGAAGGCGGGACGTGTTCCCGTTGCGTTCCAATCAAAGCTCAGAGAATTGTGACAGGCACCTGGGGGCGCCAATCAGGCAGCGGAAGGTGAGAGCTCAGTGTATCTCTTTGGAGCAGTTCGACAGCCGTGCTCTGTCTCGGTGCAGCAGCCCCAGGGAGTTCTCCGACTATTGCCAAGACAGCTTTGAGCCGGGCTCGGCTCCTGGAGCCATGGCTAAAGGTAGCCACCCTGACAGGTGCCAGGAGCAGGGTAAGCAAGGGGGCGGGGCTGGAGATGGGCAGGGGGCGCATGTGGGGTGGCGGCGCCGAGGGAGCCGTGCTGGCATGTGTGGGATGCGGGGCAGGGAGCGGCTGGGTGGCGGTAGCACGTGGGGGCGAGGGCGTTCTGAGGAAGGGCGCGGGCTGCGGGGTGTGAATGGAGCGGGGCTATCTGGGGCGGCTGTGACTTGGGGGGCTGGGACGCGGTGGGGGCTTGTGGGACCCGTGGGGGGGCGGGGGCTGGGACGCGGTTGGGTGACTCGGGGGGTGTCTGTCTTGCGGGGGCGCTGTGAGCGGGGCTCTAGGGAGACGCGTGTTTCCTTGGGAGGGGGGCTCAGCCCCCCAGCGGCCGGGCTGGTTTGTCTCCTCTCTCTCTGCTCGCCGCAGCGTGTCCTCGGCGGCTCCTCCCCCAAGCGGGGTGCGCGCTGGGCCGGCCCCGAAGGGGCAGGGCTGCCTGGGCTTGGCTCGCTGCACCGAGCCCTTGGAACATGGCGCAGGTGGCGGCGGCTTTGGCCGCTGCCGGCAAGTGAAGCAGGCGCCGGGCATGGCTCTGATGCCTCCTTCCCCTGCTCTCCCCTAGGCAAGACCATGCCCAAGCCCCGCGGCGGCAAAGCGGAGGAGGCGGCTCCGGAGAGCACCGAGCGGCGGGGGCCTGGCCGCCCCAGGATGAACGGGGTAAGCGCCCTGCCCGTCTCCCCCGCGCTCGGCAGAAAAGCAATTTCGTGCCCCTTCCAAGCCGGCCACCGGGCTGCGGAGGCGCCTCAGAAGCCGCCCCGGGAAAACGAGCCTAGGTCTGGGGAGCAAGGCAAAATCCCCTCCCCCTCCCAGGGCAGGGGGACGCTGCAGGAGCTGGGGGAGGCGGGAGAATATGTGTAGGAGTCCTTGTGATGCCGCCTCTTGCATCCAGCCTGGGCCTGCCGCCGCGCGCCCCAACTAAGGGGCGCCCTGAGCTGCTCCCCGCCCAAGCAGACGTGGCCATACGCAGCCCCTCCTGCTGGGACTCTGTACAGGCCTGGCTGCCGCTGCTTCCATCTGGGGAACTTGCCGCAGCGGCGGACGTACTGAAGTCAATGAACCTGCTCACGTGAGTAAAATTACCCGTGTAGGAAGCTGCTGTTGCTGTTACTGCAGTAGCCTTCCAAGCCCTAGGCAGGATGCGAGAGTCACTCTAGCTTCAATCTTGCAAGCTGGTCCCCATTCATTGAGGCTTTGGCCAGGCTAAATGGTCTGTCTGTAGGAATCAGGGCAGCAGATGGGCCTATGGAAGCTGTATAAGCACTAACAATTAGTATCTCCCTGCCTGGAAGAAATGGCAGTCTTGGGTCCTCCAAATACTTATCCTCTGTGCCTGACTTCTAGCGTGTGATTAGTTGCATTGAAATTAAAGCATCTTTAAGTGTCCACAATCTTGGGACCTAAAGTACAGAATGAAGAAAACTATTTCTAGATAGGTAAAGGTCTTAAATGAGGGGGTATAGATATACACTACTCTGAGAACCTTGAAATGGCCAGGAACTAATACAATGTTGCTCTTGGGTAAAGATTACAAATTACAGCTAAATCAGATTAAGGTGACAACATTTAAGCAGTTTATCAGTTTTTAAGTTACATATATGTTCCATAATAGGCTCCCTTTACATGTCATTGTTTATGCACCCTTATGTTCAGCTATGTGGTACATTTCATGCTTTACTATAAAGTTCCTTTTTAGTGAAAAATATTTTTTCATTTGAATCTGAAAATCTGTGGGGGGGTTTTTTGTGTGTGTGTAAGGAAATATAGGCAAGGCAATCTTACTTTTAGCTAAATTACATCAACATAATCATGACATGGTGGGATTGAAAATCAGAATTGCTACATAAAACTTAAGAGTCAAAGTGAGAGGGGGTAGTAGATAATGGTACTTCTCTAAGACCCCATATAAACCTTTCCCACACAAGTGCAGGGGATGATCATTCAATAAATCACCCTTTTCACTTTCTCTGAAGATCTGGCACTGGCCATTTTGGAAACAGGATACTTGATGGGCCATTGGTTTGACCCAGTTTTGCCATGTTTACGTTCTTAGCTCACTGGAATGAGGCACCACTCATGGTGGATTGTCTTTCTAAATATGCGCATGGACTCTGTTGGACTCCTGGAGCATGTTTCACTCTCAGTGGGACTTAAATATGCCCGTGAGACACTTACCTGTGTTAAAGTGCTCTGCTGTGTTCTTGAGCTCATTATTGATTGAATAGATGGAGAAAAATTTAATAGAAGTTCTCTCCCAAACACCATCTTGTCATGATGCCAAAATGAAATGCTTTCTAACCTGCTCAGACAGTGTGCTAGAAACAATGCTGCTTAATTTTCCAATTGGTTAGACTGTTCTCTCTGATCATCTGTACCTCTGTGTACTGTATGTGTTGACATATGTTTTCCAATTGATTTTTTTTGAATGGGGGTCGTAGAAGAAACTCCAGATTATTATTATCAAAACGGAGGGTTTTTTAAACTAGCCTTTGATTTTTCTTTTTAATGCAATTTCAGGGGAAACATCAGCTTTCTAAATAATGGATTATATTGGTCTTTGGTCTGCACTAATGCAGAGAAAATCATCACATTGAATAATTATTCTGTTAAAAATAAACATTTGAGAGAGAAATGAGCACCAGATGCTGCTCTCTCACTAGCATTGCACCTTATGTTTAAGTCACTTGGGACTGGGTACACATCCCAAGAAAAGAATTTAGACCTGTACCCTAACACTTAAGTAAACTAACCTTATGCATTTATAGAATAGTGATAGAAATGTAGCCGTGTTAGTCTGGGGTAGTTGAAGCCCCCAATCATCACCTCTAATACCATTAACTCACAAACATCCCACTCTCCCTACCTCTAATATCAGTTCACAGACACTTACGTTCCTCCTCCCCCCCCCCCCCGCATCCCTCTCCTGTTCTGCAATGTGATTTGTCCTTTTCATATTTGTTCATTTTTTTTAATTGTATCCTTTGGTATATATGGTTGTGACTACTTTCTTCCACTATTTGATCTGAGGAAGTGGGTCTGGCCCACGAAAGCTCATCATCTAATAAACCATCTTGTTAGTCTTTAAAGTGCTACATTGTCCTGCCTTATGTATTTAGTTTGTTTTTGAGGAAGTGTCTCTGAACAGACATTGCCATGCAAATTCTTAGCACAAGCTACAGGTTTAACTTCTCTAGTCTGGCACTCTCTGGTTTAGCAACCTCTGTGGTCCAGCATGAGTTCAGTTAACTGGATGTGCACTTATCATGGGTGTGGCCAAGTTTCCTTTGATCTCATAATGTTTGTTTACAGCTATCAGTCCTGGCTCTGTGTTCTTTGCTGTGATTTAGCTCTAATTTACTCCTACATCTTCAAAGAGCCAATAAGCAGTTGAAGTGTTAATAATGCTGCTAGACAATATTGACCTCCTGTGGTTCAGCAAATTCTCTGGTTAGCTCTGGACAGGTCCCAAAGCAGCCTAACTAGAGAGGTTTAACTTGTATTACTAATCACAGTCTGTGTCTGTGTCTGTGTCTGTGTCTGTGTCTGTGTCTGTGTCTGTGTCTGTGTCTGTGTGTGTTTAGATAAATGGATCCTCTGCTATTCAGATGCAAAATGTTACAGTTATGTGGGTGTTGGCCTATGCAGCATGATGCAGATAATTGGAGTCTTTGGGATTGAGATTTATTTGACATGAATCTTTTTTGGTTCTCTGTTTTAGGAGAACGTATTTGCTGGCCAGTCCAAAATCTACACCTACCTAAGTCCTAACAAATCTCCTGGTGCTCGTCCTCCACTTCAAGAGGAAAACTCAGTCATGCCTCATGAGGTGAAATGTCAGTGCAAAACACTAAATGAAACATGCAAAAGAGGAGATGGTAAGATTGACTTTCCACAAATTTGCTTGTGGGTTATTTGGCCCTGTGTCTGTATGTCTCGAACTTTCAAACTGGGATCTGAAATTGTACCTTTTTTTGTAGACTCTCTGCCTTCCCAGTAGGGATGAAAGCAACTAGTCGCTTCTCCACCTCCTTTGTTGCCTCTATCAGAAAGAGGCATCAAGGAAGGGAAGAGAAGGTAGTGCTGGAGGGAGCTGGCTTGAAAGCTTGTTTCCCCCCAGCTCCATGGGAGGGGGCAGGGGTGCAGCACCGGGATTCCAACTTTGAAATGTATAGAGTCCCCCACTAGCCCCAGGCTTTTCCTCTTTGAAATGTACAAGAGCCCCAGTAGGGAGCCTAGAGATGTAAGAGTGTAGTTGATTAACGGTTAATCAAAAGCTTATAGATTAATACTATAGGCTACGTACATTTCCTTCTGTCCCCCCCCCGCTCCCTTTCCCTGCCCCTTCCAGCCAGTAAACTTTTTAGCAGGCTGGCCAGCAGCCTGGCTCACTCCTTGCTTATTACAGGTCTGGGACCCTACCCCACTGCAGCTCTGGATTTAAAGTGTATTAGGAGTTGGCAGGTAGCCTGGTTCATCCTGGCTTGTGCTGGATCCAGGACATACCCCTGCTTTGGCAATGCATTTGAAATGCATTGGGAGCCACATGGGCAGGCAGCCAAGCTCAGTTCCGGCTCGCACCAGGACCAGGAGCTCAGATGTCCCCTAGACATCTAGATGTCCCCTGCTGCCTCTTCATCAGAGGCACAGCACTGAGCAACAGGCAGCCAGTCTGCAAGGGAAGCTTTGCTCCTCAGGAGTGAGGCCAGAGTGCATTGGCTGCTGGCCCTGCCCCTGGGGGCTATAGAATAGTCGAGTAACCAATAAGAATTCATGAGGTTACTCAACTATTCAATTAACTGATATTTAACATCCCTAATGGAGCCTGCAGTCCCTGCTAACCTCATGCTCCACGCAGAATTTCAATCTTTAAAATGCACAAGAACTCCTGCTGGGACTCTTGTACATTTTAGAGGTGGAACATGTTGCTATTCCTTATCAACTAATTGAATAGTTGATGGAAATGCCAGTTAATTCAATTAGTTGATCTGTTAAAACCATTTAATCAAAATTTAACATTCTGACTTCCCAGCAAATCGCATGTATGGCATTTCAACACTCTTACTAATACTGGCCTCTTTACCAGTTTCACTTAAATGATGCAGTTGCTTGGTTAAAATTTCCCTCTTGTTTTATTTGTTTTATTTTCCTCATTGTAGGACTTAAATATTTAGCCCTTAATATTTCCTAAATTGGCTGCATTCTCCATTTGCATTTGATCTCTCCAGGTCACTTTGCAGTTTAGCTTATCTTCTTTTGCATGTTGTTACCTGTACAGGCAGTCCCCGGGTTACGTACAAGATAGGGACTGTAGGTTTGTTCTTAAGTTGAATTTGTATGTAAGTCGGAACTGGTACATATTGTAGGGGAAACTCTAGCCAAACATTTCTCCAGAGCTCAGTTTTATTCTCCCACACCTCACTTCCCTCAGTCCTTTATTCTCAAGCTGAGGTGTCTGCTGAGAAAAGCCGCTCCGCATCTCCCTGGTCTGCTGGGGGGAAGCAGCTAGTGCGGGGCTGCCTCACCCCGTTTGTAAGTAGGGATCCGATGTAAGTCGGATCCATGTAACCCGGGGACTGCCTGTAGTTGATATCCTCTGCAGATTTGATTATTATTGAATTAATGCCAAGGAAATGCCAACCTCAAAAAGGTACAAAACAGCCACATAGTGTGAAGGGAGGTGCCAGGGCTTAGGGGTACTTAATGTCTGTGTGCATAGAGTTACGGGTGCAGAGGGGGAGAGCATCTTTTGAAAACAGATTTTTTGTTTAACTAGACCAGGAATGCTGGAAAAATGGTAGCTGCTTTTTTACTGTGACAGTATGAGAAGGCTTCATAAATCAGTTTGAGAATCATTGATCTGTTAAACCTCTCACCAATTTTAGCACCTAATAAACATGTTTACTTAGTCGACCATAATACATATAAATTTTCAGATAAGATTTGTAAGACACTGAGTTGTTTGCAGTTAACCTCTCTTCCCTGTTCATGGAATTAATCTTACCCTAACTGGCTTTACTATTGCTTGTTAAATACTAGAATTTTGTATGCATCAATCACTGTGGTACCTGGATGCCATTTAAAAAAAATCATATTTACATTGAACAGCAAATAAATGGCTTCATCGTTTAAGCCAGATCCACCTACCAGCAAATCCAGCAACAAAGAAAGACGATAAAATAAAAGCACATCTTTTTCTTAATAGTGTCTAGGATGGACCAATAGGAAATATGTTTCAAAAATACCTCCTCCATCAAAAGTGAGGATGCTGGGGATGATGGTAAAAGGACCCAGATTATAATCTGACAGTGCTTCGGGGCCTGTTGAAATTCTTACTGAAATCAATAGAAAGACTTGCAATCACTGCTGAAGTAAAGGCATCTGGCCCCTAGAGATTTCTGATAAAGGCTCTCATTCAACAAAGTACATAAGCATGTGCTCAACTTTAAGTATGTGAGTAATCCCGTCCTTATTCAGCAAGGCTTGTGAAACTAATTTACATTTTAATATTTAGCACATGTTTAAATGCTTTGCTGAATCTGGATCATAACACAGTGGATCTTGGTTAGATGATGGTTTAGAATGTTGTATCTGACTTTTTTTTTAAAGGCATTGACCAGGAACTAGGGATGTTAATCAAGTAGTCAATGGAATTTCCATCTATTAATTAAGGGGGGGTGCTCACAACCCCCACTGTGGCTCTGCCTTTTAAATGTCGTAAGAGCCTGATGGGCCACAGTGGTCCTGGAGCTGGCGTGAATCGAGACTTCTTAGTCCCTACTTGTGCTAGGGATGTAAGCAACTAGTTGAGTCACTAATCGACTAGTTGCTTCACCACCCCCACCCCCACCCCGCCCTTGCTGCCTCTGATAGAGGCATCAAGGGAAGGGAACGGAAGCCAGTGCTGGGGAGAGACGGCTTAAAAGTTGGTTTTCCCCCCCAGCACTGTCTCCACAGGGGAGCCAGAGGTGCAGCAGGGGACTGGGTGCGAGCCAGGACAACTGAGTCCTCTGTTTGTGGTGGGTTGTGGTTTTTTGTTTTTAATGTAGTAAGAGCTGTCTGGCTCTTGCTACATTTAAAAGGCAGAGCTGCAGCGGGGTTAGCTCCCGGGACCAGTGCAAGCTGGAACTAAACAGTCCCAGTTTGTGCCTCTTCTGGGACTGCTGCATCTCTGCCTCCACTGTCTCCCCCTCTTCCCCTGCATCACAGAGACTGTGCTGGGGGAGAACCATCTTTTAAGATGGTCCCCTCCCCCCCCCCGCATCAGCCTGTGCTTCCCACCTCGTCCTCTTGGTGCCTCTGACACAGAGGCACCAAGTGGTGGGGAAAGCAAGTAGTAGACTCAACTACCTGATAAGCGTATGTTTACTTCTAAGCATATGCTCAGATGCTTCTTCCTTACATCCAACTTCTCCCTTACATCCCTATCAGGAACCCTTTGGACTGGCACCTACTTTGTGACTTGGCATTTACTGATAGTAGCCAAAGATTGAACCAGCTGTAGCAATGTATACACATTGTAACTAAGGACAGCAATTCTGATTCTTCTTCTGTTTCCATTATTCTCTTCTTGGATGGCATTGGCTTCTTACCACCAATGGCTGCAGCCACTAAATATGGGACTAGAGTACCCCAGCAGACTGCTAAAACACTTTACGTGCAGTTGTCATATCAGTTCTAGCATTTAATATAGCAAATGTGCTTGGTCAAGAGTGCAATTGTTACAAAACTCCTTTTATAGTATCTCCTGTGTTGAACCTTGGGAAATGTTGTCTGGATAACATCTTGAACTAGACAGAATACCTGGGCTCAAATCTTTTCCCTACCACGCTTTATGAGCTGTAGGAATTAGACTCGTATCTAACTGAGAACTTTGTCCAATTTGGCCCTTATGACTTCTTACTTTGCCTGGCAGCAGAAGAAATACAATGTTTCCCCTGCTCTGTCCTGTAATTTTATAACCTAAAATACAAGTTAGAAATCTTTTAAGAGTTAGGGCATTTTGTGATATAGAAGAAGGGAAAGCAAGACAACTTATGTTAGTCCTGTGTTTTCCATTCACAGGAAAAAAAAGTATTGTTAATACAACAGAAGGTGCTATTAGACCAGAAGGCCAGAATGATAAAGAAAGTGGATCTGACCCTTCAGAGTCCTTTTCTAATCAAAAACAAGAAGCTGCAGAAATTCAGAAAAATGTGTCTCTGCCTTCTGATTCTACTGATGCAGCAAATGCAAAGCAAGCTCAGAAGAAGGTGGTAAAAGCAAAACATGGACCAAGACGAAAGTAGGTGACATGTGAAAACAAAGGCATATTTTGGATGTGTTAAGCAAATTTACCAGATTTTCTGCTATAGACACTTAGGGTACATCTAGACTACATGCCTCTGTCGCCAGAGGCATGTAGATTAGGCTACCAGACATAGGAAAATGAAACAGCAATTTAAATAATCGCCGCTTCATTTAAATTTACATGGTTGCCGCGCTGAGCCGACAAACAGCTGATCAGCTTGTCGGCTCAGCACGTCAGCCGTGTAAATTTAAATGAAGCGGCGATTATTTAAAACGCCGCTTCATTTTCCTATGTCTGGTAGCCTAATCTACATGCCTCTGTCGCCAGAGGCATGTAGTCTAGACGTACCCTTAGAGTAGGTATCAGAAGAAAATTCCTAAAGAAATGAGGAGTCATGTGGCACCTAAAAACTAACATTTATTTTGGCATAAGCTTTTGTGGGTAAAACTCCGCTTCGTCAGATGCAGTATGAAGCAAGGTTTAGCCATCTGAGGTGGGATTTTACCCATGAGCATTTATGCCCAAATGAATCTGTTAGTCTTTAAAATGTCACAGGATGACTTGTTGTTTTTACAGATACAAACTAACATAGCTCCCTTTTGATACTTGCTACTCTAAAGAATAATTTCATGTAAGTTCTGTACTGTGGTATAAGCCTTGGTTTTTTCTTGAAAATATAGCTTTCTAACTTGTATTCGAGCATTTCCACTAATCTCCACTAATGGGAGCTAACAAGTGATTAAAAGATGATTGTGGGGGGCAAAACAGGAAATTCGAGACATATTCAGGATAATACATTTATAACTAGTGGTCTGAGTGAGCTGGTAAAAGATCACTTTTGCATGAGCAGTATGAACCAAGATTTTGCCGTTTGATGGATGCACCCCTCTCCAGCAGCAGCTAACCATGGGGCAGCTTTAAAGATGGAAATTCTAGAGCATTTTATGTTGAGATGCACAAATGTGCTCTAGCAGTGGTTCCCAACCTGCAGTGGGCCATGAACCACTGGTTGTCAAGTCAGCAGCTCTGGGGGCAGGGGCTGGAGAACTCCTCCTCTCCTGCCAAGGCTATTAGAGGTATGTCCTGCCTTGCCTCTCAGCCATCCAGTGCCTGCCAGGCACATGGTCTCCTCCCGGCCATGGAAAAGCATTTCCCTCCACAGTGGGAGGGCCGTGCAGAGACAGGTCTGCTTCCAGCTGCAGAAGAGCTTCCCTGTGCAGGGATCCACTCTTCTGTGGTTGGAAGGAGATGCTGGGTGGCTGACAGGTGGGGCAGGACATGCCTCTCCCAACAGCTGTGGTGGGAGGGGAGGCGCTGGGAAGAGTTGCCCAGCCCAGCCCAGCCCCTGGAGGAGCCATGACCCAGACAGCTGTGCTCAGCTGGGGGCTGGGAGTCAATGCAGGGCTAGGTGAAGGGAGTGGGGAGGGTTCTGAGAGGATGGCTAGTAGTGGCGGGGGGAGGGGGGGCAGGCTCTGAGGGTGGGGCTGACACTGGGAGCTCTGGGAATTGGGCTAATATTGTGGACTGGGGGCTGGCACTGGGGGCAGGGCTTGGATGTGGTGGGGCTCTGGAAACAGGAGGCTGGAACTCGGGTATGGTGGGGGTAGCTCTAGGGCTGGGGCTGGCACAGGTGTTTAGGATGGGGGCTGACACTGGGGGCTCTTGGGTCAGTGGCTGGCACTGGGGGGGTAGTAGAGGCTTCTAGGGTTAGGACTGGCATTGGGGGCTGGGGCTTTTGGCGCACTGGCAACATTGTTTGCATATTCATTGTTTGCATAATGAACATGCAAATAAAATGTTGACGTTCCGCCAAAAGTTTGTGAATAGGTTTGCTGGTCCCGGGTATCAAAAAGATTGGGAACTACTGCTGTAGAGTAGTAATTTGAGCTAATCCTCTGCACTTCAGAAATACCTGAGTCTCATCCCAAGAGTTTGAACTGAAATACAGGTGGTGAGGCCAGTGGGGAAGAATTAGAGTAAAAAAGGAGTATCCGAATGAGAGGTGCATATAGAAAGTCCTTAGTTTTGGCCAGCCATCTCTCAGATCATTGTCTTGGCAACAAATAGCTTCTTGACAGACTCTCTTGAGTTATGGCAGTGAGGCCAGAGAAGCTGAAGTGTTTATGTATCCTTTCCTTATCCCTTAGAGCACAAGGGAAAACATTACAGAATCGAAAAGTGACAGACTATTACCCTGTTAGAAGAAGTTCCAGGAAGAGCAAAACTGAATTGCAGGTAGTGCTTTTCGTATAACCTACTGAAAACTGGCATTTTCCATGCTGTCCGGCAGCTGAACACTTATGAGGCTGGACGCAGATGCTTGTAATTTTAGAACTATCTAGGATGGTTCTTAGATAAAGTACAATACAGTATGGACCTCCCTGGTCAGGCACCCTCAGGACCTGAGCTGTCTTTATCCAGGAAGTTTGCTAGACTAGGGGAGGTCAGTGCTGCCCTGCTGGCTGTATCCCTTCCACATACTGGCATGGGCTCTCCACCCTGCTACCGCAGGGTCTGCTAAAGTTGGCTGCTGCTAGCCTCACTGCCACAGAGTACCCCAGCCAAGGCTGTCTGGCTTCCCTGACCTGCTGCTAGGGCCACCCCACTGCCCCTGGGGATTCCAACAGCCTGCTTCCACCAACCCAACTTCAGGGAGTTCCCTGGCAGAGGCTGCCTGGTCATCCCAGCCCTCCTGCCACTGAGGGGTTTCTGACCAGGGCTCCCCAGCTGCCAACAGCACCACTGCAACTGTGGGTTTCGCAGCCACTTTGCTCCACTAGCACCAGGGTTCCTTGGCCAGGGTGTGGAGGGCTCCCCAGATGTCACTTGCCCCAGCCCCTGCATTGCTCCCACCTCCAGAGCAAGATCTGTGGTCCTGCTTGGACTATGGATGTTGCCAGACCAGAGAGTCCTGGATTTGGTAGACACGACCTGTTTACTTGCAACATCTTTCTCAAACATCAAAATCTAAATTTGGAGTCCTTTAAAGATGCCTTCCAGCTGCTCATATAGAAAAATGTGCACATTCCTGGACAGCACTTTGAAATTTTCTTTTTAATGTTAAGTCCTACCTCTGACATGTCTGAAGTTTAGAAGGGCACCACAGAGTGGTGTGTAGAAATATAAGCAGATAAATACCTCCCTAAAACACTTAGCTCAATCCCCATCCCGAAATCCTAGTAGCAATATTATAGGTTTTTCTTTTTGCAGACTGAGGAAAAGAAGAGAATAGATGAATTAATTGAAAGTGGGAAAGAAGAAGGAATGAAGGTAACTGCAACACCAACTTAAATAGTATGACACTGACTGTGCATTGCTATTTGTATTTTTCAGTGAATTTGTAAATGTATTATGTCATCCTTTTTAATGTCAAGCTGTAATACTAGTGTTTCTTTCCTTTGGAACAACAGATATGGTGGTGTAAAGAACATTTTGTTTGTGCTGTAAAATAAAGGTCTCATCAGCAATCGTATACTTCCAAGGAAATGAATGAATCACTTGTGCATACTCCTTGGACTAGCTTCTAAGTGTTTGTGGGTCTCCTCCTGTGTCTGTCAACTGTATGGTAAAAAGGTTTTTTGGCATGGCACAGAACAGCAAATATAGGCTTTTTCCTTATGGCAGCAAATGATGGGAGAGCTACTACCACCGAACTAGGGACGTGAAAGGTTATCTGGTGGGGGCTAAAACAACTCCCTGCCTACCATGGCACTGGGCTGCTCCAGCCCCACAGGGGGCCTGCCACAGACAGGAGCTGCTCTCATCCGAAGCAGCCACTGTCTACAGTGAGTCTGGGCGACCCACAGGCAGGGAATGCTCCAGTGTGAGCTGGGAACCAGAAACCAGTGGCAGTCCCAGACCCTGTGTGCAGGTTGGAAGCCAGCAGACCCAGTGTGGGCTGGGAGCTGCTGCAGCCAGGCTGGAGCTGTCCACTGCCCCGGATCCTGCTTAATTGGTCAACCTAACATTTAACCAATTAACTGAGATTTTACATCCCTACATCACAGTCAGTGCATTAGCTGATATCACAGTTAACTGCCTACTGCCCAGGCCTGTGGGTTCTTATCTATTTAAAACAGTTTAAATATTTTGCGGCTTTGCTAACTTAGCTCCTTTTTTCCTTTGACAGATTGATTTCATTGATGGTAAAGGCAGAGGGGTAATTGCTACCAAACACTTCAACAAAGGAGAATTTGTGGTAGAATACCATGGGGATCTCATAGAGATCACTGATGCTAAAAAGCGAGAAGCTCTGTATGCCCAAGACCCATCCACAGGTTGCTATATGTACTACTTTCAGTATCTAAGCAAAACATACTGGTAAGCTTTGGATTCTATTCATTTTAAAGTCTATTTAAGGAATGGAATAAGTGGATGAAGATTTGAAGGTGCTCGATCATTCAGTTTTCCTGTTAAATTTTGAACTTGGAATTTTTACACTTATGTGGAGAGACTGGCTTTTCATTCCCACTGCTTAAACATTCAAAACTACTTGTTGGGCATCTTGTCTGATTATAATGTGTGAAATTGGAATTAAGACAACATGGCTTAGTAGATAGAACTGGGATTTGGTTTTTCTAGAGCAGTGAGGGGCAACCCAGGCTAATGAGTGGGCCACAAGTGGCTCTCCATCTCAATGGACAGCATGATTGTCCTAACCAAGACAATCTCCTGAGATAGGGTAGTTTGCAAACTGCATGCATGTACCTAGAATTTATGGGATGTGCCAATTAAACCGTATCCCTGCTCTGATTGGATGCAGAGAGAACACACAGGCTCTCAATGTTGTGCACAGTCAGCACACACCTCACTTCACATGCCTTTACTTCAATAAATAAAGTGATAGTTTTTTTTTTTCTACCAGTATTAAATTCTATGCAGATGACAACTATCAAAATTGGGCAACCATGTACGTGACCCACTGTAAATGTCTCATCGGCATAGAACCTCAATATACCACATGTGGTTCTTGGGCAACAGATTACCTGTCCCTGCTAGAGCAACTTGGTTAAGCTTATTCCGCCTTTCAGGGCAGTGGTGGCATCAGGGTAGGTAGCTTTAAAACAGACAAAAAATACTATTTGCTGATTGGACACAATGTTTTCATCTCTTGATTTTTTTTTTTTTTTCAGTGTGGATTTACTTCTTCTAGCTGCGAGAACATGACTTTGTGTGCTGTGCAGAAATCTCCCAATCTGTGTTTTTGTTCTTTCAGTGTTGATGCTACAAAAGAGACTAATCGTCTGGGAAGGCTGATTAATCACAGCAAATGTGGCAATTGTCAAACAAAGCTTCACGATATTGATGGCATACCTCATCTTATTCTGATAGCCTCACGAGACATTGAAGTGGGTGAAGAACTATTGTATGACTATGGTGACAGGAGCAAAGCTTCCATTGAAGCTCATCCATGGCTGAAACACTAATCCATCCTACTTTGGGCTAAGCACCATTGAAGAGAGCTGATGGATTTTTTTTTTAATTTAATACATCTATCTGCGTGGATTGCTTCTTATATTTTAAAATTGTTTAAAAAAACCCTTTTTGCTCTGCAGTATTTAAATATCTGTTACAGGTTTCCAGACAGACTTGAACAGATTATCATAGATTATAGAAACTTTTTATTCAATTTTGTACATTTTTGCAAATATTGATCTGTGCTTCCTGAGCATACACTCAAAGACTTATGCGTATTTTATAAGGGCGGAGGGAAAAAATTAAATCTGAAACTCTTGGGTTGTGCTCCTGCTTTGGCAATGAAATCTCATGTCCTGTTTTAGAAGGGGCAATATTGACTGTTTAGCTTGAATAGTGACAGATGTATCCTATGATTTAACTCTTAAGTCATTGATTTGATTTCCTTGTCATCCTTTTTAAACCTAGCACTGACTGGCCAAGGACTTTTTCATGAATGAAGCATTGTTTGTATTATTCTTAACTAGTCTGTACTAGGAGTCTTTTTCCCAGCACACTGCCCCTTGTTGGCAAAGGCACCAAATCCACTGCAATAATGGATTGAATAATCAATCTGCCTGCTTTCTTCAGAGACACAACTCCAATCCAAATGGAGCTGGATTTTTAAAACCTGACTTATTATCAATGTGAAGGTAAAACGTGGAAGTCATCAAAATGAGGAATTGTTTTCTAAAAAGTTTGTCCTTTTTTAGTTGGTGGCAGATTTAAGGGAGTCTTGTTAAATGGCTTTTTCAAAACACAAAAACAAAAGGCCTCTCTTAAAAACATATTACCTTCAATGTTAATTGGCCACATCAGAAACTTAATTATTTACTGTGAAAGCTGGAAGTAGATCAGAGTGTTTCCAGAATTAGGAGTCTTGTCTTCATGTACAGCTTCAGTTTTTTACTTTTGGAGTTATGTATATGCATTGAAAACAGATTCCTTAGGGCCTAATCCTGTAAGCTGTCATGCACTGTCTGATCCCATTGAATTCTACAGGAGTTGAGGATGCTTAGTACCTCACTGGTGCAGGCTCATTATTAGGGAAACCATTGTATGGGAAGGCTATACAGTGGAGATCTCTACAGTGAATATGAGCTCTTATCAATTGAAGTGTTTGCCAAGATGTGCTTGGCATGTGTATAGCTGAACAATGGCCTAAGGCCACCAGTCACACTTGCTGCTGGAAAACGTCAGTAAGATCTGTGACTTTATTAATGTTCCCTGTATCTCCATGTTCTCAAAGCTGCTCATACCATCCAAGGCAGTCTTGTGCACTTGTATAACACCTAAGGTGATACAGTCCAACCTATGTGTTTTAGCAGCAAGAGAGGTGGTTTAGTGATGTTTTAAAAACAAAAACTTGAATATGTCTGTAAAATAAAAAATATATTTATTAACTATGAATTGGCTGTTGTGGTGCCTAACTCTGTCTCTGATATATTTAAGAAAGCTGTGAAAATGGTTAACCCTTAGTCTCTGTCTCCACTCCATGCAGTGAAAACTCAGGAGGGGAGGATCTGTATATGTCCAGTCTCTAAAGCTTGACAACTCTCTTATATATTTTGTACATACCGCTTTGGGGCTTTGTTAGACTTCATCACAGAGCTCCTCATCTACGTTTACCAGTGCTATAGATATCGTTCTCACGGTTCAATTTAGCAGGCCTAGTAAAGACCATCAACTGTTAATCCTCTGAAGCAAGAAGAATAAGAGGAGCTAATGGAAGAGTTTCTCCTGTCAGTATCCTGCACTAGAGATGCCTTGGTTGTGTACTTTAGTTTGACATAGGCCAGGTCTACACTAGGGGACAATTAGAGAAGCCAAATGTGTGCAGATTGGCTAGAACACAGACTTGGAAGTGGAACAAACCTGTACTTTATCATAGGCTGATTGCAACCTTGGACAAGTCACTCTTCACCTCTATTCCCCCATGTCCCCTTCTTGTAAAATTCTAACAATGTCTACCCACCTTGTTGTTGAAAATACTCAGGCCTTTTTTGTAACTGACAGTTGAATGCTGCTATATTGAAAAGCAGCAATAAGGCTAGTGGGACACAGAAAATGTAGATTTCTGCTTTCTAATTGACTGTTGTACAGTTTTTCTGCAACTGGATCAGTATCATAAACAGAATTCTACCACAGACTGCATGTTGCTATGGCTTTTACATGTTATGCTGCAGGATCCCTCACTTACTCCAGCCTCACACCCCACCAGTTGATACCTAATGGCTTTGTAATTGAGTCAAGGATTACTTGAGTTGGGGCCAAACTGTTCACCACACTAATTTGTATCAATACAAGCTGTCTGAAAAGGCTAGGCCTAGTCTTGAACATGGATTAAAAACAAACCAGATTTGGCTTTTTCAGTCAAGCCTGCAGTCACAAAGCCTGCTTGCTTATACTGTGTTAGGAACTTGTTTTTAAATGGGGAATTGTTGGCAGTTAAGCTAATGAACCTGAATTGTATCCAATCTAGCCTATCCCGTGTACCTTGTAAGAAACTAGCCTGAAATTCTGCAGCAAGACTAGAACTAGCATGACAGCTGCTCTGAATAGTGGAAGTGAATGCATTGATTAGGGAATCAATGCAACATTACAGCATTCCTTATAGCAGGCCTGGACAAAATATGGCCCATAGATGCTGCAGAGAGCCCCGGGCAAGTTCCTTGCTTGCCTTGCCCCATCTGCCTGCAGCTCAGAAATGGTGTTGTGGGATGTTATTTAAAAACTCTGAATCTGGAGGAGGAGGGTGGGAAAGCTGTAGGAGCTGTGCCTGCCTTCAGCAAAATCCCATTGGCTGGCTTATGGCCAGAAACCAGCCAATGGGAGCTGCCTGAATTAATAAAAGGCGGACACAAAGTACAGTAGGCTCCAGAGCATATGGCTGCTTGCCTCTCTGGGTGGGCAGCAATGTTCCCTTCATACTGCTGGCAGCACAGCTGAAGAGAACAATCAGTGGCTCCGAGTTCTGTACAGGGAGCTTACTGACTGGGCTGGGCTGATTAATCACTTGTGAAGTTGTGTCACCATCAGTTTAGAGGGAACACTGGCAGGCGGGGGGCAGATTCAGGAACAGCTGCTGGCTGGTAAGTCTCCTGGCCAGAGCCTGCTTCTGGCATCTCAGTTCCTCCCTTCCTCAACTCTGTCCCCCACTCCTGCCCCCAAGTCCACATACCCAAATCTTCTGCCCCCATCTTGTACCCATATCCCTTCTCTGACCTGGTACCCCAATTCCCTGCCCCAGATCACAACACAAATTCCTGCTCCCCCTCCTGTACCCCAATTCCCTGCCCTAGGTCACAATCCACCCCCTGTAACTCAGTCCAGTGCCCCAGGTCACATCTGCCTCATTCACCCAAGCTCCCTCCCTTACCCCAAGCTCCCTTCTGCACCCAACCTCCATCCCAGACCCTCACTTCCTCTATTAATATGGAAGAGTGCAGTCCTTGACCACTTTCCAAATTCTTGGAGTGACCTCCCCATCAAAAATTATTGCCCACCCCTGACTTATTATGGTTCTCATGAGTCACCGTATTATATGGCCCTGTGTTGACTTTCAGTAGCATTGCAGATGTTGGCCATAGTACACTGGAGGCCTTGGCTGATGAGAAGAAACTGAGTGGGAAATCTGGCAGTTGAGAAGGTTGAAAGGTGGACTGATACCACAAAAGACAGAAATCTAGATTATTTCCCCTATTACTAAAATTCAGTGCAACAGGTATTACTATTTAAGGGGAAGTGAAGAAGATTTGGTGTCAACATCTAATTGAAATTAATGGGGTAGCTAACATCTGTGAGCTGCTGTTTCAGGCTCCTGGCAGATATTCTTGCATCAGCTTTATTTTAATTTATTTATTATTCAAGGACTAGATGGAGGTAGTGATGAATGGTGATCAGTTCCACTGCTGCTTGTTGTTTGAGGTTTTGAGACTGTCCATAGACTCCTAGGTGGACTGATTGCAAGCACGCATTCTGTTGTTCTGAATGCTGCATTGTCTCCCTATTCCTTACAGGATCCTACTCAGGTGGCCTGGTGTCCATCTTTAGTAGTCCAGACCTCTCCCAGAGGGCCTCTCCTCTTTCACTTAACTCACTCAGGACAACTTCTTTCCTCAGGATTGCTGTAGCTGTTAGTTTTCCCAGTCGTTGTACCTCTTCTACAATTCTGTAAGGAACTCAGCATGCATAGATCTTACCTCCCCTCCTCCAAATTGTTATTCTAACAGCAGCATGCCTCAGTACCAAATTAGAAATGTTAATTGACATTCCCTTGAGTAACAGGAATGAGTGGTGGAGTACTCAAACCTCTATGGCAGAGTTATGCTTTAATTTTGTTATCACCAGCTGCTGATAGAGTGGCTACAGTAAAAATAGAATAAGACTATTTTTGGATGTGTTAGCCCAATAGACTTCCATGCTTGATAGAATGACTCACAGTTTAATTAGCCCTCAGGCCCAGGAAGGCTATACAAAAAGCATACCCAATGTTTTACAGATGGCAAACTCCATGTTGCAGTCCTCTGCAACACGCGTGTTTCCCATCTCAATTTTTTTCCATGTTAAGCATCTTTGATATTGCTTTACTAAATCTATTAGTGAACATGTTTGAAAATGACACTATTTTTCTGTCTTCTCTGCAGCCATATTAACATGCTTGTTACAAAGGATAATTGTACTGTATACATCAGCTGACCTACATTCTGCTTCCAGCTAGCACATAAAAGGGACTCAAAGAAGATCTTAAAATCTACTTCCCTTTTGAAGGGACTAAGATTATATTCTTGAGTCTTTTAATTTTCCTATTTATATGTCTACTCAGCATCATCATCTAATGCTGTTAAAATAACTCTTTTTAGATGTAGATGTTAGTACAAACCTCAAATACTAATTATCTCCCCTATATCTACCTTCCATCTGTCTTACCTAAATACATTTAGTAGAGGATTGCAGCTAGATAATTAATATTCCTATCTCTTCTGTATATGCAGTGCATTTAGTTTATGCTCTGTTTAATTAGTGATTATTTCCCAAAAACTAGAATTCTCTCAATTTTTCAGTACTTATGAATATGCTATAGCTCAGAAATATATTGCTTCTAAATGGTTCCAGTACTAACTGAAGTCCTATATGTCCAGTGAGCAGGGTGAGTGCATGTAATAATAGTGTTAAGTACTATGCAACACCTTACTTTATTTTTTACCTGAAGGATCATCCATAGTCATGAAAATTATATATTAATGGGCTAGTCAATGCTTGGCTTGAGTCTACCAGGTATTTGTTGTTACTAGTTATTGTAGTCTTGGTGGTAAGCATTAGGGATGTAAGCAAGTGGTTGACTAGTTGATTACTCACATCCCCCACACTTTCTTGCTGCCTCTATCAGATGTAGCAAGGGGTGGGAGTAGAAGCAGGAGCTGGTGCTGAGGGGAGACGCTTAAAAGCCAGTTTCCTCCAGCAACACCTCCATGGTGCCAACTCCTCTCTCCCCATCCCTCCCTCCCTGCTGCTGCCTCTATCAGAGTACTCTATCAGGGTATGTCTACACTGCATCCCTAGTTTGAACTAGGGATGCAAATGGAGACAATCGAAGTAGTTAATGAAACGGGGATTTAAATATCCCGCGCTCCATTAACATGATCTCGCCGGCGCGCTAGTTCGAATCACAGCTGATTCGAACCAGGAAGTGCGCGCCGGGACGCGTTAGTTCGGACTAAAGCCCTTAGTCCGAACTAATGTTACTCCTCATTTTTTGAGGAGTAACATTAGTTCGGACTAAGGGCTTTAATCCGAACTAACGCGTCCCGGCGCGCACTTCCTGGTTCGAATCAGCTGTGATTCGAACTAGCGCGCCGGCGAGATCATGTTAATGGAGCGCGGGATATTTAAATCCCCGTTTCATTAACTACTTCGATTGTCTCCATTTGCATCCCTAGTTCGAACTAGGGATGCAGTGTAGACGTACCCCCAGAGGCAGCAGCGCAAAGGGTGGGGGAGACACAGGGGGCCTCTGTGAAGCAGCCCCTGTCCACAGGCAGCCTGGGCTGGTGTGAACAGGGGCTGCTCCAGCCAAGCAGACAGCCTGGCTCAGTCCCGGCCTCCTGTGCCTCTGTAGTTTACATTGTACTAAGAGTTGGACATGCGAACAGCCCGGCTTCTACTGCATTTAAACTGCAAAGGCACAGCAGGAGTAGCTCCTGGATCTGGGGTGAGCTGTGCTTGCTCAATCCTGGGTCATGACAAGTCCCGGACTTAACCCCACTGTACCTCTACAGTTTAAATGTAACAGAAGACAGATTGCTTGTGGGCCCAGCTCCTACTACATTTAAACTGCAGAGGCGCCTCAGGGATAGCTCCTGGACCCAGCATGAGCCGGGACCGAGACGCTTCCCTTATCGACTAATTGTGTAGTCAACAGAATTTTTATTGATTACACAATTAGCCAATTACCTGCCTCTTAACATCCTTAGAAGGCATTAGGCTATTGAACAGATGATGTCAGGCTAATGTATTGCCATCATCTGAGCAATTTCCGATTTGCTTCAGTTTCTGGGTTTCTTTTAAGATCTGGACATTTCTAGTATCCAATCACTGCACAACAAAATACACTTTAGATTTAAATGTAAATTTATTCAAATGTAAACATTTTTCTGTGTTGGTAATTTTTATGAACACTTTTGTAGATAGTGTAAATAGTAATAAATGTCATATCCTTCTAGTCTTTGAAAATCCCCTCTTTTCCCAGGCACAGAGGTGAGTGGAAAAACTAATACAGGCAGTCCCCGGGTTACGTACAAGATAGGGACTGTAGGTTTGTTCTTAAGTTGAATCTGTATGTAAGTCGGAACTGGCGTCCAGATTCAGCCGCTGCTGAAACTGACCGCAAGTTCTGACTTACATACAGATTCAACTTAAGAACTCCAAGCGTCCCCAAGTCAGCTGCTGCTGAAACTGATCAGCGGCTGATTTCAGGAAGCCTGGGGCAGAGCAACTCTGCCTCCGGCTTCCTGTAGTCAGCGCTGGTCAGTTTCAGCAGCGGCTGACTTGGGGACGCCTGGGGCAGAGCAGCTGGGGTGCTGCTGGGTTGCTCCCAACCCAGCAGCACCCCAGCTGCTCTGCGCCAGGTGTCCTGATCCAGCCACTGCTGAAACTGACCAGCAGCGGCTGAATCAGGACGCCTGGCGCAGAGCAGCTGGAGTGCTGCTGGGTAGGTCCAGTAGTGCCCAGAGTGGCGCTGCAGGACCAACTGGCAGCGCCCCAGCTGCTCTGCCCCAGGGTCCACAACAAAAGCCTGGTCTGCTGGGACGGGGCACACTAGGTGCGCCCCCCCCCAGCAGACCAGGGACACGGGGAGCAAAGCCGCAGAGGCAGCGGGGTGCCGCGCCTCTGAGGCTTTGCTCTGGCAAAGCCTCAGAGGTGCCGGACCCTGCCGCGGCTGCGGCTTCACTCCCAGTGTCCCTGGTGTGCTGGAGACGGTCCCTAGCAGACCAGTGACACCGAGAGCGAAGCCGCAGCAGTGGTGGGTTCCCGCGCTTCTGAGGCTTTGCCCGCGCAAAGCCTCAGAAGCGTGGGAACCCGCCGCTGCTGCGGCTTCGCTCCCGGTGTCTCCGGTCTGCTGGGGACCGTCTCCAGCAGACCAGGAGCACCGGGAGCGAAGCCGCAGCCGCGGCGGGGTCCCGCGCCTCTGAGGTTTTGCTCTGGCAAAGCCTCAGAAGTGTGGGAACCTGCCGCTGCTGTGGCTTCGCTCCCAGTGCCCTTGGTCTGCTGGAGACGGTCTCCAGCAGACCAGGGGCACCGGGAGCAGCTTTTCTCGCCCCAGAGGTCGAGGCGGCGGATCGCTGCCTGCAAGCTCCAGGGCGAGAAAGCCCCGTTCGTAAGCGTGGATCCGACATAAGTCGGATCTGCGTAAGTCGGCGACTGCCTGTAATCTTTCTTCTACAGGGCATGTCTTGCATATGGTTCAATGAAAGACTGAAAATAGCTATAGCAATATAAAAAATAGTTTATTCCATACTATATCTGCCTGGATATGTCTAGAGGAAGTATGCCATCCTTAACAGGAGGTAAAAAAAACCCCACTTATTCCTTAATACAAACATTGAAAGAAATGTTTTTTTAAAAGCAAAATATGCAAATACACATTCTTGTGATAATGTCTGTTCTCTACAGTGAAACTGATGCTTTGCTTTTAATGTTTCTTCTCCAGGGCTGCAACTTGCTGAGCAGATGTGGCTCAATTTTCAGTCATGTTCATTTTCCAGATTTGAAAAAGAACCTGTAGTAAGAAGGGGACAGTGGAGGAGTGGAAGCATCTTACAAAAAAGAGAGACTACTACTGCCAATTGATTCTGTCTAGCCAACATAATGGGGAGGGCTGTTTTAAGAAGTTATAAGAATAGAACTTGATCAGGCTCTGGCTGTGTATTGCCACTTGAATCCCATCACAAATAAACCTCAGGAGATAGTCAGTGCACAACACAATGTGGAAATTCTTAGTGCCTGTGGTGGGGGAGGCAATGGTGCAAAACAGTTTAATGATTAGCTCTGAAAGATTAGTAATTATTGTCTTGGATTCAGCCTCCTTGATCCAAGAAACATATATGATTTAATGTGTCCCCTGGCTCAGACCTTAACTGAAGCCTTGTTTGTGTAGCAGGGATGAAGTCTTTGGCCTTACAAGATGCTTTTCACAGGCACAGGGCAAATCACTCCTTCCTTTGCTGTTATGCTAGTATGTGAAGCACCAGCCCTGTCCAGAAGATAAGGTTAGGGAGCTGGGTAGTAAGACAATGGGCTCTCTTCCTCTGTCTACTGCTGACATGCTGTGACTTCAGCCAAATCACTTCATCTGTGCTCCAGTTTCTCCCTCAAATTCTAATGCCCGCCTTTATAAAGCACTTTTGAGTTCTACACATAAAGGGGACTATAAAACTATAAAGTTTTAATGTTATTTTACTGCACTGATATAGTTTGTAAAGCAGTCTGAGATGCAATTTCATATTCCTAGAGGAGGAAACAAGAACAGAAAGCTGAGCCATGTCATTTAAGTGTTAATTTCCCTTTCATTTTGCAAAAAGTACTCCAGGATTTGACCTGGGGCCATTCTTAAGAACCCCTCTCCTCGTACACAAGCACTGCTAATAGTTTAGACAGATTGTCTCTGATACCTTTAATTTAATGCTGTTTAAGCAAAGTGTTCATTCTGTCTGTGTCTAGTCAGCCTATCCCTACCGTGAAATTGACTCTCAAGTTAAGTGAAGCAGCAGTTACTTTTTACCAGCTTATCAAAGAGGACCTATGTGCAGCTTCAATATGAACCAAGTTAGCCTCAGCCACTAAAAGCTCATGGCTGAGCTACACAGTCGGTCACTATTTCTAATGCTCATTTAATCTTTTCATGTCTCTTGTCACTAGTGCCCATTGCAATATGTATTACAAAAAGAGCTAACTGTCCTTGTTGTCAATGGAAGGTAGTGTCTTTCAGTAGTTTGGAAACTCTACAATGTAACAATCTGAGTATTACTGTAGCCCCTTGATGCCTTGTCCTAGATATTGTACAAATGCAAATAAAAGTCAGTTCCTGCACTGAAGAACTTAGTCTAAATAGACAAGACCAATAAACAGTGTGAAGGAGGTAGAAGCATACAGGTGAAGTGATTTTCCCAAGGTACAAAAACAAGTTGAGGGACAGAGCTGAGCCTAAGAACCAGTTTATCAGACCTGCCGCCCCCCAGTGCAACAATTTCATCAGCCCATGATGCATCACAGTGGTAGGCTTCTGAGGCTACCAAATTCTGGTTGACTTAAGTGGGGGGGTTGACTGCTGGAGGACTCTAGTAACAGTCCTTACATTTTATAATGGGGAGGAGGGTGTTTGTGAGAGATCAAGTATCCCATCAAGTCAGCCCACTGTTATAAAGTGCTGCAAGAGCAGTGACAATACTTACAGACGTTTTATGATTGTTTTCTCTTCATTAGTCTTGCTTGAGCCAGAAGGATTGCAGACAGTGGATTCCTTTTGCATTGGTCCAGCCTGGTCCTCCTTCTGTGAAATGAGGCCACTAGCAAAAGAGGGAGATGGATTTTTTTTTAATCTGTGCTGCACATACATACTCAGTCTCTCCTTCATTGTGCATATTGAACCTGTTCTTCATTCTGGCAGCATGAGGCAACTGAGCAGATGATGTCACAATATCCTGCTAATGATTGCAGCGCTGTCATGCTTGTTGGGTGTGGTGTCTTTGCACCTTTCCTTTGTGGGTAAAAACAATGTTATACTAGTTTTAGTTTGCTGAAAAAAATGCTTCTAGGAATTCTCCTGTGGGGGTTTGTAAAGCTAGGGCATGCAAAATACAGCTGCTAATGTCTTTAACATAGGTACCAATTCAGAAAGCTCCTAACTTGTGCTGAATAGGAACTCTGATTTCTCAAGGAACAGGCAGCCTGGACTAATGATATTAGTGAATCACTCTTATTTTAGTTGTGCCCAGTAGAGTAATTTAGTATGTGGGCATGGAAACCTATTCCTTTAAAAATACAACTCACATCTTTAATGCACTATCCAGCCACTAAAACATTCTCCGTGGCTATGTCTACACTACAGGCTTCTTGTACAAGAACTTTTTGCGCAAGAGTTCTTGTACAAGAGTGCATCCATACTGCCATGTGTTTTTGTGCAAGATGGCCATTTTAGCAAGAAACCCCTGTTCCTGTCCACACTAGCCTTTTTGATCAAGAGCTCTTGCACAAAAAGGCTTGTGCCTCGTGGGGAGAGGAATAACTCTTGTGCAAAAAGCCCTCTCTTCTGATGATCTACTGTAAACTTTCTTGCACAAGAACGGGCTTCTAGAGACACTCCACAAGTTTTTGTGTAAGAATGGCCATTCTTGTGCAAGAAGACTGCAGTTGAGACATAGCCTGTGAGTCTTAAATTCAAAGAGTGATATTTTGTGCTACACACATGTGCTATGTAACAATGCATATGGATGGATACACACAAAATTCTAAAACAGTTACTTTTTTCAAAAGTCCCATATATACTGTTATAAAAGGAGAGGGGTCCATCATGCCATCTGTCACAGAGAACATCTGCCGTACAGCTATAGCACTGTCAGTGCCAGGATATTAGAGAGACAAGGTGGGTGAGGTAGTATCTTTTATTGGACCAACTTATGTTAGAGGGGCAAGGTTTAGAGTCACACAGAGCTCTATGTGGCTTGAAAACTTGTCTCTTGCATCAACAGAAGTTGGTCCAATAACACAATAGCTCACCCACCTTGTTTCTATAATTTAGCTTAGAATATTTTATAAGACCCCCACTGATAGGTATTATAAGCTTAAATACCTTCCTATGGAGTATTACATAATGTTATAATACTTAGGGGAGAACTGATTTTAATCAAAAGTTGTGTTTGTAAAGCTCCTTTCACTCAAGTATCTCATAGCACTAAATTTTAAAGTTGGTTACGTATGTGCAGGTCCAGGGTATCTCTAGCACAGTCAGTCAGATTTACACAGGTTTAAAAGAAGATTGTGGCCCTAATCAGGGAAGATCGTCAAGACCTATGTGTCACCTTCCCCATGTCACTTTTGTTCCCTGCACTGGAAATGTTCAGCAGTTAAAGCCTTTGGGGATATAGCTGCACCAGTGCAAACCCCTACTAAAAAAAACCAAAGCCACAATTTGACCCAACGTGGCTACTTCTACTTGGGCTGGGATAAGCATCACCAGTGCCTATAGGCTTTGCTGACCTGTACAAGGGAATTTTGTGGCTGGGTAAAGGGAACTTAGATCCACACCACTTCAGCCATCACTGCACTGACCTAGCCTGATCATGCATATCTTGAGATCTAAGGGGGTCAAAGCCCACAACGGGCAGATAAGCAATGCTGTTCAATGTGGGCATGGAAACATACTCCTTTAAAAATACAAACTCATATCTTTAATGCATTATCCAGCCATTCTCTGCGAGTCTTAAATTCAGTTTGATAGTTTGTGCTACACACATGCTATGTAACAACGCATACGGACGGATACACATAAAATTCTAAAACCATTATTTTTTTTTAAAAAATCCCATATATACTGTTATAAAAGGAGAGGAGTTCATTATACCATCTGTCACAGAGAACATTTGAGAAGTTTCTAGGGGGAGGCATGCCCCCAGCCCCACCTACAACCCTGCTGCTGAGGCCTTGCCCCTCCACTCCTACTCCCATGGGGAGGAAAGGAGGAGCAGTTGGCCAAGCATGCATGCTGCCCCACCACCACAGGTAGGGGAAGAGCACATGCACATGCCCCCCAGCATTCCTAGAGCAGGGGAAATGATGCACAGCCACAATCCCATGCCCCCAGGAGCAGTGGGAAGGGAAGTGGCCGCATGGCCCAAGCCTCCCCACTCCTGGGAACAGCCAGGAGGGAGAAGGCCACGTGTACATCTACTGTCACAACAGGACTGGTAATGCTAGTATTTATAATTCTTTGTTTTATATCTGATTCCTTCAGTTGGGTTTTTTGTGCCTTAGGCCCCTTGTTAGAGGTTACCATGAAAATCAAAACACAATTTTTCCTCTTGATTTGCTTGAACTGAAACCTATTACTAATATTATTAATTGGTAGAGTCCCACAGCTCATGATCCACTTATGAATTAATCATTCACGTGGTTAATTTGTAACTTGGATTCCAGTGAGCTGTGTTAGGCAATTGGCAAGTCCAGAGCCAAATGAGCCATTAATATGTGCCTGAGATAACTTAGTACAGCCTTCCAGCTGAGCTGGGGAGAGTTAGTCCTTAACTGCATTGTTTGGAGAGGGCAGCTCTGAAACTAGCTTCTCAGCTATAACTTGCATTATGCATGCGAGTTACAGAAGTGTACACAGGGTGGACTTATTATTAGTTGTGTTATACTATCACATGGGGACCTCAACTGATCAGAGCCCCATTGTGCCATCCACTCTACAAAGAGGCTACGTCTAGACAGGCATGATTTTCCGCAAGTATTTTTAACGGAAAAATTTTCCATTAAAAGCATTTGCGGAAAAGAGCGTCTAGATTGGCACGGACGCTTTTCCGCAAAAGCACTTTTGCGGAAAAGCGTCCGTGCCAATTTAGACACGGTTTTGTGCAAGAAAGCCCCGATCGCCATTTTCACCACCGGGGCTCTTTTGTGCAAAACAAATCTGAGCTGTCTACACTAGCCCTTTTGCGCAAAAGGACTTTTGCCTGAATGGGAGCAGCATAGTATTTCCGCAAGAAGCACTGATTTCTTACATGAGATCGTCAGTGTTCTTGCGTAAATTCAATTGGCCAGTGTAGACAGCTGGCAATGTAGACAGCTGCCAGTCTAGACACAGCCAGAAAGTAAAAATCAGCCCTTGTTTCAAACAGCTTATGGTTTATTTAGTCCAACGAAAGTCTGGGAGCTAAAAACAGAACCAAAAAGAGGTGATGTGATTTTTCCCACAAAATCACACAGCAGATCAGTGGCAGTGCCAGGAACAGAACCCAGGTCATGAGAGTCAGGGCCAACCCTATATCAAATGGTGCTCCAAGGTGCATTTTTAATGTCTTCCTACTTGTTAACCCCTTGAACACTTACTTTATTGTATTTGTAGCCCATTTCACAACGCTGATGCCTGATTTACATGCATGATTTACCCCTGCCATATAAGACAATATATTGGCATACTAGGATCTGTAAATCTATGTTTATTCATGCCATATATAAGCAAATATGGAATATCTGAGCCATGTTACTTCCAAATTCTATTTTCCCTTTTGTCACTGTGATGGATAGGAGTAGTGCTGGCCAGTATTTGGTGACTCAAGGGTTAAACTCAGGTAGCTAAGGGTGTTGACATGGAGCCAGAAGAACCAATGGTATTGGTCCACATCCCGCAGAGCAGCAGCCTCTGTCCCAGCAACCGTGGGCCCACTGCGGGCAGAGGCTGCTCTGACCAGGCAGCCAGCCTGGCTCTTAGAGCATTCAAACCGCAGAGCCACACTGGGGGTAGATCCTGGACCCAGCATGAACCAGGCCTGAGCTAGGATGCCTTCCATTATTGAGTAATCGATAAAAACTCTATCAACTACTTACTTAGCCAATTAAGTGCATCTTAACATCCCTATTCTAAAAAGCTTTTATGCTATATATAGCATTACTGAAATGCACACATCTTTGAGGCGAAGGGGTAGTAATGAAACTAGCATGCACCATTCTGCACAACAGAAGGGAAATTTTAATTACAGTCACCCCAGAAACCTCCTTGCTCTTAGGACAAGTGGCCTAGGATACCTCAAGACTGAGTTTCATAAAAATTCTTGTGTGCAATTAGTATGACTGCATGTATGAATAAGGTACTTGCACTCACACATGACCAGTCAGGCATAGCTAACACCAATGTTTTTTTGTGGCAGTATGCACAGGTACGGCATACCGGCACCTTTTTTGGGGAGCACTTGCGCTGCACCCCTTTCCCCCGGCACAGCCTCCTGCTGGCCCTGGGAGCATTCGTGCTGTGCTGCTTTCTCTCAGCACAACCGCCAGCTGGCCCTTGGAGCACTGGCACTGCACCGCTTTCTCCCAGCACAGTCCCGAGCCTGACTGACTCTTTCTGTGGGAACAGCAAGATGAAAAATGTGCTTTTCGCTTATGCGCATACGTATGTCAACGTGATATAGGAAGAAGGTGGGGGGAGGCATTTTTCAAATGTACTTTCCTCAAGAAATGAGTACTGGCACCTTTTGTTTGTTTGTTTGTTTGTTTACAGAAAAACACTGGCTAGCACACTGGATTTGTGTGCTCAAATTCCTATTTTACACACATGATTGAAGTAACTTCATGCAGATGTTGATGTGTGCAATTACACATTTTTAATTCACACAGAATAGGCAGGACTTCAGTTGTCAGGCTGATTTATATAGAAAATTCTGCGTGAAACCCTCACTCTGTGCCTCCTCTCTGCTTGCTTGTTTTGCCTGGCACTGTTAGGAAGGGGTGGGCAAAAAAGGGCCTCCGTGGGCCAGATCCAGCCCACCAAGCAAGTTGATCTGGCCTGTGGAGGCCCTGCCACTCCCTCAGGCCCCAGCTCAATCAGGGCCCTGGGGTCACCTCCCACCCTGTGGAGGTCCTGCCACTCCCTCGGCCCCCAGCTCAATCAGGGCCCTGGGGTCACCTCCCACCCTGTGGAGGCCCTGCCACTCCCTCGGCCCCCAGCTCAATCAGGGCCTGGGGGTCACCTCCCACCCTGTGGAGGCCCTGCCACTCCCTCGGCCCCCAGCTCAATCAGGGCCCGGGGGTCACCTCCCACCCTGTGGAGGCCCTGCCACTCCCTCGGCCCCCAGCTCAATTAGGGCCTGGGGGTCACCTCCCACCCTATGGAGGTCCTGCCACTCCCTCGGCCCCCAGCTCAATTAGGGCCTGGGGGTCACCTCCCACCCTGTGGATGCCCTGCCACTCCCTCGGCCCCCAGCTCAATCAGGGCCCGGGGGTCACCTCCCACCCTGTGGATGCCCTGCCACTCCCTCGGCCCCCAGCTCAATTAGGGCCTGGGGGTCACCTCCCACCCTGCAAGGAGTGTGCGGTGCTTAAAAGCACTGCATACTCCTTCCTTCGGATGTGCTCCCCCTACTCCCAAGCCCTGATTGGCCGGGGGGGGGGGCATGCAAAGTCTCCTCCTGCCCTGAGAGGGGTGCAGCACTTCTAAGCACCACACACTCCTTGCAGGACGGGCAGGGTGGAAGGAGACTTCACATGCTCTCCTAGTCCCCAGACCAATCAGGGCTTGAGGGTGGGGAGAACGCGTGAAGTCTCTTTCTACCTTGCAAGGGGCTCAGCAGTTAAAGTCAACTGCCAGCTGCTGCTCAGCTGGTGATTGACTCTAAAGCCTTCACTTCCTTGCAGGGCAGGGACAGGGAGTGAGAAACTTCACATGCTCCCTCTCCCCAGGCCCTGCTTGACCTGGGGGCAGCAGGAGGAAGCACGCGAAGTCTCTGCCCCCTGCCAGAGGGTTCTTGGGGGGAGGGGAAGGCAAAGTTTTTGAGCACTCCCCCACCCCCCAGACCAATCAGGGTCTGTGGGTGGGAAACAGGGCCGGCTCTATGGAGCGCAGAGTCCGATTCCGGGGGTGGAGCCACACAAGCGTGGGGCCCCAGGCGGTACAGCACATGCGTCGCATGCCCTGGATGTCACGACGCATGCGCAGTGCGCCCAGGAGTACAAGGCATGCGTGGCCCCCCCGGGTGTATGGTGCATGCGCCATGCACCCGGGACGTCACAGTACATACTCCATGTGCCCAGGGGCCCTGCACAAGCGGCATGCTCCCGGTGCACTGCGCATGCACCGTGCTCCCGGCGCATGCGTCACTTCCCTGCGTGTGGGGCCCCACGCCGAGGAATTGGCTGAATTGGCCTAAGGCTGGCCCTGGTGGGGAAGCACGAAAGTGTTCTGGCTCTGCCCCTTCCACCTGAGGCCCCGCCCCTTTTTTTGAAGTGGCCCCCAATCAAAAATTATTGCCTACCTCTGCTGTAAGGTGTTAGGGGCAGGGACAGCCTTACATCTTCCTTTTATATATATTAACAGGGGGGGTGTGCACTCCCTGCTTCTTATGTTCGCCAACAGCTCTCTTGCTGGCCACTTTTGTGGCCAGAGAGCCTGTTAATCTTGCACTGAGCCTGGCTATGCTCTCCATGGCCCCTAGTCACTCGTACCGTTCTCCACTCCCACCCACCACATCCCCTGGAAGGGCCTCTCTGTCCGAACTCTCTTGGTCCATCCCACCTGAACACACTCTTCTAGCATCAGCCAGCTCTCCCCACCACCCACCACCACACCCTTCCTGCTTCTGCCCAACCTTTCAATGAAATAGTTTGTTCGCATGCAGAGTTCGGAGCCTCTCCTGGCAGCGAGTGCAGGGAAAGGTTATGCTCTGCAGGCTTGTGAACCTCAAGTGTAACCAAAAACAATCAGTAAAACGGGTCCCAACTCCAAACGAATTTCCTGGGCACCCAGCTCGCTAGCAAGGGACAGGGGCTGAGTTATGTGTGAGCAGCCAGGTAGAGAGAGAATTCCCCGCTCTCCGCACCCAGTTACTGCCCATCTTTTCATGGCGGCAGCGCTCCAGATGTGTCCTTCCAGCTGGCAAGTGAATTCCCACCATGGTGCTGGGACATGCTCCATGTGGACAGGGAGCAATGGAGAGACATGGAACCATGGGGGAGCCCCAGCTTTATGCACCTGCGCCCTACTGAGAACCAGATTTGGGACACATGGGAAGAGAGACTGATGGGGTAATCTGGGCTGCTAGTCCTTATCCCAGAGCTCCATGGCCCATAGTCCACCCCGCTCCTTCCATCCCTACCCACAACTCCATTCCTACGCCTCCATCCTCCTGCCTCTATTCCCACACCCACCCATCCTTCCCTAACTCCTCCCCTTCCACACCCCACACTGCCCATCCCCCTGCCTCCATTCCTATATCCTCACCCTCACCATTCCCCCTTACTGCACCCCCCCATTCCAATATATACTATCCCCCTTCCTCTCTCCCTACACACACCTTGCCCCCTTCCACAAATTTGTCAAGCTATGCACTTGGGCTCAGCACAGCCTTTCCAAATGGGCCCATTGGGGTTTGTGAAACACCAAGTGAATGGCCTTTGGGGCAGCTTTGCTCCGTGGTAAGCCCAGGGAGCCTGGAGCATAGAGTGGCTGCTCTGGAGAGCAAGGAAAGCAGACAGGGTGCAGCATAACCACACTGTCCCCAAAGGGCCAGATGTGCAGTGTGACCAAGATCTGCCCAGCTTGTGGTAAGCCTGGGAGAGCCCGCCTGAGCCAGGGACCTGGCCCCAATGCTCAAGTAGGTGCACCCATTCTCTACAAAACTGGGGTGCAGTGCTGTGAGCCGGGTCCAGAGGTAGGTGGGGCTCCAGCTGGAAGGGGACAATGCTTTGTAGACAGAGGGGCAGACAAGGTGCCTTTGAGGGCAAGGCCTTCCCAAGGGGCCCCAAGGGGCTCTGAGGCTCAGTGGGGGCAAACCCCCCAAAAGGCTGCACCTCCACAGCATTCACTGGAGCCTGGGTGTCTTGGGAGGGGAGCTGTCAGTCAGGGGCCCTGCCCACTCCCTGGGTATCTTTGGGCAGGAGACCCCACTCCATCTATGGACCCCCAACCCCTCACTGCAGGAAAAAATTAGTATGGGTTCTTTTGAAAAAGAGTTGTTTTTTTTTTTTTTCAAAAAAACTACGTCTAGACTGCGCTTTCACTTTTGAAAAACCTTTTTTCAAAAAAGTGCTTGGACACAAATATGCAAATGAAGCATGGGATATTTAAATCTGTGCTTCATTTGCACTTTCGATTTGCCTAATTTACATTCCTCTTTCAAAAGAGGAGTGTAGTCTAGACATAGCCCTAATGACTTACCTCTTACAGCACTGTAGTTCCTCTTGTGCAATAAGAAGTTGTGCTTTCAGCTGGTTACGTTCCTGCAGCACATCTCTCAACTCCTGCAATGTGAACCGTGGACGATTTGGATCTGTGAGATCTATTATCATTTTGTCTGGTCCAAGGCTCAGCTGCAGAACAAAAGGCAACAGTTTAAAAAACAAACCTTAATGACACAACATGCCCAGTTACTCCATAGCTGAAGTCAGGCTGTACCTTCAATAAGGAATCAGTTTGACCAATCAATAGTAATTTCCATACTTTATAGACATTACAATCTTGATCTCTCATACCATTTAGGTGCGAAATAATTATTATTTGTATTTCAGGAGCACCGATGGGCCCCATTGTCCCAGGTACTATATACACATAGTAAGATGGTTCCCTCCTCAAAGAGTTTACTTATAAACTGACTAAGGAAGTGCTATTATTCCCCAATGTCACAGACAGGAACTGGAAATCCAGAGATTTGCCTGAAATCTGAGCAAAGCCAAGAACTGAACCTAGCTTTCCTGAGTTCCAGCTTTAGGCTTAAACCACAAGGCCATTCTGCCTCACACAGTTAATTTGCACAATCCCAGTGATTTCAACATGTGTACAAATGAATAAATAGGTACTTTTGTATGAGCAATTGTATGTAAAAGATAGTTGTGCAATATACATTTACAATACAAGAAAATCAGGGCCTGGATGTTTGAACTTCTCTCTTTCAGCATGACTCTATCCAGTCAATCTATACCCTGTCCTTTCAATAAAAGACAGTACAGAGCTGGTCTCTGCTTGGGCAAGGGGTTCAGAATTTTCAAGAGGGATGAAAAGTAAACTTCTCTAATAGGACCTGTTTGCACAATGACTTGAATCATGCTAGCAAAAGTGCTTTTTAGTGTATTGTAGTAAAACAGTCTCCCATTGGTAGAAATGTTTGATGCTGAGAATTCTACTAGCCTCAAACTAAGCTATAGCCTACCATCATGAGTTTGACCTCAGTCATTTCTCACCAGAGCTGTAACTCTGTCAATGTGTTAAGTGTGGGCCAAATACATGGGGATTCTCCATCAGAATCTTTACTAGTGTAAAATGTAGTTAATAAAGCCCATGCCTCCATATTGTTTCCCAAAGTGTATTTTGCACAATAAGCAGTTCAGTTTCTAAGGTTGCACCTGTCTTTATACCTACCTGCTCTGCCTTCCCTGCTGGGCACTCTTTTCTGAGTCCTTCCACCTCCTTTTTGAGATTGTCTCTCTCCATCTTCAGCTCCTCCACTGTCAAGTTGCTCTCATTCACCAAAGCTTCCAACATTTCCAAAATCCTCACTATCTTAAACTGCAATTGGCCAGTCCTACTAGGTTCACTTCTTATTGTCAGAAGCTCCCTGCCCACCACATAGGACATGTCATAGACATCCTCTGCTGTCAGATGGAAGGGGCTCTTCTCAAAGGCGTTTTCAGGGCCAGGCTCCTCCTTCTCTTCTCCCTCCTCTTGGTGCTGATGATCCTGCATGTGAAGCCCCCCGGGGACACCCAATACTATTGATTCCCTCCTTTAGGGGAAGGGCTGGTTTCAGACCTGCTGCTGCAATTACAGCCTGCTTTTGGTTGCTATCTCCAACGACTTCCGTCCTCCCCAGTGAAACTTCTTAGCTTGTGACCAAGTCCTTTCCTCTGCCTCCAGGGGAAGCTCCTGGGGGCCAATCAGATAACCAGGTCAGCAGGCTGGGGTGGGGCTAAAAGAGTAACAATGTAGCCATGTGGGAAGTGAGGCTGGTTCAGGGGAGTGGGCTGAAACGCGGCAGCTTCCCGGCTAGCTGAGTGGCCTCTGCTCTGGTTCCTATGCAGTGTCCAGGAGAAAGATTGGCTGCAGGGTGATTGATAGCCTGTGGGCGCGTGTGTTTTATTGCTGGTTGTTCAGGGAAATCTACCCCGGCAGACCAAATGTTTTGTTGCGAGGGGCAGGGCTGGGGCTCTCGTGGGAGTGGTCTGTGCTGAAGTAGAGGGGCAGATATACAGGGAGGGCAGCTGGACATCTCCCGCTGCATTGTGCAAGAGCTATGATAAAACAAGCATTGGCCAAGGCAGAGCGTCGGTTCGCTCTGGATAACAGGGCAGTTTCCATGGGGAAGCCTCAGGGTGGGGAAGGATGTAATGGGCCTCACAGATCCAGACACTCAGGTCAGCCTCCAAAAGCTTGAGCCGGGGTTGCCATGGGATTTAAAGGCCTCCCCTGTCGCTGCTCCGCATCGTGCATACAACCCGATTCGGATTTACAAGTAAAATCCGCTCTCCGGATTCCTAGCTCTGCGGCAGCTCCGCTAGTTCAAGCCCCCGCGTCTGGAAAAAGGTCCTGGCAACTGCCAGGCATGACGGCTCCTCTGCAGTGCAAAGCTCTTATTGTCTCAGCCATTGCACGGTGGAATGAAGCATCTGGGCTAGTTCTGCGAGGAAGGACTCTGCCCGGGAATCCCTGTGCTGATGGGACGTTACTGTAAATTGTGGGGAGATCCAACAACATGGAAGCCTCCTGACGCTGCCTCCCCCGGACAGGGGATTTAGCGGCTGCAGCCAGGATAAGACATCTGCAGCCAGACCTTTCAGCAAGGGACTAGCGAGACAAAGGCATCTGCTAGATTCTCCGAAAAGGAGTCAGCATTAAAGCAAATACATCTGCAGCCAGATCCTCCAGCAAAGCAAAAGTATCAACCGCCGGCCGCCTCCAGCAGGGGATTAGAAAATACATCTACCATCTCCTCTTTCCCCCAGCAAGGGAAATGCATCTGTAGACAGCCCCTCCTCGACTCAGCAAGGCAAACGCATTTGCTTTTCTGGAGCGCCACGTTCGGACTGGCTTTGTGCCCGGCCGGGGCGCCGCGTAGCTTGCACAGAGCGCGCTGCCCGCGGGGGGGGGGGGGGGGGCACAAGTAACAGCCGCTCTAACTCTGCGGGGGGAGGGGGAGTTGCTCCTCGGAGGCGCTCTGCGCGTGGCGCGCCAATCAGCCCTTGCTACGCGTCGCCTGCCCGCAGCCGTTGGGCGGAGAAACCGTCGCTCAGCGCGCGCGGGCCGTGCGGCAGGGGAGTCAGTGAGTGGGAGGAGGGGCGGGCTCGGCACCCCGCGGTGTTCAGGTCAGTGGGCCTGGCCTGCGGGAGGGGCGGTGGGAGTCAGACTTGTATAGGGCGCTGGCTGGGGGGGAGGCTGGGATCGGCGGTCGGGCGATCGGCGCGGGGGGTGCAAGGCCTGAGCCGAGGGGGAGGGGCGTGCTGACTAATTTCTCCTTTAAAAAAATCCGCGTCTCTGAGGAGATTTTGGGGTGGGGGGGGGGCTGAGCGTCCCCCGGGCTCTTGGCAGCGCGTGCGGGCAAAGCCGGGCAGGAGGGGACCGAGCTGGCTGCCGCAGGGTGTAAAGGGGAGGCGCTGCAAAGCCCAGGGAAGGGCTGATTCGGGCTCCGACGCACGTGGCCCCCGCCGAGCGGCCCGTGGGAGGCTTTGGGCCTCTTTCTAAACCCACCCCCACGGCCAGAGCGCCTGCACGACGCGCCCCTAAAAATAATAACGCGGCAGCGCTTCCTCCCACCAGGCAGCAAACGCTGCCCGCCTCCATGGGGACTAAATTGCTGCGCACAGGGGGCTGGCGCTTGGGGGAGGCTAGCTGAAAAGAGCATTCCAGTGGAGTCAGCTTTTAATTAGTCTTGTAAGGGATTTTTTGTCATTTCTGCGGAGCTCAGTGTGGCTTATTAGGAGACAGGGTGACTAGGGTTTTCTGTGCCTCTTGGGGCCTGTGGAAGAGGAGTGTCCTGATTTTCCCATCTATAAGATGGGGATGAGCCTGTGGTGGAGTGTTATCAGCTCATTCATGTCTGTAAAATGCTTTAATATCCTGGCATGGAAGATGCTATAGGCAAATGCCAAGTATCACCATTAACTGCATCTTCCAATGCACCTGTAGTGGGGAACATTTGTACAGTGTTAACTAGTATGATTGATGCTTGTGTTCCCTTCAGAAAATGAACGAGTGGGCGCCCATAGCAAAGGAGTATGACCCCCTCAAAGCAGGGAGCATTGATGGCACAGATGAAGAGCCTCATGACCGTGCCATCTGGAGAGCCATGTTGGCACGGTATGTACCCAATAAGGGGGTTACAGGAGATCCCCACCTCACTCTCTTTGTAGCAAGATTGAATCTACAAACCACTGAAGAGAAGTTGCAGGAAGCCTTTTCCAGATATGGAGACATAAGGAAGACTCGTCTGGTTAGAGACTTGGTCACAGGCTTTTCCAAGGGCTATGCATTTATAGAGTACAAAGAAGAAAGGGCACTGTTGAAAGCCCATAGGGATGCCAACAGACTGGTTATTGACCAGCATGAGATATTTGTGGACTTTGAGCTGGAAAGGACCCTCAAAGGATGGATCCCTCGGAGGCTTGGAGGTGGTTTTGGTGGCAAGAAGGAATCTGGGCAGCTGCGGTTTGGAGGGCGGGACAGGCCTTTCCGAAAGCCCATCAATTTGCCAACGATGAAAAGTGACTTCTATGGAGAGGGACCAATGGAGAAAAGAGAGAGGAGCTGGTCTCGTGAGGGAGTGAAGGACTGGAGAGTGAGGGACCGAGATCCTGAAAGGAATCGAGACAAGAGATGGCTGGAAAGAGAACAATCATGGGCTTGGGGTGAAAGTGATCGGGAGAGAGAGCGAGATTCCAAAGATGAAAGGAGCAGAGGAAGAGAAAGAAAGGACAGAGAGAGAAAAGATAAGGAAAGAGACCGAAGCAGGGAGAGAGACCCTAAGAAGCAAAGAGATGACGACAAACATCGGTAGAAGGCATAGGCCCAACACCCATGAACTGTGTGGATGTTTGGGCATAGATTCTGCAGCCACACACTTCCAAAAACTACTGATCCAAACAACCCTGAACTGTGGTCAAGTTCTAATCCAGATTTAGGCCCATCTCTGCAAGGTGAGGGGTGATAAATAATAGAGGGTGGCAACCTGATATGTAGGAAGTGGTATAATGTGTTTGTACTGATTATAAAAAGGCCTCCCAAATGGTGAACAACCAACCTTGGGAGTGGGGGGGGGGTGGATGCTACGTGCGCTTTTATGTGTTAGTACATTGCCACGGCTTACAGAATGTGCAGTGGCTTAGCATTACATCTCTATGGTAACAACTGTTAATGTATGTCATTTGGCAATAAATCTGCTCAGGTGATTTCATCTTTGCCTGATTTGTGGTTTCCGGGCACTCCTGGAAGTCTGTAGTGTTAATGCAGGTGCTCAGGGTTAATGCTTTAGTTCAGTAGTCTTTAACCTGTTTACACCCAAGATCACTTTTTAAATGTCAGGGCAAGTCAAGATCTCCCCCCATCCCTTCCCTAAGACCCCACCTCTTCCTTAAGGCCCTTTCCTCTCTGTTCCCCTCTCCCATCATTTTCTGTCCCCTCCTTTAGTCACTCTTGCTGGGTTGAGACAGGAAGTGCAGGCTCTGGGGTGGGAATGAGGGATTTGATGTGTAGGAGGGGGTGAGAGGTGCATGCTCTGGGAGGGAATTTGGGTTCAGGAGGAGGTGGAGAAGGGGCTGCTGGCTCAGGGAAGAGGCTCCAGGCTGGACAGTGTTGGGGTCAGGTGGAGGGTTAGAGTACTGAGCAAGCCGCAGACTTGTGGATGTGTGAGTGCAGAGTTTGGTCTGGGGTGTAAGAAGGACTCGGCAGGGAGGGCATGGTGTATGATGGACTCGGCACAGATTTGTGGGAGTGTTGTGGCACTAGACTGGGGATATGGGGTGCAGGAGTTTGCGGATGTGAGGAGCTAAGGGCAGGGGGTTCAGGAGTATGAAGAGTTCAGGGTTGGGGTCTCTGTAGGGTGCAGGAGTGTTATGATGCTGCAGCCAGATGGGGGTTTGGCCCCAATTGGGGGCTTGTTGGCCAGACTTCATTTTTAAATAAAATATTATGTCCAACAGAAAATGTTTCAGCAATGTCTTATTTATGGGAGAGTTGGGAACCTGTTTTGGGCCAGGGGCCACTGACCCATGAAAAAAATCAGTTGGGGACCATACAGGTGAGATGCAAAAAAACAACCCCTTCAAATAGTGGGGAGAGTAGGTAGGACTGAGGTTCAAGGCCTCAGGCCAAATTAATCCTTCTGGGGTTCCAGGGTTAGTGGATTTTGTGGGCCCGTCTGCACTCTTAATTAGGGGCCAAAAATGAGGGATGCAGTGTGCAGGACAGGGCTGCCAGTGAGAGGGATGGGGGTGCAGAATCTGGGTGGAAAGTAGGGTACAGGAGCAATCTGGGGGTAGGTGTCTGCCCAGGAGAGAGGTGGCAGGAACACGGTGTTGGTGGGTGTCTGGCCAAGGGGCAGAAGCAGGGTACTGGATGGTGTCTGAACAGAGGGAGGGTTCTGGTGGAGGTCTGACTAGGGAGCAGTGACAGTATCCTGGTGGGGGTCTGGCATGGGGCCAGGGTGCTGGTGGAAGTCTGGCCAGGGGAGGGGGCAGGAGCAGCTTGGCCAGTACTTGGGGGTTTACAGAGATAAGGATCTCTGGGGCAGGATCTGCAAGCAGCACTGGAAGAAGTACACATGTAGCTTCTTTAAGAAATCCAGCCACTCTGGATTCTGCGCTGCCATCTTAACAGGCACCCATTTTCTGCCCTCCGCCACCTCCCCCCCACCCTTCCCCAGAGCATGGCGAAGGAAAGGAAGACAAGAAAGCATATGTGCTATTGTGGGCAGGGGAGGAGCGCGTGCTTTCTTGTCTTCCCTTCCTCCTCTGTGCTACCTTCCTTCCTGTGGCCTAGGGTGGAAGTCCTGAGGCTCTGCGCCAGATCCAGCTTCTCAGGAAGCTGAACCCCCCACCCCTCCATGCCACAGGAAGCTGGAGCTAGCTCAATTTTTGCAAGAGACTGTAGTGCCAGCATGGGCTTCTCCTTGAGGGTGGGAGGAGCAGGTGGCTGCTGGAAACACTGCCTTGCAATTGATTGGCAGTGCCCCCATAATTGACGAGTCGATCATGATCGATTGGTTAGTGATCACAGCTTTAGATAGTGGGAGCACGCTCATGGCTGCATGCAGTCGAAAGCTTATCATTCCCGACGGAGTAGAGGACTGTCAAACCCAAAATTCTCACTGTGGCATGCATTCTATTGCTTAAATCAACCTCTGTGCCAGATGACTGGTGGATAGGTCATGTGACACTGATTTTTAAAAATAATGCAATTCTGGTAATTGTAAGCTGATAAATCTGACTTTAGTACCTGGCAAACTAGCTGAAATAATAGTAAAGAACAGGATTATCAGACATACGGTTACATGATCTGTTGGAGAAGAGTCTATGCTGCCTTTCTAAAAGGAAATCATGCTTCACCAGTCTATTAGAATTCTTTGAGTGGGTGGCCGGGCATGTAAGCAGCAGCTAAACAGGGCTGCTGCATGCTTGAAACAGGAGATAAGGAGGGAATAAGCCCCTGGAAGAAGGGGGGAGGAAGTCATTCATGAAATGGCTTGGCTGGGGGAAGCCAGAGGGGAGTGGAGTTTGGAAGTGTCTGCTGGAGGAGGGGGGGCAGACAGAACCCCAGCAACCTAATCTCCTCAAAACTCTTAGGCTGGGAAGGGAGGTAAGGAGCTAATTGCATAGGGTAAGTGGAGGAAAGGAGGAAGGGTGCTGGCAGTGGGGGGAGGTTGGGGACCACTGCCCTAGAGAAACTGTATGGCTACGTCTACACTGGCAGCTTTTTGCGCAAGATCAGCTGTTCTTGCACACAAACTTGCTGTGTGTCTACACTGCACACCCGTTCTTGCACAAGTAAATTTACAGTCTAGTGTCAGAAAACGGCTTTTTCCGGAAGAGTTATTCCTTTCCCCACGAAGAATAAGCCCTCTTGCGCAAGAGCTCTGAATTTCTTGCCCAAGAAACCCCTATGGCTAAAATGGCCATCAGAGCATTCTTGCGCAAGAGAGCATCCACACTGCCATTGATGCCTTTGTGCAAAAGCACATCTCTTGTGCAAAAGCACATGGCAGTGTTTACACACTCTTGTGGAAGACTCTTTGAGCAAGAACTCTTCCGCAAAATAGTTTTTGCGCAAGAAGCTGCCAGTGTAGATGTAACCTTTTCGTTTTAGTGAATGCCTTTTACTCTCCAGTGTCAGTAAAATTGTATTAGTCAGGCTCTCCTTGCAAATATTTCTAGTTGACTGATTTGTTTAGCATCTTGAAACTGAGCTGTGTGTGGATAATATGCATTTAGGTGTGTTTACTAGCTTGAGTTGTTAGGATGATGATCTATGTACTCCAAGGGTAGTGTTAATTTTCTTTATTTGATTTCATATTAAATATCATAAGCATTGCTCCTTGTTAACTATCCCTTGTTTTAGTATATTTCCCTGCCCAAGGATAGAAAATGTTAGAGGGAACCACTGCTGTGCTAGATGGATCATTGGTCTGAACTTGGCCAGTTTTATGTTCTTCCTGTTTGTACAGTCAGGAGTGAAATGGTTAATATGTTTCAGTAGTAATTAGATTTCCAAGGTAGCAACCCATATAGATGAATGGGGGACATTCAAACTGCTTAGTGCCATTGGTTCAGATGTGCAGTAGCTTTGGACCAAAAATAGTGCAGTGGTGTCTAGACAGTGGGGCTAGCTTGATACATATAGCTAGAAATGTCCTCTTTAATATAAGAATTTGGATATTGAGCTAAGTATTAGTTTATGTATCAGTAGCATTCTGGGGCACTACTTTTAATGAGTTCAGAAAGTGGTTTGCTGATTCAGGTTGTAAATCTACTACATTCTTGCAGTGCTTATATTGCTGTATCTGCTGTTAAAGGGCCAGACAATTCTAAATTGTGCTGTAAAGAGAATTTGCAGGAACATCGTGGCATATTTCATAGAAGGATACAGTATTAACTTAATTTATAAAGAGCAGCAATAGTCTGCTGTGTTATCAGCATAAGTATCCAAAACAACTTATGCAAGTGCTGTTTCCAACCTAGAGCAAATGAACTTCCCCTACCAAAAGAACTTCCAGTAGTCTGGAAAGCTTTTTTTCTTTTCTTCAGAAGTTGAGGAAGAGAAATATGTCAGAAAATAACATATTAAAGAGTCATTATCTATATGTACGAGGCATTTAAGATATGACAATAGCATATCTTCTTGCTTTATATTTACAACTGATCTTTGAAATGAAGGAAAGTCTTAATGTTCCCACATTTTGTGTAAGGGCCTATGCATAAACATCTCTTTGCTCAATCCACATTTTGAATAGGTAGCAGCTGTATTTTTCTGTAGGTGTAGCTTCTCTCTCAAAAAAAGAAAAATATAGATCACAAAAATATAGATTATTTTTAGTGTCTCCAAGTCAGGTTGTGTTTTCATAGCACTGCCTACATAAAATGCTAATTTTGGACACTGCTATCAGCATCTCCAGTGTGGATGCATTTCAAGTATCAGATACTTCTCACTCTGCCTGTGGTAATGAGCCTGCCACCCCTGATACAGATGCATGCTAGAAGAAGCTTGTGCTAGTGTGCTAAAAATAGTAGTGTAGCTGTTGCTGTTCCATTTGAGACTCAGGGCTTGTCACTCCAACTCAGACCCACTAGCTGGTATAGATTTTGCTTGAGTGCCTGAGGTGTTGCCAAGCAGCATAAGCCACCCTACTATTTTTAGTGCAGCCAAGTGAGCCCTTCAGCAGAAGTCCATCTGCCAGCGCTGGGAGACTTGGTCCCAGCTCCTAGCTGTAGAGGATACAGCGTAGCAAATCACCTAGCTATTGGAGTTGTAGTACAGAATTAATCTGAATGGTTCTGAAATAATTTATGTATTTGAGTTTGTGAGGAGTCCACACTTAAAACACAGCAACTGTGCTATTGTGATACTTCAGTGAAAATGCTGCTATTCAGATGAGTAAGCTTCTTCCATCAATGTAAATAATCCACCTCCAGTCGCTATGTTGAAGGGAGAAACCCTGCCATCAACCTAGTACTGTCTACACTGGGTGTTAGGTCATTGTAACTGCATCACTTGGAGGTGGGACTTTCCATGCTCCCAAGTGACATAGTGATACAGCAGTAAGATTATATAGAAACAAAGGCCATAGCTCCATCCAGAACTGCTAATAGATTGATGCCTGTTACCAGTTTCAGTTATGGGCCTATGTGCACGCACAATGGAAAAAAACAACCATGGCAGGGGACTATAATATGGAGAACATTGATGATATCCTGTTGTGTGGAAAGGGCCCAAGCTTGTAGCTTTAAGTTTTGCTGTGTTCACCATCCTAACACAGTTCACTCCCATTTAGAGTACAAAACAGAACAGCATTCTAACGAGGCTACAATCATTTTTCCAACACCACTTAATTATAGATGGATTATAGTATAGATACCTTGTCCTGTATGTACAAAGAACTTTTTCAAACCCAAGAACAGTGGTATTTTAAACCAGGCTGTTGGTTCAGAAGACGCATTTGAAACCACAGTAGGGAAGAGAGTTTGATTATATCCCTAAAGCTTATTTTTTACTTACAAGTTCCATTGATGGTTCAGATCAGGCAGTGTCAGCAACACTATGAGTTTTAATATATACAGTGTGTGGATTGCTGCTACAGTTTAGGATGGTGTCCTGTCCCAGCAAGTCTACTCCATCATGCTGTTGAAAATACCAACAGCAGTAATAGGTATTACTTTTTTTTTCTTTTTTTTTTAAAGAAAGTTACTCTATGGCAAACTGGCCAATATACAGATAAATCTCACCTGTGGCAGAACTGCAGTAGCATGACTCTCTTTATAATACAGCTGAGCCCATAAAATGGATTAAACTCCATAGCCCAGGATGAACCTCTCTGGTCTGGCAATATTGCTGGACCAGAGAGTTCCAGTAGCTGGGGGTGGGAAGTCAACTAAGAATCTGGTGACAGAGGGGCCAGTGGCTGGGAGCAGAACTGGCATCCAGGAGTTCAGTTAGGAGCCTGGCCATGTTTGAGAGCAGAGCTGAGTTGGTAGGTGGGAGCCTGGCTGGGGCTGGCAGCACAGCCAAGCCAGCAGCCCAGGGGCAGGGAACCCAGTGGACAGTCAGCGGCCAGAAGCCCGGCAGCTCCATGGGAGAGCTCAGAGCCCGGCAGCTTCATGGGAGAGCTCAGAGCCCAGCAGCAGTGGCTAAAATTGACCTCTCCTCATTCAGAACTGATCAGGTATTAAGGGTGCTGGACCAGGGAGGTCTCATCCGTAACAGAAAACCAGTTCTCTCTTTGCTTCAACAGAGCAAAAAAAGGCCCCTCTCCCATTAGGGGCATAATGTGTAGCACAATTTGGGGGAATGTGATTCTCAGGAAGCATAGCTAGCTGCATCCCTACTGGTCTGGGCACTCATTCCAACAATAGCTATGTTGTACATAAATTTGCTAGTGGGTTTTTGTGACCAATGCAGCATAACAAGGGGAATAATCTGCACAATTGAGGTTTTAGAGTAGGGATATTTGTGTGTAGTCATTCACATGATTATCCTAACGACTACATTCACCACCTCTGTTAACTGCCTGTGTATCAGAGGAAGCAAGCGGATGGGGAAGGCATGAGCCAGTGCCCATGGGGAGCCAGCTTTTAAACCCTTCCCAAGTGCATGCCAGTTCATGCGGAGCTGCTCCCACCTCCCAGTGCCTCCCATAGAGGCTGCAGTGGTAGGAGGCAGGCAGGGGGGTGGTTTAAAAGCTGGGTCCCAACGAGCACTGGCTCCCACGTAGCTCCCCTCCCCCACTGCTACCTGTCATAGAGAGGCAACAGTATGGCAGAGGGCAGGGGGAACTGGAGCTGGTACATACTCCCTGAAAACCAGCTCTCTGTGCGTATGGGCTCCTGCAGAGCTGCCTCCCACAGAGACAACAGTGTGAGGCAAGAACTGGTTCTTAGGGGAGCTGACTTAAAACAGAGATGGGGGCATCAGGCAGGTGTCTCTGTAGGAACTGGTGACATGCGGAGAACTGGCCTCCTGATTATACTGGCTCCTGTCTGCCCCCTCACCTGCCCTGCTGCTTCTCTCTATCAGAAGCAGCAGCATAGGGTAGTGAGGACAGGCAGGAGACAAAAAGCATTGGAAGCTGTCTTAAGCCATCTCTCCACATGTGCCAGCTCCTGTGCAAAGCTGCCTGCCCCATTCTTTGCTGCTTCCCACAGAGCAGCATGGTGGGGAAGGAGGTGGGGGGGAAGCAGGAGCCAGTGTTCAGGAGAAGACAGCTTAAAAGACAGCTCCTTGCAAACGTCAGCTACTGTCCCCACCCCCATGTGTAAAAGTGTAACTGCTGAAAAAGTCGTCACTTATACATTTCTGAAAAACCATGTTTGATAACATTCCTATTTTAGAATCTTATCTCCAGACTTTCAACAGAATTTTGGGGCAGTCTGGAGGCAAGATTTTAGGTTGAGACTGTCTTTAACTTGCTCTGGCACTCATTAATGGATCTCAGTCACTGTGTTGTTTCACGCCTATTCCACAAGCCAAATACACAGGGAAGTATTGGAACTTAACTTCATTTACAAGTTGGGGAGCCTTCACAAAGACATGAAAAAAGACATTATCTGGCTTGCATATTACCTTCCACATCTTAATGACTTAACCAACTAAACAGTGGGTACTTAAAAAATTGCACCTACTCTATCAGCTTCTTCTTACATGAACACTCTAACTCACTATTTCCCCCCTTCCTTTCTCCCCCAACCCCTATTTATATTGAAACTGGACTTTTAATACTCCATTTATCTGAAGAAGTGGGTTGTACCTACGAAAGTCCATGATCCCATCTACATGTTTTGTTAGTCTTTAAGGTGCTACTAGACTATTCGTTTCTTAAATTTTTCCAGAACAAAAAAGTTAGCATTGCTTTGAAAACCTCTCCTATACCTGTGTTACCTGGAGCTTTCTTCAAAGTCTTTGTAGGAAAGGGAGTTATTTTCAGTACAGTAGAGGTCTACAACTACAGATAGAGAGAGATGGAGGGGGGAAAGGCCAAGGTATGAAGAAGAAAACAAATGCAATGTGTTTAGAATTCCTCAACATGAGCACTTCATTTTCTGTTAATACTGCATAACT